>NC_143549.1:123665000-124295000 GCF_054136105.1 Typopeltis vanoorti
AATTAACCCTTCATTAACCCTTCAACCACTAACCTTGAGATCACAGGCGTGGAAGTAGTCACCAGCTCCGCTGGCAGATTGAAAATCTACTCAGCTTACAACCCTCCCCAAAAATCTCTACTACACTCTGACCTAAATGCCATCTTATACGTCAGAGAGCCGACCATTATAGCTGGGGATCTGAACTCCAAGCATCCTGGGTGGAATTGCACAACCACCAACAAGAATGGTTGCATCCTTTCCAATTACTTAGGATCAAGCAATGCTGTTGTGGCAGGCTCCACCGAACCAACTCATCTCAGTAAGTTTGGGCACTACTGACATCTTGGATATAGCTATCCTGCAGGATATCATACTTCAATACAGCATTATACCTATGGATGAACTATCATCCGATCACAACCCAATTCTACTACAGCTGGGAAAACAAGAATACCCGTCTCCTCCTTCTCACTCCTACATAGCATGGGAAAGACTGTCAACAGCACTCAAGGATTATATTGGACCTGTTCCTTACATACGCACAAAAGAAGAAGTAGAACCTGCAGTTACAAATATCACACAACAAATTAATTCTGCTATAATGGTAGCTACCCCCTACAAATCTGCTCGCAAGCCAGATCATTTGCCTGAAGACATCATGAACTTGATCACAGACAAAAACAGAGCTAGGAAAAGATTCCGTAACACGTGTGCACCACAAGATAAAACAGTTCTAAACAGATTAAATGGAGCTGTAAGAGATGCACTCAATGCTCATAGAGACCAAGTATGGGACGAAAAGTTATCCTCCATTTCACCTACTGATCACTCCATCTGGGGACTACTGAAAAATATCAGAGACAAAGACAGATCCCTTCCCCCAATATTCTCTAACCAGGGCCTTGATCACACAGATGTAGACAAAGCAGAAATTATAGCAAATAATTTGGAGGAGCAATGCAGGCCTTCGTATGAAAACTTTGACTTTGACCACATATATTAGATTCATAGCAAGGTCAGACACTCACTCAAACTTCCTGACACCAGCACTGACCATATTACACCAACATCACCTGCTGATATATATGGCATTATTAAAAAAATTAAAGAACAAAACAGCTCCTGGGCCAGACTGCATTACTAATCGGGTGATCAAACTTCTGCCCCGAAAAGCAGTAGTGCACCTGACCACAATTATAAATGCAATCCTAAGTCTTCACTATTTTCCTTCCACCTGGAAACTGGCCGATGTAATTCCTATACATAAGCCAGGCAAGGATCCTCACCTGCCTCAAAATTATCGTCCAATCAGTCTCATCTCCAACCTGGGCAAGATTGCGGAGAAGGTCATCCTCGTACGTCTTCAAGCCTCAATAAATGAACTAGGCATCCTTCGTAAAGAGCAGTTCGGCTTTCGGCAATACCACAGTACTATTCACCAAATCCACAAAATTGTGGAATACATTACTACCAGCTACAACTGGCGTCAATACACGGGAGCTGTTTTCCTTGACCTATCCAAAGCATTTGACAAAATATGGCACTTGGGATTGCTACATAAATTTATCTCAGCTGGTATCTTAATGAAATTGACACATTTAGTTAGTTCATATCTGCAAAACAGGACCATGCAAGTCAAGATCAAAGGCACTACCTCATCTCAGTGACCCATCTTGGCCGGAGTACCACAGGGATCACTACTGGCTCCATTGCTGATCTCTGTATACATGTATGATATCCCGCACAACCCAATGACACCCATCATGGTCCTGTATGCAGATGACACGGCATTATTAGTCAGATCTCTCCAACCACATTTCGTTACTAGAAAATTTCAAGAAAACCTTCTAAAATTAGAAAGATGGTTCTCCAAATGGAAACTGCAAGTAAATCCCCTAAAATGTTCAGCTATTCTCTTCACAAAAAGGTCGATATCTCCTATAGGAGACATCTTATTATTTAACACCAAAATTCCCTGGCAGACGGAAACAAATTACTAAGGTGTCGTCCTCGACAAAAAATTAACTTTTAACCAACACATCAAGGCTACATGTACTAAGGCATCTAATGCCATCTACCCCCTAATAAACAGAAGCAGCAGGTTAAACATCAGAATCAAAATGCTTTTATACCAGCTGACGATTCGTCCTATAGTTACTTATGCTTCTCCAGCCTGGAGCCACAACTCCACTACAAATATTATCAAAATGCAACGGGTTCAAAACAAATGCTTGAGAATGATCCTAAACGCCCTATGTTTCGTCAGAAATCATCAGCTTCACCGAGATACACATATTCCTTATATCTTCTCCTTCCTACAAACTTTAGCTGCAAAGTTCTTCCTAAAGACGTCCACTCATGCCAATGATCTAGTTTAGCAAGCTGTAGCCTATGAGCCTACGGATACATTCAAACACAAAAGACCAAAAGCCATTTTAACTTCCTTCAGTGATGTATAATCTCCATGCCCATTCTGGGCAAGCAAACTGCTCATAATATTTTCCCCTCACTGTGACCGTAACAGACAACGGGGAATATAAAAAGCTTTTCGCTTCACCCATTAAGTCATAAATGTCAATTGTCAATTGTCAAACCTTGGTATTTCGGGGTCTACTCACTGAGGAGACCTCAAAAAAAAAAAAGGTTAAAACCGGTTGGGTATTGACCCCCCCCCCCACCCATAATGTATGACAGTACACATCTCCTAGTGAGATGTGTTTTACATTATGGGAAATACTAAGAATAGTGATCAGAGCTTTACTCACCTTTACCATGTGTTGCCCTGGTGTTGCACTACCTCTAGACTTGAACTACGTTCAGGCGCAAACTTAACTCTTTGCTTACTTGGGAGAAGGAGTAAAAAACCAAGTTTATAAATTTACTTGTTACTTGTTTATATATATATATATATATATATATATATATATATATATATATATATATATATATATATATATATATATATATATATATATATATATATATATATATATATATATATATATATATATATATATATATATTGGTGATGCGTGCCCATTTTGGTTGGATGTGCTGTCGTGTCGCGCTGCAAAATTCACGTCAATTTGACTGCATTTTTTTATTGACCTGTGAAAGTTTTAAGAATGCATAGCGCATCAGCGCTCATCTGAACTAGTCCAATGCAATTAATTGTAGGATAACTCTGAATACTTTAATTTATCAATTAATTGTAACCAAATCAGCATAGAGTGGAGGAACAATGTGGTTGTTTTAAGACACATTAGAAAACAATAATGAAGGAGAATGCTATGTTTGAATTACTCAAAGGTATAAATATGTGAGCCATCATTAATAAATCATGTGAGAATGAACAATGTAAAGGAAAGAATAAGTGTGACTAAGAAATACTTTGATTAATGGCAAAAGAATTATTAATAATTACCATTTGTAATATGTGTGTGTCCTATAAATTGCTTCATAGAGCGGATAGCATGTGATCCTATTAAGTCTAGTCATGCATAAGAGAATATATTATAGAATAATTAAAAAAAAACTTATGGGAAGAGGGAAAGAGATTTGTTTGCAAAGGATAAATAAGTAACCAATAATAAACAGCCACTACAGGGAGAGGCTAATCCAATGAACTAATAATGTTGATCAGGTGATTCATTTAGGCATAGCAGACGCACATGTGGTTTGATGGAGCAGCAAATCATATTGCGAAATTTGTTGCACATGTTTCTCTGGTTTTGCTTCCTTTTCTAAAACTTTTCTTGTGTTTACTGAGACTCAGTATACAATTCTCACAATAATAGGGCACAAAACATCTGACCATTATCGGAATTATCGACACTTTCGGAAATCCAAAATTCGTTAAGTTTTTATTATTATTATTATTTTATTTTTTTAGTGTCAGCAAGTCTTTTATCTTATCAATAATAGATATATCACATATGCTAGTATTTTGTTGTAGATCAACAATTTCTTATAGAAGTATTCGTTTTTATTCAGGAATAGAGAAATGTTTACCATATCTGCTGTTTCTAAAGACTAGAATAAAAATAAGTACTTATACCGTTTAAAACTTTCCAAACTCAACAGATACTGCACAAGCAAGAAAAACAAGTAGCTTTGTTTATCACTCGAATGAATGAAAAAAAAAAAAAAAACACTCCTCCCCGCAGACTATGCTGAATGCATTCGTCAGACACAATAACCAATCACATCCCCTAGGAACTATTGTCACAGTGCTCACCCTGCCTCTCTTTCTGGGAAGTTTAAAACCATTAAAACGCTAAGAATTTGATCATTTGTACGTCTGTTCAAAGGGCTCAAAGTTGCATGTACTGTATGTATTTGTGACTACCAGGGCTATTAACGCGAATGTGATGCAATGTATAAGCGCCGAAAAGTGTGTCTTCATGAAGCATCAGTGTACTGTGTATTATTTTAGCAAATCACGCGAAGCCAGGAAACAATTAGGAGAGGCTTTAACGAGAATAAATGCAAAAATATAATATCGTGATATTGCTATTCCATGAATGTGCACCGCAAGATGGCCGCACTTGCCAGACGCTTCTCTTCACTGTATGTCGAATAGTGTCACAGTAGTAATAGTGTTGGGCCAGCTATTTCGAACTGGCCTTCGGTGGAGATTGAACTGCTCCCCCCCCCTTCAGTCTCCAAAAGTTAGATAGGGCTAAAACGGCCTCGCCTACTCCCTGTAAGGGAATCAAAGACATCCGCGCTTTTTTTTTAAAATATAAGTAACAATATTTGTTTATTCAAAGACGTGCATCACTAATATGAACAGCGACCATAATCATATTTGCTTAGCACGATTCGCTAATACACATGAGATTAAACATAAATAATATTAAATTATTTTCCATTAGTTTATTTGAAGGAAAGTTTTCTTGCAGTAAATCACAAACAATCTCAAGATAATAAATAGAAAGTGAGGATCTTATTTCACAAAATCGAACTTGCATTATGTTAAGAAATGCGTAGCCCTTATTTTATTTCGGTAGTAATTTTAAGACAATCAAATTCAAACACGAGAGATTTGAAGGGTCAGGTTTTTGGGATAATAAATCTTGATTAAAATAAACATTTAACTGGGCTAAGGTGATAACTTATTTTTTTATGGATTTCACCAGTGAAAGATAGTAACTCTTTACACGTTAGTAGAGCTGGTAGGCTAAAGAATTAGACAACTCGGTAAATCTACTATAAAGACTAAGGTGGAAGTTTTTCAAAAATTTTCAAGATTCCAATAAGCAGAGACAGCCTCCCACCGGTCGTTGAAATTCATTCGCCATATTTGCACTTGTCTCATCAAAACAGAGAAAGGAAAGCTGAATTTATTTAGAAAAATTATCAAGTTCGTATTAAAGCCCAGTTCATTATGAAAAAAAAAATACCAACTAAAGAATGAAACGCATGATCTCCATATATAGAATTCATGAAGCGATATGTTAGATCAACTTGGTTTTATAGTTTTAGTAAAACTAAATCATGTCCCATAAGGGTGAAAGCCAAATAACTGTAAGGATATCTCCACATCGCATTTGAAAGGAAATATATAATAACACAAAATATAAATATATAATAACATTTATATAAAGACATAATATATAAACACAAAAAGGAAATATATATAATAAAATATATATAATAAATAAATAATAAATATATATAATAAATAAATGTAATAAATTAATTATATAAAATAAAATAAATTATTATATATATATATATAATAAAATGTAAATTAATAGGTAAATTATACAGGGAATAATAGTTAAAAATATGAAGGAAAAAGAACTGCACTTTTTTTTTTTGTATAGGATGTCAAGTACTCTTTTGTTCCTGCACCCTGTGAGTACGCATCAAGGAAAGCTAAAGCTGCTACCAACCAAACGAAAGTGATCAAACAACTTAAATATTATAAAATATATATGTAATTCCTATGAGAGGTAATAAAAAGGGAAAGTAAAGTATTATAAACTTATCGAAATGTACAAATGTTAAGTACAGAATGGTAAAAATGTAAAATTGTCAAGTTTCATTGTTCATAACATTATGATGCAGGTGCGTATAACTTATAACTTATATATTTATATATAAATAAATAGGTAGGAATAGTAAAGTTAATGAAAAAAAAATTATTATTATTATTATTATTATTATTATTACCATTATTATTATGCGATTTAAGTCTTGGAGTTGCAGAAATACAGCCATAAATATGATTACATGATATTTGAAAACATTTGAAAATATTTTTGAGAAAATGAAAAATTTTCATTTCAAAAAAAGAAGAAAATTTTCCGTATTTTTTTTATTGCATAAAGCATCTGATATGAAAATAAAAGTGAAATGAATATAGAAGAAAAGGAGAAGATTGGCTGAAATTTATAAATAATTACTTGATTGACTTGAAATTACTTGAAATTCTCATTTAATAATACGGATATTAGTGTTTTTGTTATTATTATAAATTTTATTATAAATAATATTATTATAAATATATATAAATTTTCCCTGATATTAGTTTCAGGGAAAATTTACATTATCTGCAGTTAACACCAATGTCGGCCCAGAAGCGAATTCTTAATTCTCCAACGTCTGTATGGTTTTAAGATTACACTAATCTCCATTCCTCTTTTTCATTTGATAAGTCCCACAGTGCTCATTTCCAAAGCTGAAACGGTTTTCCTGTGATAAGGAAAACCGTTTCAGTGGGTTAAACAATTGTCATATTTCTGTTGGCTGAAGACGGTCCTGTGAACTTCACTGTCATCAAAACAATTCTATCTTACTTCAAGCAAGAAAGACCACACTATAAATCCCTTAACTTTTGCTATGATAGAGATTTTTCTCTTTGGATGTACTACCACTGGTAGTTGTTCTTTTCTAACTCCTTCTGCTACTCTTTGACAAATATAGTGAACTGCACATGTAATCAATGCATACGTTGTAGCAATCGTTCTGAAAGTTTCCACGATACTATTATCATTGAGCCAAAAGGAACTTGAAATTTTAAACATTGTTATCGTTTAATCATAGAAACCAAATAAGATTTTTCTAACAAGAGGAAGCCATCGTCACAAAGTGCTTTGTTCCCCATGAAAATGCACGATAATAAAACGTTGCTTGCAGTGATTTAAATTAACATTCTGTAAACGCTGCTTCAGCGAACCCTCAAAAAATTTACTTGGACAAACGGTATATCTGAAATATCTGTCAGTCGATTGAGAGATATTTCAAATATATCATTTATCATCAAGTCAGTGATTAGAAAATGAATAAAAATTAGTAAAACAGCTGAAATAACATTTTATATTTCAATAATGCATTTAAAAATACTAAATAACATTGATGAACCTAATAGCAAACACAATTCATCCATATTGATGCATGACACATAATCCAAAACTTGGATAAACCATGTTATGATTCAGATAACACTTGAACCCGCCACGCAATGCTTTTTCTAGATGCCTAATGATCGGAAGATCTTTAGCTCGTTCCAGAATGTCCTTCGTTCGATTCGATTGAAGTCCTGTGAATTATCCAGCCATTCAAGACTGGTGATGTTTTTTTTTTTTACATTATTTAGACCAACATTTTTACAGGTGGAAGCAGTCATAATTTGTTACAGGCTACCTGTAGCCACACCATTCATTCAGTATTGATCGATCGCTATTCAAAGATGCCTGATGCAGATCCTAATTTTGATCTAAAATATACCGCTGTACCATGATATCACTTCGAAAGCGTCTTGTTAGAAATTGTCCGTAATTCACTAGTGCTACTCCATACGCATAGTTTGTCTGAGTGTCAGCAATAACTCAGTAGTCGGACTGTTTACTGTTTTTTGTACTTCTCTAGTGTCCAACGAGGATGTTTTTAACAGAAGCTGGCGAATTATAGGAATAATCGGTTTAATTTATTCCTTGAAAGTCAAACGCTGTGCAAAATGCAGCACGTTCCAAATATATTGTAAATAATTTCATCTCTCTGTGCGAGACCATCAACTCGCTTACTGAGGCCTGAAGTTGCTTAAAAAAGTTCCATTTCTCTAAAGGTTCTTCTAATTATATATAATAAAAATAAAAATATATAAAAATTAATGAACATAGAAAAATATATTCTACTGATGTCACTCATTTACACGTGCTAGAGGTTTAAAACCTTTCGTGAGTGGAAGTTACATCAACAAAAAGAAGAAAATACTGGATATCCTTGAAAATGTTACTATTTATAATGAATGCGTAGAACAGATACCAGAGGAATTACTATGGCTTGTACTTAATTCTGTGTTTCTTCACGAATTGAAATTATTTCTGTAGCATGAGAGATTCTCATTTGGTGTGGGACTCACCTTCTGCTCTCTGACAAAAGCAACAAAAACAAGACCGTTATAAGTTCGATTCTGAAAACAGATATAGATAATTTTCGAGGTCTCCCCCCCCCTCGA
The DNA here is from genome assembly GCF_054136105.1 of Typopeltis vanoorti. Taxonomy (NCBI): domain Eukaryota; kingdom Metazoa; phylum Arthropoda; class Arachnida; order Uropygi; family Thelyphonidae; genus Typopeltis; species Typopeltis vanoorti. The sequence continues at coordinate 123,673,450 of NC_143549.1, forward strand.
TAGTTCTCGATTTTTTAGGCAAGTTTATTTATATTTTATTTTTCATTTTTACTCCGGCATCTGAGACAAATCGATCATAGAGCTTATGGTTTTGCAGACAGTAAAGTTAGTGTTAATGTTTGAAATCATCGCATGGCTGCCATTCTCTACCGGACTCGTTCCTGATGCCTTGAAAACTATCGACAGACATGAACTTTTAGCCACTGGTTACGGCTCAGGTGGAGATCAGTTGCACGCTGAATTGCAAAAGTTAGTTACAGCTAAAATAGTAAAAAGCCTGCTCCCTTCGTTCAAGGCGATTTAAAGACATATCGATTTATAGACATAGAATTTTATAAATTCACGAAAACGCGTAGTGTTTAAAGAATGGGCTATTAGAATTGTTAAAAATGATAAATTTGTATGCATCAATTGAGAAGTGTTGCGATGACTGAGATTTTATGATGAGAACGGTATTATAAGTGCTAGGCTTCAACTGTTAGTACGCTTTGGAATACTTCAGTGCTAATATAGTAATCTGATCTACTGTGAGAGAGTGATTATTATTATTTTCGTTTAAATCACCCCCCCCTCCCTCCCACAAAAGGCATATGATAGTAGTAACATGGGAGAGCAAAGGGTTTTTCTTTTTATTATTTTATTTTTTAATTAATTTTTTTTACATAATCAGGAAATCCGACTTCATGGACCAAACAACGAATTTTTCCAAATCCCTTCAAGCCTTTAATCAGCTGGGTGGTGATATAATATAGGGCGATGAAGTCCATATGCCATCTCAAGATATTGACAAACATCATGATCGTGATATAACCTATTAGTTGAAGAATGAGACAATACTACTTGGTCATGTTGGTTTAAGATGTTTATTGATTTATTACCATCACATTCAATAGTAAAATTTAATTAACGGTTTAATTATTGAATATACCTAGTAATTTAAGTGTATCTTTCCTCAGTGAGCAATATGTCGACATGTATACCGTACGCGAAATACTAGGTAGAAGGAGAAGTGACAAAAATTACAAGAGCGCTGTAAAATGGCGAAGAATGTTTGAACTATTTCATGGTTAAAAAAACTAGTCTATACTGCTGATATATAAAGATGTTGGTTGCTATTATATTAGAAATGGAAAGTATATTTAAGAGTGTTAAACGGACAGTATCTTTTTTCTTTTTCTTTTTCATTCCTCCCAGCTATATTAAAGATCTTGTTATAGTTCATACACTTAATATTCAATGTTTTATTTAATGCGTCGAATAAGAGAAACCAACGAAGATATATTACAAGATCGTAGCTGCCTCCTAGATTAATATAAAAAGAAAAAAAAAAGAGAAACAGTTTATTTGATAAAATTTATACAAACGCTTATATATTAAAATTCGTTGTGATATATTTCAAATCAATTGCTATATATATATATATATATATATATATCTTTCTCTAGTTTAATAATTAGAAAGTTAAAAAAATACATTATTTCCTAAAGGAATATTCTACAAATCAAAGTGTTAATTTCTCTTTGCATTGGGATTAATTAATTGTAATTAAGTAATCCGCTGTTAATACTAACAATAATAATAGAACAAATAATAGAAAATAAAATACAACTTTAATGTTAAAGTTCTATTATGCTAAGGTAGCTTTTCTAGATTCTGTGAAAACAAGGCAGATGTAAGACAACTGTGCATCGGAAGTACTCGATGAGAGCGGATGCATGGCACATGTTATGAGTACTTCTCTCTCTCTCTCTCTCTCTCTCTCTCTCTCTCACACACACACACACACACACACACACACACACACACACACACACACACACACACTGTATTTCTCACATGCTTGACTTTGTTATTTGCAGCAGCGTACCTAACGACAAATCATAGTATATATTTATATTAATGATGCATTAATCTTTTATTATATATCACCACTTGAACAAAAATAAATTTTTATCATTTATACTGCATTAAAATGTTATGCATGTCCTGTCTGATATTATATTTCTCGTAATAGAATTTTACTTATCGAAGAAACAGAAGAAAAAAGAAAAAGGAAAAGAAAAGAGAAAGAAACTCAGTGACTGAAGTAACATTGCAATTTGTACGTTGATTGAATTCAGCAATTTTATTTTTAACTCTGACAATTAGGTAGGCATGCTATTGTATAATGCAAACATAATTTAATATAACAGAAGGTTGAAGGCAAAGTATGAGGAGAAAATATCAGAGAGGTAAAAGGTAAGCTAGAGTTGAAACCCTACTCCCTCCTTCCCCCCCCCAAACAAAAGACAATTTATCTTGAATATTGAGAATAATGTAGGAAATGAATAAAATATAATGAATTTAAAACAGAACAATAAGAGCAATGACAAAAAATGGCTAAAATAAAGTGAAACAAGCGGTAATTTCAAATTCCATTTACTGTGTGCAACTACTTATTGTCGTCATTTAAATGAAAGGAAAGACGACATTCCGAGTGTGCGTGTTGAAATATTATATATAAATGACATCCACTTTAGGCAGTTTTGAACAGGACTAGAACATGTATCTCTGATATTTAGTCCTGTAATCTTGTTTCATATCTATTTGATTTGATTTTTTTTTTTTTCGAAAATTACTTACGGCAGTTTGTTCAATTTTTCGAATATATTCATCTTGTGTAGAGTGTAAATATTTCGCCAGGTTTATGCTATTTGTAATAATATTCTTTTCCTATCTTGTTTTTCATTAATGGTCAGGAATGAGGAAGAGAGAATCTCGAGAATGTTATTATTAGCGAGATCTAATCGAACGAATTGTGGATAATATAGTTTTGTTACGCACAGAATATCGATAGAATTTTCTAAATTACATTGATAATCTCTGAAACTACGCTGTGATTTTGAAATATATCAGATTGCGTCAAAATACATTTATTTCTGACGAAGTTCGCAATCTGTGTCTGCTTTTCTGACAATCTTAACTCATTGGTTAGCGTATATACGTTATCGAGACAACCGGTTGCTGGTTCGAATGCCGCCATTGATGTTCCCAGTTGTCTTTAGACGTCAGACGACCCCGAGCTAATATATTGGAGGCCTGAAGGGGCTTGAAAAAGTTGCATGTTTTGTCTTCAGAGCAGAGATTCTGGATTTGGTAAAATAACAACATTTTCTTATTTTACCAAATATCCACGGTACTAAATAATTCTATAATTTTTCAACATTTCGTGGTAAGAGTCACATGCAAAATGCAATATATAAAAAAAATTACATTCAAATACTTAAATTATAAAAGTGAATTATATACTTAATTTATAAAGGGAAAAACGGCATTTATTTAGTTTCTGTATTGAGGGCAAAGCAAATTAACTGTTGAGAATATTGAGGATTTTGAAATAGGTCTCGAGCTGTATGAATTACAGCTATTGTGAAAACAACGAATTCGTTATCCGTTAAGGACTTAATTAAAATGACTGATATTTAAATATTGTAGGAATGGTAGGATGAAAGTAATGGGGGCTTATACTGTTATTACCCATGTAGAATGCTTTTGTGTTAATACAGTGATCTGATCTAATGAGAGATAAATTATTATTATTATTATTATTATTATTATTATTATTATTATTATTATTATTATTAAAACACGAACTCTGGAAACTATACCAACACAGTTAATATAGTATTAACACTTAAGTACACATGGCAAATCACCAGCATCCAATGTCCTCATTCCATCCATATACAGTAACAAACAACATAAATAGTGAAGGCTAATCCTACTCTCTTCATAAAAGCTAACCCTACCTTCGAAGTAAAGGGGTAGGATTATCCCGCCTCGTTCAACTAATCCTTATAATCATAGAACGCAAATGATTGTAATGTATATGTAAATAATAATAAATGATGATACTGATATGAAAAAAATTATGTGTATTTATATTTAAAGAAAAAAATATTTAAAAGAAATAAGGTACTTTAACAGAAAATGTGATATATCTTAATTGTACATATGTAAATACTTTGTATGATGATAATAGAAAAAAATATTACTATTAAAAATTATTATAAAGAGAAATTATATATATATATATATATATATATATATATAGCTTCTATATAAATACATGTACATTGGAAAAATTGGGAAGGTTGCTAAGAGATTGCTAGAAAACTCAAAACTTGACATAAATTTACATCTTTACTCTAGTTAAAATTTGAACACACACACACACACACGCACACACACACACACAGATACATACGCCTGGATACTGTTTTGGGGATAGAAGCGTGGTGACGTATGCATACAGTTTTACTGGTCAACGGGAGAAACTTATTGAATAACAGTATACTTATTTTTTTTTACACCCCAACTATTTCATGCTTTGGTCCTTTAGTATATTAACTCTAGTATTTTCAGGTGACTTCTTACAATTTGTAACTTCACTTATATAATATTCGTAAGTGAAGGACTATCTAAGTGTGTTAAAATTGGTAGTGTCTTCTTCTTTTGTTATCCTCAGAAATATTAAAGATTTAGTTATAAGTCATACTAGTAATAGATATTGAGACATTTTACTGAAACCATGGAGGAAATATACTTTTTATTTCAATCTTCAGTTTATTTATTTTTCATAATTCTCAATTTAATAATCGTTTACCCATGAAGGAGAAATTGCACAGAAGAGCTAAGTTTTCTCTGCATGGGATTAAATTTTAATTGAGTAATTTGATGATATAACTGTCTTAAATTTCTATTTAATCTGAGTTAGCGTTCAGATTTCTCTGCATACCAGGACAAAGTATGCAGAAATAGGGTACAACTTGACATTGCAATCAGTGTAGTGTATGTGCGGATGTACAGCAGATGTTATGAGCATCCCTTCTCTCTCTCTCTCTCTCTCTCTCTCTCACACACACACACACACACACACACACACGCGTGCGTGTGTGTGTGTGAGAGAGAGTCAAGTGCATGCGCGCGCGCGTGCACTTGGCCTACACCCACATTACTATTGAAATCAGCATATAAAATGCAATCTAGCATGATTTATCATTATGGAAATTCATACATCTTTAATGTGTGTCAAAGTATGATTTAATATGACTTATGTATGACATCGCGGTATTTGAATATTTTTCTGTCAGATTTTTTCGTTTGCTCATGTGGTACATAAAGAGCATTTCGGGTAATATTTAAACAAAACACATTTAACTCTTCACCTGTCTTCAAAAGTTTCTTAAGGACAAAAATTTCAAACTAATCTAATAGATTGCAGTGAGTGAAAATGTGTTCAAAATTGATTTTCGTGGTTTTTTTAGCGTTCTTGATGAAACCAGCGGTTTCCAACTTGTATGAAGTTTCGGTGTTGTCATTTTGCTCGGAATGTGGTAAGTACAGCATTAAAGAGTATATATATATATATATATATATATATATTATTCCATTAAAGTAAAGTGAAATAAAGTCTTTTTTTTTTAGAATTGTATGCTTTGTTCTTTAGTATATAAATTCCAGTATTTCAAGGTCGACTTCTCAGTGGATGTGTGGAAGGCTCATCAACAAATATTTCCCTTGTTGAAAGAATAGAGAAAATATATCTAAAATAAAACAAAAATGAATACACAAAATGCTGTCCTAATATTGTGGTTTTGTATATTTAATACACTTTTTTGTTTAATGTTTTTAATGTCCTTTTTTAAATGTTTAATTGCCTCTTTAACAAGCGTATAACCTCTCATTTTCTCTATCGCTAATTGTGCTGACTGTTTTTAACTGCTGGAGGTTAAATTGATCTCTGAACCGATTAATCGATAGGCATGCAATATGTGATGAATAGCAAAACCATTCGTGGTGTGAATTTTTTTTTATATATAACGCCGCTGGCTAGAACGGTTTCCAAAAATGGAGACATATTGTCACCAAATTTGAGAAATATTAGCTGTATAAACTGAAGATCGTCATCCCCTAAAATTTCTTTTTTCTTATCTTCCTATCCTTTTATATACTAAGGGATGGATTATTATTTATTTATTTTACATAATTAGCATTGCTCGTAAATAACGTGAAGCTTCACGATAGAATGATGCAGTTATTCATTAAAACGTTTTAAGATAATTTATCGTGATCTCCAACTAACCAACCAACTGCGGAATCGAATGACACTTTGCGCATAAATGTCTTTTGGTGGCAGATTCATCGAACAGTGTGAGAACATCACTAACATGCTCTGGCGCCTTAAATAGCTTGACAAAAGTTTCATGTTTGGTCTCCAGAGCGGGTTTCTGGATTATCTAACCATATTTTATCCACTATACAACCTCTCATGTACTGTATGCTAACAACCTTTCATGGGCGAGACACACGTTAAAGATATTTAAAACTATAACGAAGGAGCCCAAAATATACATATTATGCTATTTTATAAGAAAAAAATTAATGAAATAACAATTACGAAAATATTGTATAATTTTATACTTTTCTTGATTTATTTCAAATTTCACTTTCTAAGTAATAGAATTAACGAAATGGATAGTGTTATTTCTATTTCTCTTAAGAAAATAATATTCGTTATCTGGAGAGTATGAATAAATTATATGTTACAGTTTTAATGTGTTTAAAACCAGCGATCAATCTCAACTCCTTTTAATAGATCAGAATAAATGAACAAAGACATTTTTTATTACTATGTCATTTCTGAGAGTGTATTATTAGATCCACGAAGGCATGAATGCTTGTGAAAGTCTTCTCTAGACGAGATTAAGACACTTAGTGTATAGGGAAATGTGGGATGAAATAAACATCCCATGATTAACTGCAATAATATAGTAGCCTATTTCTCCACCATTTCTTCCTTTTTAAATATTCAGTTAACAAATGACTAGTCAATCAAACGTTTTCCGAAGAAAATGATTTGTGCTTATAAATTTTTCCTAAAGTGAGCTCTGTGATGTGGGAATGAAGCATTGGAATAATTTACACTATTTTTCTGTTCAGTATACCAAGTTCAATCGCGTTAAACATCATTTCTTATAATATGTGGTATTCCTCACTAAATTTTCGCAATGCATTAATGTTATTTGCCTAAGAAAGAATAAACTCTTTTGATTTGAATATATAGTTACGAGTTAGAATCTTAGGTTTAAAATTAAATGTTTTAAAAAAGTACCCATTTTTTGCTGCATGTTAAAAATGTAAACTATCACTTGCGAAATGTAATGTAATACTAACTTCTTGGCCTTTATATAAGTTATTATTATGATTAATTTTAATAATAATAATACTTTAAAATTTATAAGCATGAAGCATTTTCTTCGAAAAACGTTTGATTGACTAGACATTTGTTAACTGAAAATTTAAAAAGGAAGAAATGGTGGAGAAATAGGCTACTCCTAAATCATGCATTACGTGTATTTAAAGATAGTACTGCTTACATTTTATGCATGCAATTACATGATAGATAATAATAAAATATTAATTATTATTATTAACTTGTTTCAGTTTTATCGGATGCGATGCACAAACAATTTTTAACATGTCTGGATGAAGTTTTCGAAAACAAGGTAAATTATGCATCTCTCTTGAAATCCATCCACCCATTCATTTTTTTTAAGTTGTGCTATATCATACTAATGATTTGTGACTGGTGAATATGTAGAATCTACGTAACTCAAACCATCTTACATCTTAAGACAACAGACTGAAGAATTACAAAGAAGAAAGGCAAACTGAATAGCGTATGCTTCTTGGCCATACACTATTCAAAAGTGGATTTTCAAAAGAAATGTCAAGTATTTTTATATTTCTATTTGGAAAATGTGTTTTTGATCGAATGAACAGCATAAACACATTGATCTTGTCGAGATTATACACTTACTCTAGTTATTAAGATTTACTACATAAATAAGTTTATCACTGAAGTTTTAAGATCTCGCTCACTTTCGGGTGCCCCATGCCCTGTTTAATGAAAATTTAAGTAAATTTTGAACAATTTATTTCAATTTATTTCAAGAAATCAATATTAAAATTTATAATTTAATTTATTAAATATTTATTATAATTATTTAAAATTATAACACATATTTAAATTTATTGTAATTTTAAATAATAATTTTATTATTATTTAAAATTCCAAATAATAATTTTTCAAAATATTTCTCCAAATAACAAGTCTGCTTAAAAACTTAATCAGCTGTTCTTCTTTTACTCCTTTGTGTACGTGCACTTATTTAAAAATCATAGTCATATAAAACGAGATGAAAATATTTTTGTTTCAAGAAAAATATTGAAATTAAATATTCTTTTGAAATCAACTGTGTATGGCTGAATGAGTAGTTACATTTTTAAACTAAGAATATTATAAACATGCAAAAGATGAATGGTTTTAAATTTCGAGAACTAGATGTTCTACAACACTAGGATATTTGCCTGGCATGCATTAGCAAATTAACAGATACTGTGCTAGTAAATGCTTCAGTTTATTTATTACAGCCTAAATTATTATCAAAAAGTTATCTTGAAGAAATAAATACTGATCACTTCTCTTCAAGTATTAATATTAGGACACTATAATGCTAATATACTGCAAATAAAAAATAATATAACATATATGTACTTCTCAATTCTACTTCATACTATCAAAGTTATTTTCACTCCGGAAAACTCGGATTTTTCATCCCCCAAAAGATAATCAAGACAGAACGCATATAATTACCACTCTCAAAAATGCCGTTAGTTGCAGGAAATGAATTGTTTTGATGGTTATTTGGATACTGTATTAATGGGTAGTAGATAGGGTAGTGTAATAGGGATTATGTACACGGCAGATTGTGTGGTATAGACGTCGGGTGCAGAGAGCTCTTTTCATGGAAATGTCAAATAATAATATTTTTTTTTTTTAGGAACTTCAAACTTTATTATTATTCACACAACATATTTTTTTTAAAATAATAATAGTTTTTTTTGTGTACAAGTACATTCTGTATATATCTATATACATTTTCATTAATTTTTAACACTTTATTATTTCGCAGACAAAGTAAATAATAATGTCTACACAGTGAATTTCGTACGAATTTTCCTTCCTTTTTGGATAATGTATTAGTAATTACTAGTGGTGTTGGTGATCTGTAGATATCTTGGTATAGTTGGTGAACTGAGTGGTGAAGATAGAATTGTAGAGTAGATGCCCTCCCTCGATGAGTCTTTGGACTCTCTTGAGGTATCATAATAATAATAATAATAATAATAATTATGATTTTTTACATATATTTAATATTTTATTATGTCTCAGATAAATTACATACATACATACATATAATAATAATAATTTTTTTTTTACAAATTACAATAATAGTCTTCAGTGACATTCCAGATTGTAATTTTTACAAAATTCAGCACTAAGTGCTGCATACGTGATTCATTTTCTAACTTGCTTTTCAATTAAAATTTTGATAATAATACTTTTTTGCATTTATATTTACAACACGTGTTCTTTTAATATTAACAATGAAGATTACACAAAATTTTTGAATAATAGATAATAATTATAATAATATGATAATGTCTCAGATAACATACATACATATGATTATTACAGAAATTTTTTGCATGTTTAAACATTATGTATAAAATACCAATTTTTATATTTTCATCGTACAGGGTATTTACATATTTACAATTTATGCATATTACACTTGATGCTCTGTACACTATACTGTACGCAGTTTAAGGTACATTATTTATTTTCAATATTTTTTTCTTTGGATACAAATTCATGTATTTTTTTATATATATCTGTATCTTCATTATTATTATACACCGTACTGACTGTTTTGTTACATAATTTGCAGTCTTTGGATATGAGGATTACGTGTGGATGAGTGAGGCAGTTTAATCCTACCTACTTCGAAGCTTCGGTTAGTTTTATGAAGAGAGTGGGATTAGCCTTCACTATTTATGTTGTTGTTACTGTTTATGGAGGGGATATAGGCATTGAATGCAAGTGATTTGTGATGTATATATTAGTGTTAGTGGTATATTAACTATGTTGGTATATTTAACACAGTTCTTGTTTTAATGTTCTGTAAGTTGTCTATGTGTTATAAATTTCTTGGTAAGTTATTGAGTATCGTGGATATCTGATGTGATCTCAATAATGAACCACATGAGTTGTGAAGTGTGTAGGGATGTAGAGAGTTGTTGTGGGTCGTGTTATACGATAGGTGTTTCTATTGTTTCGATAGGTGATGTTGAAGTAATTCCTTAGTAATATTATATAGTGTTTCAGATTTTTAATGCTCAGGATTCTGTGTATCGCCATGTGCTGGTCAGATATGGGCTGGTGCGTATAAGGTGTCCAAATCACTGTTGACTCAATTTTCCTATGTAATATTTCTAATTTTGTTAGGTGGCTGTTTGATGCGTTTGCATAGACTCTTATACCGTATCTGAGTAGGGATTCGCAGATACCGTGATATAGGAGTTTTTTTATGTTAGATGGAATAATGACTTTTACTTGAAAGAGTTTCGCTGCGATGATGCGGAGTTTGCTATGTAGGTATTCTACATGTTTTGTTCATTTAAGATGGCAATCTATGTAAACACCAATGTATTTTGCATGTGTTACAGGTTTGATTTCGGGACATTGGCAGGTATTTTTGTTATTAATGCAGCGGAATGTGTGACAGCGTATCGATAGTGGTGAGGGGCGCATGATGTTTTGGTTGTGTATTATCAACATGTATGTTTTGGTCGCGTTGATTACAATTACGTTTTGGTAGAAGTATGTTGTGATTTCATTTAAGTCTTGTTGTGCTTTGGAGAAAGCCGTGTTGATGTCTGTGTGGATTGTTAGTTGTGCAGTGTCATCTGCGTAATGAAATGTTTGACTTCTTATGGCCGTATTATGAACATCGTTAATGTATATGTTGAATAGAGTGGGTGATAATATGGCGCCTTGAGGAACACCGTGTTTTATTTGTACACCCCCAGCTGTGATATGCACCTATTTTTGTTACTTTTGTTCTGTTTGAGAGGTAGTTCCTGAACCATGTATGCAGTCAGGGCCGGCGGAAGCGGGCATGCAGTGCATGCGGTGCATGCGGGCACCGCTACGAATGGGGCGCCGCCGCCGTGGCACGGTTCATAAGTTCATTTTTAATAAACAAACTTTTTCTCATAAAAACAGAAAAATCTTAGAATGATCAATATTAAAATAAATAAGGCCGGATACATCGAATAAAAATTGAAAAAAATTGTATATTGCCGCCTCTTTGATCAGCTGGCTGTTTACAATTTTGCAGCGAGAGCAGGCTAAATGCTTGCTGCAGAATGTTGTGTCTACTGCATTCTATCTGAAGTGAAACGGTGAACGGTTTTTATGTGCAGAAACGAATTTTCGTACAAAACATTTGTTGCTAGTTAACCAGTCATATGGTACACATCTTAGTAGGCTACTGACAGTAGCGCAGTGCGGATTATTATTTCGTCTCTGTGTCGTGTTGTGCAATAATTTCTTATGGGTATAAAATAGAAATGGAATCAAAAATTAAAAAAAAAATATCCGGTGTACAAAATCGTAAGCGTCATGCTGGAAAAGAAGCAGATATTAAGAAACAAACTGGGGCTCTTAATAAATTTGTTAAAATATTAAAATATTCTGATGGAGATTGTAACCAACTCTATACATCAGAAATCAGAGCTGAAGAACCGTGCACATCATCCAGTTTGCATGAAAGTACTATTACAACTATTGAACAAGATAAGAAGACGCATGATTTAAGTGAAAAACAGTTAGGGGAAGATTTAGTTGTAGTTGAACACGAAACTAACACATTGCTAGCCTCTGTAAATTTAGAAGATCCAGGTGAATGGGGAAATATTGATGAAAAATTACGAGTTGTTTCAATTGAAATGGGGCCTGTTCAAAAGAAAAATATAATTTATCCCAGAGATACATATGGTCATATATTTGGCGACACGTATTATAATAGAAAAATGGAAAACAGGGAGCTCGTGCCAAGAACATGGCTCATTTATTCCGAAACTTTAAATTCAGTTTTTTGCTTTTGTTGCAAACGTTTCGCACCTACTGAATCAAGTAGTCATGTAGAAGGTTATAAAGATTGGAGAAATGTAAGTACAACTTTGCATAGACATGATACCAGTTTAACTCACATGACAAATTTCTTAAAATGGAAGGAACTTGATAAAAATTTAAAAAACAAAACTACTATCGATTGCCAGACTCAAAGCATGTATGAAATGGAAAAGAAACATTGGAGGAGTGTTTTAGACCGCTTGATTGAAATTAAAAAATTCCTTGGTAGCCAAAATTTAGCTTTGCTTTTCGCGGATCATCTAATAATTTATATGAAAGGAATAACGGCAATGTTTTAAAATTAGTCGAACTGTTTGAGAAGTTTGATCCCGTTATGGAAAATCATGTTGAAAGGGCCCTACAACGAAACAATAGAGTACACTATTTTAGTAAAGACAGTCAAAATGAAATATTGGAAACTTTAAGTAACGCAATCAGGGATACAATTTTATTATCAATTTGAAAATCTAAATAATATTCCAAATGACTGCAAACCTGATGCAAGTAAAACAGAACAAATGACCATTATTATTCGCTTTGTTTCCTGTGACAATGGAATTGTCAAGATCAGGGAAAACTTTTTAGGTTTTGCAGATATATCAGATTCCACAGGACGTGGTTTATGTGCAACAATAATGGAACAACTGGAAAAATGGAACATTCCTATTGAAGACATGCGAAGTCAAGGATCGAGGTCGAGTACAAAAATCCTCGAGCTTTTTACGTGCCATGTGCTGCTCATACTCTAAATTTAACCATTAACGATGCAGCCAAAGTGAATGCAGATACAATTAGTTTTTTTGCAACTATTCAAGAAATATACAATTTCTTTTCATTCTCTTACAAATGTTGGGCAATCCTTTTAAAGTTCGTAAAAAAATTAACATTGAAACAGCCATCAGAAACCCGATGGGAAGGTAAAATTAATGTAATCCGCCCTCTACGATATCAGTTAGGGGAATACGATGCACTTTTTGAAATTTTAAATAATAAAAATTTTAAGAAGGAAAGTCAGCATGAAGCACAAACTTTATACGCTAAAATAAAGGACTTCAAATTTATTTGCTCTCTTATGACTTGGCATATAATATAACATGTTTTATAATATCTGTGTATAATATTCTACGATACCAAGAAACGTTTGCAATAAGACGTATATTAATTTAATGAGTGTCTTCATGCTACCATCTCTGTACCATCTAAAATATACCCACTTGAGATAAGCATTTTCAAATATTTTTACTTTTGAGACGTTATATTTTGTGACATGTACTGTGCTAAAAGTTCACAAACGTTTTCGAATCCCTTATTCCAATTTACTGAGTATTTGTAAAATTGTTTGCTATTTTTATATCTATATTTATACGCACTCTAGATAATAATTATTATCTAGAGTGCGTAAACATATTTGGAAAATTATAATTTTCCAAATATGTTTACGTTTTCAGAACTTATATATTTTTAAAATTTAATTTGTTAGGATTCGTCATCACCAACTCTTGTTTACCTATTGTGCTCTTTACCTATCCTTCTGATTTTAGGTAAATATCTGTTGAATATATTACCATGTTGTTTGTGTTATCTTGATGTCTTCTGCTGTGGCAACTCTGTCATCATACCAATGATGTTTTAGCCTTTCAGCCTTTTCAAATTATAGAATTCATATTTCTTACTTTATCCAAACAGCTTATTCTACTGTGGAATGGTCTCCTTATTCTAATTGTTTCGATTGTGTTTTCTATTTTCATCGTGAGATTGTTGTAGTGGTAGGAATTGAAAGTTTGTTGTTGCACTCATTAATTTAATAGCGGAAGCACTCATATGATGATTTGGACTCCTTCTGGTGAAGTCTTAAAATGTATGTGTGTGTGTTTGTGTGTATGTTATCGTTATTAATCTGGTAGATATACATTATTTCTTTTTATACCGATTTTATACACATTAAATAGGACGAGAAGATCCATTATTATCACTTGAAATTTTAATAAACTTGACCCTCTGGTATTTCTCCGATTTCCGCCTACCTACGCTTTTAAAAACATGCATGTCGAATGCAGTTCTGATTATTTACTGACAACGCTGTTTGGGTTTCAATTTAATTATTTTTTTTTTTTTGAGATCATCACGCTATATCAGATTAATCCCTATTAGATCTATGGTTTTAATCAAAGGTGATAAACTAATAGAAATATTTACGTGTGTCAAAAGAGTATGCTTTAATCCTGACCAATTAACTGACTGTCATTAATTTTCTACCTGAACTGTATTTGATACACAACAAAATGCAATATTATATTTCTAACTAACGTAGTATTTCTAAAATCTCAAATAGCATTCGAAATATTTTAAAAGATATTTCTCACGTGCTTACGGATGAACCTGCTTTCTTCTTTTATCTGTAAACATAAGAATAACGTTTCGTTTGTCATTATGTTTTCTTCTTTTTCCTTTTCTTTTAGCAACACCTAAGAAATTGTGTAATGCCGATGTTAGTAATTATGACTGCATTCAAAATAATTGCAATGAACGGGAACGGTATTTGATATTATTTTTATATGATCAATGTTAAAATACTTCTGTTGTTATTTCAACTTCAAGGATCCTCCGTCTGTTTCTATGCCTTCAAGTGTCTTGACCCCCACCCCCCACCACCTTTGAATTTTTCTTCAAATTTTATTAAGAATGCGTTTTTCGGAAGCTCATTCAAACAAGGCTGAGTTAATCAGCTTTAAGTGAAAAAATAAATAACTCCCTTATATACTATAACTAAGGCTATCTATTTAGGAAAGTTTTATTATTAACGCAAACATTTTAAATAATGCAAATTATTTCCTAATTCCGTAAGCCAAATTTGAGATTCTTGGTCAGTTTTAAAAGGTTATATTACTTCCTAAGTTAAAATAATAAACAACACTGGAAACTAACTTTGTTTGTCACTTTGTAGTTCGATAGCTCTAAACATTGAAAAAGTAAACAGTTGAGAAGAATTAAATAGAAATTTTAAGTTTTAACGCATTAAGTTCTAAGAAAAGGATTCACTTGCTAGAGACAACTGTGCACGTAACAAATACTGTGTGCAAAAGGGCCATAATTCTGTTTGGTATTGTTCGATAGTCGATAACAATCACTAATGAGTGATTGCTATTAATTACCTCTTGTTTCAGAATAAAGTGAAAATATGATACCGTCAATACTGCGATAATTTCGTTAACTTTGATGTTACAAAAATTGCCATTTTTATCAAATACGTAACGAACAGAAAATCGGTTAGGTAATAATATCGACATCCTTATTGAAATTGGATTAGAACTATAATACTATATTAAAAAAAATAATCACTTTTATGTGGGAAGAATAATTGCGTTTTTTTGTGGCAAGAAAGTTTCTGCAAATAATTCAGTTTGCAGTATTTGCTATCTTACTGCAGTTTGTGGACGAACTCATATTGGGTAGTGCTGATATTCCTGCTTCCTTATCTTCCATTTTTCTTGGTTTATTCTTCCAGAATTACTAATCACCCATGATTTTTATCCACCGACATGAAACGTTTTCACATTTTAATCTGTTACGTTGCCACAGACATTTCCCTGAGTAACGAAGTATCCTATTCATCTGCATGACGTACCACATCCCTGCCCATTATTCTTAATACCATCTTCCTTCTCAACTGTAAGATTTGTTTAATTTTCAAGTACTTTTAATTGTAGCATCGAATACAAGTGAGTTTCCAGACCGTTCAGCGTTGGGTCTTTTGTTTTCAATTCATAGATGATGCAGATCGTGAAATTAAAAATGTGAATGTCGTAGCAGATTCAATCAATTCCACTCATCTTTCTCTTCCTTAAATGTTTCCATCCACAATGCCAGATTTTTTTTCTCTCAAAAGAGAAATCATTTTCCATCGTAGTTTTAACAGTAGTACAAAACCTAAATAAGTTTGAGTTTTTTTGAAAGCAATTCCTAAACAGGACTTGCTTTTAACAAGACCGAGATAAGATTTCTTCATAATGTTACATCTAAAATATCATTGTATTCTAACCTCCATAATACTTTATTTTACCGTTGCAAAGTAACGAAATATCATTCGCCCTTCTGCAGTCAGCGGAACAGAACTGCTTCCCCTGAATCTCATGTATTTGGCGGATTTTATCTAAGTTCATTCGCAGTTATAAGTAAACGGATTAAAATATCTCTAATTCCAAGATGGGTTATTTATGTTGAACTGTGCTTAAGTTCAAAACGTGAAGAACTGAAGGGTATTAAATTTTTTTCGAGTTTGGGCAAAAGCTCAAAATTCGCAAGCACTTAAAAGAGCATACAGTGAAAAACGAGAATGAATATTGTCATTGTCTACGGGAGAGGAGAATGAAACAAAGGGGTGTGTGTGTGTTCAGGCCTAGCCACCTTATTCCATCGGAATAGGGTGGCTAGCTCTGCACACACTTCCGTATGAGACCGTCTAACTTAAATTCAAATGAAAATCCCTTGTAAAGATTATTCTAGCTCTAGACGGGATTCGAACCTCGATCTTTACACATAAAGCGCAACCTCGAAACCGACTGTGCTACGGAGATAACGCAGAATTATATCGAATGAATTCAGTAATACATACTGAGTGTTCGGCTTATTGAATAGCTGAAAATTCAGCAGTTGGAACACCCTCCGTTAACGATGTCACGAGCTTCATGAAATACGGAAAGAAAGTCCATAAGACTCCGTCGATCACATCCTAAAATTGCTATCATCTTGAACTGTGGTTCGTACTCATTCTTGAAATACAGTCCATTTGATTGAGATACGAGCACGCTAGTCGACAGTAAGCAGTTGAATTTGTTACAGATGTGAATCCAGTCAACGAAAACGAAAATGTAAATTTTAGTTTCTTTGACTGGATTCACATTTGATTTACAAAATCATTTTGATTCATTTTTGTGAATCATTTTGTTCGTTGGAGAGCTGATACGCTAACTACTCGGCCAACCAGGCCCACAGATAAAACATCTTGATTATTTTTAATTATCTTGATTTAGGTTTGCTATTTGCATATTACATTTCTCACGTGGCTACCGTTCCTGATCGTTGAGAAATGTTAAGTAGGAAAACAACACAAACGAGAATTCTGAAACTTAATTTTACATTCGATTACTTTAAACGTTGAAAGTCAGAGAGTCACCAGAATCACCGACTTCGAAGTCTGAAAATAGTACCCATAAATTCTAATCCGCGTTGAAAACACCTGGAAAGGAGGGCATTCAGATTACACACATATCGCAGCGGATATTAAACTAATGTGAATATTTGGTGTGCGCGATTCCCTAAAATTCGTTTTGTTTAAAGTTCTAAATTGAAATCTGATAAATGTAAAGGAACAGCAAAAGTTCAATCAGGTCCCGAAAGGTAAAACGTGCTCCCTTCTTGACCTTAATGTAATTTTAATGGAAATTCTGCAGAAGAAGAATAACTTGGTTCATTCCAATTGGCAAAAGATGCGTAACTGTAATGATAGCCCTAAAGGTTTGGAAATATGACTGTTTTCTCCAGATTTTAATAAGAAACTTATATGAAAAAGGATTTCACAATTTTCATTAACGAAGGTGGGGGAAGAGTCCATTTGTCGGTCAAGGCGGAATATGGAACATCCTCGTTTTAGTTTTAGGTCAAATAACAATTTAATACTTGTGTTTAATTAATTGGGTTACTTAAATGACTTGACTGAATCTCCATTTAAACAGAACATCCTAGTGTGTCAATACAGTTTTTACTTCGAGGTTTTTAACTTTTTTTTTAATCAAAGAAATTTGTTTGAGGAGAAGAGGAAGGTTTTGAAATAGAAGAATCATGTTCAGAAGAAGAATGTCTTACGATGAAACAAAATCAATACAGCATGTCTTTTCCAAATAGATTTTCATTACAGATTCTGAAATTTGGATCCGAAATCCTCTTATAATGATGCAGGAATAATTACTGAGTATCATTGACTTCAGCTTGTTTTACTGTCAAGTCTCTGCTGACCATCAATGACACGATAAAAAGCCATCTTTACAGGGGACATAGTCTTGAGTAGTATGTTATTTAAATTAAGGGGATATTAAATCCCACATTATTTTGAGTATTATGGTTCCATGAAAATTCATCGAAAAAACAGTTAATCGAAAGACAATTCATAGAAAATGCAATTCAGCGAAAATTTCAACTCAAATTTCATTAAATTGATCCAGTCAAAGCGGAATTGCTAATATCATTTCGAAACTTTTTTTGAAAATCTTATGATAAAGTGATCCATTTAGAACAAAAACTGAACCGTGCAGACAGCTTCTTGTACCGACAACTTCTACAATTCCGCTAAGTCAGAGAGTTATTGTAATACATAATTTGGATACGTTATTTCTTTGTTGCCCCGAATATAGATGAACTGAAATCGGGAACGGTTTGTCATTTTCTTGTAAAAGTTTCAAATAGCGAATCTGAATCAGATTCGCTATTTAAAACTTTTATCATCCGATAATAATTCAAAATCCCACTATTTGAAACTTTTATTCATCCCATAATAATTCTATTTGAATTATTGTGGGATGAATTTTATTCATCCCACAATAATTGCTGTATTGAAGTTGTATATTACTATTGGTTAAACCAAAATAAAAAATGATGGTACAACATGACAAAATTTCATGCCGGCTGGGGCGTCGCCCGGTTAAACAAGGCCCCCGTTGTTTTCGCCAGGTTTACATTAGCAATTCTGGAATCCTATGGAATTGATAAACAACTAATAGCTATATTAAAAGATGTTTATCAGAGTGCAGTTGCAGCAGTTAAAATAGGTGATGATTTGGGGAAATGGGTTAAAACAAGCAGAGGTACTAGACAGGGAGACCCAATATTACCAGGCATTTTCATCGCACATTTAGAAAGAGCAATGGACAAATTGAAGGAAAATGCCAAAGGAATATCTTTACACGGAATGAGAATTAACAATCTGAGATTTGCAGATAACATTGTTATTATTGAAGAAGACGAAAGAGAACTACAAAAAACACTGAAACTGTTAAATGAAGAAGGAAAGAGATTTGGACTTGTTATGAACTTGGAAAAAACAAAGACAATGGTATTTGGTGAGAAGAACATGAAACAAAAGATACAAGTGGATGGAGCTGATATAGAAAATGTAGAACAATTCACATATTTAGGAAGTAAACTGACATATGACTTGGACTGTAGAAAATAAATAAAGATCAGGATTTCAAAGGGAAGAACAAATCTGAAGGCCATGGATAACATCTGGAAAAGTAAAGTGATCAGTCTGCAAACAAAACTAGGAGTACTGGAAACATACATCTTCAGCGGTGTACTGTACGGATCTGAAATGTGGGTAATAAATAAGGAATCAAGGAAACGAATTTTTGCATTTGAAAGAACTTGTTTCAGGAAGATTCTAAGAATAGGATGGGTACAGAAAATCACCAGTGAAAAGCTCTATCAGAAGATACAACCAAAACAGAATCTAATGCAGAAAATTATAAAACGGAAGCTGCAATTATTTGGACACATCTGTAGAATGAGTGAGGACCGGAAGATAAAGACATTTATGTTTGGTATTTTGGATGGTTTAAACAGAGGAGGTAGACCACACAGAAAATGGATAGACCATATGAAAATGGATAGACCATATAAAAGACTGGTGTGGAATGGGTGTACAAAAACTACGACACTGTTCTCTGGGCAAAGAAAGGTGGAAGAAGATAGTGAAACAGGCATCAGACATCAACGGGCAGTGAGCCCATGGTTCGTGATGATGATGACGATGAATCTTCTGTTACTTTAAAAATCAAACAAAGAAGTTAACAAACAGTTTGTCACTACGAATGCCAAATATACTTTGCGCGAACAAAACACTAGAATTTCCTCTTCAAAAATACGACAGAGAAACTCTAAATCGAATGAATTAGTAATTAAGAAACGATAGCAGAGTTGTTAGCTTAATTCGGTTGATGACTCGCTTCAGTTAACAAAATGAAGTACTTGTTAGATCGGTTGAGAAGGTCGTGCTTAATTGCATTAAGATGATGATTTTACCAATGATAATATGATGCTCCAAAGTAATTGCAACTCAGTCAGGGTAAAAACTACCGGAGTTCGAAAGAGGCATTGTAACAGGGTGGCATGCTACAAATTTAACTGTTCGGCAAATTGTTGACAAATTGGGCCATCCGAAGTCAGCAATCAGTGAAACCATTCTAAGATGGAAGCCCAGGGAAATAATTGCAAGTGCTATATGCACATCGCGAAAGTTACATTTCGTGATGAAGTGCTGTTATTGCATGGTAATCGTAATAGGTATTGAGGTATCATTTATTTTCCTTTTTTATATGATTATTCTCATTAAAACACTGCTGACGTTTATCATAAATGGACTCACTGTACCACATAAAGGACAAAGTGTTCTTTAGCAAAAAAACAAAATTCGAACTCAGTCCTGGGATACAAGAGACATTTAATAAAGTTTCCGTTATTTTAACTATTAACTGTACGGTTAAGTCCTGTTAATGTCTATTTGGAAAATGTTCTAAAAAACTAAATGATCACCTTATTTTTACTCCTTTTTGCTTGCTCAATAATTATTCTGTCATAAGTAGCTTACGGTAGAACGGTGATTATGTTACTGTCCTATCATAATTGCTAACACAGTCGTAGAAATAAACGGACATGTGCATAATTTCAAGTACCAGTAAATATATTTATGTAATGAATTCAGATAATCCAACTGGGAATTTATTCTGATACGAAATAAGTGTTCTTTGGTATACTAAGAATTCCGTCTCTTCATCTCATTTTGCATGGCCCCACTCTAATTTAAACCTATTTATTTGTCATTCACTTTCCAGATTTTCCAGTGGTATACTTTATGTCTGTAAATACGTTTACTCTTGGTCACTAAATAGGCAGTAACGTAGAAAGACTATTTCTGAGGAGAATGAAATTTGCCATTGCAACTACGATAATATATACCTAAACAAATCAAAACATGTTAGGCTATTTTTAATAAATCCATATTTTGGAGCATCCTGTATACTATTTTTAAAATACACCTAGAAATCATTATAAAGAAAAGCAATATTCTCCCACTCGCCCTCTTGGTTGTTTGTATTTCCGTGTTTCATTATGAACTATTTTGCTTTTAAATTTTCCGTGTAGTTTTGTTTCATTTGCATCTCCTAGAAAACACGTTTTATATTTTTATATGTTTATGTTAAATCATAACATTTCTGTCAAAAAATATATTTTAAAATTCACTATACTAAAGTTAATTGGTATATGGAGGATACTAATCTTGATTTGTATTATTTCAAATTATTTTGGTCATAAAATGCCTCGATCTTCGCTAAATAAATATATTGTTTAGTTTTACAAAAGAAAATGAATCAAATTTCATTTAAATTTGTCAGAGCCGTTCGATTAAATGTTATCTAGCGTTGCACAGTTCAGAAAAATATCAAAATTATACAGTTGACCCTTGACCCACTAGGGGATTAGGAGCGCCGACTCCCCATGCCGTTCGAAAATCCGCGTATAACTTTTGACTCCCTAAATCCTTAACTACTAATAGCCTAATGTTGACCCGAAGTCTTACCGATAACATAAACAGTCGATTAACACATATTTTGTATGGTGTGTGTGTATGTATTATATACTATATTCTTACAATAAAGTAAGTTAGAGAAAAGAAAATGCTATTAAAGAAAATCAAGAGGAAGTGAAAATACATTTACAGTACTATACT
Source organism: Typopeltis vanoorti (assembly GCF_054136105.1). Classification (NCBI taxonomy): domain Eukaryota; kingdom Metazoa; phylum Arthropoda; class Arachnida; order Uropygi; family Thelyphonidae; genus Typopeltis; species Typopeltis vanoorti. Next base: position 123,695,313 of record NC_143549.1, read on the forward strand.
ATATTTATCAATACATAAGATGACGTCGTCTGTTTACAATACGAATCGTCTGTCTGTCAGTACCTACATTATTATTATTATTATTATGACATAACACCTCCAAGTAGTCCTAAGACTCAGCGAGGGAGGGCACCCACTCCACTACTCTCCATCTCTACTACTCAATTCACCAACTACAGCAAACCGCAACATTTATCAATCTTTAGTAGTTGTAGGCTGTCCACAGACAATCACAACCATCCATGCTCACGGCGGGATTCGAACCCACAGCATTTTGTCTGCAGAGCGGATACGATAACAACTCGGCCAACCAGGCCTGCTTATATTTCATATATGATACAAAACACTGTATATGCCATATACGTATTATCAAAAATGAAAAGATAATCTGAAAAAGAAATTCATATTTATTTACAGGTATAACGATTCATGCATTGATAACGAAGCAGCAGCAATATGATTACTTTATGGAAGCCTAGTCCCATCGATAGGATTGCTTCTCGGTAGCTTAGTATATACACCAGTGGACATTAACCTTTTTACTGGCCCACACACCAGTGAATTTCAATTTGCATTCTCGCATCCCCTTGAAAAATGTGTTTTTTATTTGTTAGAAAAGAAAATTTCTTGCAAAACAATTTATTGAAAAATACTTATATGTACCAACATAAAATCAAAATAACGTATCAATTTTCAGTGACTAATTTGTTGTTGCTTTTTCATAATAATATTTTGAAAGCGAGGTTCCTTTTTCGAAAGAGCTACGCATATCATCACTCGCATTTAAGCGATTTCAGGTTTTTGTTTTTATGTGCAAAAGTGATGAAAATCCCATTTCGCAAAGATTTTCATTATGGTTCATCCATGTGGAGTCCGAATCTAATACGCTGTAAGTGGATGTATCCGAGAGTAACTCCATGATCTTCGTTGTGTAATCTTTGACGTTTAAGATGACTGTTGAATTCATATTAAGGAGTTCAAAATAAAGTTATTAAGTAGTACAATTTTACTTTTGAGACATGAAAGCAATCTTATCAGAAAATTAAGATTGTTTTAGGGTAACATATGACGCTAAAACATGGCCGGACGTCGTCAACGCTTGAAATCTCTTGGACATCATTTGTATAATTCTCATTGCATACTTCTGTTGGTTTAGTTATCAAGAAAGTCAGTAATAAGACCTTTCTTGCTACTATGCTGCAATTTTTTTTATTAAGTTCATAATATAGAGCTAAACAAATATCCAATTGTCACGTAAATTTTCCAGATCGCTCCATTAAGAGATCATTATCAGTAAAATAACTTCCTAACTTTCTTGCCAAGTCCAATCATTTTGCTAATTTTCACAATGTAGTGTGACAGTTGCCCTAAGATATGGTAATTTGAACTCGTAATTTTTTTTTATTTCACATTCATAACTAAACAGAAATTAAGACTTTAAACTTAACAAGTATTAAGTTTAAAGTTAAGTTTACTACACACTGAAAGTAGGGTTACCATATTTCTTGAAAACAATATGCAATATCAATATCAACCATCAAAACAAAAAAAGTAAAGAAAAATTGTAAAGAAAAATAAAATGTTTACCTTCAAATAAATATTTAGGATCACGGCCATTGTGTTAGAGAAAATTAGACTCCAAACAATTCTTAGAGTACTAAGTTTTGTAGAAGTGGAGAACATCTTGTACAAGCTTATTTCGGAGAAAGATTGACAACTATAATTTGAACAGAAGATTACCACTGAGTAAACAAGCAGACAAGGATTCCACAAGTGTTCTTATTTTATTATATGGAGACATGGAGACTTTGCATCATGTAGTCCTATGATGTAGTCCTATGATCATGTTGTTGTTGTTGTTGTTGTTGCAACAACAACAACAACAACACACCAAAATCTAGTGGAAAAAACCTTTCCAGAAGTTTGAAGGCCTGCATAACAGCAAGGGGTATGCTGTTATGCAGGCCACCCTTTTGCTGATTAGTAATTTCATGTAACAACCAAGAAAGATTGTTTTTGTTATTGTTTATTTATCCTCCAATAAATCACTCCGTTGGAATTCAATAGAACAGAAATTTTTTTTTGCTGAATGTATCCGATTTCTCTATATTATTTTATGATGAACTATACACTATAAGTTTATTTTTTCTCATAATTCCATTGATTAGCAAATGGTAGAAGTGTCTGCGATGCTGCCTTCACCAGTTTTGGAAATGGTTCTAATTGAGGAACACCAGAACAATATATATATATATATGACACTTCTAAGTGAGGGTTTCTAGTTTCTGAGAAAACTGCAAGTTTAATTCACACAGTTTCGGAAAATCAGCTGCAGACTGCATACACGACACATACATATATCATCAGTGGCGCACCCAGAGGGGGGGGGGGAAAGGGACCCGGGCACCCCCAAAGAAAAGGAAAAAACACTAGAAAAATTTCCAAAAATCTTTTCCTAATTAAAATTCATTTTTTTTAAAATTTATGTTGTGTGCTACTTATGAATTAGCGATCACTGCAGATGCTCAGTTATAGGTCGCATGCGATGTGTAGTGTGTATTCGCAAAACGTCTACTCAACTCGTTCCCCCCCCCCAAAGGTTAAATCCTGAGCGCTCGGCCCCCTCCAAGATTAAATCCTGAGTGCGCCAATGTATATCATTAATTATGATTAGGAAAATAGGTGACTTGCGTGTTCTTGTCTGGTTCTAGCATTTGGGATAGAAATGTACTAAACTGCCGAAACGAAATGGTGAGGAGTAAAACATGGCGGTGTACCATTTACAAAAGTTAGTGCTATAAATGGTATCGTTGTAGCTCAGTTGTGTGAACTTCTTGAGACATTTCTTCTTCAGTTCGAAACATTTGAGTTCTAATCAGATTTGGGGTACGAGGAACCGTCTTGCGTGAAGCACTGTTTATGTGAAATTGAATTAGCAGGACTTGTATGGGGATGGAAAGAGTTTTCCTATCAGGAAACTCCGATTTTGAATAATCAAAGCAGGCAAGCTGGCCAGACATTAAATTAATCGACTTAATTCACTGATCGTGTAGTCTGTTTTGCTTCTGCTGTAAAAACCACTACAGCTAAAAAAAATCGTAATCAAATACACAGTTGACCAAAATGTTAGAAACAGCTGTATGCTAAACGAAATGTGACAGTAGCATGCGATTAACGAAGCGTAGTAGACTCATTCACCGAGTGACATCATGCTCATTCGAGTGCGTGAGGAAGCGAAAGGATCGCAACAGGAATGACTTTAAACGAAGGATGATAGTGGGATCTTGATGAGCCAATAAGCATAACTCAGAACTTACATACTGCAGAAAAAAAAAATCCTGAAAGTATAGTTACGAAAACCTGCCTGAGTAGATCGTGAGACGTGCCTGTAAGTACCACGTATTATTATTTTTTAGTAAACGTTTCATTAAAACTGTAAACAGTGGTTATAAAACATCATTTATATTGCTTATAATAAGTGTCTCGTCCATCTCTTTTGCAGTACAAAACTTAGTGACTCTCGTTCGGTATTCTTTACTTATTCTTCTTGTTCATGTTATTATTGCTATCAATTTTGCTATCAAAGACAGAAAAAAGCAGCCAAAATCATATAACTATTAAGTTTTTACTCATTCAAAAGAAAACTGGACTTAATAATCCTTTTCTTTATCATTTGTCGAAAGTTAGTTTTTTAATATTACTTGAATTTATGTTGCTGCATGGCGAAATCAACTTTTTTATGTTATTAGTATTTCGTTATATGCATTCTGAAGAAGCCAAAATGAACGGGGTTAATAGGCATTTGTGGAAATGTGTCGCCACTTTGTGTGTGTGTGTGTGTGTGTGTGTGTGTGTGTGTGTGTATGCGAAAAAGAGAGGGAGAGAGAATAATTACTAACACTTACACAAGAAACAAATTTAATATTAATGTAAACAATGTAGCTTGATTTCTCTTTATGAGAATCTTGTTCAATTTTTTCGCCTAGCAGATTTATCACATGATATGCATTTAATACGATGATTCCTCAGTAATTCTATAACCTGGTTTTATGAGTAAACGCATTTTCACCTTTCTTTAATGTGTTCAATGGCATGTCAAAACCAATTAACTTGTTTTTTTGAAACCTAATTAATTATACGATAGAGAGATGAATGAAATGTACATGATCTTCTATGTCTCTAATTTTTTTCTCCGGTCAGTTTTTCTGTTTTGAATGAAGGGAAAAAAAACAATCTACAATTAAGTGCTTGTACCTCCATATGAGGTTGGCTAATTCACCTTCAACTGAAAAGAAATTACCGTCACGAATGAGATTCGCATACAGCTCTTCCCAACATAAGGGCATCACCGATATCGACTTTGCTATTGGGGGCCCTTAATCGTTTTATTTCACCAAACATTTCCTAAAGTTTGAGTTCCTGAATATTTCCGATGGTTTTGAATTATACCATTAAATAGTGGCAGCACAGGCTGTAATATAAATTCTGCCCAACACTGGTGTATTAAACAAACAGCTACTTTTCTAGAAATGTGTTGGATGTCATGAAATCTCCCAAGACAAAGCAATACTTGATTTTATTTTCAAGCTAGAATTCACTTCAGGCATTTGTACTGGTTGGATGAGCTGTGATAATTCGAATCTGAGTCAAACACTCAAATTAGGAGCATTGAAAGTTAATTAACAACTTATTTATATGAGTTTGTTTATTTAATACGTTTTATTTCTTTTTCAAGCTTATAGATTACTGGTATGAATGCATGACCCGCGTTGAAGTCCCTCATAATTGGACGCTTGAAGGGTTAATAGAATTCCGATGCACAGGAATTTGGTCCAAATGTAGATGTGGAGAACTTACTCAGGTAAATATGAATATTTTTTATTTAATAAAAAGCATAAAATAATAGTTACAGTCAGTAATAAGATTATAATTTATAATGTTCATAACAGAAATTTGAAAGAAGCGTGTTTAGAATTTCCTATATAACAGTTCACTGCCACAAGAAACAGAACTTTCAATTTTTGTATGACATCGTAATATAATCTCTCCATGATTATTGATCATTTGCTCTTCCAAAGTTATTCTGGTGAATAAAAATCGGCAAATGATTTACTATCTTGTGTAGACTAAGGAATATTTTTATGCACAGTATAAGGAATCACACACACACACACACACACACACACACACACACACACACACACACACACACACACACACACACACACACACACACACACACACACACACACACACACACACACACACACACACACACACACACACACACACACACACTAACGGAAAAAATATATGCAAGTACATGTAAAACATTCTTCCATGAAGAATTCCTGGCTTGTGTTCCATTGTATTCAGCATCAGTGAGAGAGAGAGAGAGCTTCTCTGGGAACACCTTTAGCAGCTCCGACATACTGTGTCACAAGACGGAACATTAGACGAATAACGAACCCATAAAGCTACTTAGTTATCACTGAGCATTATTAAGATCATTAATTATCCATAATTATGTAAGAAATTTGCATCATTTAGTCATCAAGTGATGCTAAATTTCTTACATAGCAGTATGGGACATTTTCCCCTCTCTATAATTAGTACGTTTCTTGTTAGTGTTTTGATTATTTCACCATTTTTTTTTTCTTTGCCTCGTATGCTCTTACTCTGTCAGTTTCTCTCTTATTTTGTTTTGTATCGTCTCTCTCTATCTCTATTTGGAATTGCTACATATCATTGCGCATGAACGAGACTGGAGATCAGGTTCCTTCATGGACTGAACTTCATCAGATTTCACCAAAGCCAAGTTACCGAGTTAATAAATCTTTGGTGGGCCAATAGACTTTTTTTTTATTACTCAAACGTTTCTTACCTAAACTGAAAAATACTAGCTATTGATAAAAGTCGAGATACCTAGCATTTAACGAGGAAAGGATCTTAATCGAATTGTAGAAAATATTTGTTTATGAAAGAGAACTTAACTTAAATTTACTTAAGAAGAGTAACTTTATTTTTTGAACATGTTTTTCTTTTTAAATGAAATTGACTTAAAGGGATTAATCTCATCCACGAATGGTTGTAATCCTGTCGTTCGTCTAATGGCGTGTATCAGTATTAGGTTGCGTAATTTGAGAACCCTGTTCTAGGGAAGGCATTGTACTTTTTTCTCAGATCATTTCAGTCTTACACTAAGGAAGTGACGATAGTAGAACAAGCGATAATAATCTCCACTATCTACGTGTCAGTTGTAATATGCCGTTGGACCTAATATCTCAGTATAAGATAATAAGGATTCATTTGTATTTTTGTTGTTTATAACAACGTTTCTTCTAAAACTGTTGTAGTTTCAAAGAATTCAATTTCAGTACCAATCTAATGCTTTTATTTTTTAAAGTAGTAAAATTTAAAGAGGCATTAAAATTAAACATTTATCATAAGCATCCCTTTTAAATTTTAGCATATTGCGTTCATGTTTCAGAACCAAAAAGATGTTGTCGACTGCCTTACAGATAAACTACATGAAGTTAATCTTACTCTTGTCCAATATATGTCAAGAGCTGTGCCAGCTTTTAAGGTAAGTCTATTGCTGAATATTACATCGTACTGGATGAGCATGATATTATACTTATTAAGATCTATTAAAAAAAACTAATCAAGCTTTAGTACTATCAAAAATAATTTTATTTATAATATAAACCATTTTTTTCGCATGTATACAATATACCAAAAATTTTCCAGAAAATATTGTTTGTTTCAAAAATGATGTCTTTTAATTGCATTTTTGACATTTTAAAAACTTAAACTATTTAACAAGAAGGCCTGTGTAGCTCAGTGGAAGTGACGCTTGCGTCCTCTGTGCTTGGTCGCTCGAAGTTTGACTTAAGTTCAAGTCTAGTCGCTAGTCGCCGACTGGAGGAACTTTTTCTAAGCCTTTCTTCGAGGGCTTCCCGAGTTAGTCGATCTCTGGCACGGGCAAGCGGATTTTTCCTCCCGGAAACTCAAGAAAAGTGATCGTAGTATCCACATTATTTCAGACAGTGACATATCCTGTTAGGGTTAGGTACCAAGAGATGGCAGCACTTGTTTGCCAGCCTCGTCACCGGTGGCTGTTATAATTAGTGATAGACATGGGAAAGCTATCTCTGATTGGCTACCGGTGGAGATTGAACTGCCCACTCAGTCTCCAAATGATAGATATGGTATAAAGGCCTCACCTACTCCCTATAAAGGGAATAAAAGGCATTGGCTGATTTATTTATTTTATTATTCTTAATATTTAACAAATAAAAGGGAAACAAATAGAAAGAATCATGCGTGTGTTTTCAAGTATAAGATAATAAGTGATTTGTCTGTGTGTGGGATTAAAAATATGAATTTATGGGAATAAAAACCCTGCTATCTACTGGCGGTGGTGGAGGACAGCAGACGGCGTTGTGTGTTGTTGTTGTTGTTGTTGATGATGATGATGATAGTTGCGTTCCGTATAGTTTGTGGAGACGGAGAGTTGTAGAGCAGAGTGCCCTCCTACGATGAGTCCTTAGACTCCTTGGAGGTGTCACGTAATAATAATTTTTTTATGACAACAGCGAAGTTCATTATCATGCAGAGTATTCACTTATACAATAAGATATATTTTCTGTACAGTACAAAGATTCAGTATAAGCAGAGTACTTAATTCTTTATAAATATAAATATACAATTTTTTAAACTACCTAAATATTTACCCATCGTATTTACATATGAATTGAAACGAATGTGCATACGAATAACTATACAATGCAGTAATACAACAGGTAATACATATATATTAATATATAGCCTCCGTAGTCAATATAGACGAAACCTTTTGGTCGGAAAGACCTGGATTCAATTCCTGTCATTGACGTGAGGAACAACCTTTATTTGGTCTCTTTCGACGAAACGTGAGTTAGCCGATCTCATACGGTGGTAAAGTTTTTTTTTCAACTGAAAACTGGGGTTTTTCGTCTCCCTAAACCGGCAAACCCCATAAAGACACGCATCTGCAGACATAGGACACACCGGGAAGCATAGGGATAACTACCTTGTCGTCGATATGGTAACAGTTAAATGTAGAAAAATCCTCAACACCGGAAGATAAAACAGGAGGGAAAGAATAATAAAAAGGAATATATATATATATATATATATGTATATACATTTCTTCTTTTTACATATATATATAAAATTGATAAGCCTTTTTATGTAACGTTTTTGTGTCACGTTTTTTGTCAAGTTATTTGAAACGTTTTGAAACTCAGGGGCTACCCTGAGTGTCGAGTCTTCGAAATTCGAGTCATCAGAATTCAAGGAGAACCGACCTACCAGTCCGGAATACGGGGGGGGGGGGGCGCCGTAGGCGCCAGGGGGAGGTTCCCCCTAATATATATATATATATGTTTTTTTCCGGTTAAGTTAATGTGTAGAGGCGAGTACACGCTCTCCACGTCTTGTAGGAGAGGGGGGGAGTTGAATTTGGATATGACATGTTTGTGTCCTTGTAATGGTGTTTTAGAGGAATTCATTATAGGTTTGTGAGTGCGTATGTAATTTTCCTCTAATTTTCAGCCTCGTTATAAAATCTATATAGCACCTATTTCAGCTCTCTGTAGGTCCCTAAGTTTCTTTTGTCGAATAGCAGTTTGTTGATCATGTCATATATGTAGAAGCTTCGGGTGGCTTTTCTGTAGTGACTATCGTACTTATATGTTATGTAGTTTGTCGACTGTGGTTTTATTATCTGATATGTTGCTGTGGTTACTTTGTAGGTTGGACTGAAGTAATATTTTAGCATGACTGTGTAGTGGCATAAGTATTTCACCTTAAATATTTTGTGGTCTGTCCTTGCTATCCGTATAAGTGTAACTATTCTCATTGTTCCCAGAAAATTACTTGTAAAATTTTAATTTGCTACAGTTGTAATCAGGTAAGTTTGTAGTCTGCGCAGAAAGCGAATCATGTACTTGGGTATCTTAAAATGTTTTCAGATAACGCTTTATAGATTAGTATTTTTATGTTTGTCGGAGCAATTTTGAATATCATTAGCTTGCTTTTTTCAAGGTTTATATATATGCCGTTTTCATTTAGCTAGTCAGTGCTTTGATTGATGTCGTGTTGCATATTTGTGTAAGAGATATTTACGTTGTTGTGAATGGATACTATGACCATGTCGTAGGCATATTGGAAGATATTACTTTTCAGGGGAAGATGGCTAATGTAGTGTGTGTATATATGTTAAACAGAATGGGAGATAGAACAGCTCCTTATGGTACTCCACAGGTAGCCAGTACCTCTTTACTGTGAGCTGATCTTATAGGTGTGATGTGTTTTCTGGTTTTAAAATTTTATTTGAACTATTGGAGTAGACGACCTCAGATTCCGAATGTGTTAGTTTGTTCAACAAGGTTTTGTGTGTTAGCATGTCAAATGTTTTTTTTTTTTTTGGTTAGTAAAATAAATAATACTATTCCGTTTTTATCTAACGCAACGTTTATTAGATCTGTGAAATCTTCCAAGTGTTACTGTTCCTGTATTTTTTTGAAAACCATATTATGTTTTTGGAATGATTTGGAATTTTTAATGTATGTGGAGAGTTTGAGATACACAATGCTCTCCTTGATTTGGTTGATTACAAAAAATGTGGCGATAGGTCTGTAATTACTTATAACGTTTATTTTTCCATGATTATGTATGGGAGCGATAATGCAGTCTTTAGTGTTTCAGGTATGTGCCCCGTCGAAGATTTTATTTAACATGTTTAGTATAACTGGACATAGGTTATCATGTTGGAGGTTTAATGGATTTTTTACAGCACTCAAAAAGAATTAAAATATAATTTAATACTTCGTATATTTCGTCCTAGTCACTAGGACATCTACGGGGATTACAAAAACAATTAATGTAACATACACACAAATAATAAACAATACTGAGCCCAACCACGTGGGTGACACTAAAGTCCTATCTAATTGGAGCGCCCTCTAAGGGCAGTAGTAGGTGGCCTGGAATGTAAGGTGGGATCTCTGGTGATGAGTGTTTCCCAAATCTTCGGAATCTTAATACAACCGTATTTATTCAGATTTGGTTGGTTTTTGAGAGCTGCTGCTGCTTCTAAGAAAAGTCTCTCTTTCTTGAATTTGCTGTGGTGGAGCATGGTGGTTTTCTTCCAAGATGCCCTGTGGGCATCTTGGAAGAAAACCACCTTTGTCCAGCATTTCATTGATTAGGTGTCAGGTTTCCTTTATGTCGTCCTGAGCTGTTGCTAATTTGTTTCTATAATAGTTTCTTTATGCAGTTCTAATCTCTGTTGTCAAGATATTCTGTTCTCTTTTGTATTCAGCTTGTAAAACTGTATTGTTTAGTGAACCTCTTAAGTTGTTTCTATAGGGCATCTTTTCTTTAATGCCTATTAATATGTTGTCTGTTATCCATGGATTCCGTTTGGTTTGGAGCTATTTTTATTTTTGTTAATGCTTTGTTATATATTTTATTAAATGCAAGTTTAAGATTATTATATACAGCATCAGCAGAATCGGAAGATGCTATCTGCATCCAGTCTGTTTTTTTCTGATTTTGTCATTTACTATACTTTCGTTTATGATGTTATTATACTGGTTTGTTGTCTCAGTGAGTTTCTAGGGTTTTGATTCAGTATGCAGCTGTAGTGCAGTGACATAATAGTCCCAGTTTACAGGTCATGATGGCTGTTGTATTGATGTTTGGTGTGTGGGGGGGGGGCAGTATATTTATGTGGTCAACACACGATGATGTGATTGCATTTTCGACTATCTCTTCTCGTATATAGAGAACTGTGTGGATAGGGTAATGTTATATGCTGATAAGAGGTCTTGGTATTGTATTGTGCTGTTATTTATGATCCTAATATTTATATGTATGTCACCTAATATTTATATGTATGTCACCTAATATTATCGCATATTCTGAGGCAGCTTCTTCCGTGGTAGAAAGCTATTTGTTTAATTCATCTAGAAATTTTGTAGTTCTTAAATTCGATGGTCTGTAGATTGTGTTTGTTATCAAGGAGTTCTCTTGTTTGATATTTTTAACTTCGATGCATGTATTTTCAGTAAATTCTAATTTTAGTTTATCTCTCTTTCTTCTAATTTATGTTTGTTAACTATTATTATACCACCACCTAGTTTACGTTGTCTGAGGGGTATTGTGTTGTTGAAAGTTTGGCATTTGGTAGAAGGTTGCCTCTTCGTTTGTTGTGGATACTTCTGGTAGTATGAATTTATGTTGCCTATATCTTCCTTCAGATAAGCTTGCAGAGTAAGCCAGTATTTCTGAATGCTCCTGATGTTGATATGGAAAATAGATAGTCCTTTTTTTAGGGGGGGGGAGGGAATTTAACAGAATGGAAACAAAATAATTTGTTTTCATTCTGTTATCGAGTTTAGAATGTGGCAACTATCATGTTTCGGGGTGATTAGATCTGCTTGATGGTCTGCGTTCATGTAGGTTGGTATGTTGTTCCCTTCTTTAACACTCATCTCTGTTCCTTTTAATGTAGTAGCCTGTTGAGGTCTTCTACGGATTTTATTTGAATCGGCTTTACATCTTGTATATTTTTAATGAATATTTTGCTGTCTCTCTGTATATTCTAATAATAATTCTTGTGGATTGTCTCAACAATCAATCATGGTTGATAGAGTGATTATCAGTTTCAGCGTATCGACACATTGATATTGACTGAACTGTTGTTTGAAATAAGTTTACTGCTGCAGAATACGCTAACAGTTCGATAACTACTTTAAAATAGAGGATCTATTTTAAAGTAGTTATCTTTTTTGTCTTTTTTTTTTCAATAAAGACAAATGATGAATTAACTTGACGCACGAAATGCAGTTATTTAGGAAAATGTGAATATTCTAAGGATTTAACTGCATTTCTACAAAGGGATACTTAAGTATTTTATTATTATTAAGTAACACCTCTAGGAAGTCCAAAGACTCATCGAAGGAGGGCATCTGCTCTACAACTCTCCATTTCCACCACACCAACGCCATCTACCGCAGACCACCACTAGTACTTTCACAATCACAAACATCCATACTCACGGCGGGATTTGAACCCACAGACTTTTAGCTGGAGAGCGGATACGCTAACTACTCGGCCAACCACGACGGCTATTTTACTGTCTAAAAATAAGTAACAAAATATATATCGGGATTAAAATTAATTTATTATTTGACAAAGGAAAATATTTCGACTTTGTAAAAATGCCAAAATTTTGTTATCAAACAAGCCGACAATGTTGAAGGTTTGCAGAAGTGTCCTCCTCGGTACCTACTTAGAGTTAAATAACCATTTTTATTATGTATATTATTTCTGGGAAAACTCCCATGTTACTCCTCTTTATAAACTATTATAATTACAGCTATTTTGCCTGCTTCAGTTTAGGAGTTTACGTTGTCGTTCATACTAACAGAAGTATCCACAACAAACGAAGAGGCAACCTTCTACCAAATGCCAAACTTTCAACAACACAATACCCCTCAGACAACGTAAACTAGTACAAAAACACACCCCGCAGATAGACAAGGCCATCATAATAGACAGACAAGACAATGAAACAATGCTCAGAATATCGGAAACAATAGCTATAAAGTGTGACGCGAACTCTATCAACGTACACAGGCCCTACATAATCTCCGAGGTTTGGAAGCTTCACAACATTAAATTCAGGTCACAACCCCGACCAATAGGAGACAACACATACACCTCTAAAGCAGAAGCACCCACCCGACCTGACATAGCTTCCACTTTCCCAATATGTTCAGATGACGACCACGAATAGTCGAAACGGTCCACACCCCGTCAACCACCTTTCCCCTTCCCCCTCCCCTTTTTAAAAAATTAACCCTTTCACTCTTTCCCCACCCTATATAAAAGTATATGTTTCTATATATTACGAAAAAAACCCGGGTTTTTCTAACTTATTCTATCAAACTGCCTACCCCCCCCCCCCCACACACACACTCTGCAGTTCTCGACATCGCAGACAGAGGAAAAGCCACAACACCCAGAAAAAGGTATGTGCAATTTTCTATTCTTTAGGCTACATATACTTTTTAGTACATCTACACTCATAATGCCCTAAGAATCCATGAGTAAATAGCCAATGACATGTAAACAGGGGTACTCCTAAACTGAAGCAGGCAAAATAGCTGTAATTATAATAATAAAACATTTTTATTAGATAAATAAATTAGGAATTTTAGGATTATATAATTCTCAGTGTTCACAACGGTATTAATCTACAACAGATTTGCAACCTTTCCTAAACAAGATTACTATTAAAATGAAATCACAACAAACATATTGGAAAAACCCTATCGATTCTTGTCGTGACGAGAGGAATCTGAAATATTTGTATGGGCTTTTTCAACTGAAGGTGAGTTAGCCGAACTCATGTGGAGGCAGCAGAGTTTTTTTTTTTTTTTTTCTCTCCAGGAAGTTCGGATTTTTCATTCCATGTACAGGCAAATTGGCCATGAGATGGCGTTGATGGTAGTGGTGTTGTGTGTATTTGGAGAATTAAGTAGTGTGTGTGTGGAGGGGGGGAGGGGAGACGGTGAGACGTGTGATGCGGAATACAGTACAGAAGAGCGCATCCCGCGATGATTCATTGAATTCCTAGGAGGTGTCACGTAATAATAATAATAATAATAATAATAATAATAATAATAATAATAATAATAATAATGAAATAAAAACGGAAATTAAAAATAAAAATAACAATGACTTTTGGCTTTCACGTGTAGTTCATTCATGAAATATCATGATATCGTAAACCTCCATGAATTTGAATAAAAGAAAAAAATAGGAATTAAATTTAATGGTTCCCATTAAAATTAAAATTATATTTTAATGGGAACCATCTACTATGCAAGGATTTAAAGTGTTCGTGATTCGAGAACATTTTAATTTAGAATGAATGAATATTAGGATAAACAACAACAAGATAGAGCGAACATTTAACCACTCGAAACATTGCTAGTGCAAGTTCCTACTGCTTATTTTGTGTTCAAACAGAAAATAGTGTTTTCTGAGCAAGAGAACATTGTTTTATTCTGTTTACTTAATATTCATTTACACATCATGCCATTGATGTGTAAAATAGCTCAAATTAATCTGTCGTGGATTTGTCGTTAGTAAAAGGCTAAATATTACAGAATTGTGAAAAATGTGTTTATGCCTATTTCCATAGGAACTTGGGAAGCAAAGCAAACGGGCATCACATTAACGTTAAGGAAATCTCTTCCTATTGCTATTTCCATGATGTGTGGCCTAAGCCAATACAAAATAAAAATAATAATAAATAATAAAAAATAAATAAAATAAAGTAATAATAATAATAATAATATAAATATTTTTGATCAAAATCCAGTTCATCTGACATAAGACCAATAATTACCCTAGCCACCAGAATCGTTTAATACAATTTCAATATAAATAAATAAATAAATATATATATATATATATATATAAATTTATTTTGATTTATTTTGAAGTAAATTTCAAAATAAATCTGGAGTCGGCTTGATCAGTAATCAAGTTCTCAAAGAAATATAATTTTGAAAGAGATCCACATATGAATCTTTTGATTAAAAGGTATCAAATAGGTCTTGGTAGTGAGATGGATAAGAACTTAGTTACTTCATAGTCCAGTTAAAAGCCTTATTTATTATATCCATAAAAGATCTTGGGTGTAAAAATAAAAAGCAAAATTTCGCTCTTTACTAATTACGTGAAGCTGGGTAAGTTACAGTATTCGGTGGTTCAGTTGTTTACATGATCATCCCAAAATACGATCAGTAGCTTAAGGGAATTAACTTAGGAATAGGCAAGTAAATCACATTTTAAAAGAATTTCACCTGAAAGAGAAACTAGGTTATACAAGGCTCAGGCTGGACAATATGTTTGTTTCAAAGTTTTTAGTTTGTTTAAAAGCTTTACTCGCTCCGATTTTAATGGATGTGAACGGAATGGAAGGGACTCAGAAAAGACTAAGGGGTTATAACATGATAGTTAAGGAAATTCGTCTGATAGTTTATTTCATTTGCTTAACAGGAGAAGAAAAAGAGATTTAATTGAAATTTATAAATTAGTTTAGAGAGAATATAAGATGGTTAACCGGGATTACTTGAATTTGTATGAATCAACCACTTCTGGAGATTTTATCTCTCCATTTTCTGGAAAGTAAAGACGCCAGCAAAGATTATTTCGTCTTTACTGGCGTTATCCAGAAAATGAAGTTTTACTGTATTTATGTTTCAGTATATATGCAGAAAATAAAATATAAGCAATTTTAACTATAAAAAAGTAAACACAAATGGAAGCGAGGATAAAATGAGACGATATATTTCGAAAGAATATACATAAGCCAAATTACACGTGGAAAGGTGAATGAGTATCAGTTTGGCTAGAGTGGTGGATTACCTGTGGCGCAGCTAGAGCTGTTGCCGCCCGGGACGGCTCTTGAATTTGCCGCCCCTCTCCATACACACCCAAAATACTACAAAAAGTCAAAACGACGTATAGGGAAATAATTAAAATACTGTTTATTTTTGAAGTAAAACTTTAATTTCAACATTCTAAAATGTTATTTTTCTTACTTTTCTGTTAGCAGAATCGTCGATGACATTGGTGAAGTCTATTTCATAGTAATGTAGGTAATTCTTAATAAATTTTATTTAGAAAAATCCCTCTCACAACTAACAACACTTACAGCAATTGTGAGGAAAATTCACAGTAGTATTATAATATTTGGAACTGAGTTCTCGAGACTGTATTTTAGAATTAACTGCAAAAGTTCAAAAAGGTTCAAAGTGCCGCCCGGGGCTGACTTCCCCCCCCCAGCTACGCTACTGGGGATTACTTTATATATATATATATTGTTTTTAATTTCTCTCTTTCTCTAACATTGCGTTAGTTCCCTCCAATCATAGATTTGGGAATGAATTCCTAGCTTCGGGTTTTATCCTCACAAATAGAAAACCGTCCTGGAATACATTTGGTAGAAGTTAGATATAATAAATATATTTGAATATATATATTTGAATATATATATGACTGTGTGTGTGTGTGTGTGTGTGTGTGTGTGTGTGTGTGTGTGTGCGCGCGTGCGTGTGTGCGTGTGCGTGTGTGTGTGTGGTGCGTGTGTGCGTGCGTGCTCGCGCGCTTGAAAGAATAAACGGATATGTTTGTTGTACTTTTTCGACAAAATAGGCAAATCACCTGGAGAATACACGGTATTGAAAGACGCAATGCACTGACCTCATGGCCGTAGCTGCGTAGAATTCTTGATTTGAACAAAACCTGACTTAATCCACCTACTAGCCATCTTGTCTGTTTTGCAGGATGAAAAATCTGAATTTCTCTCTCTCTCTCTCTTACACACACACACACACACACACACACACACACACACACACACACACACACACACACACACACACACACACACACACACACACACACACACACACACACACACACACACACACACACAATTAATAAAGTTTTTGCTTTATCTATAGGGCTGTGGCGTCAACATAGACCATATTGCTTGTGCTTATGAAAACTGATGGCAAGATTTTTGGTAACTTCATATAGACTGGTAAGTGTTCTTCCAGAGGAAACGTATTTCCAATAAAATATGCTAACTTGAAATTTCAAATGCTTTAGTATGAGGAAGTTACAGAGTTCATTTATGGACTGGCTATTTCGAAAAGAACTTAAGCTTTTCTAATAATATTAATAATAAATTTTCATAATCTTCAGCTTGTTTACTGCTGTAGCATGACTTACGTAATTCTTGTTTCTACCGACAAACGTTTTTCTTTTATTGAGCTGTTTGATAAGGTCACTTCAACAGAGCCTTCGTCGAGGTTGAGAGAAGCGTTTCTCACTGAGTGTTTTTTCTGCTTAGGGAACATGCTGAAGTCTAAAGAGGTTCATGTCAGGACTATACAGATGTAGTAAGAAAGCACTTAGAATTTTATACTTTTTCCATAAAATCAGCTACCTGAAGTGAAATTTTTCCCCTAGCAGCAGCATGCAAAATGTGCGATATATGACTTGAGTCAGACTTCTGCCATTTTAGTCTTCTTTCGTGGACCAAGAACACCACGAACAATAACTGCTAGAATGTTTTATCCGGAATCAGGCTGACAACTGACGTGAAAGGGGGTGGGGTATTACATCACCGACTAGTCAAGGCTTTGAAGTGTCTTTATCTGCGCATTGTGCAGAACTTTCGAAATTCCCCTAGTATTAGAATAATGAAGCTTTCATCGTTGCAATAATCATTACAGTAATTGATAATAACCGGATTCTATTTGAATGATAGCTTTCTTGAATATAAGTGTGGTTTACGTAGATTTTTAGGCTAACAATAATAAAGAAGTTTTCAATGGTTCTCAGTTTAATTATTACCTTAGATTGATGGATATACTTAATTAATGAATAATTATGCACTCTATTTAATGTACGTTTCTATATTACCATTAAAGATATGAAATATATTCTATTTGTTTAAATACTTAAGCACGTATTTAACTTACTACACTTACTATTTACAATTAGGTGTAATAATCATTGACAATCAAAGATATCAATTTACTCAATTCAGAAAATTTGTTGATCGATGATTGTTTTTAATAATTAAACAATAATTAATAGTGGTTCCTAAATGACAAAAAACGTACTCTTTCCAGAAATTTCCCTTGTGCATATACATTAAAAATTTAACAAGGATTTAAATTTAAATCGATTACGTTTTAACTTAAATTAAGACTACATAGAGAGTCTGGAAACTCATTTCTTTGAACTGTCATTTAAAGTTATATATAAGGGCTGTCCCTTGTTAATTTGAGACCCAGTTTAAGAATATTTCTCCTCCTCTTGTGTGTGTATGTGTATGTAACAGATATTCTATACATAATATGTACTCGATATGTTTCATGAATAACTCGAGTGAATGAATTGTATATATTATACTTTTTAAGTGTTGAATTTATACAGCATTGCAAAGAGAATTTCTAATAGATTTTCTTCTTTTTTTCAGGTATTAATGCAATCACAATAGGTTCTTATTCATATATCTTTTATAAGTGCAGTGTTATCTTAATTAACTGGAAAATATCTGTTTATTTGTATCTTTATACGGGCATATCGCACTGTATAATAAGAAATATTGGATCTTTTTGGTTAGAACATGAAATTATCCTTAGTTGAAATTTAATTGTAAAATTTCAAAGCTTATTTTGAATTATGTAAATCTAATTTGTTAAAAAACGGCTACCCATGAAACTGTAAAAATCTGAAATATAAAATAAATATTTTCAGTTTTCTTGCAATCCTTACGTGTTTATTACTCCTGGAAAAGAATGGGCGAAAAAAAAGCACAGATGATGTTTGTTTAATTCACTTCTATTATGACTGCAATATGTTCAAAGAGATGTTTTTGTATTTATAGATAGCCACTCACGGCTTTTAATGTATTATTTTCCAAGGATCCATCAATAGCTAAAGGAAGATAGTTATTTTTCAAATCAAAGTTGATACTTAATTATACGTATTTATATTTGCTGCAAAAAAGTTTCATCAGATTTTCATAAATATAGTCAATAGGACTTTAATTAAAGGGCAAAATACTCCAGATCATTGGTATATATAATAGTCGCTTTTCTCAAATGTTTTCGCATTTATAACATACAAGTTTCTAGACATATTTCATGAAACAACATTAACACCTATAATTGCATATTTTGGTTTATACTCTGCAATGGTTTAAAGTTTGTTCATACATGTATATGAAATAATCTTTCTTTTCGGATTGTAATCTTGTCCGATGAGATAATGAAAACGTAATCGATTAAATTCAAAGCAAAGTACAGGAAAACCTCACTTAACGCGAAATCGATATGCACGATAATCAGTTAGCGCGATTGAGTGAAATGATATTATTTCCTGTGTTAAGCGAGTGATTAATCAGTTAACGCGATTTTTTTACGTTGTGCGAAATTTTTTGTCGCCAATTTGCAGCGAGCAGAAAAGCTGGAAGTCATTAAAAGACATGAAAGTGGCGCTAGTAATACAATGATGGTGCGAGACCTGGGATACAGCGAGTCTACAGTCTAGACTATATTCAATAAAAGCAAAGAATACAAAGAACAAGCGAAATGTTGCTACTGCTTCTTTAAGCATGCAGAGCCCCAGAAATAGAAGCCATTTAATGATCGAGATGGAGCGTCTTCTGTCACTCTCGATTGAGGATTATAACCAAAAAATAATACCTCTTAGTACAGGGAATATTCAGACAAAATCTCTCAATATTTTTTAATTTAATTTTAGTGATCTTTTTAAAAACCGAACTGCATAACATAAGAATAACGGGAAATCTGCTAGTACTGATAAGATACTGTGGCCAAGTTTCCTGAAGAATTGCAAAGCATAATTCAAGAGGGTAATTGTGACGATCGGCAAATATTCATCGTCGACGAAATTGGTCACTTTTGGAAGCGTATGCCAACCAAAACTTTCATAGCTAAACTGAAGCATCTCAATAAAGATACAAAGTATCTAAAGATGGTCTTACGCTATTATTAGGAGGCAATGCAGAAGGCGACTTTAAACTCAAGCCTATATTAGTTTATCCAGCGCAAAAATTCATGGTCCAACATTATTGAAGAAATCAGTACAATTTGAAAAGCACTTGAATTTAATGAAGTGGATAATGAAGATGTGAGAAACTTGTTCGATTCCCATTGAGAATAGTTAAGTGAGAATGATCTCCTTCAATTAGAACTGGAGTGGGGAACCTTTTTTTCTGCCAAGGGCCATTTGGATATTTATAAGATCATTCGCGGGCCATACAAAATTATTCAATTTAAAAATTAGCCTTCTATATTTGGTCAAACATTTAATTAACTCACCTCTAATGTGATGGCTGGAACTACTTCTCTTTGGTGAGGCGTGTGATGTTAGCTGGTATTGATGATGTTGCTACTTGCAACTTCTTCTCCAGGTTTGCTTCGATCAGTCTGGAGAGCAGTCGACTCTTTGCGGTGGTAAGTTTTGAAAAGAACTGCTCGCAGCAGAAAGTTGTTCCGAACACAGATGCATAATTCAATGCATGTCTCATCAAATTGGGAAATTCATCATTGCTTATGTAACGTTTATAGAACTCAAGCAGTAGGAGGATGTTGTATCTAACTTACAGCTAATCATCGCTTTTCGGCTGAATGATTTCGTGTTGTAGGTTATCAGGCACATCAGTTGGTTCCACATTGAAAGGTGTAACAAAGCTGTTCAATTTCATTTACTTTTCATGTCCTCGAATCTTGCATTAAATGCCTCAATTAGTTTCGCACATTCACCAGCATATTCAAGTGTATGGAAGGCTTTTTTCCTTCCAGAGTGTGGGGAAATGCACCGTGTTATTCCTTTCGAGTTGCACGTTCCACATCCTTAATTTAGCTTCAAATGATTTCACGTTTGAAAGCAGGGAGCTGAAAAGCTGGTTGGGGCCCCTGATGCTTGACGTTCAGTTCTGAGAGGTACTTGGTAATATCCACCATGAACGCTACATCACAGAGCCACTTGCAATCATTGAGTTACCTGACAGGTTTTTCCCTTCATCTCCATGAACTGCTTGACTTCATCCCGCAGTTCGTAAAACCTCATGAGCCTGTTCCCTGCGACTCATCAACAGCACTTCACAGTGATCAGGGGCGAATTCTCCATGCTTGGTATGATTGCTGCGCAACCTCATTAATTGGGAAAGAAGTAATATTTATTTGTTAATAAATGCATGCATTTATAAGCATTCCATTTAGGCTTTTATTTTTGTAGACAGAAGACGTCTTAAGCTTGCGCGGCAATAATTGAGCTTTGTGTTGTGTATCGAAGGCTGATGCTTGCTCATCTAGTCAAAACTACCTTGGCTTGCTCGGTTGTAGGAGCTTCCAGGTCCTCGCAGCAGCAGCACTGTGATTTCAAATGATTTGGCCGGCCTTATACGGTTTATTGTTTATTGCATTTGCTTAACGGGATTTCGCTCAGCGCGCATTAATTGATGGATTAATTAATCGCATTAAACGATCTTTTCCTGTACAACCAACACGATTGTGTGGATTCTCAGAATCATTTCCAACTTTCCTGTGGTATTTTATATCAATATTTTTTTTTGTACATTCAAAAAAAAAAAAATGAAATGCTTTAAAGATGAACTTAGAAGTTGCAGTTTTCTCGCTTTTCAAAAACGTAAGAAATTCTTTAAGATTTTAATATGTTATTTAAAGATGGAATTCGCCAAACAAAGTTTATCCAGTTCTTTTTTTTATCATACTGTAGCTAGGAAATAGTAATAATTTGAGAAGTTGAAGACGTCAGATGTAATTTGAATATTACATAAAAAATGATCCAAATGATCGTGCGTTAGTGGGATTAATAACTGAAACAGGAAAAATAAATTTCATATTCATTAGAGCAGGGAGTTAGTATTATTTTATCTGAAAAATACAAAGAGAAACATATTAAAATATCGATGTAATACTGAACTAATTATTTAAAAGTACGTTCTAAACGTATTCTGGGTTATTTAGAAAGAAAAATAATTTGCCTGAATTAATAATTATATGAAGAGCCAAAGGCTTCAATTCGGCGACATGAACTTATTTAAGCTAAGGGATATTACATCCCATGTTGTTTCTTAGCCGAATAGGAAACTCAAAGAGTTTCATGCCGAATATAGAAACTATATAAAGTTCGGCGATTCCAAGCGTAAGCAAATACTTGGACAGTGCAGCACCTAACCCATTTTCATAGGCCACATCGTATTCATATCGTATACAATCTTAGGCCACATCATATTCAATAAAGCAACAAACCCAAGCTCTTTGTTTCTAATGCTCCTGGAATTTGTGTATGGACATAACAAATTACGACCTAGCCTATTCTTATAATTAGATATGCAATGTATTTGGTCTTGTTATAGAATTTTCTCTTTCCCCTCCCCAGACATGCTTAAAAGGTCCGAAACCAAAACATACTTTTCCACTCCTTCGCCACATACATAACCATGTTCTTCCAACATGGTTATGTATGTGGCGAAGGAGTGGAAAAATGCAAACATGATAAAGATACATTTATATCTTTATCATGTTTGCATACCATAATTGAACTTTCACACATTTTTGCCATTTCTCCTTTCATGATCTACTTTCCCTGACTCTCTGCATTAGTTCTCATACAAAGAAGTAATTTCTCCAGTCTCTTGATGTGCCAATTGAATTCAAGTGCAGGACATTCTTTTTATACAAGTCTTTTCTGCCATCAAACTCACTCCACACATCTAAAAACTCGCATCCATATATAACTTGAACTCTTACAAACAATTGTGCTAAGACATTTTCAGATTATTTCTAGTCAAAATTATACATAAAATATCGATTATCACAGATAACAGATATTATATAAGAATTTGTACAGTTTGCAGATGAAGGATCTCAGAATTTACAAATTGTGGTCATATAGAGTTCATAATTACATCTATGATTCAAATAAAACATTTCACCTGTATAAAAAAATTAAAATATTTGAAAAATCAGCAAAATATTTTATCACTTATTTAGATGGCAATTCATTTATTTTTTGAAATGATTACTTGTAGTATAACAATTCCCGATGATAGTCTTTCAGGCTTCTGGTATGTACAAGCAACTTTAGACAAATCAATTCCACAGTTCTATTAAATAAATAAAAATAGACAATAAGATGTTCTTCTTGAAAGAGAAGGATAGACAAAAGATAAATTTTAATTTTACCGAGATATTAAATATTTTATAAATGCAAAATTATAGATTAACCAACTTCTCCGTTTGGGTGATTTTGACGCTACTTTATTAGGAAGATTACTGAAAGTACATTGAACTTTTCTATGCTAATTCTATTTTGTCTTCCATGTCTACAACGCGCGTGCTGTCCAGTCAGTTTAATTTTTCTCAACAGAAGATACGAGGGTGGTCTGAAAGGTTCTTGGCCTAACAATGAAAAAACGAATTCATAATTTCAAAATAATTTTTAATTTTCAACATAATCTCCATTAAGTTGGTCATTCATTTATTCAGACGATGCTCCAGCGCCATTAACTCGTCCCTGTAGTGATTCTCAGAAAGATTTACAAAATACCCCTCTACAGCTGCACTTCTTTCGAAGAAAAAGGCTGACCAGAGAGGAAGAGTATTAGTTTAGGGAACAGATAGAAATCAGAGGAGCAAACACTGGGGAAACAGGGTGGATGTTCCAACAATCATAGTGCAGATCCCTTAATTTTCCCATTGCCAAAATACTTTTGTGGGCAGGTGCATTGTCCTGATGAAAGATGATTTTTTTCTTCTGAAAATCTGGTCTTTTCTCACGAATTTGTTCGTCTAATCTGGTTAAAAGGTCGGCATATGTTCCCCGATTATTGTTTTACCCTTTTCAAGATAATTAATAAAAAAATGCCTTTAGCATCCCAAAACACCAATGCCATGATCTTTTCTGCTGATGAGTGAACTTTGACGCTGAAGAACCGGCTTCTGTCCACCCAGGTGAATGGTAAATCCAAGTTTCCTCCCTAGTGATAAATCTACTCATTAAATTAGTTTTATTCTTGTTAAATTCCAAGCACGGTTGAGTGATTTTGAGTGCGTTTTTGATCTGCTGTGAGGAAGCGCGTCACCCATCTTGCGCAAAGGTTTTTTTTTTTTCATATGCAATTCTTCATGCAAAATATAATTTGAAATGCCAATAGTCTCAGCAATTTCACGCACTTTGACTCGCCGGTCATCCAATACCATATCGTGCACTTGTTCGATGATTTCTGGTGTTGTTACACTTTTTGAACGTCCTTCACGTGGATCACCTTCAAGGCTAGTACGGCCACGTTAAAACTCGGTAGACCATTTCTTAATTGTCGAAAAGGAAGGCAAAGTTCGCCCATAAACATTTATGAACTTCGCATGAAATTCGTTTGGCGTTAAACCTTTTTTACAAAGAATTTTATAACCGTGCAATACTCAATTTTATCCATTTCAAGGGATACAGGAAACACTTTTGCTTCAGACAGCTCTATAAAACAAACTACTTGATTGAATGGCTTGCAATTTCACACGGATTTATAAACAGAAACAGAGTTACCCTCGGAAATAAAAAAAAAGAATTTCTTTCAGAGAATAACCTACAACACTTTATCTCAGAGGCATATAAAGTCAAAAAGTGTTTTTTAATTCAGCGGAGTTAAAGATGAATTTTTAATTCAGAAGTATCAATGAGGTTTTTAATACAGAAGCATCTAATTGATAAACATCATTGAATCACTGAATACATTGCAGTAATTATCGTGAGTAAACTTTTCATATATAATAACGTTTAGTCACTCGTTTATATAATTTAATGCAAGGCATTTCCTCTCTTAAATTAGTTCCTCATATATTTCCATTTTTATCTACTGTATATATTATTAATGAAATTTGCCGAAACAAATGGGATTTCTAGAATTCTCTGGCAGTAGATGGCAGCACCGCTCTAGTATTATATCGTTAGAATAAATACTCGATTCTAATAGCGTTCGTTATGTTAAAATGTCTGATCAGTAATAATGAAACTGAAATTACACAAATATCACACAAGTAAGAAATCGTATAATACTATTTGAAGCTATGAAGAGTATTATACGATTAATTCCCATAATAATATTATTATAAATGTCGCTAAGTTAAAGATTGATATTAAAAGTGAGAGTAATTAAATTCGTAATAAATGATCGAAACTAGAACCATAAGTGAAGGAACGTTAAATGCTTAAATTGGGCGGAGTAACAATTTAGAACTCTGTGATATTTCATGAGAGAGAGGGAGAAGGAAGTCTAAAAATCCGGAAAGAAATGGGACATCATTTAAGACTTTTTTTTTTTTTTTTGGTTAATTTGTTTGTACATCGTTTCTACATCAGTATCATTAGGAAGGAAAGATTTTCATCGACCAGTGTTAGGCCACCATTCTTTTTAAGAACTAGTAGTCGATTTCTCTCTCTCTCTCTCTCTCTCTCTCTCTCTTTAAGAGAATGAGTGTTTTACTCACAGGCCTAACCACTCGTTGCAAGATTAAGACTATATATTAACAAGGGCTGCAAAATAAATAATCAACATAATACATTTACAAAACTATTTGAAATTAATCGAATTATTATTATTATTATTTCGTGACACCCCCAAAGAGTCCAAAGCCTCATCGAGGGAGGGTACCTGCTCTACAACTCTTCGTCTCCATCATCTACACCAACGCCATCTACTGCTCACCACAACCACTAGTATTTATTTTGTCTGTAAACTACGTGTATCCTAAAGACCGATTTATCTGTCTGCGGGATGAAAAAACCCGAGTTTCCGGGAAGAAAAAACTCTGCTATCTCCGTATGTGATCACTTCTCTTCAGTTGTAAAAACCCATTAAAGATCCTTTCAATGGGAGTGCGCAACGTACTGTCGCATTTCCAATTGCGCTACGCAGGCACTACTTACGTGAACACGTAAAGAAATTTTATTTATTTGATTTTTTTAATATTTTTTAATAATAATAATAATAATAATAATTTATAGATTGCTAAAATATTTACACATACAATAAACATCTTGAGTGACATTGCAACTTATAACATTAAAGAATTCAGCACTAAATGCTGCATTTTCTACATTGGATTTCAATTAAAATTTTTAATAATACTGTTTTGCCTCTGTATTATGTATTTACAACATATGTTCTTCTAACATTAACAACAAAGATTATACAGAATTTTTTGTATAATAATAATAATAATAATAATAATAATAATAATAATAATAATAATAATAATAATAATAATAATAATAATAATAATAATAATTTTTTAACTGTAACAACATTTTATTTATCATCATACAGAGTATTTACATATATACAATAAAGTATACTACTACATTTTCTGTTTAGTACAAATGTAGCGTACAATGATTTTTTTTAAAATAAATGTACATATTTTTTTTTCAATATCAATATCATAGCTTATTATTATACAGCCTGTTTACATATCCACATTTTTTTTTAATATCAGTGTCTTCATTATTATTATACACTTTACTGACTGTTTTGTTACATTATCTGCATTCTTTGATTATAAGGATTACGTGTAGATGAGTGAGGCGCTTTAATCCCACGTGCTTCGAAGCTTGGGTTAGCTTTTATGAAGAGAGAGTGGGATTCAGTCTTCACTATTTATGTTGTTTTTACTGTTTATGTATGGGATATAGGCATTGGATGCTGGTGATTTGTGATGTGTATATTAGTGTTAATGGTATATTAACTTTGTTGGTATATTTTCCAGAGTTCGTGTTTTAATGTTCTATACTTATCTACGTGTTTTAAGTTTCTTAGTAGGTTGTTGAGTTGCGTAGGTATTAGATATGATCTCACAAAAGAACCGTATGAGTTGTTGAAGGGTGTAGAGAGTTGTTGTAGGTCGTGTTATACGATATGTGTCCCTGTTGTTTCGATAGGTGATGTTGAAGTAATTCCTTGTTAATGTTATGTAGTATTTCAGGTTTTTAATGCTCAGGAATCTGTGTGTGTCGCCATGTGCTGGTCGAATATTGGCCGTTGCTTGTAAGGTCTCCAAATCACTGTTGACACAATTTTCCTGTGTAATGTTTCTAATTTTGGTAGGTGGCTGTTTGATGTGTTTGCATAGACTCTTATACCGTATCTGAGTAGGGATTCGCAGATACTGTGATATAGGAGTTTTTTTATGTTGGATGGAATAGTGTCTTTAACTCGGAAGAGTTTTACTGCGATGATCCAGAGTTTGGTGTGTAGGTATTCTATATGTTTTGTCCATTGAAGGTGGGAATCTATATAGAGACCGTGGTATTTTGCGTGTGTTACATGTTTGATTTCGGAACATTGGCAGGTATTTTTGTTGTTAATGCAGCGGTATGTGTGACAATGTATCGATAGTGATGCAGGGCGTATTATTCTTGGGTTGTGTATTATCAACATCTGTGTTTTGGTGCCGTTGATTAGAATTGCGTTTTGGTGGAAGTATGTTGGGAATTTATTTAGGTCTTGTTGTGCTTTGGAGAGAGCCGTGTTGATGACTGTGTGGATTGCTAGTAGTGCGGTGTCATCTACGCACTGAAATATTTGACATCTTAAGCCATGTTATGAATATCGTTAATGTACATTATGTATATATATATATATATATATATATATATATATATATATATATATTTTTTTTAAGTCACAGTGAATTCACACACAACTTATTTATTTATTTATTTATTGCTCAATTATTCTGATTAGAATTCTACGCATTGGTTTAAAAAAATAAAAATATAAGCATCAAATTTACTGCAGTAACAATTTCCCACGATCATAAATTAATTGACACTCACCTGTGAAAATAAAGTTTCACAGGTGAGTGTCACATTGGAGAAAATCACTCGAATGACACGTTCACATTCATGGGAAAAAACATAGCCATTAAACATAGTGTGAATGATATGAAGGAAACAGACAGAAATCTATAAAGAACAATAACTGAGTTCATTTTTCAAATAACAGCAATTCATTCTTTTACTAAGCAAATCGTCATGTGTGTGTGTGTGTGTGTGTGTGTGTGTGTGTGTGTGTGTGTGATGGGGACACCAGTGAAAAGCTGTGATTAATTATTTAGAAAATGTCTAAATGGTGCAACCATCTCTTGACTCTAAATTAATATTCCCATATATTCCCATAGTCATTATAAGGAACGAAATACCACACACTTATTGGAAATTCGTGCTGCCACCTATAGATAACCTAACACCACGTGACATCAATGACGGATGGGTATCACCCTGGAGAATTCCAAGGATTACATATTCTATCTTAGCTCTAACTATCACCCACAATTCCATATGAAAACCAAAACACACGACCTGACAGCACTGACACTTATGTTACCAGAAAAATTAAAAACATTCCAAACTCATCACGTCACTCACCGCATCACATACAATGACGTCAATGATCTTATCATACAATAACATCACGAATCCTTATCTTATCTTGATCTTGATGTGGTCAGAAGTGCATCCCATACTACTCCCAGTCATTGAGGGTGAACAGAATTGTTTCTGTGAAAAGAAAAATTTGTTGCTGTGATGCTTACTTTAGTGGTGTGATAATTACACACCATGAAGGAAGCGGAATAGTGACATTTTCTCTAAGCCTGCGATTTTTGCAGCTTCCCGTGCACTGCTTACACCACTCGCCGATTGTGCCGCTAGGACATTCATTTGCGATACCACAACGCTAGTACGGGCTTTGGATAACACTGGTCTGCATGTTCGAGGGCGATCTGACAAATTTCCAGTTTACTCGAAACGTTGTATTAAAGACTGTATTCGGCAGGAGTGATAGGACCTGGACCTTTCTTCACTCTTTTCTGCGTTTGCTACCCATTCCCCACTTACTTAAGATAACTTTACTAACAATATCTTATCCACCAAAGTAAGTATCACAGCAACAAATTTTTCTTTTCACAAAAACAATTCTGTCCCCCCCCCACCACCGATGAGTGGGATTTGAATACATGTCAGCTGTCAGCAGTTCACCCTGCATTTTATAGAACTCTCATTTGCACGTATTTGCAAATAATGCATGTGGTACAGCGCCCTCTATCGGTGAAAATTTTAAGTAAATTATTTCTCCCTGCCATAAAAAATTCTCCTCCTTACGATTCACTTCCGTACAAACCGCACTCTAATACACCAATTTTTCTAATTTTTATGAATTATTTAAATATCTAGGAACTTATGGAACACCCGGTAATTTGACGTGTTGTGATCCTATCCTATCATGAAAATATACTACTAAATCTCCGCTACTGAAATACTCTTCTAATATATGCACCATTAAAATAATTTAAATTAGAAAATTAATTTAAAATTTATTAATTTGGAAATAAAAAAATGAAAACTAAAAATAATTTAAAATTACTTAATTTATAAATAAAATTAAAACAAAAATTATTGATGTATTATTTTAATAAGAAGAACAGCTTTATCTCCGAATGATAATCTAAATTCCTTCGACGCATCTCTCCTTTAGTGATATCATATCGGATGTTCCCAGAACAATTTTCAGGACATTGCTATTATGTTTACAATATTCCTATTCCCAAGCTTATTTCCTGTGTGTATGTTCACATATATCAAATATCGGAAAAACCGAGAATGTCATTTAAAGATATTAAAAAAAAATAAAATAAGTAAATGAAAATAAAATAAAACAAGTAAATGAAAATAAAATATAATAAATAAATTCAATCATTCAAAATTCGCTTTGCCATTGGAGCAAATTCTAATGGGAATAAACCCCACACGAAAATCGTACGAACCTTGTGTGCTGACAGTTGAAGGAAAAAATCATCCCACCATCCATTTACTCATGCAAATTATCATTTGATTGAGACTGCCTAAGACGAGCACAACTCCTTCACGTAATTCTCATTTCTTTCTATCTATATGTGTTTATTATTATTATTAGATTATTATTACTGACACAACTTTCATCATTTTCAGAACAAAGGATCATCCTATGTATGTATTGGATTTTATATTTTCTCTAAAATTAAGGTTATCCTATTGAAATATGGTTTAGCTTTTTTCAATTTTCAGTGCTTATTCTTTTTTATTTGAGAAGATTCTTATGTTTTTCTAAATATTCGATTGATGTGGAAAAAAACCATTTCAAACATTCAAGGAGTAATATTTAATACTGAGTCAACAAGTGAACTATTATTACACTGTAAAGAACTATAGTAGCATCTTATCATTTTGAACATTTTCTTCTAATAATCTAAAGTACAAGGAAGATAAGAACCGCAACTTTGGTTTCTAATGATGATTTCAGCTAGAAACGCCAAATTTGGAGAGAGAGAGAGAATTCAGATCGTGCAAGAAATAAAGAAAAACTGGGAGATCTGTGATCAGTCTAGTTAAAGTTTTGTGCATGTAGGATTTTAGTAGAAATAATAATAAAACAGGACACGAGATATGTTTAAAGACTTTTGATTAATTGGAAGGGGGGGATAAAATCAAAAGTTAAAAGCGTCCTTATGCACTTTACCTCAGAGCTAATGAAGACGCATCAAAGTAGGGAGTGAATTTTTTCCCATTTTGTATCACTAATTTATGCAGAAAAGAGTTCAGTATGATTGAATGCAAACTCGTATGGATGATGTCATTTTCGTTCTATAGACCATGAAACTATTCGAAACCGTCAATATTTAAATTTATCAGCATCGTTAGTATAGTTTTCTTCACCATCATCAATTTTTGATAATTATCCTCAAGAGGATTTGATATGATACACTATTTGATCAAAAATATCTAGGCAATCTTTCGTAGTAATGGATATGGCTCATACAAGTATGAAAGGAAGCACACAGTCTTGCAATTTTCTTAGACAATCATTAACAATAAATGGGCCAACATAATGGGCCGTACTAAAGAGCTCAGTGACTTATTTGTTGACGTGACACCATCATATGATGCACCTTTGCAACAACTCAATTCATGAAATATCTGCCCTACTGCAGCTATCCCAATCAACTGTACGTTATGTATTTGTGAAGTGGAAATGCCTAGGAGCAAAAACAGTACCAATATGACTTGGCAGGCCACGTAAAATTATCGGAATTGCCGAATGTTGAAGCATGTCGCGCGAAAAAATCGTCTGTCCTCGATTGAAACACTTCTACAATGTTCCGTAATGATTATGTAGGCAACGGCAACACCACAACTGTTCGGCAGGAGCTGAAGAACATAACATCAAGCCTAGCATCAGCGAGAGCAGGTTTAGAGTTGGGTGGAGTGGTGTAAAGCTATCTGCAATTGGTCTCGGGAGCATTGGAAACGTGTTCTTTGGAGTGATGAATCACATTTCACCATCTGGCAGTCTGGCGGAGGTGTCTGGTTTGGCAGATGCCTGGAAAACACGGAATGTGTTGTAAGAATACATTCTGATCTTTGTATTCTCATAAAATTAGTTGTTATAGCTACTTATCTTATGCTTCTTCCATAATACCAACTTCTTCCAGACTGCATACCTTACCTCTTGATCCATCCATTTCACATCAGCTCTATTTACCCTTCTGACCTTTGGAATACATTCTGAGATTGACTCCAACAAATAGTTCTCGAGTAGGGGCCCAAGCAGCATTGATATCCTTTTAATCCCGTTTCTTATTTTAAGCAATTGTCCCAAGCTATTTCCTGAGCTTGTCATAATTATCAGTTTATAATTCCACATATATCCCTATTCAGGAGAGGTCCTCAAATGACCCACGCAGCAAGTGATCCCCTCATGGTCACTCTTATCAACTGGCGGAAAATTTGACACACTATTTATAATAACATCATCTGATGAAATGATAATATCTCATTAGATTGATCCTCGTGTATCCTCTGCTACGTAATGTCGAAGGTAATTGTCTATCAAACCCTTCAGATATTAATTTTCTTTGCCCCCGGATGCAGTATTTTAATTCCGGTCTATATTATCATAATTAAAGTCACCTATAATGATTATTTGTTTCTTTCTGGCAGGCTAATTTGCCTATACATTTCCCTCTCATGAACCTCCATATTACCAAGTCGATAGAAATACCCAACTAAATATTTCATACTGTTCACTTCCACCTCACCCCATACTTCTTCAAAACGGCGGCTACTATTTGCTCCTTACAAATCCACCTGTTTTCTTTCTTCCCTGTATGTCGTCACGAAATATATCATATCCGTTCCTCTCTATTCCTGTCAGGTTGATAGCCTCATCTAACCATGTCTCACTTATACCAACAATTGTGGTATAAGTGAGACATGGTTAGATGAGGTCAATCAATGCAACAATTCCGTTTGCCATTATTTAATTAAGTTCAGTGCAAAGCAAAAAAAAACACGTCGCTGTATAATTTTCTCGGATCATGTTTATGCTTTGGATGGAGTTTTAGCTATATTTTTATGCATATTTAACATCACATGAAATGTTTTATAATCACTCTTGGAATTATTAATTTGACAATTTTCTCACTTTCTTTTTTTTAAAGTGATAAATTATTTAAAATTGTAAAATACTCTTAAAACCACTCAACCGGCCAAGACGTATATATACGTCCAGGTTGCCATGGATGTGAAGTGCATATTAAAATTGTAATACCGTTGAAATTACATTGAAATATACGATGGATACGAAGTGTAGAGGAGTGGTGTATTTTATCCATATTGACGGCGACATGGTTAAAGTAACAATTCCACAAACAAAGTTTATCCAGTTTATTTTATTGTGCAATATGTAGTAAACTATATTTTTAAAGGTTAAAAAGATCAGACATAATGCCAAAGCTATATAAAAACATGATCTAAATCATTGTGTGCTCAGTGGGATTAATAATTGAAAAACATCGAAGAAGAAATTTAGTCTTCATTAGAGCAAGCAGTGAGTGGCATTTTATCTGAAAAACACAAAGAAAGCCACATTAAACATCACTGAAAGAATCAACTATTTATTAACAAGCTATTTCATCTAGAAAGAAAAATTATTTTAACTAAATTTAGAAATGTGAACTATTTATTCAAAATCTAACTGAAGATCTATTTAAATCATTTCTTAACTATACTTTGAAAATCTATTATGCAATTGGGGCTCTTCGATGAAATACGTATCCAATAATTATAACAGGATATTATTATTGCAGACAACCAATAACTTATAATAATTACTAATCCAGATGATTGCAGATGCCCAGTCTCTGAGGGTATCGTGATTTGTTCATATTAACAATCAAAATTATATAACTGAATGTAACAATAATTTTCACTTACATATGAACAAAACTAATGAAATGTTTGAAAAGATGAATATAATATTCATCAGTTTTATTGCTTTTTGAAATACTTATTTGGAAGGTTTATGATATGACAAGCAAATGGGGACAGATCAATACCCTTCTATAAAACGAAAAACAAAAGTCAATAAAAGAGATTTTTTTGATGGAAAGATGCAGTAAGACATAAAAATTTATTTAAATTGACAGGCATATCCCATATTCTGTAAACTCTACTATTTTAGGTTGTTTTCCCTTTTGTGAGATTTTTTCCATGCTACCTTATTAGGTGATTAACAAAGGTGAACGGCAATTTGATCCAACAATTTTTCTCTTCCGTGTCTATCAAAAGTCTGATTCTCCAGTTGGTTTATTCTTTTTCAGAAAATAAAAAGTTGTCTTCTCACTTAAGACCATTTTAATATATCTTAGTTTAAAAGAAGTCAAGAGACTTCTCCTCGAGGAACAATTGAAACTCCGAGGCGATGGATAACTTATTTTAAATACTGCTATGACTTATTTCTGGAACAAGAGGCGGTGTATATTTGATCTATCTCAAGACGAAAGAAATTGCTTTATTTATATTTTTATATTAGTGTAACTCATGAGTGCCGAAAACGTATAATGCATTAATACTTAGGCAAGCGAAAGACAAGAGAGGTGGGGGCGGGGTGGGGGAATTCTACACTTTATACCTAATTCTAGACATACACGATATAGGCGCATAGACTAGAAAAGGAAAAGGAAGTAAGCCATAATTACGATTTTTACCGTTCATATGATATTTTAGGAACACACATTTACAGGAAAAATCATATTCCATTTCATTTTTATAGAAATGTAAAATATTATAATTAACGGAACCAGTTCCCTGTTTTGTCATATGAAATGCGAGTGCCAGTATCCTCCGGCAATTCGTTAACAAAGTAGCACCTATTTGTAGGCAAAGCATTGAGAAGAAAATATTCCCTAGAAGTTTCCGTTTTAATTTCATTCTAAAACGGTAAATCTCTTTAGAAATTTTGAAGGTATTTTTATTCATACAATTTATTCTTAAACTGTACATAACAGAAGGTAGCAACTTACTTTATAAGCTTTAATTTCCTTCTCCACTATTTCGTGTAGAGTATAATCGTCAGAGAGTTAGATCTCGAAGATGCAATCGAGGACACATTTTTGAGTCTGTTAAAATAATTGTATTTTATATTTAATTTTTAATTCAACAGGTATGCAGACTTTGTGCTAATTGTTGCTAATTTATGGTATGCTGTTAACATTATGGTTATTGCGAGTGTTTTTTGTGCAAAATAATCAGTAAACGGAAAACTAACAGAGGGTACTAAGGAGCCAATTACTTTGCCACAACCTAATACTACCCATAGTCCATCAAATCAGTTATCCTTACAATTAAAAACAGTCACATGAAAGCGCCCCGCTATGCCAACCATACGAAGTAACGACTGCAATAAAGGTCAATACCTCGAGTTTTGTCAGTCGCCGTCTATCGCCGACAAACCTAATGACAATATGAATTGCTGCAGCTGTAAAACCGAAGTTACCGAAAAAAAGGGTATACTGTGTGATTTCTGTTGCCACTGGCTACATGCTTCCTGCGTAAAAATGGAAGGATCTTCGCACAAGCTTTTTATCGATCTCAATCAGCCTTTTTTCTGTTCGCTATAAAACCTTCTTTCCGTAAAACAGCTTATTAACTTAGGAAAACGAGTCAAGAACCTCGAACAACACCTTAATACTACGATCGCAACCTTATATTCAAAATCCGAACGCTGGAAACTAAACTCGAGCTACTCGACGAGCAACTACTCAACATTGCAAGTGCACTCACTCTTGCACGCTAATGAAGTCCGCGACCTAATCGCATCAGCGGTATACTAGTCGATCGAGGATGAAAACAGGAGACTCAACACCGTTATTTTAAATTTTCCGACCGAATACGGTAAATTATTAAGAGAAGACGTCATCAAATTGGCAAGGGAATGCAACTTCGATCCCAGAAATAATGTCAGATTCCACCGTTTCGGACCCATAAACAAACTAAAGGATGGAACGAACCTTGCACGTTTTGTGAAAGTGACTTGAGACAGATCAACAAGCACATCCAAATTAATAATGGCGATAAATAACAAGATAAAGGACACTTGCCCCCAATCGCATATATGTGCTCTACCTGAATTAACATATATACCCATAGGAACAAAGATGCGAACTTTGTAGACTTGAAGAAAAACTTCAAAATGGAGACAACAGGTGGATCATCGATTATAAACAAGCCAAATTAGAGTGCAAAAAATCAAGTGATGACACCGGTATCAACCACCATGGAGACCAGTATACAGGCACTGCATAGGAAATGTGCAAGACCTTTGCGGTTCAATATATGTCCCGCAGGACATTGTACATCCATGGCCTCAACTCCAACCTTCATAGTGTCCACTGCCATCTTCAGTCCACCAAACTCCACTTAATCTTTTTAGCAGAAACTCAAATCTCATCGCCTTCCAAGCACTATATATCTCAAGATTCCAAACTACACACTCTTTAACTCCTTTCAACCCAAAGGTGGCGATTGCGCATATATCTGCTCTGACATACCTTGCCCAAGAGCTAACTTTGAATCGCCAAACTTTGACCTACTTTGGTCGAAAATATCCCTTCCCCACTCAGTAAATTCATCTGCGGTTGCTGTTACTATCCTAATGACACCAACCACTCTGAGGTCTTTAATTTCCTCTCCTTAAAAATCGAATTTATCCAGTCCCACACTCCTGACAACGAAATCATCCCCCTAGGAGATTTTAATGTCAATAACACTAACTGGGTTTCCTCCTCCAGTTGTACGGATCTTGTAGGCAGAGATGCTGAAACATTTGCCATTACTAATGACCTTCCACAAATTGTTCACACTCCCACCAGAATATCAGATAACCCGAACCACTCCCCAAGTACCCTAAACCTCTTTCTTAATAATGAAATTTCCTTCTAAATACATAGTGAATGTAATGAACCCCCCCCTGGGTAATTCTGACCACAATCTAGTGCTCATCTCCTCTCCCATGCATAACGATTACACAGCTACTCCCATACAAGAGTAGTTTGGCGTTATAACAGTGCCAAGTGGACAGCCACAGAGACTGCTATCATGCTTCATTCCTATAGTTGGGCTATTGTTTTCGGTCTTCCAATCCAAACATATGCACTGAACATATCAGCAAAGTAATCCTCATTGACATATAAACATACATTCCCCCACAATTTTTCTGAACTGCTGTTCCCCTAACTAAACTCTGGTTCTTCAAAAGATGAGCCAAGGCTGTACACATGAAAATACACAACTGGCTCAAATCAAGCACTCCACCCTCCTCCTTCAATAATTATACAGAAGCCCTAAATAGATGCAAGAAACTATCAAATTCCAAAACAGAATTTGAACGCAGGAAACGACGCCTGCCCAAATGGTAGTCGTGCTTTCTGGTATCTTGCCAAAGCAATTAGTCTTACCCTTTGCCCAACGTTATTCCCACCCCTATCATATCCATGTGGCTCTATTGCATCATCTCCTGCCCTGATGGCATTCCTTCAATTGTCATGACGTCTGTGCACTAGAACTGATTCCTATTCTATCCCTGTACATACTCTCTCTTACTCCAAGGGTATCTATCGAAAAGCCGGGAAATTGGCATATTCAACGCATTCCTAAGAAGAGGGCGACAAATCACCTCATTCCTATCTAAAGTGATGGAGAAAACCATCAATTCTCAACTCATACACTACCCTGATGGCATCCAGCTATTAAGCAACCACGAGTGCGAGTTCTGTCGCTTCCGATCAAAGGAGATCTACTTTCATATATCACCCGTCTATGAACAAATGCATGGAGAAATTTGGCAAATTCCTAGTGGTTGCATTTGATATATCTAAACGTTTTGACGGGATCTGGCAAAAGGCTTAATAAGCAAACTCAAATATTTTGGACTGCCCAGGACTTCTGCAGTTGTAATGCCAGCTTTCTTTCCTGAAATACACTATGTGTGATGGTAGATGGCTCCTTATCCTCTCACCATGCTGGAGTACCACAAGGTTCTGTTCTCTCACCGTCCAACTTCCTTCTGAATATCAATGACCTACTTCAGTTGGCCTTTAAACCAATACACATTTGCAGTAGACAGCAGATTGCATTATTTCCTTCCTTTCGTTTGAAAAACTTTACTCTAAACAACTCACTTCAGACTATGGAACATCAACCACCACTGCTCTCTACTCTGATCTCCAAGCAATCCTCCAATGGGGCTCAAATAATTGCGTAAACTTCATTGCTAATAAAACCTAGTTCTGTTCTGTTACTCACAAAACAGAAGCAGTTTTCTCCAGTATTATTTTTGATAACATTCAAATTTCCAGATAAGATGAGATTTCTCTTCTTGGAGTTACCCTAACATCAGGCCTCTCCTGGCATAAACACATCGCAACCATCGTATCCTCAGCTTCCAAAAAACTAGGTTTTTCTTTTTTGCTCAAGACGCTACTTCACCTCTAAACAGCTGTTAGCAAATCACAAATCCGCCCAGCTATCGAATGCTGCTCTCACACTTGGAATGGGGTTCCTGAACGCTCCCTCAAAAATGCTTGACTCAATACAGATGAGAGCAATCCGATTGATAAATGATCAATCTCTTACCAACCCACTCCCCTCATTTTCACACAGAGGTTTGGTCTCTGCAATTTTTTTATTCGATAAATATTTACATGGCAAATGTTCCTCTGAATAGCATCAATAATTTCCACACTCAGTAGTTAGTTCATTGGAACACGTACAGCTGCCGGCCAACATCCTTTCATAGTACACCTTGAAACCCACAGAACAAGTTTCTTATCCTCCTTCTTCATCCCTGGTGCTGTACTGTGGAACAGTATTCCTAATGTATTTCCCAGGGAATACAATATACAGGCTTTTGAATCAAATGTAAACAAGTTTCCCCTTTCCCATCCCACTACCCATATACAGTACTAACGTACTATAAGTTGATAAACCAACCTCTCTTGTATGGGCCCAACATAAAAAAAAATACATTTAAAGAGTTACATGAAAAAGAGAGGAAATGCGTTAAATACTTATTAAAGTGCTATATGTAATGTTGAAAGCGTACACGAAACGCTAGTAACTGTTACGCTAGTAACAGTTCGCTTCTATGCATCACTTCTACCGACAAAAACAGCATGATATTTGACGTATGCCAAGTAGTTTTGTTTGCATGCCACCTATCGTTCTCAATTTCTTTCTAAGTGTAAAATACACCTCTATAGTGCAAATACTACATAATTTATAACGCAAAATATTAAACATCATTTTTACTTATGCTTATATGAACATGATAAAATGATACAAAATTAATTTTGCTATAGCAAACTTGAAACGTACGCATACTGCAGCACAGCAGTCATTCAGTATTCCACAAAATTGCATGTTATTGTTTTAAGAAAAATTGGAACGGCAATTTTTCTGACAAGCAAGATTGTAATATTGTTAAAATTACCATAATACTATTTATAATTTTTTCCTTACGCAGAAATTTTCTTGTCACATATTAGTGTTCAGTTGGATCGATCAGAAGGATAATTAAGATGCATCGAATTTAATATATTGTCGCTAATCTTTGAAAAGTCTTAATGATACACTAAAAAAAAGACAAATGTATTCTAATCGTCACGATCATTATTAAGAAATTGTGATTAATCGTTTCTCATTCTGCACGTGCGAGTGTAATACCGATGAGGATTATATATTGAAAAGCATATGGAGTCCAGACAAGGCAAATATATAAAGATGGGAACACTCAAAAAGAAAAGTACACACTTGAAGAGATATAGTAAAATGAAATAAGAAACTGAGTTCATTAATTTAATTTGCATATTTGCAAAATAAGTCCTTTCGCTATCTTCCGTATTGGGTGATTTGCACACGGACGGTGGTATTACATCGTACAAGTAATTTTTAGTGATACGCATTGCTGGTTATATTACATTATACTTTCAAGAAAATAACAGAAAATATGAATAATATATAAAAGCGAATCAGTTATGGTAAATATATTTTGTTATCATAATGAAAAACGTCAATATTATGAATTCAAAAATAATTCCAAAAATTAAAACATTGGTTCTTGTGTGTTCCCTTTTAACTACAAGATAATCATGTTTTCTTAAACGATTAAACATTTAAATCTGAGAAATCACCGCAGTCAAGTTGCCACAGCGGCAATGCACCCAAATACCAGAGAAAACGAAGTTGTTTACAGTACTTATTCCATTAAATTCCACACCATTTTTCTCCATACAGATCTCATAGTTGCGTGTTATCTATAAGAATAAATATTAACACATTTTACTTACCAGAGAATTCGATTTACGCTCATTATAAGAATAATATATGAAATAAATTTCGTTAATCTAATTTTTGTTAAATTGAAACCTTAACAGTATTGATAATAACTCCAATCATCAACAAAACATTTTATATCACGATTCCGGAAATATAAATCAATTCATTCTATGGAAATATAGAAAAGATGTATATACAATGACTAGCCAGTTTATTCTAATAACAATATAATACTGCCTATTAGCTAACGGTTAACCTGAAGTACATACTCTGAGTAATAAATACTCTGAGCATTGAATCCACGTGATTCCAGAAACACTCCAGAATCCATGCATACAAGAAAAATTCATGCAGCTACATTAGATTTTCTTGTAGCAAGTTCCTGACGTAAATATCAGTAATTTACTTACTTTCTATACAAAGGTGACAGCCGGGTTGGTTTAAGGTAATGCCTACATGATGATACTGTTGGATTTTGCGGAGGATATTACATGGAATCTTAATAAGTTTCATCAAATGGGTATGGACATGAAGATTGTATGTGTATAACAGACGGGTTATACAAAATAGTAGTCTTTACAGGAGCATAATCCTGTATCAAACCTCTGTTAAAGAAAGTTCAACGAAACAGCCGTGATTATACAGATTCAAGATTAAGATCAAGCTGCGGAAACAGCAGTGACAATGAATTTCAAGAATATTTGGTCCTTAATAATCAGACATTGAATGGGAAAAAGTCCTTGATCAGCACCAGTCAATATCTACAGCAATGAGAATAAACAAATCACGAACCGAAACAATCATTCTGAATTTTATCTACTCAATTTTGTTTTCTTGCTCACTATCTTAATGATCTAACTATCTGCAGATCATTTCCCGATATCTCACGGTTTTTAATTTTTCCATTTTCTGCTATTACAACTTCTTTACGTCTTCATAAGTGTATATCGTTGCTGAAAATATTACTAGGAGATCAACTTCGAATCATAAAATTGCACTTAGTAATAGTTTATTAGTTTATTTAAAGGAGTAACACATTGTAATAAATCAATGATTGGGAAAATAGCAGCAGCGTATACTTATTGTGTTTTGTTTGTTTGAAAATTCCAAGCCTTAGTTTTCTTCCATAGCTGAAATAATTATAGTTATATGCCATAATTTATTTATGTAATGATAATATTTGATAATTGTAACTTCATTTAGTTCTATAACAAGATGATAGAATTTTACGCCCTCAATTTAATTTCACATCTATATATTTGATATTTGTTAAATTTCTACGTTAATATAATTCTCATATAAGGCTAAGAGTCTGAAACATGTTATAAGATTTGCGATATTCTTGAAAAAAAATTATTTATTAAAAAGGAATTTTCCGATAAAACTTAAGTTATTCTTTGTACTGAGTTTTTTCTTCTTTTTATACTGAGTAACTGATATCTGGATTATAATGCTTAGCTTTTGTGAATATGATTATCTGAGATCACTTTTAAAATATAATACAGAATTTATCGTTTATAACCGCATTCATAAAAACGTACAGGTACAGTAACAGTTATCTAATGATATATTCAAATTGAAGGCTTCCTATGTGAAGCACAATGCGTCAAAGTGAATAATTCATAGATATCACACAGCGTGAACTCGAAGAGATAAAGAGAGAGAAGGGAGAAATAAAGTAATCTTAACTTCATCTTTCCTGATCCTGACAGTATGATCAAAGAGTTACTGATTTGCTTGTTGAATGGCTTTGAATTTAAATTCAGACCGAAGATCATTTTGTTCAATAAGAATGTACAAATGTAAAGCATCAGATTCTGGAGGAAATATAGTGATCTAATTTACGAAGAAATATGGATGAGAAGGTCGTGAAATAAAAGAGTACAAGGTAGAAGCTATTTACAGGTGAATGAGCACATGTGTGGCTGGCTCTTCTTTATGACATTTTATTCGTTTTGTGTGGATGGACTCTTTAAATTGTAAGAAAGTAGGGTTGATTGAATGGAACTTACATCTTTTTAAGAATACAAGTCTGTTTATGAAAAGTGCAATATTTTAAGGGTCTTCTGGAAGATTTTGAAGAAAATGCCATTTCCTCAGCGACACTGAAATTCAAAATCTGGCTACGTTATATGGACGACATTTTCCTAATTTGGGACCAAGGCCGAGAAAACGTACAAACCTTTCTGGATCATTTAAACAATTTTCATCAAAATATAAATTTCAAATCCGAACCAGAAGTTAATGGTGTTTTAGCTTTTCTAGATGTAAAACTTACTAGAATCACGGATGGTCTCAAGATTTCTATCTTTAGAAAGCCATCATACACCGATAGATACCTACATGCTTCGTCTCACCACTATCCACCCTCAGAAATTAGGAATTATTTCCACACTAGCTCATCGGGCGAGATCCTTGTTGTCAGAAGAAGAAGAACTTCAACAAGAACTTATTTACCTCAAAAGGACTTTCTTAAATAATGGTTACTCCTAAAAATATCTATAATCGTCTTGGTGTACGTAATCAACATAGTAATGAAGATAACTCAAATCCAACTGCCTACATTTCCTTACCGCATATAAGTTATCTTTCTCCTAAACTAGCGAAAATACTGAAGAAATTTAATGTTAAAACATATTCCTCCACCATTCCAAAACTCCGATCTTACCTCAGTCAACTTAAAGTAAAACATAACCTTCTTCAGTTCCCAGGAGTATACAAAATCATTTGCAGATGCGGCCAACCATATTATGGCCAGATAGAAAATTCCATCTCTCTCTCTCTCCGCCTAGAAGAACACCAACGTGACATTTCTTATAACAGGGTTTGTGCTAGTGCCCTATCCAGCAACGTTTTATTCTCTGACAATGCCAATGTTGAAGGACTACAACATCAAATAGACTGGAACTCGACTTCAAACATCCATAAATGCTCCCATGAATTAGAAAGACGTATTTTGGAATTCAAAGAAATAGCTCTCGACCCTACCCATCTAAACAGCAATCTCAGTTAGCCTGCCCGATTCACATAGCACCGTAATCCAGTTTTGGCGCACTCATGATCTCATCACGCACAGTGCTTTACGCTAGAACTAACGCTCGGACTATATTTCAAACAGAACTACTACTTGTTCTAAACTCTGTTTTATCTAAAATACAATATATTATTAAGACATTGTTTACTCTGTGGTACTGTATTCACCTGACGAAGTCGGCATTTCCGATGAAACTAGTAGTGAAACCTTATTAAATCTCTTGTATTTTTTCTCGGTGTTTAAGTCAATTAATAATTTTAAACATATATATGTATATTAAAGGGTGTCCCTGAATTCATGGCCCAAACGTGAGGGGATGGTAGTACACACCGAAACTACCAATATTCGTCATAGAATATATGGCAGCAAACGCAGCCCGGTGCCAATAGGGGCGCAGACGAGGGGGCACGGCTTAAAAGCGCTGGATCGGCCAAGTCCCAGCATTCTCAGCGTCGACCGGACACGAGATGGAGCAGTTTACGAATTCAGAGAAAGCCGATATGCACCTGATGTTTCACCTCTCTACCATTGCCGACGGCAATGGTAGAGAGGTGCAAAGACTTTACCGTGAGCGATATCCATACGCTGTGTGCCCGATCATAAAATGTTTGCGCGACTGCACCGTCAGCTGTGTGAGGCAGGCACCTTCCAGGTCAGTCGACATGATGCCAGACGAGCACGCACAGTCAGAACGCCAGCTATGTCACCCAGGCTATGTCATGCGTGCTTGTACCAGATAATCCAGGTACAAGCACGCGATCCGTCACCAGGAGCCTGTGTGTGCATCGGAACAGTGTCTGGCGAATATTGCATGAAGAAGGGTTACACCTTTATCACTTGCAGCGAGTGAAGGCATTGACAGCTGTTCATTATCCTATGCACATGGATTTCGTCCAGTGGTTCCTGCAACAAAGTGTCATACAGCCGAATTTCCCCGTTCATGTGCTCTTTACGGATGAATCAACTTTCTCACGTGAAGACGTAGTCAATGCTCATTTGTGGGTGGCCCAGAACCCCCATGATACACGTCCACAGTCGAACCAGCAACGGTTCGCCATCAAGGTCTGGGCGGGGATCGTGCATGACTACTTAATTGGACCCTATCTACTGCCGGACCGCCTCGATGGGCGAACGCACCCTATTTTTCTGCAACAGGTTT
Source organism: Typopeltis vanoorti (assembly GCF_054136105.1). Taxonomy (NCBI): domain Eukaryota; kingdom Metazoa; phylum Arthropoda; class Arachnida; order Uropygi; family Thelyphonidae; genus Typopeltis; species Typopeltis vanoorti. Next base: position 123,738,911 of record NC_143549.1, read on the forward strand.
TTCTGGAATTGCTTCAGGATGTTCAAGTCGCCATTCGCTCCCGTATGTGGTTCCAGCACGATGGGGACACCCGCACCCGCCCACTTCAGTATGGACGTGTGTCAGCATCTTAATGCCATCATTTGGGAACCGATGAATTGGGCGCGGTGGTTGCATCCCGTGCCCCCCCCCCTCCATCCCTCAGATCGCCCAATCTTTCTTGTCTCGATTTCTTTCTGTGGGGATCTTTGAAGAGTGTCGTGTACGAGACGCAGTGCAGTCCGCGGAGGATCTGGTAGCCCGACTGTCCGTCGCAGCCGGCGATGTGCGCGACAAGCCCGAGGTTTACGAGCAGGTACTCCAATCACTACTTCGCCGTTGTGCCGCGTGTATCGACGTTGGTGGACGGACGTTGAGCATTTGTTGTAATGATCTCCAATAAATGTAACTATATATATATATATATATATATATATATATTATCAAAAAACTGACAAAATCTGGAAACTTTGAGATTTGTCAACTTTAAACTGAAATACGTAAAATTATTAACTCTCATTTTGTAATTCAGATATTGAGGATAGGGTAAAGAATAACCTTTATCAAACAAAAAAAATCAAAATAATATTTTTTAATCTGCCTCTAGCTTCCAATAAGAGGAGCGTTGGTCGCACACCTATAGATGAAAACTACTTACCATCAAGGACTTTCGCAAATATGAATGCTGGTGGAACTAGAGAACGGATTCAATATCTACTTGAAAAATTCATAATAGATAAAAAATGAATTTTATAGAAAGAAAAGTGCAGTTCTTTTTTCACAGTGTCTACTGATTGAGAATATGATGTCCGATATTCTAGATTTTTTCTATTTATCAATGCAAAACTAAAGGAAATAAAAGTAATTTGAACATCATCAACAAGAAACTCTCCACAAGAAAAATCTTAAATGAGGAATTTTTGAAGAAAATGATTCTTTCGTGTTCCTCAAAATTTGTTGTTGTGTTGCATCTTTAACTATAATATACGGTGCACATGTATACAGATATTGTATACAGATGAACTGCGTTATTGCCCTTTGAGACGCATTTAACAATAAGGCATACTAAAAGAAAATTCTACATCTACAGTTCTCTGGAAATGCCCACAATCAGATATCTTCACTTGGCTTCTTACCAGTACCTAATGAAGAAAATAGAGCCCTTGTACCTCTGTCAATAAATACAATGCCCGTTGGTTAATAAAAGCTCGCGTTTGATTTTTCACTAGAAGGCGATGTATCTTTAAAGTACTTTGCAAATGGAGCTGAGTTAGCAGTCTGACAAGACGACAGAGAATAGTTGCAATTTACAGAAAAAAAATTACTTTTCAACCAACCAGTATATTTGTTTAATAAGATGATACTGTCCATTTCCATGTGTATCTCACAGCTTACAGCGATAGGTACGCATTTCACACTTTATTAGCATAATCACTGTAAACTACATTATTTATTTAGCGTCTCACGAATAAATATACACTGATAGACCACTTTATTAAAAATACCACTCCATTTAAAATAATGAGGAGGTGTTCCTAATAAAGTGGCCACTCAGTATATTCGGTATTATATATATATATATATATATATATATATATATATATATATATAATACCGAAGACCAAAGAATACATTGCTTACAAAAGAACCAGAGCTGGTGCCCTCTCAAGCCATGTCATGTTTTCAGTAAATATAAATAATGAAGGCCGCCAACATGAGATAAACTGGACAACAACTTCAAATTTTCACATATGCCACGACGAGGTAGAACGCCGCTTAGTCGAGTCTAAAGAAATTCTCACGGACCCTCTTCATATAAACAGTAACCTCAGCTACAATTTACCGGACTCATTCAGCTCTGTTGTCAGATATTGGCGCACTCGTGAAGCAACACGCGCATAGGTGTCTAACAATAGAACTTTAACACGAAGTAGCTACAGTTCAAAGTTAACTGTGGTTTACAGTCGAATTTATAGTTTTATAATTTATAGTTGTATAGTGATTCAATATTTCTTTATAGTGTTTTTTATTGGCTTTCTATGTTCTCTCACGCCTGAAGAAGTCGGCCACTCCGATGAAATATGTTGCGTATTTAATAAATTTAATTGTTTGTTCTAATTCTCGGATCTCAGTCAGTATATATATATATATATATATATATATATATATATATATATATATATATATATATATATATATATATATATATATATATATATATATATTATTTATTAAATATACAATTTATTAAAAACAACTTCTGAACTGTCTAGAAACATTCGCCTTTCTTTTCGCTCTCTCCATCCGCTTATGCCACGCATATATGGAGTTCCCACGATCCACAAGGAAAATACCCCACTTCGTCCCATTGTTGAAGGTATTGATTCACCAACATACAACCTTTCAAAATATCTCGCAAAATACCTTAAATGTTTTTCTGGCAAGTCTTCGTCTTTTATTTACAACTCTGCGGATTTTGCATCATACATTAAAGATATTACTGTTCAAGAAAATGAAATCATTGCTAGCTTTGACATTTCCTTGTTTACAAATATTCCTACAGACGAAGTCCTGACACTACTCAAAGACACGTTATCTAAAAAAATGTTAGCCTTATTTATTGCATCAAGTCTGGATACTTTAGATTTCAGGATACCATCTACAAGCAAATTCATGGTCTAGAAATGGGTAATCCTTTATCTCCTGTACTTGCCAACATTTATCTGGAAAATTTTGAAGTTAAAACTATATCTTCCTATTCCTTGGCACCTAGAATTTTTGGAACCATGGACATGATTCTCTCCTGGATTTCCTTGAATATCTCAATAGTCAACACCCGAATATCCAATTCACGGCTGAGTTTGAATCTAATGGTTCCCTGTCTTTCTTGGACGTGAAACTGACCCGTTCTTCTGAAAAACTTAAATTTTCGATGTACAGAAAACCTACACACACCAATAGATATCTTCATATTCAGTCCCATCATTTCTCTCCTCAGAAACTTGGAATTATTTCTACTTTGGGATATAGAACTCGCTCTCTTCTTGACGACCCAGATGAACTTCATAATAAAATCAATTTTCTTAGATTTACTTTCAGATTGAATGGTTATTCTAAAAAAAAATTATTAAAATTACCTTCTTAATCCTCCTAGTCGCCATACTGAAGAAATGAATAATGTTAAAGACAATATATATATATATATATATATATATATATATATATATATATATATATATATATATATATATATATATATACCATTCATAAGCTCAGTCTCTCAAAAATTAGCTAAGGTTCTCAAAAATATAACATTAGAACTTTATTCACTCCGCTTCCTACGATCCGCTCTCTAGGGAACCGTCCAAAAGCCTAGCCATCACAATCTAAAATATCCCGGTGTATACAAGATATGGTGTGACCGCGACATTCCTTACTTTGGTAGACGGATAAGTCTATTGAATTGCGTATGGAGGAGCACAGGAGGGACATTACTTACAGGAGAACACGTGCCAGTACTTTATCCAGCCATATCGTTTTTTTTTTGCCGATTCTGATGATGAAAACCATAGTCATACAATCCTTTGGGATAGATCTAACAACAGTTACCGTTGCCATGACGAATTGGAGAGAAAAATAGTGGAATCTAGCGAAATAATCCTCAATCCTATACATTTAAATAAGAATTTAAGCTACAACCTCCCAGGCTGTCATTCTGCTGTGATCACATACTGCTGCTCACGAGATGCTATACGCACGCACTCACCCAACAATGTGGACAACGAAGGAACAGTTTTGAATACGTTAACTACAACGTTTTCACGTTAAATATGTATAGTGACTTTCCTGTGCTGTTTCACAGTTTTTATCTTCAATGTTTAATGTTTTTTCTTTTTCTTTTATGAAACCACCTGAAGAAGGCTGTAAAAAGCCGAAACTAGTCGTGTGATACCATTAAACCTTTTTCCTTTACTCTCAGTTTATGTCATTCAATTCTTTTAAAAAATATGTTTAACAACCGAGTAAATCAACCTCAGTACACACACACACACACACACACACACACACACACACACACACACACACACACACACACACACACACACACACACACACACACACACACACACACACACACACACACACACACACACACACACATAGTTTTTCCCTTTCAGTCGTTTTCCAACCATAGGTAACTTTGTAGGCATTGCCCAGAAAGTATTCCTGGTGAGATATTTACAGTTTACTTGCTATCCCCAACCTCCAATTTTATCCTAGCTCGGGACCGAAATATGGTTGGAACGTATTCATGACTGTAATAAATGTGTTCACAAGGCCGGCTTGCCTGTTCTGGGGAACGAAAAACCCGAATATCCTAGTGAAAAAATATCCTACCTCCATATGAGAACGGCTAACTCACCTTTGTCGAAAGAGACCGGATACATTACTGACAGGAATCGAACCCAGGTCCTTCCGACCATAGAGCTACGTCTATACTGACTGAGGTACGGAGGGTAGAATATATGAGGGTGGTCTGAAAGGTTCTCGGACTAACAATGAAAAAGTGAATTTATAATTTCAAATTATTTTTATTTTCCAACATAATCTCCCTAAGAATAATACATTTGTTACAGCGATGCTCCAGCGCCATTATCCCGTCCCTGTAGCGGTTCTTAGTAAGATCTGCAAAATACCCCTCTACAGCTGCAATCACCTCTTGATTCGAAGAAAAACTCTAACCAGCGAGGAAGAGTTTTAGTTTTGGGAAGAGACAGAAGACAGAAGGAGCCAAATCTGGGGAATAGGGTGGGTGTTCCAACAATTTCTAGTGCAGATCTCTTTATCTGTGGATGTTCCAACAATTCATAGTGCAGATCCCTTAATTTTCCCATTCTGAAAACACCTTTGTGGACAGGTGCATTGTCCTGATGAAAGACGATTTTGTTTATTCTGCAAAGAGGGTGTTTTCTGGCGAATTTTTTCGTCTAGTCTGGTTAAAAGATCGAATAATATTCCCCGATTATTGTTTTACCCTTTTCAAGATAATTAATAAACAAAACGCCTTTAGCATCCCAAAACACCGATGCCACGACATTTCCTGTTGATCGAACCGACTTTGTCTTATTTGGCGCTGAACAACTTGCTTCTGTTCACAGTTTGGACTGCGTGTTGGATTCTGGTGTGTAATTGTGAATCCAAATCTCATTTATAGTAATATATCGAGGCACAAAAAATCTGTTTTTATTCTTGTCAAAACGCTCCAAGCACTGTTCAAAGATTTTCATGCGATTGCGTTTTAGATCTGCTGTGTGCAAGCGCGACACCCATCTTGTTCAGAGCTTTTTCGTTTGCAATTCTTCATGCAACATATATCCTACACATCACATTCTTTTGAAATACCTATAGTCTCAGCAATTTTACGCACTTTGACTCGCCGGTCATCCAATATTTCAGGTGTTGGTACACTTTTTTGGACGTCCTTCACGTGGATCATCTTCAAGGCTTCAACGACCGCGTTTAAACTCGGAAGCTCATTTCTTATTTGTCGAAAACGAAGGTGAAGAATGATGGTTAAACCCTCCATAAACTTTTATGAACTTCGAATGAATTTATTTTGGCGTTAAACCTTCTTTTACAAAGAATTTTATAATCGCACAACACTCAATGTTATCCATTCCAAGGGATACAGACAATACGCTTGCTTCAGACAGCTGTATAAAACAAACTACCGAATAAAATGACTTGCAATTTCACATAGATGCTTACAATAGATATACCAACTTAGTGAAAAAAGACTCTTGTCGATAGTGTTGCCATCTATGGTCGAGACTGAGAACGTTTCATACCACCCTCGTATCTATCAACATTGTATATTAGTATTTGAATTGTAATGCCTCACATACAAAATCATGTCTCAATATGTAGTATGCACAACAAGAACTAAGTGTTAACTGTTTTTTTTTTTTCATGTAAGAATTAGGTTTTTGTGAGTAGACGTAATACCCACAGATGAGTCATGGGACTCCCGTTGAGATGTAAAATAATAATAATAATACTCTTATACAGTAAAGCAATGTAAATAATGTAAAACATTCAGCATCCTATGACCCTAAAAAAGGAACTTGCGGTTTCTGTACTGAACAATTGGTAATAAATATCGCTCTTGTACAACATAACTTGTCACATGTCACAATGACTCACTTAACTACTGGGTAGAAAAATTTTTTCTTCTTCTTCTTATTATTATTATTATTGAAGACTTAACGGAGGGAAGAAAACCACATAACAGCACAGATTATAACGGTAAAAAGAAACTACTACAGCAACAAAAATTAACAACAGCTTTGAACGACATAAAGGAAACCTGGCACCCGATTAATGAAATGCTGGACAATATACCCAGAACCACTGCCTCAGAAACAACAAAACACAGCTTTTCTTGCGACCCCAAATCCCTCAAACAGTTGGCAAACAATTTTAATGAGCACTTGTGAACTCAGTCCAAAAACTACAAGAAACAACCTTATCTCACACAAACGAACATTCTCCACTAGGTCCACGAGCAACCCAGTCAATGTGGTTCCCCACAGTAATAAAAGAAGAACAGTCACTTGCAATTGAACAAATTAACTCAAACAAAGGACCGTGCAACCCAGTCGATGTGGTTCCCAACAGTAATAAAAGAAGAACTATCACTTGCAATTCAATAAATTAACCCTAACAAAAGACCGGGAATAGACGAAATCAGACCAAAAGACATCAAGAAACACTCAACCAACCTATGTGCAGTAATACAAAACCTGTTAAAGAAAATCTTAGAAACGGGACACATACCTGAAACACTAAAAATTGCATTAATCACACCCATACACAAACATGGAAAAAGAAACATTATAAGTAATTACAGACCCATCGCCACGTTGTCTCTAATTAACCAAATCATGGAGCACATCGTTCATTGCAAGCTCTCCACATATATTCAAAAATTTCAAATCATACCTAAAACACAATATGGCTTTCAAAAAAATAAAGGAACAGCAACACTCCTGGAAGATTTCCCAGACCTAATAAACGCTGCAGTGGATAAAAACAGAATAACATTAGTCGTATTCATTGACCTAAAAAAAGCATTTGATACACTAACACACAAAACCTTGTTAACGCATATCGGAATCGGAAGTCGTCTATTCCAGTGGTCTAAAGCATACATGAAAAACAGGAAGCACATCACACGTATAGGATCAGCACACAGCAAAGAGGTACCGGCAACGTGTGGAGTAACCCAAGGAACTGTCCTATCTCCCATTCTATTTAACATATGCACACACGACATAAGCCACCTTCAAAAAAAGTAAAATCTTCCAGTACGCAGACGATGTAGCCATAGTATCCATTCATAACAACGCAAATATCGCTTACACAAATATGCAACACGTCATCAATCAAACCACCAACTAGTTAACCGAAAATGGCATATATATAAACCCTGGAAAAACAAAGCTAATGATATTCAAAAACTCCCAAACCCTGCCATAGAATCTAAATAGCTCACTATCCGACATTCATACTCCTATACACAAAGCGCTGAACCTAAAACCACAACCATCACACAGGTGGAAACAACACGCTATCTTGGACTTCACTTCGATGCTTATCAAAGGTGGAATAGCCATGTAAACTACCTACACACCAAGCTTAGGATAATAGCAAGCAAACTATACCGACTAAAAAACATTGCCCGAAACACATTAAAATATTTGCATATCTTAAAATATTAACATTTTAAGATATGCAATCACATCATATGCATTATGCGCATACTACAGACTTAACAGGTTAGAATGGTTGCAAGATAAAATGGTAAAACTGATATTCTGGAAACAACCCACACTTATGCAGGCATCACGGACAGAACACAAAATATTTAAGGTGAAACACTTATGCCACTACAAAGTCATGTTAAAACATTACTACAGCCCAACCTATAGAGTAACCAGAACAACATATCAGATAACAAGACCACAGTCAAAAACTACATAACATATAAGTACAACAATCACTACGGCAAACCACCCGAAACTTCCACGTACCTGACATGATAAACAAACTGCCGTTCGACGACAGAAACCTAGGGACATACAGAGAACTGAAACAGGCGCTGTATAAATATTATAGCGAAAATGAAATTTAGAGAAATTCCTCTCTCTCTCTCTCTCTCTCTCTCTCTCTCTCTCTCTCTTTCTCGCTCGCTCTCTCTCTCTCTCTCTCACACACACACACACACACACAAAGTAAAATCAACACCTGGTATGCGAACGGTATAGAAACATAACCACGAAACCATCGCTATCCATTATCTTCTCAGATAATCTCTGCAAAGCTTCGAGGAAGAAATCAGAAATGCCTTCCAAAGAATCAAAAGAAACAATTATTATTATTATTATTATTATTATTAATTGTGTATATACCACCAGGCGCATATAGGCTGTATAAAAATAAGCTATGCTATTGATAATGAAAATAAAAATTATTATTATTATTACTTCTGCTACTATTATTAGTTTTAAAGTAAATGATGTGATATCAATCAAAACTTATCTACTACAGCATCTGTGAAAGAATACGAAGATACGCCATAGAAGTCTATATGAACACAGCAGTCACCTGTTCAAATTAATTAGAATCATTGCACAAAAGAATAATTTCCGGGGGTGCTTTGCAAAGCTGACACACGAAACGCTGGCCAACTCCTTAATGGCTTCACATAATCGTTTTATGCATATCATACTTGAGACACTACATAATCATATTACTCTGTCATGTTAATCATCGTACATAATTAACTGCTTCAGAAATGATTACTATAACCATAGAGACACAAACTGCATAACAAGGCTACCACTAGTCTCCATACCACCAGGCGCTTCAATAATAGATACCGATCAACTATGAGAGAACACCTGATACCTGCTTTGATCAATAGTATTCCACACAACTAAAAACACATTACCAGTTATCGGACACTCTAACAAGAACAATGGAAGTACAGTAGTATCAACACAATTAGCACAATACATCGATACTATGGAAAGGCTCCAATGGATCGGTTATCCTGGAGATTAAAGGCAAAAAACACATGCACATAATACACCAAAATCACATAGTAATTAAGCAATAATCCTACTTTCTTCATAAAAGTTTCCACAAGCTTTGAAGACGGTGAGATTATAACCACAACCTCACTACCACAGTTATCACCAGATCACTTTTCTTTACCTGATATCATCCATAGAACATCATCCCCGTACTTGAACCTTAACGTTATTGTTTATTTTTATGAGAATGAGTGTCATCCCTGGTTACATGTACTTCACTTTCTTTGTGCAAATGATGATACAGTTTTTGTCTTAGACCATATCTCTAAATATTCTTTGTAGCTAAACTTTTCATTAATATTTTATTAACACCTAATTTTACTACTACTTGTGAAATTAATAAAAATAATAATAAGTTCTTATTACTATTACCTCTGTTTTTGGTAATATGTCTATTTATCGGAAAATGGAAGAATACAATTTTACTGTGTAATTGTACTAAACAGAAAATACAATATGTGAACTGTATAAATGTATAGAGTCTATGTGAGCACATTATTATAATTATTATCGATTTTTAAAAAAAAATAGCATTGTGAAAAGCGGAATGAATGCATGCAGCATTCCCTATGCAAAAATAAATAAATTAATTAAAAAAAATAACAGACGCTGTAAATGTAAATTGTAAATTAAAATAAACTGTAAATTGAAATATAAATGTAAATGATATAATGCAGATATAATTGCTTAAGTCTTTTATTATTAACCTGTAACTAAAATTGTTCTTGTTATATGACTACTATTAATTTTAACATTCATTTTAATATTATATTGTCTTAATTATAATGATTGTAATCAGTGGTGAGCAATGAAAATTTTAACAAATGGCTCGCATCTTCGACCAAAAAAAAAAAAAAAAAAAAAAGCCGTATTTCACACAAAAACTTTTATTAGTACAGCTTGTGTATAAACGCCAATCAACAAGTATGATTGGACAATCAACCTTAAACGATATCATTTTTAAACAAATATTTCATGATCTAAACATGAAATATTGGCACCCAACCATCTGTGTTAATTTATCTTACATAAGATAAACATTTTTTGCTATCAAAATATAATAAGAATAAAATCTTTTATAATCGCACATATGCAATAGTCCGTATTTTTTTAATAAAAAAATTAATTTGTTTTGTTTGCGATAGAAGTTTTTATGAGAACCAATCTATAAATAATAAATAAATAAATATTATCTAAGCGCAATAATATCGAAATGCATTATATTTCTGTTTTATTTTTATATTTCAAGTGATAATCAATGGGGTTGGGATCTTGTAGTGGGTACCATGCAATGGGAAGGTCTTCATTAATGAAATGAAATTTATTGTCTAAAGGCTCCATGCTTGGTTTTTAGAATAAGAGTTTTCCATATATATACCAATCAAGGGGAATTGTTTTATAGTCCAATTTATTTATATATGATTACCAAAAGTGTCTTCTTATTTGTAAAATGGTAGTAACAGTAGCTATAATATTTTATTTAATAACATAAATAAAATTTATATTATTAAATAAAATATTATTTTTTATTTAATAATATAAATTAAATATATTGTCTAAAGGCTCCACGCTTAGTTTTTAGAATAAGGGTTTTCCATACATGCTCGTATTCCTTAGCCCATTCACTGTACCTATGCTGTTATACAGCCTGCATAACCTTACACATCATTTCAACCTTATATAAACAAATCTGAATAAACATATATATACATAAACGAATTGGAATAAACATTGTTTTTCTTTTTTTTTTCAGAAAAAAAAAGAAAAAAAAACTTAGTTAGATTAAAGGTATGTTTTTTTGTTTTTTTTTTAAATTACACAGAATTCCTTTATTACAGAGTATAGAAATGCTATGCTTAATATTGCAATTAGGGAGCAGAAGTGGCAACTCTGTCTCACTTAAAACCTCACAAAGCCCAATGACAACTCGGTGACATGGCGAGTAGTGCCGCCATTAAATAAGTACCTGCTGGGGTCACTTCCCCAGACATTGGGAAGCAGCATTATCAGTACTGACACAAGGTTGAAGCCAAATGATGACGGAAAAGCTTGTGATCAGAGATTTGCAGATGGCAATATGATTATATTGTGTACGTCTGTAATACTGCGGAGCAGAAAGCAAACGGAGAAACTACTGCTCTACCTTATCTCCAGAACAACCACCATGGCGAGCAAATCCTTACAATTGGCCCCAAGTTCCCGGTCCCTTAAATGGGACAGGGGTGCGAAGAATCTCCGGGCTCAAAATGGTGTCCACTTTTAAAATTGCAACTTGGAATGTCAGAACTCTGTATGAAGCTGGCAAATTAAGAAATGCCACAAGAGAAATGAAGAGGCTGGGCATCCGGATTTTGGGAATTTGGGAGACAAGATGGCCAGGATCTGGAAAGTGTCAACAAGATAATACAACAATGTATTACTCTGGGAATGATGAGAACAAACATCGACATGGTGTAGCTGTAATAGTAGATGAAGAAATCAATAAATCAGTACTAAATTGGATTCCATTTTCTGAAAGGATAATGCTGTTACAACTTAAGGGAAACCCCGTTAACATAAATATCATCCACGCTTATGCACCCACAGCTGACAAAAGTGAAGAAGATGTTGAAGAGTTTTATGAACACCTAAAAGAGATTAAAAACCTAACAAAGAAACATGATATAAACATAGTGATGGGTGACTTCAATGCAAAAGTAGGAAGAGGGGGGGGGGGTTGATGGAGAAATTGTTGGCGAACATTGCTTAGGCACCAGAAATGACAGAGGAGATCGCCTAGTCCAGTTCTGTTAGGAAGAAGATCTAACAATAGCAAATATCTGGTTTAAACTTCCACCCAGAAGACTGTACACTGGGAAATCGCCTCAAGATAACCAACATAACATTGTCCGAAATCAAATTGATTATATACTGATAAATAAAAGATTCCACAGTAGTATAAAGAGTGCAAAGACTTATCCTGGAGCAGATATCTCATCAGACCACAATCCCATAGTTGCAGAAGTACGTCTTAGATTAAAATCAGCTAAAAAATCACAAAAGAAGAAAAAGAAAATTGATTTAGAAAAACTGAAAGATCCCAACATAAATAAAAGTGCCAAGACACAGCTTAACCTGCGATTACAACAGATTAACATAGAAGAAAATAAAACTGTGGAATCTCTTTGGAATAGCTTAAAGAATGCCATCGTAACAACAATTATTGAAGAAGTAGGTTATGTGAATAATATAAAACAACAGGAATGGATGACAGATGAGATTCTTTCTCTTATTGATACAAGAAGAATGTACAAAAACAAAGACCTAGCCTGGTATATAGAAACACATAACATCATTAAGAAAAAAATAAAAGAAGCCAAGGAAAATTGGATGAAAAATTTATGTACTGAAATTGAACTGCTTCAGAAGAAACATGATAATTTCAATCTGTATAAGAAAATCAACGAAATTTCCGGAAAACTGAGGAAAAAGCAAATAGTGTCTCTAAGAGACGAAAATGGAAAAATAGTTCTAGAAGAAGAGAATAAAGCACGGATTTGGATAAAATATGTAACAGAAATTTTCAATGATACTAGACAGAAGCCTATAAATATAAAAGATAACATTCAAGGACCAGCAATCATGAAATGCGAAATAGAGAATGCTATACGAACAAGTAAAACAGGAAAAGCCAGTGGACCAGATGGTGTGCAAACAGAATTTTTAAAATTAATAGAACCAGATAACATCAAACTTCTTGAAAAACTATTTAATGAAATATATGAAAGTGATGAATTTCCATCAGATTGGCTCAAATCTACATTTATCACTGTCCCAAAGAAACCCAAAGCGAATTCCTGTGGTGACTTCCGACTTATTAGTCTAATGAGCCAAACATTAAAAATATTTTTGAAAGTAATTCAGAATCGCATTTATAGAAAAAGTGAAGAAACTCTAAGTGAAACACAATTCGGCTTTCGGAATGGTTTTGGTACTAGAGAGGCCCTTTTCTGTACCCAAATATTAATACAAAAATGCATAGAAAAACAAAAATCTGTCTTTATGTGTTTCATAGATTTTGAAAAAAGCATTCGACAAAGTCAGACACACTAACTTAATAGAAGCTCTTCAACAAACAAGGCTAGACGAACAAGACATAAGACTAATAACAAATCTGTATTGGAATCAGTCATCTACCGTTCAATTAGACAACATTACCACCAGTGATATTAACATCAAAAGAGGAGTGAGACAAGGATGTGTGCTCTCACCACTCCTGTTCAACATATACGCAGAGGTAATCTTTAAAAAAGCATTGGAAGAATGTCCAGAGGGAATCACAATAAATGGAAAGATTGTTAACAACCTACGATATGCAGATGACACCGTGCTAATTGCAGATAACATTATGGATCTCCAAAAACTCATTGACAGAGTATACATAGAAAGCCAAAGAATGGGAATAAATATAAACATCAACAAGACAAAATACATGATCATCAGCAAACATCCAGCCTCATCACTGAAACTGCCACTCAATGGGGAAAATATTGATTAAGTGTCAAGATATAAATATCTTGGTTGTTGGCTTAATGAACGGTGGGATCCAGAAATAGATATAAAGACAAGGATTGAAGTTGCACGGTAGTCCTTCATGAAAATGAGAACACTATTCTGCAATAAAGACCTAAACATGGAAGTCAGATGCCGAATGCTGAAATGTTACGTGTGGTCTATTCTGCTCTATGGAGTTGAAACATGGACATTGAAGGCGACAACCATCAAGAAAATCGAAGCCTTTGAGATGTGGCTATACAGAAGAATGCTGAAGATATCATGGACAGAAAAAATTACCAATGAAGAGGTCTTAAAATCCATTGGCAAAGCTAAACATCTTGTACAAATAATCAAGAAACGAAAAACATCATATCTTGGCCACATCATGAGAAACAGCAAATACCAACTTCTACAAACTATTTTGGTAGGAAGAATTGATGGCAAAGGAACTAGAGGAAGAAAAAGAATATCATGGTTTGACAACATCAAGACGTGGACAGGAAAGAGCAGTGCACAACTGCTCAGATTAGCACAAGACCGCAGTTTGTTCGCGAAGATGGTCGCTGACCTTCGATAGAAGATAGCACAATAAGAAGAAGAAAGAAGAATTTTTCACAGTTATTAAGTTAATTTGAAATGGCGATGGGGACTTATAAACTAGAAAGCTGATAAAAATGTTTGAATTACCATTAAAAATTGTATTGCCAATATATATATATATATATATATATATATATATATATATTGTTTTGTTTTTTATGAACTTGTAAATAACTTGATTTCCTGATTGGTTAAGTTGAAAAAATTAGTACATATTATTAGGTATGTTCCTTATTCAATTGCCTTAATATAAGGAGTTCTTAGTTCTTTATGGGCAGGAATCAATGAAAAGTGTTGCATCCTAATTTTTCCTAAATAGCTCAAGATAATTCCTAAAGAAATATGTATGCTAAAATATTACCTCTTTCAAGTTTGAACTCCAAGGAAGAGACATCATCATTCCTGTTATTCTCTGAAGAGAGAGTAAAATTAGTTGTTTCAAATCGATTTTCTCTGCATTTCAGCTGAAAATTAAAAGATGGCTGATAACGTAGAATGAATGTGGAATGTGAGATTATTTATTCATAGTATTATATATTATTGATATTATTCCATTGATGAATTTAAATTCCTATGATGGGTGAATATCTTTATGCTATGCAGTGCATTTTGAAATATTATATGCGTTGTTTTAGTTGGTAATGTACTAAAAGGATCGGATGTCTTTGTTACCTTATATTTATTGCTCCTTTCTCTCTCTATTGACATTCAAAAAGCCTTCTTAGCAGCTCATACGTGATATATTAATAAAAAAATCTATTATCGTCTTTCATTCCCGAATAGGGAGTAAGCAAGGCCATTTTAGTTTTTTCTATCTTTTGAAGACTGTATAGGCAGTTCAATCTTCACTGGTAGCCAATCAGAGATAGGGTGTCCAAGGCTATCACTAATTTCATCGCCACGCAGTGAACATACGGCTAACAATTGCCGTCTTCTCGTGGTCCCTAACCATAACATAATAATTGTAATGTCTAAAAATTGTGTGGATGCTCGACGGTCAATTTTCTTGAGTTTACTGAACAAAAAACCCGACTCTCCGGGAGAAACAATCTAGATTTCCCCTTGTCCGAGATCGCGTAGCTCAGGAACCGGTCTATAAAAGTCTTAGGAATGAAATGTTTTTCTGGTTGACAACTAGATTTAAACCCAAGTCTTCCCCATCTGGTCAAGAGTGGAAGAATACAAACGTCACTTCTACTGAGCTACACTGACATATAGGACCTCCTTTCACTGCAATAATTGCAGCAATCTAATGGAATACTCTTTTCCGAAGAGTTTGATAGCGATTTATGAGAATATTTGACTCTCCTTCCTGGAGTCAAAAAATGAAGTAGAATATATTGTGGAATATCCTTTGACGTCACCAACACACCAGATCATCCCACAAATGTTCAGTTAGGTTGAGATCGGGGCTATTTAGAGGCAAGAGCAAGCTAGGAAAAACAGGACTATACAACGGTTGAGATGAGATCAGGACTCTGCGTAGGTGAGTCAAATATGGTGACGTTCATGTCTACAAACCACGCAGTTATGCTGGAGCCGTATGGCACCATCATCAGTTCCTGAGAAAGGCTACAGAGTAGGAAGTATTACATTGGTCAGAATTTTCAGATACATCTCTAATTTCAATGTTCATGGCACCACAAACAGAGGTCCGAGGCCAAAAAGGAAAAATAGGACAATACCAGAGTTGAAATCAGCGCTCTGTGGACAGGAACGTCAAGAGTAGTGACGTTCTGGTCCATAAACCAAGAAGTTACATCAACAGCCTTATAACACAATCATCAGATCAATTCAAACGCCACAAACCAGGAAGCATCTCATTATTCGGTTACGTCATGGAGTCCCATGCTCATGGCACCATAAACAGATTTTGGGCTAAACCTGGAAAAACTAGAATTTACCACCACACCGCACACCTCCGAATTTCATAGTTGGGATTGTAAGAGACATTTACCGGCATCCGCCAAACCCATACGCTTCCATATGCTCGATGGAAGGTGTGGCGTGATTCATCGCTCCATAACACAGCATTCCAAACTTCCACCTCCCACTGCACACACTGTTTGCACAACTGAAAACCGTGCAGCATGTTGGTTCTGATGATGTGGAGTTTGCTCATTGCGGTTCTCCCATGGAAACCCATGTTGTAAGCCTGGTTTTGAATGTTTTTTATGCACATTTGTGTATCCGTCGATGATTTGAACTCCGTGCATTTAACGAGCTGATCACAAAATGGTCGTTTTTATGTATTTTCCTTCGTATAGCACCCTACGGTCATGGTTGGTGAATGTGGTGGGTTATCTACTCAAGGTTTCACTTGACGTTGATTCCCTACGCTTCATTGTATAATATCACTGACTTTTTGATCTGAGATTACATTAATATCGGTTAATTATTGTTATATTAATACGAGGATTTCCGATTAATGGAATATTGACGGTATTAATGTAATCCTACAAAACATTTACATATATTGGAATTATTGGAAATTAATTGGAAAACCTCGTATAGCGAGGGAAGAAACATGGAACTTTTCGAAAAATTTCAGAATTCCGCTCAGTTCGGCAGGGTCTTTCAGTGTGCTATGAATTTCATCTCTGATTTTTATTTCTTTGTTTCGTTTCGGATTCACTGCCCCAAATCAGATTCTAATTGAGACGCGACACCTTTCTAAATAACATTCATGAAAATCGTACAGAATGTATTACAATAAAATTTTGAAAATTTCTAATTTTTTTTTCTAAATACAACTGGAATTGTTTAATAATATAAGTGTAATAAAAAAATGAGCATTTCATGCATTGATTTTATTGGAACTATATCATATTTATACACTGTTAATCATAAGACTCAAAGAAAATATACAAATACAACATGTTAACAGAAAATCTAGGATTTCTTTGACGAAACAAGAATAGCTATCCAACATTGTTTTTTTCTTTCTTTCATTTCACTCATGGAATTAATGAAAGAAAACTAAACTTCTTTCATTATTTCTTCATGCAGGAAACAGAAAGCTTTTGACCTGGAATAGAAAGAAATATATCAATCATAAATACACATACACATGCGCAGTAACTAAAGGTAACACCGATTTATGCGATTCTTTTACCGGGCTTTTTTCCTGCACCGTATATACACGAATGACACGTCATCCTCCATACGTTTGCCACACAAATGCTCGCATATATCGTGTGTGTGGCAACACACACGATATATGCGAGTTAAAAATTCGTTGTTAATTTGAAGTCGATCATTAAAACCAGTGGAATAAACCCCGATCGATAAACTTCCGATGCTGTTGCTTCTACAAATAAATTTACTATATGTTTCATTTGCAGTCATATTAAGCATGTCAGTAAGACCGGAATAGAAAAGTCACAACAATGAGGATACATCGGCGCATAAAAAGAAGCGTGATGTTATCAATTTGGACACAAATTAAGTCCAGTTGTAAGATTATTGGCTTAGTACACGAATTTAAATTAAACGAGTCATCACTAAGAAAAATCTTTAAAGATAAAGATAAAATTCAAGATGTGCATGACAATGTTACTGTCATGCACTTTAGGGAAAGAAAATTACCCATCATCATAGTGAAACAGTCCGAAAATTGGGAGAAAAATAAATCTTTAGTTAGTAGAGAGAAGATTTAAATTAAACATAAATACGTGTCAAACGCAAAGAATAACATAAGCAGCCCTTATTATATTAAAAAAAAAGAAAAGAAACAATCAATCAGTGAAAAAATAATATAGACGAGAAAAACAAAAACCATGATATCCCCCCCCCCCTTCTAGGTAGCACTTCATCTATATATATATATATATATATTTTTTTTTTTTTTTAAATTCATTTTTACTCGGTAGGAATATTATTCAAAAAACTTTAATGACTGTTACCGAGAGATAAAAAGATGACATGGTATATTTAAAAAGATACTACTAGTTAACAAGTTTCGTTGAATGGATCAATATCTTCAGGTATCACAATCAAAGAAATATAAAGAATTACAGAGACATAAAATTGTCATAACAGAACAAGTACAAAAAGACAGTAGCGTGTTTGAAAACAAAATGCGAGCTTGAGTTTCAAACAAACGTATACTACGCACTGTCACGAGCACGCCAATACTGAACAGTGGCAACGTGTGCGTCAGAGAGAGATTGAAACTTAGGCTGTTGTTGATATGAGAGGAATCTAGAGAAATTTCTCTAGATTCGATAATCTTTCTTTCGAGCTCATCATAGCACACATGAATGTTAGAAGTTTGTGAACTGGACGCAATGTGTTGGCGGCATTCGTCTGAGTTAACTGAAAAGAGAACGTGGCCAGAGAGAGCGCTGGCTCTAGTGCTGTTATAGGAGATATCTCTACGGTGTTTTTCCAAACGTAGAAGGATGGATTTAGCAGTCTGGCCAATGTATGGTTTTCCACAATCATATAAAATCTTCTA
This sequence comes from Typopeltis vanoorti, assembly GCF_054136105.1. Lineage (NCBI taxonomy): Eukaryota > Metazoa > Arthropoda > Arachnida > Uropygi > Thelyphonidae > Typopeltis > Typopeltis vanoorti. The sequence goes on from NC_143549.1 coordinate 123,757,682, forward strand.
CACTCCAGGAAAACGAGTTGAAGATGTTTCTCTTTAGGTTTACTAAGTATTGAACGAAGTTTTGGAAGCGTAGTGAAGCAAGTTCTGAAGTTAAACTTCTTGAAAATTTTTGCCAGTTTTGGTGATAGAGAGCTGATGTAAGGCAAGGAGATGAAGGCTCTGGGGGAAGAGGGATCTTCAGAAGTAGTTGAGTGACTGGGGGAAAGAAATTTGTCAATTTTCTTAGGAGAGAAACCATTATCAATAAAAATTATTTTAAGAAAAAGGAGTTCATTTTCAATTTCTGATTCTTCTGTAAGTAAAGATTTGGCTCGGTGAGCTAAGGTGGAAATAATACCAAATTTTTGTGGAGAATATTATTGGGATGAAGCATGAAGGTGTCTATCAGTATGAGTAGGCTTTCTAGAATTTAAGATTTTAATACTCTCACCACATCTGGTAAGTTCAGGTCTAGAAAGGGGAGGCAGTCATTTGATTCCAGATCGAAGGTAAAAGAGATTTTTTCATGACACTCGTTTAGGTGGTCTAATAATAAATTAAGATTGTTGACACTACCTTCCTAGGTGAGGAAAATATCATCAATATAGCGATACCAGAATTTTGGTTTAAGGTGGAAGGAGTTAATAGCATTTTCTTCAACATCGTTGAGAAATATATCTACTATATATATATATATCAAACTTAAAAAAAAAAAAATATTTAATGGTCAGTTTCGATATTTTTTCTCTCTTTACAAATGTTCCTACTCAAGACGTCCTCGATCTTCTCAAGAACAAATTATCAAAAAAACTCTTTGCTCTACTCTTCCATTGCATAAAGTGTGGATACTTCAAAAATGACAATAAGATCTACTTACAAAACTCAGGTCTGGCAATGGGCAGCTCGTGCTCTCTCCGATTCTCGCAGATATATTCTCAACGATTTTGAAGAAAAAGCAATTAACTCCTTCCACCTTAAACCAAAATTCTGGTATCGCTATATTGATTAGGTTTCATGACACTTGTTTAGGTCATGAAGAAATCTCTTTTACCTTTGAACTGGAATCCGATGACTGCCTGTGAAATTGAAAGTGAAATTGGATGATGAAAATGATTTAATGTGAAATTGAAAGTCAGTAGTTCATCTGTTAATGACTGAATCCACAGTGTAAGAATGTTGTTGAACTTCTGAAGATATACATTCAATATTATGTTACAAACACGGTTGTTAATAAATGCGTTGTATGTCAGGTGGTGGCAGTTGCTGTTTACTTGCATGCTTTATATTCGTCAGAACGTTTCTTCAAGACGTATCGAATTATGAGTGTTCAGCAGAAAAAAATCCATATTTATGAAATACTCTTCGATCTTCTCAGTATCTGTTTAAGCTTCTACCAGACCGTTATGGTTTCTGTGAAAATTACATATACGTTTTTAATAAAACATATCTATTACATACGATTTAGTCCATAAATACACACAAGCTTTTTTTCATTGCAGATGACTGATTTTTCACTAACAAAAGTATCATATTCAAGAATTATGAGGAAACTACTAATATGCACTGAAGATGCGAAATTTGAATAGAGCGTTGAATAGTCGCAATAAAAATCCCAGAGATTTCGAACGACTTCCAAAAAAAAAAAAAAAAGTATTTATTCTTCAACTTTCTATATATCTTTCGGTTTTAATGTACTAATGTAAAATAGACAGGATTGAATCGCCTTCCGTCCTTTGCTTTATACTTACTTTGCCATTAATCAGAGAGAGATGATATTTACGAGTCTCAAATCAAGCATTTTATGCCAGTTACGTCAATTCCACATTTCTGAAAAATTAGAGGAATAAATTATTCACTATGAACCAGCGTTGAGACAGTTATTACTTAAAAGTAAGTCAAAAAATGTATAGTTTAATTTTGAATCTTACATATTATAAAAGTCATAATGAAAGTCAAAATAAAAGTCATAACAAGAGGCTTTATTCACTGAAAGATAACAACTAAAAGTACGAATACATCTATCACTATTTCCTTAAATATACGTGATGTTTCTATTTTATTTAAATACTGAACACCTAGTAAACAAATATTTATCGTATAATTCTCCATTCCTATATATTGGTATACTGTTATAATACACACTGAGTGCCTCTGATTTACGTATAATTTTTAGCAACCACATTTATTAAACCTTTCAAAATGTAATATACTTTGTTAGTGAAAATAACTAAAAATTAGAAAATATCAACCAGTATTTCCTTAGCTATCGATGATGCATCTTTTTTTAATAGTAAAAGTACTGTTAACCTAATATTTTCAATCTTAATACATTACACAACAATGAATCTTATCGCATAACACATCGGTCTCTAAGATTTTGAGTGACACATATAAATGCTAATTCATATTTATCAGATAATGAAATTAATTTAAGCTAAATTATATGTGAATAGAGCAACTGAGTTTCGTGATCACTTGAAATATCGATTGTGGGATGTTGAGTTAAGTTCTTTGCTGTTTGAAATATTCTGGAAAATATAAACGTCCCGTAACCTATTATAATTGAAAGTAACAGCTAAAGACAAAACTAACTTTAACTTTAAATTAACTTTAAGTAATTGTTTACAAGAACACTTTTTTTGTGTACAATAATAATCTTAAGTAATGTGCAGCGATGCGATACATATCAGTGAAGAAATTCTGAAATTATAGAAAATGTGAAATATTATAGCTATTTTATATCTATAAATACGTTTTCATTGCTATTACATAAATAACGAAAGCCACATTACCTTACTTGCTTCAAAGAATTCTATTATTAGATTCTGAAGTGGTATTCCGGTATTATTTGAAGCAGTCTGGATAACGCAGTTAGTCCATCGCTCCTTTATCTAGCAATACAATGTGCATGTTGAATATATTCCTTTCTATTATTAAATAAATAATTCATTAACGTTTGTTCAGAAATATATATATATATATATATATATATATATATATATATATATATATATATACCGTATCCTATCCCAAAACACTGGAAGAGGTGCAATTATATAAACAATTCGTGTCTTCATAGAAATAAATAACTAACATTTGTTCTGTTATTGGCATTAGTAACTGCACTGATGCAAAGTGAAACCTCTGTTACTGATATGTAATAGAAAGTCGTGATGAGTAAGTCGGGGTAGAGTTTGTACTCTAACCCTTATTTAGCATATCTTACTTTACAGACCCTACCTTATTTCACCATATCACATTATTTGGACACTGCATAAATAAACATTAAGATTTATTTATGCAGTGCTCGAAAGTCGTGTAACAATTCATTCCACAGTTCATTCCGCATTGTTGCACTAGTTCAACTAGCCTTTTGTGTAATGACCCATTGTTACATAACAATGGGTCATGTTCAAAATAATTGCATTCTACTCATCGCCCTTTTCCCAGTATGCCAATTGAAAGGGATATTTATGTCTTTAAAAGTCATAAAGTGAGACTAAAATTTATTATTTAATTCTGGAGTTACAGAGACCTTATCCACTTGTCAAACAGCAACCCGCATATAACATTCTCTATACTGACTTTTTCTTTGGTACCGAATACCAATATAAATGACGTTCTCTTGGCATTCTCCAGAAACACTAGATCCATAGTAAATGCCTGATTGAGTCCAATTATATCCTGCTGCGTGTTTATCTCTGTTCCCACATTCTTCCTTATATTTTTTAAATTTAATTCACTTTCATGTTAATAACTTCGTATACTTTTTCTGATATTCCTGTCTTTCAAAAGCTAAGATTTATATTCTTCCTTCTTCTCAGTGATTTTCGAAGCAGCTTCTCTCATCCACTCACCTTACTCTGATTCAGATTACTTTCAAAGCTAACTTCCTCCTTCGCTCTCCCATCAGCAACCTTTTTACTATGTTTTAGAGTTCATTACTATGCGGTTTTCACGTTGATGGGTGTTCCATTTGCAACACTCATCTTGGAGACTGACTATATATCGTGGTTCATCTAGCACAGTATTTCTCAACGTTATTTGGATCATGCCCCACCCCAAGGTCTCAAAGATTTTCAGATTCCCCCTCGCCGACAATGGTGAGTGTTTTGAGTATATCAGTGATGAAATAACGAATGCAACATTATTTTCTAATTTCCCCCAAAATATTCAAATTTTCTTCCTGTGGGGCGTAAGCCCCACATTGAGAAAATGATCTAGCTTTATGACACTGATCTAGCCTTATGCCACGATTCTGGTCATTTATTATTTTACTGTTTCCATGCTCAATTATGTCTTCAAGTAAGTAACAGCTAGAGATTTCTGCCACATTCTGCAGCTATCAATATTGCAAGCGTGATCTGAAAGGTTCTCGGCCGAACAATCAAAAAATGAATTTATAATTTCAAAATTATTTTACTTTTTCACCATAATCTCCCTTAAGACTGATACATTTATTCCAGCGTTGCACCAGCGCCATTATCCGGTTTCTGTAGTGGTTCTTGGTAGATCTGCAAAATACTCCTATACAGCTGAAATCACCTCTTAATTCGAAGAAAAACTTTGGCCAGCGAGGAAGAGGTTTAGTTTTGGGAAGAGACAGAAGACAGAGGGATCCAAATCTGGGGAATTGGGTGGATGTTTCAACAATTCATAGTAGAGATCCCTTAATTTTACATTGCCAAAACACCTTTGTGGGCTAGTGAATTGTCCTGATGAAAGGTGATTTTGTTTTCTTCTGCAAACCGGGTCTTTTCTCGGGAATTTTTTCATCTAGTCTGTTTAAAAGATCGGAATAATATTCCCCCGTTATTCCTTTATCCTTTTCAAATTAACAAATAAACAAATGCCTGTTGCATCCCAAAACACAGATGCCATGATATTTCCTACTGATGGAACCGACTTTGTCTTCTTTCTCCGTGGGCAACCGGCTTCTGTCCAATAACTGTATATTCATATAATCATGAATATATAATTATATTCATGATTATATTTATAATCATGAATTTAAATCTCATCCATTGTAATAAATTGACGCACAAAATCAGTTTTGTTCTTGTTAAAACGTTCCAAGCACTGTTCAGAGATTTTCATGCCAGTGTGCTTTTGATCTGCTGTGAGCGACGCGACACCAATCTTACGCAACACGTTTTCATTTGAAATTCTTCATACAAAATATATCGTACAAGTTCTTTTGAAGACAGTGTAGTCTCAGCAATTTCACGCATGTTGACTCGCCGGTCATACAATACCATATTGTGAAATTGATCAATGATTTCTGGTTTGTTACACTTTTTGGACGTCCTTCGTTTGGATCATATTCGAGGCTGGTACGGCCGTGTTTAAACTCGGCAGCCCATTCCTTAATTGTTGAAAACGAAGGAGAAGAGTGCACTTATATAAACTTTTATGAATTCGAGTGAATATCTTTTGGGATTAAATCTTCTTTTGCAAAGAATTTTATAACCGCACGATACTCAATTTTATCCATTTCAAGGGATACAGACAGCACTTTGACTCAAGACAGCTGAATGGAAAAAAAATTACTTGATTGAATGACTTGCAATTTCACCTGGATGCTTAGGACAGATTTACCAACTTATAAAAAAAATTCTTGCCGATAGTGTTACCATTTAAATTCGAGGCAGAGAACTTTTCAGAACACCCTCGTACAATTGATAGTTTACGATTATCATTGTATACTTGCTTTCAGAAAAAAAAAATCCATATTATAAATAATGAATTCAGTTTCGTAATTATGGTTAGTGTTTCATAAAAATACCAGAATAATGTTCAGTAGGAAAATTCCTGGCATAATGCTAGTTTTTCTCTCAAATTCCCTCTAATTATTTATATATTATTAATTCATAGGGAAGTTTACCTCACTAGGTTTAGCACAATAGCAATTTATTCGGCTGTCGCTGCACAGGAACTTCAAGAGATCACATGTGCTATTAGAATTTCCACCTTGAACTTCATTCATGCATTGGATTTTCACTTTCAATATCTAAAAAGATAAACATAATTCTATAATAAATACGTGTAAAACCTTGTCTATTGTAACATGAGATTTAATAACTTCGGTTAAGTAATTTTGAAAAATTTGTGACGTCTTAGCACGTATAGCAGTTGATATTCCTAAGATGTAAGGTTATTAAATAAAACTAAAACAGACAATCGCTAATATCACATTCAGAAAATATTTTAATTCTATTTTAATTTTAATAATTAATTATTTTTAAAAGTGAAATTGAATACCAAAAACGAATTGCTATTATTTCACTGCTTGTGGATGACTGCACACGAACTTCAAGAGATCACTTGTTCTATTAGAATTTACACCTTGAACTTCATTCATACATAGGATTTTCACTTTCAACATCTCTCCTAATCTACTCTCCTAATTCACCTAACCAAAAATCTTGTTAATTTTTTGAGAAAGCAAAAGAAATAAGAAAAAAAAATAATGCGCGGAATCTTACTTAGAGCTACATAACAGATTTCACATGAAGACCGATGGATGCTGGTAACAGAAGAATAGATGAGTAAGAATAACCTGAGAGGATAAGTGGATGATGTTCGTAAGATTATAGGAGAAATTATACAATCTGCGATATAAATGTATATGAATTTGAGGACTTAAGGGAGGGCTGTGTGTTCAGGGCGCCTGAACACATGGCACCTCGTATGTTCAACAATCTCCACGAAAAACAAGATGGCGGTTGTTCCACACCCTCCCTACTCTCCCGATCGTTCTCCATGTGACTTTTTTATTCCCTTTTTTTTTATTTATTTATATATAATATATATAAAATTATTGAAAACCTTAAAGTATTGCTTGATATTCATATTAGAAGAACCGTACTTACTTCGTAGAATTCTTTATCCAGACATTCCAAATATTTTAACTGGAGCTCTTCTGTTAAAGCTACAGAAATAAATAATAACAGATAAATCAACTTTGTTACTATTTCACCTTACTCCTTACAAATTACAATTTACTTATTCTGGATTACTATCGTATTAACTTATTTTGAAGTACATCACAAATAATTCTATTCATAATTCTAACAGTAAACATTTTCCCATTCTGAATATGCATGTGTCATTGATTTTATTTCATTTATGTATTTTTGCTGAGCTGTGTTAGTTATTATGTTGCTGGCCTGTTTTTACAATTGAGAGAGCGTTGGTTTAGAGCCTAACCGCTCTCTAACTGAAAGGCTGCTAATATAAAACCCTCTCTGGAACATTAATGAATGTGATTGTCTTTGAGAAATGAATTCCATTGTCTATATTGGCTTAAAAAAGTTCGGGTGTTGGTTCGAAGTCATTGTTCCTGATGAGGTAAAAAAAAAAAAAAACGACTGTCACAACAAACGTATGTTAGTAACAGTTCAGCTATAAGATACACTTTCAAATATCTCTGTGGGCACGCGATATCTGAGGATTTTCTTGATTCTTATTAGTAAATGAAACAAAAAACGGCTCTAATCACAAAGTAGTTCTGGAGCTTTTCTTATAATTTACGATGACTGCAGCTGATATGTAAAACCATTGCAGTTGTCTATTTCACTCATTCATTTGCTTATAAAAATAGATATGCAATAGCCTTTTGAGTAACAAATTGTAACATATATATATTGAATCTGTACGTTAATATTTCTATAATGCCTCATCAGAGTGTTCGTTATTCAACGATGCTGTTTCGCTTCAATGATCTGGTTTCAAATAACGTCTAGGGTATAAAGAATCTTGATCACGACTTTTTAAAAGGTGAGCTAGTCAGAGACAGATGAGTTTATTCACCCGAAATTTTGAGTTTTGCATCCACAAACAGGCAAAACGTAGAAAAATACACAATATACAGATTTCAAAAGCGTGCAGCATATGCGATGTGTCTGCATGTGATCTTATAACAACAACCTAGGACTAGAATGGCGCAACAATGCTGCGTGTCTTTTGTTGGAAATCAACGTTAAGATTATAAATCATTTAAATACAAAAAAACGTTTATTCAGACGTTCTCAGGTTAAGTGGAAGAATCATATACTGCTACATGTGCTTTACCCAAGAAAGAAGCTTATTTGTGCAATTAACTGATGAGTCTTCATAAGGTATATTCAATTGTAGAGCGTTTTCACCAAATAATGTTCTACAGTTTGAAATAAACGTATTGCTGGTTTCTGCAGACTGAACTGAGGAAAAATTGAAATGTTAAGTACACTAAATGTTTTCTATGGACGAAAAATATTTAACTATTGGTTTGATATTAACATTATCATTCTCACTGTCATTCAGTACAATATTGTTGTACATTTTCAGCAATTATACTTCAATTTTCAAACAGTGTAATAAATAATGAATAAAATATTACATTTCTATCTAACCAATTGCTCATTAATATGATACAATACCTTCAAATACAGTATACATTAATGAAAATATATAAATGAAGCACATTTTATTAATATAGTATAAATATATCATATTGATGATTATGGGCATATACGGATAAGCCCATAATATCCGAAAAAGATGCATATTAAAAGAGATTCATTGAAATTACTGTATGGTGGCGGCAACTAGTGTACGACAAATACTATTCGCCTGGTTGGTCGAGTAGTTAACGTAACCACTGCTCAACCCACAGGCTGGCGGTTTGAATCACACCGTGGGCATGGTATTTGTGATGGTTTTTAAGTGGGAGATAGATTTTATCCCCCGGTGACAGACCAGTTCTGCACTTATTGGAGGCCTGAAGTGATTTCAAAAGTCCATGTTTGGTTTCTAGAGCAGAGTCTCTAGACTAGATGATAATATATATATATATATATATATATATAAAATCTGTAAACTGTTCTGGCAAGATGGATTGATTAGACCTGTGGTTTTATCCCTCTGTCGTATTCGCTGCGAAATTTCTGGATTATGAAATAATTTGGAGCACTTGGGCTAGCCCATTCTCGGCTAATTGACTAGGGAGTATTTTTATTTATTTTTTTCATTTTTTTTATTAAAAATGCTATTTTTTCTATATTTTATATGTTTATCCTGAGATATTTGCTTTAACTTATTGTTAGGTGATATATCATAAACGGCTTGATATATTTTTGAGTCTTGGTTTCTAGAGCAGAGTATCTAGACTAGATGATAATATATATATATATATCTTGCCCTTTGTGGGTTTCGTATAATTGCTCCAAAAATATGCTGTTTCTAAGTTCACTATGTGTTGAACATGCAGAAGTTCTGAAATGAATTACTTTTTTTGACTTTTGCCATCCTATTTCCATTACAGTTAAAGTTCCTTACCCTTGATTCTTCTCGAAGATTTTCCTCCTATCTAGTTTGTATGCCATTTCTCCTATCTACTGTTCTTTCCCTACTAATATGAAACCATTCCCTTCAGCAACCTAACTAATATCTAAAACCCGCATGCCGTCATTCAAGGGCAGCTTTTGTCCCCGAAAATATGCTGATTCTAAATGCACAATGTATTGATCAGGCAGACGTTCTGAGATGAATGACTTTATTATCTTTGCTGTTCCTAAATAATTTCCATTGAAAATAAGTTTGTGTTTATATCACTTTTATTGCGTTATTGTTTACAGTCTACTGAAAATAAACTTGTACTACTTACTGCATAAAATACAGTTCAGTTCTGCGTCGAACTCAGGGAAGCCACAAAACACAAATACCGAGAGAAAAGTTAAGAACAGTACAGATCGCAGCATCATGATGCAATAGTTAACTTTCGGTGATTGTCCTGAAGATGGAATAAAAGAAAACTAGTTAACTACAAGATAAAAATACACAAATACAACACGGCCTTTTCAATTTCTGAGCACACACACAGTGTGTTCAGAAATTGATAAGGTCGTATATGTTTAAAAATTGTACACACACAGGTATCGTAATTCCGTTTCTAGAATAGTTAAGAATGCAGCATGTTATTAACATGGATAAACTATTTAAGAGTTTTCGAAATTTTGTAAACCCTACTCTTTTTCCCTTTCTAAAACTACAGGCCTCAAAAATCAGGCAAATGCTATGGAAATCACCTGCGATCTGAAAGATCCACCGAAGATCCATGTCACAGTGAGAATTGAACATGCATTTATTAGGCTAATTAGTTTATATTATCTTGGTAATTCAGTGGCGACAGAGGATTTAACCCACTAAGTTAAACTTTCTGCCCAAGCAACTTAACTCTGCTATCCGCCTTGCATTACTGCTGTCTCTTATTTTGATACTTATAGAAAATATTACCAGGGGACACATATGCGAAGTACAACATCCACATATGCAGTTTTTCGCTTCTCAAGAACCCATGATTGAAATTTATCATCAGAATATTTATCATCAAAATTGTTAGTATTATTGTACTTTTGATCTGTATAGTTTGCTTGCTATTATCCTTTGATCAGCATCGAAGTGAAGTCCGAGATACCGTCTTGTTTCCACCTGTGTGATGGTTGTGATTTTAGGTTCTGCGCTTTGTGTATAGGAGGATGAATGTTGGACAGTCAGATATTTAGTTTCTATGGGCAGGGTTTGGGGTTTTTTTGAATACAATTAGCTTTGTTTTTCCTTGGTTTATATATATGCCGTTTTCGGTTAACCAGTTAGTGATTTGGTTGATGTCGTGTTGCATATTTGTGTAAGCGATATTTGCATTGTTGTGAATGGATACTATGGCCGTGTCGTCTGCGTACTGGAAGATTTTACTTTTTAGGGGGAGTTGGCTTATGTCGTGTGTGTATATGTTAAATAGAATGGGGGATAGGACAGCTCCTTGCGGTACTCCACAGGTTACATGTACCTCTTTGCTGTATGCTGATCCTGTACGTGTGGTGTGCTTTCTGTTTTTCGTGTATGCTTTAAACCACTGGAGCAGATGTGCTTGTTTTGAGAAACAAAAATCCGAATTTGTTTGTTGTGTGGAAAAAAATCTAACTCTTTAGTATACCGCCTAATATGCCTTTAAAAAAGACTTAAACATTCCTTTCATCGTATTTTCATTCTTATAAAAGGAGAAACTATTCCAGAGGAAGGGCGCCTGTGGCATTGAACAATGGTTTCCATCATGTGGTAGAAGTTGTTTCTTATGGATTTTGATATTATTTAGTAAATGAAAATAATTTATTTTTAATAAAATAACACGATTTAGTTAAATGGTGAGATCCCATCTATTTTGAATATCTAAGCAGCTTACTGTACAGTACAGACATTAGTCTGGAATATGCATTAAAGTTCTGACATACTGAATCCTTCCAGTAAGTTTATGATGTGAGTGAAATGGACATTTATTTAGTTCGGTATATTTCTACAAGAAACGTAAAAAGGAACGGAAGCCACATACAATGGTTTAGAAAAACAACAGTTAGATAAACAAACAAATGTAAAACCTCATCACGTGGTTTTCCTACTTTATACTCAAACTTTAACTTTAATTATATCAATATAACAGCAGAGACGGGACGGGGGGGGGAGCGGATAAAATGATAACATATGAACACTTCTTATTCTTTTTACCCGAAAGTTTGATCTGCACATTCACTGGTATTAACAACATCATTATTATTAAATATTGCATAGTAAGAGTCTCTTTAAATATGTAATACATGAATAAAAACGCAGTTGTTCAAATATAAAGTAATAATATTTAAGCAACTTACTGTAACTTGTAGACTGAGGGACTTCTAGGAACTGATCCCCAAAATTATAGTTGAATTAGATTGTGGGAGAATAAATAGTCGAAGTTGTTACTATAGAGGGCACTCCAGGTAAAATACGTACATATAATCTAAGCAAATCATAAAATTGCAATCGAAATCGCTCTTTCTTCAATATTCATGAGTAACTGTTCACTTATAATCATTGGCAAGTTGACAGCACAGCTGTATTACGGAGGCGACCTCTGCTGTTCATTTTGCTACATTTTGTAAACGATTATACATGAATATCGAAATCTTATTTAACATATTAATATATTATTAAAATAAATAATAATCACTATTTATGAATATTTTGTAAAATAATAATAACAAGTAATTTAAAATTCAACGTTTTAAAATATGCAGATTTTAACATAAATATTTCAGTTATTTTTCTAAAAAGCCTTTGATTCTTTATAATGTAAATACGTTCAGTATGCCTCAAAATTTGTCATTCATTGCTGCCATCTCTCTCTCATAAAGTGTGTAGTAGTAGTAGTAGTAACTCATATACATCCCATTGTGGCACTGCAACAGATTTCGAGTTCACATGCGATAAGTTTGCACCATATTAAAAATTACTATCTAAAGTGCCTGAGATTCTATATTCTATATGCATCTCGATTCTATCTGATATTATTTATCTCTTATTTACACATTAAAAAGGATGGCATTTTTGTGTTGTAAGCCTATATTATCTTGTAATTATTGCATTTATATGTGATACAAATTATGCGGAATAATTAATGTACTCATTTTGCTTAATAAACTCGAATTCAACCGAAATGCAATAATTACAAGATAATATAGGCTTACAACACAAAAATTCCATCTCTTTATAAATGTATAAATAAGATATAAATCATATCAGAGAGAACCGAGATTGTCGACATTTATTGCTTTGGATTTCATATATTTTCCTGTTTATTTTAGTGAAGGTAGATGAGATTGAGATAAATAAAAGACAAAAAAATCATTTAGTTCAATAACCAAAGGTTGGCGATTGGGAACGTAGATCTCTCATGACATATTTTATCACACATTTTGAATGTTGTTATTGTTGTTGTTGTTGTTGTTGTTGTTGTTCTTGCTCTTTCACCCCATGGTTACGGAAGAAGAGAGTTATATTCAAGAAAACGTTTTTAGCTGTAATGCTTGAAAATACTGGGAAATGGCTTTCAGCAATTTTCAGAATTAAGTAATATGAATTGTTTTCAGTTAATATTAATTAACTGAAAACAATCGAGATATTATTATTATTATTATTATTATTATTATTATTAGATAAAACTGATATTCTGGGAAGAACCCACACTTATGCAGGAAGCACTGACACAGCACAAAATATTTGAGGTGAAACACTTATGCCACTACACAGTCATGTTAAAACATTACTACAGCACAACCTATAGAGTAACCAGAACAACATATCAAATAACAAGACCACAGTCAACAAACTACATAACCTATAACCATATGTCAGCATGGTTGTTATCTGTTTATGCATAAATAATACATATGTTAAAAATATCTAAAATTAAAAAAAAAAATGTTTGTGAACCAAGAAGAGAGAGAGAGAGAGAGATAGAAAAAAAAAAAGCTATAACAGTACTATCAAAACAGCAGAGAATCAATGGTGGTTACTGTATATATGTACTGTTGGTTTTTCTTTAATAATTATTATTTTTATTAATTAATTATTCAGTACTAAACATACACACGGAATCACAGTAATAAGATTTTACAATAAGTAAATATTTCGTCCAGTATCAGAGGACATCGTCAGTACAGTTAATTCAAACATTACTAGGAATCACCGGTGTTCCTAGAATTGTTTGAATTAAATGTACTGATGTTGTCCTATGATATGTACATATTAATATGTACATATCATAGTTTTAATATGTACTTATTACAAAATCTTATTAAATTAGTTACGTGTATGTTTACGCATGAATGCTGCACAGGTTTCATTATATAATAAATTATTCAACTCTTATTTATCTCATTCGGTCTCGCTGGCTGTGTATTTGCTTTTTGTCTGATTTCTGCAGCTTTCCCCTCAACATTAACCAGCCTACCACCTTTGGGGAATTAATTATATGTGTGTAAAGATATAAATTATATGAAATTGGATAATTCATGGAAATATTTTATGTAAGTACTACGCACGAAAAAATTATAATGTATGGTGGATTAACACCTACTGTTGATGGACTTAAGAACATTGGAGAGATGCTAATAATAATAATAATAATAATAATAATAATAATAATAATAATAATAATAAATATAGCACTTTGGGGCTTTTACATTTTTTTTAAAACTTGTCATGATTATTTATATAATCTCCCTCTATATCGTTTAAACCTTTATTAGCTTTGATTATTCTGTATTGTTTATTTTTTTTCATTTAATCGAAAATTATTGATTTTGATTATATGTTTATGTTTAATGACTTGTATGCTGCATATAATAATATTGTAATACATCAATTTATACTCTGTAATATCATAGTAAGAGATATATACAATCCGCAACTAATTTTAGGAACATTGTGGACAACTCATTTCATTTTTGGTTAAGATTTTTAAAATTACAAACAATTTAAGATGAAATATTACTATCATGCGAACATACTCTGCAGCCTGAACTGTACAGACATGTAGATATTATTCCACATTTAATTTTAGTGCCACATTTTTTTCAAGGTGAGCTTGATATTTTTGTAAACGGGCGTTCAAACCTTCGTACCTTCAAGTTTTGAAGGCTTTCCGATAAACTGAGAAGCTGTCTAAAGTTTAGTTGTGACAGATTCATCGGGTAAATTTGAAACAAGAATATTCTACATGTAGAATATACAGACTATCTAATTGATTGCGCAAGAGTCTCTTTCTCTGTATCTTAGTCGGTATCGACGAAGCTATTTAATTTAGACCTGGGTTCGAACCCCCGTCTAGGATATACGATCTTTTTCACGGCCTTCCAAATGAAGATAAGTTATTATTCTCATACAGAGGTGTCAGTGTATTTCTACCGAAACCTTTTGAAATCTAAGCGATGCCAACGGGCGAGACGAAACCACATTTTACTCATAAGAATAAATATACGAGTATGTATATATATTTAAGCAGAAGACAAGCTATCGTATCCTAAAATCATAGTTACGAAACCGTATCTGGTATGCAGCGAGTGTTAAGTCTTGTAAGTACCAACGATTATTGTTATTATAATCACTCTTCTTAGCATGCTCATTTTAGTCACACACCTCCAAGAACAAACAGTTTCGTTAATATGCATATGACAGTAAAATTTTTTCAACACACATATATTTTTGTGCTATAATTTAAACACATAAATATTCCCAATGATATTATGCCAGAAAATAATGAAGAACAAACTATCGACAAACACACACGCACGCACGCACGCACGCACACACACTTGGTGTAGTGACTATATTTTGTAATTTTCCTGGCTTGTTGATTTGCTTTAAATTTTTCCTTCTTTATTTTAGTCCAGCTATTTATTTACACAGCTTGGTTGTGTTTCCTTCTGTGATGAGGGAAAACATCATTTGTCAAGGTACAAATCGATGGTCTCATTTACTATCCGTTCCTATTTCTGCTTTATATGATCTTTCTTTTTATTCCGAGAACAATGGTAAAGCAATGTGCGTATCCTGTGGTATTCCTGCTTTAGCTTGAAATGGTTCGCTGTTATGATTTATTTTATTGTTAAAGCAGTATTTCTAATTTAGCTGATTGCATAGCCTTGAGAAATTCTGCAGAGTGCTTATGGTTTACTTTTGTGCTGCCTTGTTTTTCATATTTGTTTAATGTCCGTTACTAGAAACCATGATGAATCGCATATCACAGATTCGTCTAGTAGTCTATTGCATCTCATTATCATATATTAATATCTGACAGCCCGTTTCCGTTTGCGGATACCTCGTCTATTACATCTCATTACCATGCACTGAGATCCGACAGCTCTTTTCAGCTTGTCACTTTCGTCTCTATTCTGCTCCCCACCTATTCCATGTAGCTATTATACTGTACTGTATTTCGTAGTGTTTCATCACTTTGATAGACCCTGACGTAATGTCTAACAGGAGTGTACGTGTGTGAGTTTGTGTTGGAGGAGTGAAAGTGATGCCAGCTATAATTTATATTTTTAATGATAAGTTAACAGAAATTAATCTTTATTTTTACACTCCCTTATGTCTTAACCTCGAGTCACATTGGTAAGTAATTCACATTAATATAATAAGAGCCGCACGTAATATCGGTAGAGATATCTAAATGTGAGGTATTATTAAGTAATGTACTTTTATATATTAATGGTTTAAAGAACATTTCGCATGCTTAAATACGTCATCATACTTTTTTTTGGTACTGTACCTTTGAAATAGACCGTCTGTGGTCCATCCAATAATAAGTGATGAAAACTCTCACCAGCTAAACTAAGATGTTTAAAACATCTTATGAGAATGTATGTTTTCTTTTTTTATTTAATCTAGCATGACATTTGAAAAATAGTTTCGAATCACTTATTAACAAATGAACGGTGTTTTTCTCAAATGTAACGTTAAATACTTAAAATATGTATGAAACGGCTTTTAGTGAAACTGTAGTTTGTGACCAAAGAAAAATTTTAATAAGTAATTTCGTAATTTCAGAAAAATAAATAAATATAAGTTATTTGTGTTTACTTTACACTTTTTTCGTGATTTTCTTCTGAATGCGATCATGTATGCAGTTAATTAGGCGTTCATTGTGTAAATGCACAGGTTTTCACACGTTTATACTTTGAGCCCTTGAAATATTTTCTTAATTTCACGCCTTCTATCCAGAACAAATGCATAAAGCATATTTTTTTAGATTTGAACGTTTCACATGTACGTTCGCTATGGATATTCGTTTTTGTTTTGTAATACAAAGCTAAATACAAACTTTGCAAATACAGAAAACCATTGCTACAAATAGACTACTTCTTGTGTATTATATTGTTAGCGAATATAAATTTAAAAATGCATTTGAAGTATTTATAAGTTAGCTGGCTTTCTAATCACCGCCTACGCGCTATAAATTTGAATTCTAATATGCTACATAACAACAAAACTACCTCAGTCAATGAAAAATATTACAAAAGTTAACTGTAAAGATGACAATCTTGCTGCCAAAATAGATAAAACTTTAAATAGTAGAAATTGGTCAAACTGGTTGGCGTGTTTCCCTAAGCCAAGCTATTCTGAATAACTTTTCATATGCAAAAATTATTCTGAATATTTCCTTTTCTTAATCAACATAAATGAATTTTTTTCTTTTCGTCATTTATGCACTTAAAACTGTGACTTCCTAAAAATATTATTAAACCATTACATGCATCTAAAAGTGGAGGGTAAAAAAAAAAAAAAAATAATATATATATATATATATATATATATATATAGTGATTCGCTATGCGACCATGGCCTAGAATCTAACCTGTCGTATCACAGGGAGAATCCCCCCACCAAGTGAGTATATGAGTAGACAATTCTAAATGAAAACAGAAATAACTTGCTAACGCTTTTGCATGCTAATAATATATCATTTTTTTTTTCGTAATTCAGCACTGAAAACATCCACCTAGTACTTTGATGAAAACTACTAACCGCTGAAAGATACTTGATCAACTCACGCAAATAGTGTTTTCTTCATTCAATCTAACATGATTTTGCGAGTCCTTATATGTAAAGAATATTTCGGAATACCTTATTAACAAATGAACTGATTTTTTTATTACGTGAATTTGAAAGTTTAATTCTGATTAAAAGTACTTCTGATTGTAGATTCTTCTGTAGATTGCAGATACTTCTGTTTGTAACTATTGTATAAATAGGCTAAAGTTATTTGTGAGTACCTATATAATGTGTGGATTGAGAGAGTCTACGGTAAAAAATATTAAATGTGAATTTTAAATAGTTGAACTTTTTATATTTTGGTGAAGAGACGTTTTTCAAAGTTAACTGCATTCAGCCTCTCTGCCCACTCATCCAAGCATTTCAAAACGCAATGGCGCCTAGTAAAAAATTTATTCAGCGTACAACTGAAAACGTTTCCGATCAGCTGCTTCCTCTTCCTGTTGTTAATTCCATTTATCTGTATTCTATGAATTAGCTTCCCTTATCGATTCATTCTCAAGAATTTGCAATTTTTATCTGATCCTAAGACAACCATCAATATGTTTCTTTTCTCTTCTTGATCTCTTACCACCCACAATACTAAATGATACTGGGTGTTAAGGACTTTTCCCTTTTCAGAGAAGTCGTGAATAAGAATGCTTCTGATGCCATTCACTCCTACCCATTTCAACCTTACAGATTATATTCAGACTTCCTTACATAAGATTATTTTCTATTTCTTAGAAATGTCTTCAAATGAATTTTCTATAGCTAGTTTTACACAAAATTTTTGCTTGTTACATATTCCCCTGTATTATCTAAAGGCACATTTCTCCTTTATTTCCAGGAACTTTCGTCGTGA
This sequence comes from Typopeltis vanoorti, assembly GCF_054136105.1. NCBI lineage: Eukaryota > Metazoa > Arthropoda > Arachnida > Uropygi > Thelyphonidae > Typopeltis > Typopeltis vanoorti. The sequence goes on from NC_143549.1 coordinate 123,775,914, forward strand.
TAATCTTCTTTTCTTTTCTTTTCTTTTTTTTTTTTTGTGAAAACTGACACTTAAACTTTTTGTGTCTTTCAGGAAGTTCTAAAATTTATATTTTTTCTATATTCTATAATTTATATTATAAGTCGGATTGAGAATAATGAGCGCTGGTTTGGTTTCCATATACATATTACTATTTATTCCAGTAAATACAAAGGTAATCAGCTATAAAGTAATTTAGAAAATTTATACATTAGAGATTGATATACTGCAAAGAAATATAATCTATAAATGAAGAATATAATAATTTCTTGTTCGTTGATGTAAACTTCAAAGGAAGGCCTTGTTCACTTGATGGTCACTTGTGTTATCACCATTCTGGATAAAAAATAATATAATAATAAATCAGATCTGAAAAGCATCTTTTGATGCAAACTCATGATAATTAAAGGACACACTAGCATGGCACGTTTCGTTTCAAAGAAAAGAATAAATTACTAACTCTGATCTGTGTCGATTTAGTAGATGAAAAGGAAAGGAGAAAATCGGTCTGTTCTGTAATGCTTAGAGAATAGAAGTTAGACATGAATGACCTAGTTATATAGTTTCCATCACCGTCTTACTTTCTTTGGGAGGAATACGCAAATAGCTATTAATTTTAGAAAAAAAAATGTATCCAGACAACACTCGCATTTAATAATTTATTAAATATATTAATTTAGTAAGTTAATTAATACTTACATTCAAGAAAATAATTACGATTCACAAGGACGTTTGTGAAACGCACATTTTATTGGATCCAAGTTAATTCCGCAAAGCTAAATTTTTTAAAAAAATCTAAGTTAAAATAAATTATGAATTTTCAATTAAAATAAATTACTAATTTTAAATGAAATAAATTACTACATTTTAAATTTAAAAAAAAATTTTAATAAATTACTAAACTTTAATCTATGCCATATCAGTAAAGTTACTAACTTTAGCACATATCAGTTCAAACAGGAACTAATTCCTGAAATTGCGATTATAAGGTCATAACTCAAATAAAGTGCAGCTGAAGTCACTAACAACAAAACTTAATTTGATTGCAGAAGGTTATTCTTGAGGGGGAACAAATTGAATAGATGTATAAACAGCTCACAGTATAATCATAAGGATGCGTTTTAATGAATATTAAAAGACATAATTTCTCTATATCCAGTTATAAGAAATTTTTTAATTGTACTGTTGCTAAGTTGCGTGAATTTAAACAACAATAGTGCCATTGATATGGCAGACGAGTTCGGAAGGACCGCTTTCATTTGAATTTATAAAAATCATTATTATCTGTTACAATGATACCAAATTTCTTTGAATAATCAACTCCAAACCTTAAACTGAAATAAACAAACAAGAGTGCAGTTATGTATTGTCGGTGGAAACATGCGGACACTAAATAAAATCAAAATCCTGCAGTAGAATCTTTATTTTTCTTTTCTTTTCTTTTTTTCTTAATTTTTTTTTGTTTTGAATTTCTATTAATCATATTTTTTTCATTTAGTTTTTGTTATGATGGGAGGAAAAACAATCCAAAGTTTTGTTTGTCTTAACAAGCTGGATGAGTATTGTTTGTTGTATCAAAAAAAAAAAAAGTAGAGTTCTCAATACAGTTCCCAACCCTCTAGCTGCTACATTTTTGAAATGTTTATTCGAATTATACTATTTTACCATATTCGGATAGTAATAATGAACCTGTAATAATCACGAAAATATTCTTTTTTTTTTAATATTCATTTATTAATAACATTTAATTCTGTGTAAAATGGCCCAAGAAATTTGCATTTTATGACAATTGTAAACATTTGCACTACTGTAAAAAAATCTTGGCAGCGTTGATTAATCGTTTTGTAACATATGCTTAGCCGAAACATTGTCTGTTTAATAAGTTTCATTTGTAATAAATCGAAGGATTATCTGTAGTTGTCTACCTCGTTTAATACTTCGTAGGCTATAAATTCTTTAGGCTATAAATTTGTCCTCGCGTGACAAATACACCAGGAATCATTACGATAGCATATCGAGTTATTAAGTAATATCGTATCATTAATTTCTGGGACATTCCAGTAGTTACAGGTAACAATGAAAGTTTTATTCTTTCGTTTTATTGATTTGTTTGATGAGAATCATTGCAATTGTTTACACGCTAATGATTCTTTAAAACTTTCAGGGCACTGGATCTCTGTCATGCATTCTCCATCTTTCCATTTATTCTTCCTTTCTTCAAAAATAACACTTTAATCCCGACAATTTGCATACCAAATAAAAAAATGTATATCTGTGTAAAAATGTGGAACAAGTTGTTTCCTATCGTAATGCTACTTATTCACACGTCTCACTCAAATCAACTTATAAATTAAAGATCAGATTCCCACCTTCAGAGAAATATCTTTTTCTTTCCGAAAGATCTGAGAAATATCTCGATATGTAAGGTATTTTGGACTGTTGATGTGGTCATTTTTTATAATAAAGAGCATTTGGGGGAATTTATTAAAACTTTATTTTTGAATGGTTTCACTCCTACTAGACCAAGGCCATCGGCAGATATTAATATATATTTTTTTTTTAATCCGGACTAATTTTGTCTTTCATCCCAATGACAATCTACTTTTTGTGTCAACTTGGCTATGGCTGAGGATGAACCTTAAGCTCCTCACGTTCTTGACGAGAATCGAACCTAGGACACTCCTTCCCCAGACATATGGTTGCGAAGCGTAAAGCCAATAGACTAACTGCGCGGACATTATGTACGGTGATACATATATATCACCATATTTGTTTTTAATACGCAAATCAATAAATAATAAGTTCTTACCCGGTTTCCCTCTATGGAAATTTCAATTGATTGCTCAGCAGTAAGATAATATAGAGTGTGGCGTTGCTCCATCACGCAGTCTACGTATCTTCTTTTAACTTTTAAAAAGAAACTTATTTACGTAATACAGCAAAACAAAATGCATAATCATGCTTTAATTTATGATATCCATTCAGAAGAATGACTATATAGTTAAGCAATAATATAATTTAAAACATTCCTAATTCATATAGTGCCGAAATACCATCGCGCTCATGAACTGTTTCTTTTTTTATGAATATATCATATGCACTACCCCAGAGTTTTCCCTTGAAAGCTATTTTATCTATGGAAGTACTTTCCAGTGTTCAGAAAAAACTTACCGATCTCATGACAGAGATTTATTTTACAATGGTAATCATAAATAAAGAGTAAGGGCCTCCTTAGCTTATTATATATATATATATATATATATATAATAAGAAAATAAATAAAATAAAAAAAAATACTGAGCTACGGAATATTCCTTTTTTTTATTTTTATAAATCTAAATTTCTATTCATCCAAAGCATTACTTCGAGATAAAATGCCATCTATTCATGAATTATTACATTTTAATCATTTTAATCCAACAATGTGCTGAGTTTCATTATTTGCCTTACCAATATTATTCGTGAAAAAAAAAATACATGTTTTCGTATTCTTTATCTTCACCGATCAACACCGATCATGACGATGGACGGTTATATAACTAAAGACTCAAACGCTTTAAGTTTTTTTTTTATATTATTATTGCTGTTATTAATGAAAATGTCTTATTCCATAAGTCATACGAGGTACGAGAAGATCGTGCAAGTGACATGAGCTCCAAGCAAATTACATCTAATAGATCGCCTCTCTTGCTTAATGTGCTCCATCTTTCATCAGTGGAGTCACATAAAAACTAATTCACTTAGAGCATTTTTTCATATTTTAAACATTACAAAGAAAATTAATAACGGCTGAGTTTGGATCCCAAAAATGTTTATATGCAGTTTTCATACTTCAAAAGTCTGTCTAATTTGCAGGAATGAAAGTAAATAATAAATAAAACAACCCATGTTTGCTTTATAACCACATATCAAGAATAGTTCTTATTTAGTTCTTATTCAATTTTTATTTAGTGCTCCTTTCGCTTTTATTTAAGTTTATTTATTTATTTATTATTTTTAAAAAATTTGATGAATGTTTTCAACGGAAAAAAGCGGTAGTCAAGGTGATTTAAACTTACATATTCCATTACACGAAAAATAAAATACAGAAAAATTCTGACTTCTGAATTCACCCTGAAGCCTCAAAGCTGAGTATAAAATGTGGGGAGGACACCTATAGGAGGTGGTATAATAGTTATCGTGATAAAATTAGTTTGTGCGAAAATGCTAATAATCAACCAAAATTAAACACTTTGTACATTAAAGCAGCGATAAAAATATACGAAATTCGATGATATGAAAATAAACTGCGATTTATTTTAAACTGCTCCGAAAAGATGAAAATTCTGGAGATCCGCTGAATCAAAATACACACAATAATTAATAGGATGCCAGGAAAAATATTTTTTAAAATATTCTATTTAAAGAATAGGGTGACAAAATAGTCGTTTTAATTAAAATCAAAAATTATGCATCTTCATTCTCCTGATGATTTTACTTGGAATGAGCTTCGAAACAAATTCGCCATACTTATGCTGTTACATGTAACCATTAACGTTCCTTCACAAAATATTGCTACACAGATTGCATTATAATATTGTAATGGCTGGCTAAATGACGTTAATTGCCTAAGATATTTAACCGTAATTGCCTAAGATATTTAACCGTAATTGCCTAAGATATTTAACCGTAAATCTCATTTTGAGATTTAACAGTAAATATAACAAATGCCAACTCATAAATAGTAAAAGTAATCCCACTCTCTGTATAGTACGGATATAACTGCTTCATGATATGATAACTAAATTCTTAACATTTATTGTATTTTTCTTAAAAGAGATGTCATTTCTTTTTATCATAGTATTTATCCTGTATTTGTATATATCATTTTGGCATTCTTCATAACGTTATTTTTGTAATAAGAAAAAATTGAATTTTTTGTTGAAAACGGAAATATATTTAGCACGAGCTATATATATATATATATATATATATATATATATATATATATATATATATATATATATATATATATATATATATATATATAGCTCGTGCATCAGTTATATATATATATATATATATATATACAGCTCGTGCATCAGTTATATATATATATATATATATATATAACAGTATATTTAACAGTAAATATATATATATATATATATATATATAAAAACCCAGCTAATGCCTTTTTATTCCCGTATAGGGAGTAGGCGAGGCCGTTTTTAGGCCTTATCTAACTTTTAGAGACTGAGTGGGCAGTTCAATCTCCACTGGTAGCCAATCAGAGATAGCAGGCCCAAAGAAGAAATCACTAATTAATCGGCAAGCAATGATAGAGAGATAGATAGATAGATAGATAGAGAGAGAGAGAGAGAGAGAGAGAGAGAGAGAGAGATTTATGGCAGCTACTTGGATTATTTCTACAGGAATTTTATTTTTCTGATGACGCCATCAGTTATTTCAGTCAATAATTCAAATGTATTTTAATATACTAATAATGAAAAGCGTTTACTTTTTTAAAGTTTTATCTCTTTTTTTTGTTGCAACTTCCACCTGATATATCCAAATTAATTGCCCTTTAGAATCCGTGCGTGTTTAATATCGGTGCAATAGTGAAGTGAATAAAAGTGCAATAAAACTCGCTTTTCAGCAGAAGTGCTTTTTATTGAGTGTTATAATGTCCACTGTGTCAGAGTTGCTTTCAATTTTTCGCGACCACATATTCCATGTTTTCGAAATACGATATTTCATTTCCAAAGTGGAAAACTTTCTGCTTACAGTTAGTTTGTTCCATTTGAACTTTACCCAATAATCCAGAGGAATCCTTTTTCGTTACTGCCACGCTTAAAATTATATGCTTTTAATTACTCATCATCATCATGCATATCAAGGATTTAGGCCTAGCATGGTCTGTTCCGGCCTCAAAAGTCATCGTTGAATCGTTTAAGAGGACGTCCTGGATTTATTTTTCCTAATGGCTTGCTTTGGTATTCTTTCTATTTTCATTCTTTGAGCGTGTTCCATCCATTTATGATTATATTATTTAATTTTTTCTTTTTTCTATTGCCGGTTCTTGGTTTAATTCTTTCGTAATTTCTTCCTTTCTTTTGTGATCAAATAGGGTATACTTTGCAGTTTTTCTCATAAACTTCATTTCTGCTGTTATTAATCTTTCTTTGACTTTTTATTTTATTGTCCAGATTTCGCTTCCACACATTAAGACTAGTGGAGATAATGTATTGGATACTTTTTGTCTGGTTTTTTTTTGAACTAGGTTTGATTTAAATATAAAGCTATTTACGCCTGTTATTTTAAAATATATTCCTTTTAATTACTACTAATTAAAAACAAAGTCAAGAAAATTTGGAAAAATATTAAAAAAATCCCCAAAGTATCCCAAATCGCATGCTACATTTTTTTTTTCAGTCAATCCAATTTTATTATTTAAATATAATATTTATAAATACATCATAATTGTGCATAACAGATACTTTAACATACATAATATTTTTAAATAATAATAACAATAATTGTTTACAACACACACACACACACACACACACACACACACACACACACACACATACATCTATATATATATATATATTTCAAAAAATAGATTTAATGACTCCAAGACCGAGATAACATATAAAGATTTTAATGATAAATACTACTAGTTTCGGCATATAGCAGCCTTCTTCAGGTATTTATAAAGGAAAGGAATACTAATAAACATTGAATTATTTAAATAAACAAACTGGAAATTACAGGTACAAATTGCCTCACATAATCGATACATAAAAACGTTGTATTTTTCAAGTTGTTCCAACTGGCGTGCCATTGTTTGTTGCAATTGTGCGTGCAAGTTCACGTGAACGCCAATATTGAATAACTGCAGCATGGCTATCTGGGATGTTATAACTTAAATTATTATTTAAGTGGACCGGGTTCAGTAGGATTTCCCGTGATTCTACGATTTTTCTTTCAAACTCATCTTCACAGCGAAAAATATTTTCTGATCTATTCCAGCATACAGAGTGGCTTTGTTGGTCATCATTAGGATTATTTGAAAAAAGAACATGACTGGATAAAGCAGTTGCATGAGATCTTTTGTATGAGATGTCTCTCTTATGCTCTTCTATGCGTTGTTCAATAGATTTGTTAGTTTGACCAAAGTATGGGATATTGCAATCACACCACAATTTATATACTCCAGGGTACTTAAGGTTGTGATGAGTAGGTTTTGGATGGCTGATAAAGGCATTTTTACCTGCAGATAAAGGCAACTCTACGGTCATCCTCAACTCTGAAGATTACCACAACAAAATGCTTCAATTACTTGAAGATAGTTCAATATATTCAATTCTTCAGGAAGATCCTACAAGAGAATTACAAAACCGTACAAACAACTTGTTAAAGACTGCGAGTGAACTTCCTCATAATATTCGCCTCTCATTACGCTCTCTACATCCTCTTATCCCACGCATCTATGGAGTTCCAAAAATTCATAAAGAAAACATCCCTCTTCGCCCAATTGTGGAAGGAATTGATTCACCTACATATAAACTTTCAAAATATTTATCAAAGTACCTCAAGTGTTTCTCCAATAAATCTTCATCTTTCATCAAAAACACCACAGATTTTGTTTCTCATATTAAAGATATTCCCATCGATGATAATGATATTCTAGCTAGTTTGGACATTATATCTTTATTTACTAACGTTCCTACGGACGAGGTACTTACATTACTACAGGATAAATTATCCAAAAAAATGTTCACTTTATTAAAGCATTGCATTCATTCTGGTTACTTCAGATATAAGGACTCCATTTACCAACAAAAACAAGGCCTGGCAATGGGCAACCCTTTGTCCCCTGTGCTAGCTAACATCTTCCTTGAAGACTTTGAAAAGAAAGCCATATCTTCCTTCTCATTTAAACCAAAAGTTTGGAAAAGATATGTTGATGATATATTCATTATTTGGAATCACGGGCACACAGCTCTCACAGATTTTCTTCGTCATCTAAACATCCAACATCCTAATATAAAATTTACTGCTGATATAGAAAATAATAACTCTTTACCTTTTTTGGATGTTATGCTTACACGATACTCTGAAAGATTAAAAATCTCTATGTACAGAAAACCTACGCATACCAATAGATATCTGCATAATCTTTCTCATCATTTTCCACCACAAAAACTTGGAATTATATCTACCTTAGGACACAGAGCACGTTCTCTCTTAAATGAACAAGATGAACTACAAAAAGAAATGAATCACCTCACTCTTATTTTTAAACAAAATGGATACTCTGAAAAAACAATTAAGAAACTTCTTCTGAACCCTCCTAAGCAGTGCACAACAGAGACTATTAATTTTAAAGGTAGCATCTCTATTCCATACATTAGCACAGTCTCTAAGAAAATAGCTAAAGTCCTTAAAAAATATAATATCAGGACCTTCTTCACCACACTTCCAAAAATCCGCTCTCTAATCAGCCATCCAAAACCTACTCATCACAACCTTAAGTACCCTGGAGTATATAAATTGTGGTGTGATTGCAATATCCCATACTTTGGTCAAACTAACAAATCTATTGAACAACGCATAGAAGAGCATAAGAGAGACATCTCATACAAAAGATCTCATGCAACTGCTTTATCCAGTCATGTTCTTTTTTCAAATAATCCTAATGATGACCAACAAAGCCACTCTGTATGCTGGAATAGATCAGAAAATATTTTTCGCTGTGAAGATGAGTTTGAAAGAAAAATCGTAGAATCACGGGAAATCCTACTGAACCCGGTCCACTTAAATAATAATTTAAGTTATAACATCCCAGATAGCCATGCTGCAGTTATTCAATATTGGCGTTCACGTGAACTTGCACGCACAATTGCAACAAACAATGGCACGCCAGTTGGAACAACTTGAAAAATACAACGTTTTTATGTATCGATTATGTGAGGCAATTTGTACCTGTAATTTCCAGTTTGTTTATTTAAATAATTCAATGTTTATTAGTATTCCTTTCCTTTATAAATACCTGAAGAAGGCTGCTATATGCCGAAACTAGTAGTATTTATCATTAAAATCTTTATATGTTATCTCGGTCTTGGAGTCATTAAATCTATTTTTTTGAAATGTATAACAACCGAGTAAAAACTAATCGCCACATATATATATATATATATATATATATATATATATATATATATATATATATATATATATATATATATATATATATATATATATATATATATATATATATATATATATATATATAAATTATATATATATATATAATTTTTGGGGTAAAATGAATAAGCATAATTAATCTCATTAATATGTGAAATTTGGTTATATTTAACTGAAATAACTTTCGATTTTTATATTCAATATGTTATTATTATTATTATTATTATTATTATCGTCATCCTTATTTCATGTTAATATAATTAAAGCTGTTAAAACAGCAATTTAATCTCAAATCTAAAAATAAAGGTTTAAAAAGTGTACTGTAATTATAAAAAGTACATTAAATGCGAACAATAAACGATTTTTCAACACTTAATATTCACACCTCATAAAATACAAAATATGCTAAGCATGGCTAAGCATATTTTGTTTATCCAGATAAGCATATACAGATAAATTCGATATATTTGCTTATTGAACTTATCAATACTACACTCTACACTTCACGAAGCTACTATCAACACATTACACAAGTTTTTATCTCGTAAGTTGATTGCAGTTAACATGCAATCAACTTACGTAACACACTGGCCTCATAGCCTGAGTTGATTCGGCCGTAAATCTAAATTACCCTAGACTCTGTTCCTCTATACTCTAGGGTTCTGCGAAAACTTCTAGGAGTCACTTGATGGCCAGTAGTGTTTGTGTGGAATGTCAGGTCTGATTTATCTCTCTTCTTTTTTCAATACCTTTTACGTGTTCATACATGCGGACCGCTCTAGTCCTTCCTGTCTGGCCGACATAGCAAATGCCATAAGAGTAATGAATCTCATACATGCCTGGTTTTTTTCGTGGCATGATGTAGGCCACCAAGCTTAGGGCCGATTTACCTGTATGCCGGATGAAACATCCCAGCTGCAGCCTGGAAAAATAACTGCTACCTACGAAGTCCCTGTTACCACACACTTTCAATTGAAAAAAAAAAAACCGACTTAAAGGTTTTTCTCCTCACGACGAGAATCGAGCTCAGATCTTAGCCAGTCGAAACAGCCCAATGCACTAGCTTTTGAAGAATGCTAGGTTCTTGAATCTAGAATCCTATGCAGGCGATTATACATATGATGTTTTATTATTTACTATCTCATATATAATATTTTTAAAAGTATTAATAATCTTAGTACAATATTTCTCATTCAGATATTTTATGTAACTTCGAGAAAAAAAATAGTTTCAGCACTTTTTAATGTGATTTCATTTCATTTTGTAAACGTATCCTTCATTTTTATCCCTGATGAATCCATGACATTGTTGGGCTACGGATTAGATAACCCGGATTACTTAATCTCCAGCCAACCAATCAAGCGCTTTTTAAAGCCCCTTCATGCCTCCAATAAGAAGAGTAGTAGTTCTCGAACTGGAAACAGCAAATTTTATTGCCATGCCTGTATGATAACAAGAGAAAATGTTCAGTTTGCTTTTTTTTTTCAGATATTTTCCATACCTTTTGGTTCTTTATTGCAGCACATTAAGTTTATTTATTGTCGTTTGAAACATATCAATTTATATGACTTTTGTCTTTTTCTCCCTAATTTTATGACTAATTTTCCTGAAGATTCCAAATACCAATTGTTTAGTAAATTTATATTTCGATAGCTAAATGGCCTCTGGACGGACAAAAGGAAGCCACTGAAGGTTTCCTTTTGTACGTCTGAATTTGAAAGAAAAAAAAAAAGAAAAAAAAAACTGAATTTGAAAACCTAGCTTAAAGCACTTCATTTTCATGAAGTAAGTATTAAAAAATATGTCATATTTAAAAAGCGTCACTATTTTGGTTTATGTTGTAAATAGGGTATTTATAGTTTAATTATAATTAAACATTAAATTCATTCGTTCATCAGAATTAAGTATAATTCTGATGAACGTTCGGTTTAATCACTCCGAAATATTTTGGTGATATAACACATGCACAAAAGACAGCAAAATGATAATCTACGTTCGTTAGCAAATATTAAAATATACTGGAAAAAATTATAGTAATGTACTCACCACATCTAGTGCGTGCAAAAAGATAGTACCATGTATTCGTACTTGTCACCAGCAACTACATTTAAGAGTACTAAGAGGAGTAAATATTTAGCATTCATCTCTAATCAAGCCAGTGATATCCTAAGCTGTGTAGTAAGTTGAAGAGAATGATGTTGATAAGGTGATAATCTTAAATCTGGCAACGTACTAAATATGGAAAAAAAATTACGTAAATACTTTCCTTTCTTACTTTTGATATAAAAAGTAGATTTTTTTTAATAAATTAGGAATTGATTTTAAAATCGCAGCAAATCCTCTTAAGGACTACGCATCTTTACATACGATAGAAAATTTTTCCTAAACTACGAGAGCCAAATTGATATATATATATATATATATATATATAACTAGATATTTGGTAGTCGTCATGCCAACTTAAATGGGAAAATAGAGATCCAGAGAGAGAGAGAGAGAGAGAGAGAGAGAGAGAGAGTAGAGTAAGAGAACATCCAATGATGTGCTCAAATGATGATAACTAGTTGTATAGTTTTTTTTTTTTTTTTTTTTCAGTTTTCTTCATTTGTGAAAACTAGGAAACGATTAAAATTAGTCAACATTCTGGTTGTCAGAGAGCGTATCCACTCTCTAGCCAACAGGCTCCTAGTTAAATTTGAAACTGAAACAACTAAGGTTATGAAGCTCTGGCATGATGTCTATAAATTGCATGTGTTATGCAGGATGTTTTGCTTGTTTTATGGGATAAAAAACCCTGGTTTCCGTGACGACAAATCCTTCAACCTCTGTGATTGAGAGAATATTAGCAATGCCCACTTTTAAAAAAACAAACTGGAAATCTTGCATTTCCTCATTAAGTAGTATAATTTAAGAACTCATAGCCTCAGGATCTATTATGAACTTATATAGCTAACATTACTTTACGAAGGTGAGTCATAATATTTAGTATTTTTTGGACGGAGAAGATGATGAGTTTTTATACAGGTCGAATTACTCATCAGGGAAATCTAGACGTGCTAGTTAGAACTTTAATTATTATTATTATTATTTAATAAAAGCTAACTCAATCTTCGAAGTAGGTGAGGTTAATTCGCCTCATTCATCCACACATAATCCTCATAATCAAAGACTGCAAATTATGTTACAAAACAGTCAGTACGGTGTATAATAATAACGAAGATACAGATATTAAAAAAATGCACACGAATTTGGATCCAAAGAAAAAAATAGTGAAAAGAAATAATGTGCCTTAAACTGCGTACAGCATAATGTACAGAGCATCAAGTGTAATATCCATTAATTGTAAATATATCAATACTCTGTACGATGAAAATAGAAAAATCGTTATTTCATACATAATGTGTAAACATGCAAAAAAGTCTCTAATATATTTCTGTAATAATGATATGCATGGGATTTATCTGAAACATCATATTATTATTATTATTATTATTGTCCATTATTCAAAAATCTCATGTAATCTTCATTGTTAATATTAGAAGAACACCTGCTCTAAATACAGATGCAAAAAAGTATTATTATCAAAATTTTAATTGAAATGCAATGTAGAATATGAATCACATATGCAGCATGTAGCGCTCTATTTCGCAAAAATTACAAGCTGGAATGTCACTAAAGATGATTATTGTAATTGTTTAAATATTTTAGAAATCAATAAAAATTTTTTTTAAAATATTATATGAGACCTTCTTGGAGTCCGAGAACTCAACGCAAGTCACTCTCTACACATTATGCACTATATCACTGCAAACTTTATACGTACTACAACAACTGACTCTATGGTATTCGCGCATTGTGTTTGTGTGTAGTTCGTTCTCTGTATGCGAAATAAACTGTTGCCCTTGTATGACTGACTGAATATCAATGGTATGAATGTTCGGGAAAATAATTTTCAGATCGGTTCTCGTTAATCTTTGTAAATTCACACATCAGTTCTGTAGGTATGAAGTATCACAAATAATTTCATCTGCTGGGTGAATTTCACGATTTATTTATCGCTCTAGATCTCAGTAATAGTATATTGTAAAGCTGAACACTCAAACCTTAGATAACTTTTATATTACATAATAATTTTTGTCATATCTTTGAAATATTTAAGGGTGTTTAGATGATTTAGTTAATACAGGTAATTTAATTTTAAATAAATGATAAATTTTAATTAAATTATGAGGATACCATACATTTTGAAGGTCACTCATTAGTTTAGTTATGAATACGGACAGGGCAGTTTAAAAACGTCCTTCCTGCACGTTTTTGTTAGAAATGGAAAGGTGAATTTCTACAAAAAAAAAAAAAACGATGATTGGAAGACGTAAAAAATGGACCAGGAAACGAAAAACGCATAAAAACAAGTCAGACACATTGCTTAGTTAGTTTCTCAAAGTTCAACCATACAAACATAGTGGGAAAAAAGGGAGGGAGAGAGAGAGAGACAGAGAGAGAGAGAGAGAGAGAGAGAGAGAGAGAGAGGAAAATAATCGACTTGACCAGTTATTATTCTCACTTTAATAAGAAATAATCAAAGAATAATTTCACCAGAGCTAATAATATAATTCAAATCAAATTGTTACATACACAGAAATCGAGATTATCTTCAACCATACAAAAGAAAGAAATTAATAAAATAAAATAAAATAAAACGATCATGTCTTAGCAGGTAGTAATATTTAAGCAACTTACAGACGGAGAAACTGCTAATAATTTATGTACCAAATAGCTATTGATGTATGCTGTTGTACGATAAGTCGTTCAATTTTTTACAACAGACGACAGTCTCTCAGTAGGATATACCTATCTATATACTCCAGCAAATTATGAAATATCTACTTAAATCGAGACCACACCTTCATCAATATTCATAAGTCATTATAACTTGTAATCCTTATTTACACATTTGTAATCTTGGCGATCTCTCTTGACTCTTTTTGCTGCATATTAAAAACGACTGTACTGCAATATGAAATTTTAATCAACACTAAAAATATTCGTCCATGTTTTATACCAGGTTAAGCAAAATTATTTGCCTTTTGAAACTCTTAAAAGTTACAAAAGTGATCAAAAGCTAAAGAAAATGTATATCTTTGGCTAGAGTTGGCGGAACAGCACTATTTAAAATACGCAGACACTTCAGAAGTCTGTATTTGAATAAAAGTGACAAATAATTGAAATTTCGGTTCTCATCCGAGATTTTACGAAACTCATAGTACCACGATATCTCATCAAAAAACTCATGCGATCCACTAAAGGCGACCTTAGTCGTTGCGAAAAGAATAATTAAAAGAAAAGAGTCAAAATGGGTGCTGTCATTCGGATTTTAACATGCTACTATGCCAGCTAAAAATCATTCGTATTAGTTAATTCATTCATTCATTCCATTGCGCTGGTAAACCTTCAGCACCGTTACACGTGATCATTATTAGAGAGATTTCTACTGAAAATACTAGTATTTGTAGCAACTCATCTAAAAATGCAACTGGCTGGTTGGTTATGTAATCGGAATAGCAGAGTCGATTGCTGCGGCAATCGTTCTCTTAATGCCTGATACTACATTTAATCCCTAATATGCCAATAGTGAGAATCTTCAGTTATGCAAGATTTCTCGGTGACTAATGAAGCCGCTGATAGAAGTTATGCTAATAAACAATGAAGAATAGTGATGATTGTCAAAATGTTTTTCTTGTTGCTTTGTTGTTTTTAAGACTTGATGTGTTATTACACATAAAACATTAACCGTCACGTACGCAACGTGTTCTAGGATTTAAGAATGCTGCTAGTCAGTAACTGTCAATCATTTTGAACACAAATGGGAAAAACAAAAGATCTTTCGGGAGTTCGATAAAAGACTTATTGCGGGTGACTATCGTGTCTGGAGCTACGATTTATAAAGAAACCGAGCTGACTGATTTCTCAAACGATGAGATATTTCTTGTGTTTAATTAGTGAAAAAATAATCCGCATTGCTTGACTAAGAGGTGTAACTGTGTGGTCCTATAAAAGTCTGTCAGAAACGAGGACGCTGTTGTTCAAAAGACTCTTACGAACAAACATAACTTCCTCTGTGTAACTGTTGACCGAAGCAATTAATGAAGGCTGTTCCCAACCTATATCGCGCTGAACTATGCGAAGTGAATTGAAGAGGATCGGTATAGGTGGTCGCCTGCCTATACATAAAATAAGTTTAAAATAAGTAAAGAAAAGTTTATTATTCAGTGATGACTGGTGTGTGCACATGCTTTTAGCCTGAAATATTGCAAATAGTTTATCATTTTTAAATTTAAAATTGCATTCTTCCCTATCATTTTGTTATTATAAGGTAGAATATCAACACAACTCTCTTCAGAAAAACCATAAGATAGATCCATAGTTTAATTATGTCAAATAATCTCCAATACTGGCCATTAATCCCCTTGTTGACCAGCTGAACAGCGAAACTATGCCTGCCCATCCTACCAATAAGCTGTGAGTTGAAATCCAACAACTTACATCGGGTTTGTGAATGCCTTTAGGCGTGGATAAATTACATCAGTTGCTGAGACACTCCCTGTTTATTGGAGGCCAGAAGTGACCTAGAGTAGTTCGACGTTTGATCCTGGATTATCTAATTCTTTGTCTACTTTATTCATACTAATGCAGTATATGTTATAATATTTAGGGGATAGAATCCACAAAAAATAATTTTTTTTTTAAGTTAAGGAATATTACAACCCATATTGTTTCTTAGCCGAATGAGACACTCAAAGAGTTTCATGCCGAATATAGAAACTATATAAAGTTCGGCGTTTCCAAGCGTAAGCAAAATACCTAGAACTTGGCTCCTAGGAGCCAAGTTCACATTATGGGTAAATATCAAGAATAGTGATCGGAGCTTGCACCACCCTTGCTATGAGTTGCCTCAGCTTGCACTACCTAAAGGGTCAGTATCCAGGTATTTTGCTTACGCTTGGAAACGCCGAACTTTATATAGTTTCTATATTCGGCATGAAACTCTTTGAGTTTCTCATTCGGCTAAGAAACAATATGGGATGTAATATCGCTTAACTTAAATAAGTTCATGTCGCCGAATTGAAGCCTTTGGCTCTTCATATATTAGTAATAATAATAGTGATTTCTAATTTGAAGGTATTTTAAAATATGTAGCTTTTAATCTAAATATTACAGATTTGTACTCCTAAGAGCATTTTGATTATTCATGATATGGGTTGTTCTGAATATAATTTTTTTTTCAAAATTTCACATATAATGATGCGTTTTTTTTCTCTCTCTCTCTCTCTCTCTCTCTCTTGTAATTTATTGCAGTGTCCTGAATTCACCAAGTGAGAATATGCATAACATAAATCTGAATATATCCCTGCAACATACTACAACTTCACGTATAGTGAATGATCAAAACTAGTCATTAGAGCTTAGCCAAAGTGCTTGAGAGCAGGGAATTTTGATACAAATTCTAACACAATCAATTTAATTTTCGGCATGTCCTGGAAGAAGCGTCTTAGGCGAGTTTTTTTTTTTTTTACTAATACAGTAAACCATAAAGTGCTAGTGTACATAGATTAGTTCTTATTCTTTACATAAATCTCGGAATTGTGGCATACGAAATATTAGTTAAAATTATTGATGTAATTGATACCGGGATAAGAGTATAGGAAAAAAAAAAACTCGCATTCGGTTGAAGTGCAATAATTGCAATATAACAATATAACTGCAATAATTGCATAATTTTAATTAATAAACTATAATTACCATTATTAGCACTGATATACTGGTTTGTTCTACAAAAATGAAATCGCTTTCTAATAATAATAATAATTAAATAATTTCTGTGCATAATGTTTTATTTTAAAAATAAAATACCAAATACATTTATAAAGAGAGCGCATCGCTGTTCTGCTAGGGAACTCTTTATTTCATAACAATGGGCGTATAGCGAAACTAGAGCGAAAGAAGTATGAATATGAATGAAGGGTTTCATATTCATTCATTTATTATTCATCGCATTCTTCATCATTATTATTCATCTCTTCATTCCTATTTAACAGTGACATCAATTGGAATTTCGTACATGCGATCCATTAAACATGTTTGCATGAATACATCTGTGACAGGAAAGAAAGCGTTTCACAGAACTCATACTGTTGAAACACACGTATTTTGCAACTAACTTGAATTAAAAAGTGAAGTAGTAGTAGTTAGATGTTTCTAATAATTTAGATTAACCATATTTTTTATATATTTATTCTTTAGCACAGACGAGTTCTTGTTCTTTTCGATTGAATTTAAAATTCCACACAGCATACTAATCCTGGATTATCTAATTCTTTGTCTACTTTATTCATACTAATGCAGTATATGTTCTATTACGTTTACACGGTGGATTATTTCATTCTAATTTATGATCTGTCTTCATTTGAGACGAAATTTTGAAATTTTATGAGAAAGTATTAAATACATACTTAAATATAAAGAGCCAATAGGCTTCATTTCGGCGATATAAACATTATTCAAATTAAGGGGATATTAAATCCCACATTGCTTCAAAACCGAATAAGAAACTCAAAGATTAGAATCAGATACCAAGAATAGCGATTAGAATTTTACTACCTTTGCTACGAGTTGCCCGAGATTGTACTACATACTGGGACTACTTGCATTAGCTCACTATATTTCATGCCGAATATAGTAAACTATAAAATATCGGCGATTAGCTAGTAATCGCCGATACTTTATAGTTTACTATATTCGGCATAAAACTCTCTGATTCCAATCTTTGAGTTTCTTATTCGGTTTTAAAACAATGTGGGATTTAGTATTAATTACAGTTTGTAGAATTATATTTTGTAAAATTCTAAACGCATGCATAAATATGTGTTTTAAATAATAAACACATAAATTACAAACACGCATAAAAAAGATATCACAAACTGATGTTTAACCACTACTTTTTGTTGAGTGAAAAACCGTTAGCGTACAGGTTAATCAAAAATATAAGTATAACGTTATATAACTTACCCCTGATGAACATGTCAGTATAGTTTTTTATTATTATGCATAAATGCGTATGTAACAAAAAAAGTATTTTTTTTAATGTTGGTGAATTAACATGAGGGAGAAGCTATGAGCTTGAATCCCCACCCATGTTCTTATTTATCTCGCATGGGGTTTCTCTCCTTTTATCCTTTGTCCCTTAGAACGGGTTGAACCCTCCTAATGAGGGACTAAATATGTATTTTATGACTGTAGAATCACGAGGCCGATTTGCTTATTCTGGGAACAAAAAAAATCCCCTACGTCCATATTAGATCGACTAACCAAACCTTTAGTCGAAAGAAACCAAATAAATGTTCCTCACCTCTTGAACGGGAATCGAACCCAGATCTTCCCGACCAAAGGATTTCCTTTAGACCGATTGAGCTACGGAGGCTCTATGTTCTGATTTGGGGTGATTCAGTGGCGATTGCTGTGTGTCACCTAGTATTCGTATTTCTATAATTATCATTTTTATTTAATTTTTCAGCATTGATTTAATAGGTCGCATTGGCTGTGTACTTTCATTTTCTCTGATTGCTGCTGTATGGATAAAATAATATGTATTTTTTATAATTCCTGTATAATAAATACTGCGATACGTAAGTTTAGATTATATTGTTTTCTAACATATTTCAATGTATTTTATTTTAGTGATACTGAGTAGATTATATACTGTCCTGCACCATCAGTAAGAACATTGCGAATAAAGTATTTCACTCTTTGTTCGATATTTAAAACAATAAAAAAATCCTATTATGTTAGATGTTACTATCGTGCATACATTCTTTGCTGCCTAAACTAGACATATACATATAATTCTACATTTTATATCACTAACATATTTTTCATGATGTGGAGATGAAATCTGTTCACATTTAAACCTCCAAGCGCGCATGGGAGTTTGAATGACTATTTCTTGACTTGAGTTGGAAGACTAAAATTTGTTAGTGGTAAAAGGTCAGCGGAGTAAATTTGAATTGTGAATATTCTGTCTGCCAAACTTATAAACTATGTACGATGACTTACGTAACGAGCAAACAGCTAACGTTACAGCTAACGATCATTTTTTTTCTCTCGAATTTAAAAGAACATTTGCGATCAAATTTGGTCTCCGATGCAAAACTGCATGCAACAAGGATACAGTTAATAACGAAAGAAAGTATATTAAAAAAAGAGGGGGAAGAGAATAGAAAGCGTTAGGGGGGACGAAATGTGAATTTTAAGGATTTCAAGGATTGTACGAGTGCTTAACAGTAAATAAGAATTTCAAAAGCTGAAAAGTCAATAACGAACAAACAAAAATAGGAAAATGAGGCGTGAATTGTTCCTGGAGCAATTAAAGCATATGAGCTGATTCTTCGGTTGCTTTTCCTGTTTTGTAGAGTTGAAAAAATCGGAAATTCTTGCGTTCATGTTTTATTATCTCCGCATTAGACTTATTAACACACGTTCATTTCATATAATAAAGTTTTTCATCATCATCATCATCATACTTATCTAGGAATTTAGTGGCCTGATCCAGCCTTATAAGTCATCGTTGAATCTCTTAAGAGGACGTCCTGGTTTTTCTTTTTCCTAGTGGTTTCTAATTTAAGGCTTGTTTTATTAATCTTTCTGTTTTCATCCATTTATGTTTATATATTTTTTTTAATTTTTCTATTACTGATTCCTGATTTAGTTCTTTCATAATTTCTTCATTTCTTTTGTGATCGAATACAGTATAATTTACTTTCACAGTATACAGTATACTTTGCAGTTTTTCTCATAAACTTCATTTCAGCTGTTATTATTTATTTTACTGTCCAGATTTCACTTCTATACAACAATAGGACTGGTAGGACTAATGTATTGCATACTTATTCTGGTTTGTTTTTGTAGTAGGCTAGTTTAAATATAGAGTTAATTACACCTGTTATTTTAAAATATTTTGCAATTTTTAGGTTTATATCTTTTTCTTTTTCATATGTAATCACACAACCTAGGTAGTTAAATGAATTCACCTGTTTTAAAATCTTGTTATCTATTACTATTTTAGTTCTTACTGGATCTTGTCCTTTAAAGGCTTTCTGTTGATATTATCATTCCATTAGCTTTAGCTATCTCCTTTAAATTTAAAACACCTTTCTGTAAGTCACCTTCGGAATTTGTGATTATTATTTGGTCATCGACAAAAAGAAGAATGTTTAAATTCACAATAGGAGAAAGTTTAGTACCTTGATGGAAATTTTTATCCCATTTTATTATTATTTCATTAGATAGATATTAAAAGGAGTTGCTGGAAGGCGACAGCCCTGTCGAACTCCTAGTTTATCTCTCTGGTATATGATAGTTCATCATTTAACCTTATCTGTATTTGATTATTTTCATATATACTTATGATAGAGATTTTAGAATATTATTTGGTATGTGTCTTTAATATAAATACTTTTTTGGCTTTCTTTTAAATAAAATGCTTCTTTTAACTTTGTCAAATGCTTTTTTTAAAGTCAATAAATGTAATATGTGTTTCTAAATTGTATTCTCTTCTTTTCTCTATTATTATGTTTAGGCAAAAAAAGCCAAGTTTATGGATTTATACATGATCGACCTTTTCTACACCATTCTGTACTACTAAAATAAATTTTCAGAATATTTTATTAGTTTGTTATTTAAACTTCTGCTATATATTTTGTAACAGGAATTTAGTATAATTATACCTCTGTAATTTTAGGGTCATCTCTACTACCTTTTTAAAGGTAGGAATCAGAATTGCTTTTTTCCATTTTATTGGTGGTCACTAGGTGAAGAGATTTTGTTTAAAAATAATAAACGTTTTTCTTTGAACCTCATTCCTTCATATTTTTATAATTCTGAAACTAATGTATCTTCTCCAGGTGACATTCCATTTCTTGTTTCTTTCAGGATGATTTCTAATTCTTCTGTAGTTATTTCCTTTTCATTAAATGTTTACTAGTTATATTTTTTAAATATTTATCTGTCCACAATTCTGTATAGAAATTTAGAAATTCTTCTAATTTCAATTCGGTGTTTAATTTTATGTTTCGTTTAGTATCTGTACTTAAACGTTTCAAAATCTTATATGTATATTGGGTCTTATTTTATGTAAATCATGTTCTAAATTAGAACCAAATTTGTTCCATGATTCTCTATGTCTTTTTCTGACTTCTCTTTTAGCTATGCTCTTATTCTTTTTTATTCCATTTCATCTTCTAATATTTTACTGCTTACCCATTTGTGATATACTTCTATTTTCATTTTGATTATTTCTTTGATTACATCGTCCCATATCTTCCGTTTTTTTTTCTTTTTATTGAAATTTTTGATCTTTCCTAAGCTTTCATTTGCTGCTGTATTTAGTATTGTTTTTATATTAAGCTATTTTATTTCTATTTCTTCATTTCTTTTTATTTTTTCTAAATATTGGTTAAAGCACTGTTTATATAGCCATAGTCATTTAATAATCTAGTTTTATAAACACATGTTTTAAATTTTCTTTCTATTCTTGTTATTTGTAGCCATTGAGGTGGTAATCTTAATTTTATTTTAACAAGGAAGTGGTCACTACTTATTTCATATCCTCTGTGAACTCTAATATCTAAAGAGAACTTTGATGTCTTTTCATTTAGGATAAAGTAATCTAATATCGATTTCCATCCTCTTGTTGCCCAAGTATATTTATGTATGTCTTTATGTTTATATAAAGAATTTATTATTTTAAGGTTATTATAAACTAAAAAGTCGATTCAGTTTTTTACCGTTCTTGTTTAGAGTATGTTCTCCATATATTCCTGCATTGTTATTCATTTTTGTGTTTCCAATTATTGCATTAAAGTCTCCTGCTAATAATATATAATCATTTTTATTTATTTTATTATAAATATTTTGTAAATTGATTATAAAATTAAATATTATCATCTTCTCTTCCTTCTTCTGCGGCATTTAAAACAATTATTGTTAAATAGCCTCAATCTATTTTTATTCTGGCTTCTATTATTAATTTTTTTAAAGTAAGTTTTTGCCATTCCTAATTGGGATACGACCTCATATTTTTCAAACATTCCCATGAATTTTTATGTTCTCTAAGACCCTGTGCTACGAAGCCGCCAAAATCCTAGAGAATACGAAAAGAAAGCTTAGAGAATAAAAACATTGCCGGTTGTCCAAGATTATAATAAAAATATATGTCGGAATGGAGAACGTACTGTTTGATATACAGCAAAGTAGAAAATGTTCTCTGTTTAAAAATAATTATCTTGCATATTCCCTAAAATGAGCTCAAATTAAAGAATGCAAGTGTATGGTAATTAAAAGGACAAAAATTTTGCTTCGTAAAGGAAGAAATGGGCAGAGTGAAAAAATTTGCTTTTGTTCGTTAAGCTACAGTTAGCAACACGGGTATTTATGATTTAATTTGCATGAAAATAACGAAAAAGACCATCTTTGAACTTTTTTGCATGGGATTGTAACAAACAACTGATAACATCATTTTTTTCCCGACTGTTCCAAAATGAATAAAAAAATTTGCAGGTTTGAGAGCAATTATTCAGGTTTTATTTATTTATTTCATATGATGATGCAACGGCCTTGAGCGATTTTTCTGGGAGGTACGGTACCACGTTTTTATGAAGAAATCTCAGGTACTTATTTTAAGGTACTTCTTTTAAGTAGTAAATGGATAGCACATAGCAAAGACCTTTATTGAACACCCAAGAATGAGTTGTCATGTGATTGTGTGTAAGAAAATGTGATGTTGCTCCTGTTTTTTAGTGAACTTAAGGATTGATGAGGAACTTGTGTATTGGTTTCCCAAAGTAAGATTGCAAAATTTTCTGTTATGTTTGTTTGAGTATCTGAGTAGAATGTCTTTTCATTTTGTATTTAATGCCAAGGGATCACATATTTTAAGGTTATGAATATGTATAAACACAGTGCTTCGAAAGAAGTCCAAGGACACCCCCATGGGAAAAGTGCACTGTAACGAGTAACGTGTTTGTCACCGGTCACTTGCAATTGGCTAACGCTAGTGTCGCCGATACTTTATATAGTTTTACTATATTCGGCAAGAAACTCTCTGATTCCTATCTTTGAGTTTCTTATTCGGTTTTAAAACTATGTGGGATTTAATATCCCCTTAATTTAAGTAATGTTTTCATTGCCGAAATGAAGCTTATTAGCTCTTTATACTTAAGTACAAAAAATAGTATTTCTGAATATGCCGCTATATTTATTTATACAGCTTAAAGCAGTAATCCTTTTCAAGTTATAAATTTTCTGAAGTGTGTATGAACATCAAAGTAAGGTATTTTAAGAAAATCTAAGTAATTTTTAAAAAGTCTTATATTTTATAATTTTAATAAAATCTAAAAATTGTTTCACATATATAGCCTGAAAAAAAACTGAACATGAAAATAGAAACGCCCATTTAACTCATTAATGTGTCTCAACTCACTCAGTGCAGCTAAAAAATGTATCTAAGTGCATATGCACGGGAACAGGTCGAACACCATTAGAATAGATGAATTAAAATAATAAATAAGAACAACGATTATTTTATTTCTTTTTAGTATCGATATGGTATCTAAGTCTTTCGTGATATCATTGTAATTAGAAATATCAATAATCATAACTCTAATTAAATATGCACCAATTTATTGAATTTATACTTGAAAGTCTCTTACATTGATAATTACTAATTATATGAGACTAAACTAAAAAACCATAATAGTTTATCGTTCATCAGTATGAACTGATAGCAGGTTCTTTTCCAGTAAACACATCCATGATACCTTGATTCTGAAAAACACAAAAATATTATATACGAGACGTATTAAATTATCATGTTAGAAATAATATTAACATTAATTAGTAATTTTACTATTCAGGTATTTAAGAATAAAAATAAATACATTATGTAAAGAGGTGATTGAATGCAATAAATTTACTAAATTAAATGTTGACTTTGCAGTCTCTTTCTGAACAACTCCTGTCGAGGCAAGAAAGGAAGAGCGCTAAATGAACATGATGTATACATAAGTTTAGTTTACAACCGATAGCGCGTCATAAGTTATTCCTTTCGTCGATATTCATAATTAATTCATGAATTAATTCTTAATTATGAATAATTCATAATTAAGCTATTTTTATGAAAACCACTTATGGTTCTACAGAAAGTGTTTTAGAGCACTCAAGGTACAATCAGAGCATTGCTAAAGATAAGTCAGAACTCATGGCATTGTTCTTTCCCTAAATATCTATATCTTGTGTATGAAGAAATCCTTACTAGGTTGAATAATAAGTTATGTTTTCATGGTATTTTTTCCAATTGAGCCTACAGTTAACACCGACTAATATCCCCAATGATCTAATTCAACATTTCCGGCATCTGCTCATCAGCTTGAAATAAGCCTACATTCGGCTTTTTTCGAAGAGTGTTTGATCAATATCACCTATAACCCTAGTCCGGAAATCAGAGGGACAGATATACTTACCAAACTAACATCTTACCGGCTTATTTTCTGTCGAAAGGTCCTTCACAAGATTCATCATGTCCTAAATGTGATTAAAATTCTCATCTTTCTGAGCATTCGCGTTATCTTCATAAGTGCGTTATGGATGTGTCTCACGGAGGGTGACTATCACCTAGCAAATTTCATTCCCACCAACCACATTCGCAACTTATTTCTCATAATAAAAATTACCCGTCACTCTTTCTTCTTCCAGTTAATCATACTTAAATCGCGAGAGAAAGGTTTGATACTCTCTCTCTCATGTCAGTAACCTTTCATATTTTTATCTGACTCTCATAGGAACGGAGTACAATTTCATTACATGGTTTTTGCTAATTCAAGCTGAGCCATTCAATGTATGTTTTCAGTCCAGACAATGGAATTGTCTGACACCTTTTCATATTCCAGTGGTATCAAATAGCATCAGTGCAATACAGCATAGTTGACTACAGTCGAATTTGATGTAGTGCAGTGAGTAAATTCCAAAATTCCTGAGAAAGAAAATCCTTACTTGCTTGCGCAGAACACACAATTCTGTAATAAGTCTGCTGACAAATGTTATACTAATCACTAACTAGTAAATATAATTTTTCTGTTTACCTAAATTCCTAGGTGGTATGGCCTAATTCCCCAAGTCTCCAGGTGGGTATGATATTTGGAATGACTGTGTGATGAACTAGAGAAATGAAAACCGAAAATAAGTAAATTTCATTCAAGACAACACAACGAATATCTCAAATCATCTTCTTTTTCCTTTTATCCTCTTTTACCTTGCGGTGTCGAGGGTTTTATATTAATCATCGGACCTCAAACAGTTCACAGGAAAAGTGATCAGCCCTATCCCCTGGTGTATCCTATATCCTGTAGTGTTGAGTTCTCAAATTCCATTAGTTTTTAAATTTCAATCAAGATAACACAACGAATAAACGATCATTAAGTAATAATGCATCTGTAGAACAGAAAATAAACGAAAATAAATAAATTAGATGTATAGCCCTAAATATGCACATCAGCGATGCCCTTTGGTTAGAAAGACTTGGAATCAAATCCCATCTACGGCTCGAGGAACCTTTATCAGAGTTTTCCAACCGAAGGTGACCATTACAATAAAGAAAATCCATTACAGGCGTAATGGTTTTTCTCTCCTGGAAATGAGTTTTTCATCCGCAAAACAGCAAGATGAAACAAGTGGAACAAACGCCTTCGGGATAATACAAACGATTAAAATTAATAATGCACTGCGCAGATAGAATTAATCCTCTCCGCTCCATCTCAATAGAGAAAAAATTATGTTTTCAAGAAGTCAAATTACTTGACTGATAAGCAAAGGAACTGGGAATAGATACATGAAATTAAATATAAATTATTTGATTAAGTTAAATTAAATCTAAATTCAATAGATACTCAAAAGTGTGTATGTGTTTAATAATTGTTTCTGAAAAAAGGAAAACCACTGCGTCTATAGAAGAGAGAGCTTAAAAAAGTTCTAGTAAGTGTCTACAGTAACTTTTTCTGAGCCCCTGTTACGGTTTCATTTAGTAGTTTTGCTCTCAGGTAAAAGTCACGCATAGAGTTCAGATATGATCAATTTTTCAAGTCTTTTTTTTAATTGATTGCATGAGTTAGATTTAAAAAAAATAACTTTCTTTTAAAAATAAATCTTCATGAAATAAGATTTAGTTTTAAAAGTTTTTTAATTTCGTTAACATGAGGCAGATGATTAAAAGTGGACAATATTCTTTCTTATGTTGATCCCACCCACGAAAGATTGACAGCAGCAGCAGTGCATTAATATTAGCACCTCGGTGTATAAGGACTTGATAATCAGGAAACCCTACTATCAGGAAACTATAAAAGCCTATAATGAACTGCAATGGTCTGTATTAAACATTACATGGAAACTGTGTACGCAAAATTGAACATTACATTGTTCAAATCTTGTAACAACAATCCATTTTCGACATTTTCTTCCTTTGACTTCTAGTTACCTCTTTGAAAAGAGGTAATTAGAAGACACACAAGTTTTACTCGGAAAACATTGCATATCCCTTAATAAAACAGCTCTTAAATATGTTTAAAAAACGACGCAATTTGTGTACAGAAACCTCTTTGGCGACATTGGCTTTCTTTAACAAGTGTTCAGCACTTGTCTGGGAAGCGATGAAACATTACAAGTTTCTTCAAAAATTAAAGCGATTTAGCCGATCTCAATGGGTAATACCTGTGTTTTTGATCTCTAAATATAAAAAGCTGGATGAGATCACGTGCAAATGAATGCTCTTATGTCTTCACATTTTTGGTTTCTTCGGTTATAATTGAAATCAAACTTCCCAAACTTAATGCAACAAATTTCTGTGTAGAAAGTACATCTTATTTAATGGATATTAAAATTAATAATTTTCATTATTACTATAGCAAAAAAACTTTCAGTTCGAGTGAAATGTTTGTATTACTAGTATGTAAGAGTTTTTTCTCAGAAGTATCCCACAATTCTAACTGGATGAATAATTTAATGAATTGTCTATGTTTTTCACTTTAATTACAATTTATCTAAAAGGGTCTTCTTTACTGTACGTTTTGTACTTTTATTTTAAAGAGAAATAAAACGTAATTGTAAATTGAATTTTAATTATAAACAATATATTTTAGAATGCTGACAGAAGCAAACGTGTTACTTCTAACAAATAAATATTTAACGTTGTTAGCAAATTGACAACAAACAATGATAGAACCCACCAAACAGCTAAAGTAAGATGAACATGAAAATGACGACTTACGTCGTTCACGTACAGCAAATGCCAGTTTCCGTTTCTATTGGCAGAACAAACAACGTATGGCGGTAAAATTAACTCCGCATGCCTGCAAAATATATAAAACATCAAGATTATATTAAGTGAAGTGAAATATCGTAGCTGCTTTATCCGTGTTACGTTTTAAAAATTGTGTTAAAGGAAAAATCAATAGTGTCACAAATCATAGTTTTAATAATTGACCATTTTTTATAAAATCAGTGGAAGGAACTACATATAAAGCGTCACTACTTTAGCATATTATGTTGGTGTCATACGACAAACTACCGGAAAGTCATAATTATCATTTTAGCATGCACCATCGACCTCTAAATGGAATACTGTAATGGGCTGAACAATAAAGTTTGATTTTCCAGCCAGTTTATCTCCAAGCAGATATTTCGATAATTTCTCTTCTCATTTCCCATTCTGTTAATGATCACACATTATTAGATTAGTACTGCTTACACATTCTTGAATACTAACGTTATCAAGTCCTCCCTAATAATTTCATTTCAATATGGTACTACCATTGAAAATGCTCTGTTGACTCCTCTGATTTTTCGCAATAACTCACCTTTCTGTGAACCTCCTTAGCTCATTCGGTT
Organism: Typopeltis vanoorti; assembly: GCF_054136105.1. Lineage (NCBI taxonomy): Eukaryota > Metazoa > Arthropoda > Arachnida > Uropygi > Thelyphonidae > Typopeltis > Typopeltis vanoorti. The sequence continues at coordinate 123,804,114 of NC_143549.1, forward strand.
TCAATTATGTCTTTTGGAAAGAGGTTAGAATACCGTCTAGGAGGAAGAGGGGAAGGAGGAGGAGAACCTTTCTCAGAATTTAACTTAATGTAAATTATCTAGTCTCATATGGAGATGGAGGGCTTATCCATCCAATAACTGGGGTTTTTCATTCGGTAAGACAGACAACTTGGCCAAAAGAACATACGCATTTCACAGCTAATACAGTAAGAAGATAAAATTAATCGCGCCTTAAGAATAATAATTACATTTCGAAAACCCAAATTGGATTGAACGGAATGGATGGAAAGGGACTTACCTTTTATATAAATAATTTTAAATATTTTACTTTTCCTACATGCTTATAATTTTTATAAACAGTTAACAGTAAATTATAACATGCACTGACAGTTTCTAAATCGTGCTATTTTTTTTTTTAAATTCAGTTAATGCTTCTATTTTCCTGAATATGTTATTTTTATAACTTTATCCTTTTAATATAAAAATATTCTGTAATAACTGATTTTATATCAAAATTTAGAGGTATTTAATTTAATGAAAAAAAATAACCGTTTTAAAATGTGTAGTGATATACCGGTATTTAAAAAGCAAAAGTAACTGCATAAAGTAGACAATGAGAATAATATAGAACTGAATTTTGATATTATATTTAATATCACTTTATTTAATAGTGTGATCTGCAATTTAACGTACGTGCAGCCTCTTTCTTTCTATCCAGTTTTTTGGATAGAAAGAAAGAGGCTGCATACCATAATAGCTGACTGTTTCATGCAGTTACTCCCAATCACCTTATTTTCGCTATCAAGGTCTAGAGATCTTAATTACTGTTTCTCGTTATATTCACACAATTTAAACCACAGCTAAATATTTACGAAACAAATTAAACACGTAGAGAGGTAAGATTTTGTTTTAAACAACTGTTGTTCAAATCTTCGATATTTCGCTTACTGAAAGGACAAAAATCTGAAGAATATGATATGGTCTATCCAGGTGTGAGAACGTTACCATATTAACACAAACCTTATTGAACAGTGAATGAAATTCAAGTGGATACACTATCCATCAAGACTTCATGGTCGAGTAGATAGTGAATCCACTCTCCATTCCGAGGGATCTTTGTTCAAATTCTACAGTGCGGGTGGTTGTCTGTGAATGTCTTTAGGTGGTAGGTGAATTTCGTTGTCAGATGTGAGACTACCACCACACTCCTAATACTGAAGTGGATTGACGGTTTCTATAGTAAGCTCTCCGCCTCCTGTAAATCTGATATCAGCATAACAGAAGTAATATACTATACATTTCAACCTTTAGTGCGTGGGATACATTTGATGTGCATCATATGCACATCAGATGCACTCTCTGTAATCATTAGAACATTTATTATGCATTTTGGATATGGTCTCGTTCCTACATCTTTAACAACCATAAGGAAGCTTCACTGAAAGGTTCATTATAACTTAATTTTGTGCTAATATAGCAGTGAGTGCCTGCTTATTTTTAATACGAAACCCAGTGCAAATGTACATTTCATTCATCAAGACCGTATTTTTGAAGCCTAGATATAACTTCCTACTCAGTTTACTCGTGTCCATTAAGGTCACTTAAATTTATCTGTGCAACGGTCTTGTCAAAATCTTAATTAGCTCATCGTCTTACATTAGTGTATTAAAATGAAGTCGTCGACAGGGGAAAAATACTAAAATAAACATGTGCACATATGCACATCAGATGCACTCTCTGTAATCATTAGAACATTTATTATGCATTTTGGATATGGTCTCGTTCCTACATCTTTAACAACCATAAGGAAGCTTCACTGAAAGGTTCATTATAACTTAATTTTGTGCTAATATAGCAGTGAGTGCCTGCTTATTTTTAATACGAAACCCAGTGCAAATGTACATTTCATTCATCAAGACCGTATTTTTGAAGCCTAGATATAACTTCCTACTCAGTTTACTCGTGTCCATTAAGGCCACTTAAATTTATCTGTGCAACGGTCTTGTCAAAATCTTAATTAGCTCATCGTCTTACATTAGTGTATTAAAATGAAGTCGTCGACAGGGGAAAAATACTAAAATAAACAAAGATCAGGGCAGAATGAAAAGACAGCTGCTGCTACATGTGATACAAGTGTCCTGGCCTGTTACAGGGCTAACGTAAGCTCTACTAAGTTGTACCCATCCCGAGGATAAGGTGCCCTATCCCTCCCGATGTATCCTGTGGATGTAACTCGTGTGTTTAAGGGGTCAGTTTACCTTCTTGCGGGAGGAAAAACCCCAGATAAACTGGGGAGAAGAACCATACTGTCCACGCCCAAGACTAACTAATTTGGCTAGCTATGTCTGAGAAAGAACCTTAAGCTTCTCACGTTGGCGACAGGAATCGATCCCAGGACACGCAGAACACAGAAATAACTTGTATGATGTTCTTTGTATCTATTAGATACAAAGAACATCATACAAGAAATAGAAGAATATCAGCAAAATTGGCTACACCACATAGAAAGGATGAATAACAACAGGATTCTCAAACTTGCATATAAATATAAATCTGCAGGAAGAAGAGACCGCGGACGTCCAAGACTGAGGTGGAAAGAACAACTTCATCTGCAGAAACAGGATATAAAATCCCTATACTTGAATTGCTCAGACGAAGGTATTTCATTTATTTTCTTAGCTTTTATCATATATCATTAGGGGAAAAAAGTTCATTTACAGTAACTACAGTTTAACAATTTTCTTTCAAAATACATATCTCGAAACTGGTAAATTAATAAATTGAGGAATTGTGCGCAAAATGACTTTTGAAAGTTCTTTTTTTTCAGATTATTACCACTATTTTTTAAAATATTCATGTTCAAAATAGTTGTCGAGAGGGAACAAAGAGTTTGAAATAATAAATTATCTTTATTAAGCGAAAGTCTGTATAATATTATGTTTGGAAGATAAATTTCCATTAAGGGAGATATTTCACATGCAAAAGTGTTGATAGAGAAAGACACTGAATCTTAGAATAGACCTGTTTTGATTTCTCTCTTACAGAACCTACCTGTAGCAAGGAAAAAAGCCGAGATGATTTTAACCGACCATGTTTTATGTAAGTTATTTTGTCTAGTGTTAATATTACCTGTGGATATTCCACTAATATAAGTCAAAATAAATCTAATGATCCTTATGTAGAATAATAGGAGGCAGAGAAAAAAGAGAAGGACGGAGAAATTTAGAATTCAGAAGCATAAAAAATAGAAATTACAGGAATAGATAAGAAAAATATGAAACAACATGGCCAGTCTATTATAATACACGCTGCAACTTTCCACTAAATAACAAAGAGTAAGAAAGCTTAACCAAAAACCCAAAGCAATGTATTATGTACTACAAATAGAATCAAATGAGCTTCTCAATACATTCACTAAGAATATACACTGAGATTAAAAAGGTATGTACTAGTCCTTAGTAGAAAAGAGAGGTACAGAAAATAGCGTATAGCACATAAATTAGTCAATTTGACTACCTAGCGAAAACTAATAATTCAGTGAATCTGCTGATCAACTTTTATTATTTATCTGTCCCTACATGAATGCATTAGATTGATTATATATAAAGATTCGTAATCTACATATAAAAACAATATGTCACATACACAGTTTACGGTTTTCAAAATTCTACTAATATTTAATTGACAGGCAAACAAGAAGACTTACCAGATGTCCCTCTACGTACGATTTTGCTACCGCTGCAGAATCTGTGCCAGTCAGATTAGTGAGTGTGTTCTCTATGCATTTGAAAAAATCTTCTTTAATCTATTCAAAAAGAAACTATTTCAATATGTACTTTCCATCAGGTAGCTTCTTTATATTCATTATAAGCATGAAATCAAGACTTCAGCATAAATTTTTTTAAGCCATTATGAATATAATATTAGCATTTTAAGAGTATTAAACATTGCTCAGTCTGTATCACAGATGCGTTTGGTTGGAATAAGATGGGAAATACTTTTGCAAGTTAGAGGAGGAAAAGCTTGACGCAAAGTACCTTTACGTCATAGCATTTCAAAACTGAAGGAGAGTTAGCCGGTTTCACATAGCAAAACGTTTATATATATATGATTATTAACACACAATAATAATGATTATTAATACAAAAATAAACAATTAAGAAATAAATACTAATGAAAACACCAAATATTATTAAGGAAAAAGATAGTTTCTGATATTTATGCTTCTATATAAGGTGCGTTAAATCTGAATTCCAAGAGAGAGTGTGTGTGTGTGTGTGTGTGTGTGTGTGTGTGTGTGTGTGTGTGTGTGTGTGTGTGTGTGTGTGTGTGCATCACCTTTAATATATGTGGACTTATTTCTGCTTCTATCCCATACAGATTGTATTGATGACAATTCTTACGAATAAAATTCCCTTTGCATCAGTCTTCTATTCCACGTCGACCATTTATGACCTACTGTAGATAAATTTCTTCTTACCATGCGAAAATCAAATTTATTGATGTTTCCTTTTTTTTCTTTTGTCTTTTGAATTCAAGGCAAAATAATCTTGATAAGAGTGAATAATAATGTACTATTCTTCTGACAGTATTTCTCTCTAATAGTGATTCAAATTCTTTCTCATCGCCGTCCTTATCTTTCTGATATGTACTCTCAAGTGGAGTATTGGATACTATGGAAATGTTACATCGTGTAGTTCTCCTATCAATAGTTTTCCTTCAAATCAGTCAATCACGTGACTGCACCCCAGTATTTTATACATTATATTTCCGTCTTTTAGGAATCTTGTTCTTTCTGCAGGTCTCTTTTTTACCATTGTGGTACCAAATAACCTGTTTTGCTAAGCTTTTTGTCTCCTCTTCTGTTTAAGTGACCACACCATCTTAGGTTAGCTTCGCTCACACATTCCTAAATATTAAAAATTTCGAATTCTTTCATAATACCTTCATTTTTAATATGATTCTGCCATTCTTTCCATCTGCTCACTCTAACAATTGTTCTCTCATATCTGTCGTCTCCCGTCTTTGATCATGTTTTTTTTTTCTAAATCAAGTTTCATATCTATAAGTTAATAATGATTTGACAATTGTTCTCTGCCATGTGAATTGCTGGAATAAGAAATGTATATGGAATAAGAGAAAACGTATATTTTATTTAGAGAAAATTTAGAAAATAATGGAAAAATGATACGGAATGAGAGAAAAATAGCCAAAATACTTGGCTTTTCTCTTACTCCATATAAATTTACTGAACTGGCTCCCTACCAAACAAGCGTTACTAATTCTTCTACCTATTATCATATCACAGTGTGCATCCTTATATGGAATAAGAGAGAAATTAGTCAAAACCCTAAATTAGCTGTATACAAGACAGTGTTCAAACCGATTTTAACTTATGGATCTGAGCGCTGGGTTAGAAGTAAAACACTTGACCAAAGACTAGAGACTGCAGATATGAAAGTTCTGAGAAAGATTAGGGGGGCAGGAACAGATGTCATCAATGTCAATATCATATTAAAAACGAGGATATTAGGAAAGAACTTGACATTGTCAGCATCCAGGAATACCTTAGCAGAGCTAATCTCAGGTGGTATGGTCACCTAAACAGAATGGGCGAGGAAAGATAAGCAAAACAAGTGTTCTCTGCCAAGATGGCAGGGAAAAGACCCAGAAGAAGACCAAGATATAGGTGGATTGATACGGTAAAAAGTACATTAAAAGATAGAAATATAAGATCTGATAATATTTTAGTCTTGTGAGGTAACAGACTAATTTGGAGGAAAAGTGTAGATAGTAAGTTACCAATGATGTAATTTTTCATATAGTAAAATCATATTCTCTACACCCCCTTGAGGATACATTCAGGAATTTGATGATGATGGTGATGATGATGATGATAATAACAGTGTTTAACCTTGTCTAACACCCAATTTGCATCAAATCCTCTTCCTGTACTTTCTTCATTTATAATATACTTCGTTCAATTCACTTAATGACTTGCACCCTATATATAGACATAACGTTGTTCTGTATAATTCCATTTAATAAGATATACTTTTAATGTTAATATATCTTTAGTGTTTTGAAAAGATTTTTTCTTGGCACTTTTGGTAGGTTTCTTTATTCAAATGTACAAAACTCAAGAAGTACTGATCCTTATCATATTCCAGTTTACAACAACTTGCTGTAAAGTAAAACTCTGATCTGGACAACCTTTGTTTGCGCTGAACCCAATTCGTTTCACTAAGTTTCCTTTCTTCCACTTCTGGAATTTTTCTTAGCTTCTTCTCAAGAATGCCAGTAAAATGTACTGGTTTTACCGGGTACACTTAACAGAAGAATTCCTCTAATTCCCATGCTCAGTTTTATTTGCTTTTTTTTTTTTTTTGTCGATGCTGAACTATGAGAGTTCTACCAACGTCATCTGAATTCGACCTTCTGCAATATGCAGTGGCCACAGAACATAATTCATAATTACTGATTGCATTTTACTTGGATATTTTCGACCACCAGTTTTGTGGTTTGTCTAATTCAGCTCTCTGTCAAAATAATTACTCCAGACATCTAGCATATCTTTATCTTCCGTTTTTGTATAAAATTTATCATCTTTGATTCCTCTTATAATAATTTTATATTAATTTTGATGTTTCTTCAATAGTTTCCTTGATGATATCTCAATGTTTGGCCGCCTTCATGATATTTGCTTCCCATTCTCTCTCTCTCTCTCTCTCTCTTGTGATTATTGAAAATACGAAAAGACATCACCTGAATAGGAGGACCGCATTTGCAGTTTTGCCAAATATCATCACTGCAGGCGAATTCGATGGCATCAGTCAAACTGTCGCACGGCTCCTCTGGTTTAACTTTACACTTGCAGTCTTGTATAACCTTTATATACTAGAAAAAGAAAACACTTTTACATTAAAACATTATTTTATTCTTTATTAATTGCTACTTTAGATGAATAGTAAAACATTAATACCTTAAAGAAATACATGCAGAATTAATCTCGCTAGGGAACGGACGAAAGGACACACACACACACACACACACACACACACACACACACACACACACACACACACACACACACACACACACATACACACACACACACTGGGATCTCTTCACTTACACACTTAAAATGATAAATTGAGAATTTAATCCTTGTCCTGAAAAGAGGAAATTTTTATACCAATCGGGAAAAGAAATTTTTAAGTGGAGACAAATGAAATACGTACATACTCACATACAAACATATCTTTCCAATATAGGGCCTGTTTCCACTAAAGAGACTTCTGATTCAGCGAATATTCCCTCTGTATGAGGATACCTTCTTAGTTAGAGGAAATGCCAAACAGCCCCACTATTTAGTAGATGACTTTCATCGCCTGGTGAAATTCCACCACCACCACCACCACCACCACCTTGCTTATTAGAGGTTGGTTACTGTTGTTGCTCTGTTGGTTTCCCAGAGCAGGGTATTCAGTGTCTGTCACCATCTCTCAACATGCAGTGTGAATATTACCCTTGTAGAGATCCAATACCTTCACGATCTTCGAGGGTATGGCAGTAAAGCAGTCCGTCAAGCTGGCCTCCAGATAGAATACAGGACTAAACCAGATGGTAACGCGTTCTGACAGTTAACTCATAAGCTAGCGCTTGACCTTTCTGTCATCTGCACTTCCAGATTATGCCTGGACGGCGGATGTATAAGAGTATATGATGAGTACTGTCTAGGCCACGTTATAGCATGGAGTCTGATTACTCTCTCTTCGGCTGAAATGTCCAAGAGTCTCTCTCCTATTACTGTATGTTCCCCTGCTGTTTTTCTCTTCAACTTGCATACTAGCAAGAAAGTAAACTAAATAAATGCAGCATTTCGTTTAAATAAAAGAAAAAAAACTTCCCAAAATGTTGTTTTTCAGCAAACTCCATCTCTCCCAACATTAAAATATCTTATACAAACATGTCTTCCAGATTCACTTCAACATTCGAGGTATCGACACCAAGCTTAATTTATGTGCATCATTACCTGCAAACAAAGAAGCCTTTTGGCTCTTTATTTTACCCAGGTTCGCTTACGAAAAATATACCTCTCCGACACTTCGAGTTCCTTGGTACGGAACAAGAGTTTTTGCTTTCTTAATATTTCTTCCGAGTCTAGCTCCCGGTGAAGGGGGGGGGGGGGCTGAAGATTTTGGGGAGTTTACCTTGGGAGAGCATTGAGTCTCCGTGAGAGTACTTGACTAGTGGGGGGGGGGAACAGGTCGGTGGATGCTTTTCCCTGGAATATGAGCAGTTTTGTTCAGTGTAGGGTGAGCCTGTCACTGAGTGGAACCAACACTGAGATGGACGATTATTCACTCACTCGTAGGGAGTGGTCCGAGGGATCGCCTAATTTTTAGAGAGCCTTTACTTAAACACCGGGCTTAAGATTTCGGGGGGTTTGCTTTGAGAGAGCAATTTGAATCTCATGAGAAAGTGTTTTTCGGCGTTGCCTGTATAATATATATATATATATATATATATATATATATATATATATATATATATATATATATATATGACAAACTCTGCTAAAAATTAAATTTAAAAAAAAAATATTCAAAATGCCACTACTACAAGCATAAGTGAATTCTCAATGCATGCTTTAAAAAAACAACACATGTGCATACCCAGTCTTTTTAAACTGACAAGATAATCGACAGAAATGTTATTTCTCTCTCTCTCTCTCTCTCTCTCTCTCTATGTGTGTGTGTGTGTGTGTTATTTTTATTTATTTCTGATATAACCGCATTGCAATATTATGTTACTAACATATTTTTTAAATGATGGCAAGATATCCGTAACGGGAATTTCTCCATTTTAATTTTTATATTTTCTGACTTGAAAAGCTTCCGTAACGAAGCATTTTAGGACCACTTCAGCCCCTGCACTCCAATATATACAACAAAAACAAAAACTTAAGATCTACACCGATAAGCCAATATACACACCCTTGCCCACTCAAACACACACACACACACAGACACCATTGTACGCACATCTGCCCTCCACATAATAAAACACCAATGCACAACAGGTCATTCATGATAAAATATAAACTACAATTCCTAATAACACACACACACACACACACACACATGCACTGTAAAAAAAGAAAAAGGAAACGCATGAAAATAAACATGCGACAATATAAAAGACCCTCAAAACGACTTCAGTAAATATAATCTATTACGTATTGGTGCACTCACCTTTTGCTTATTTCAGGCAGCAAACACGATTTCGTATTTAACAATCCTCGTGTTAAAACAGAACTGTTTAACGAATAAGATATGTGAATTCTTAAATTATAAGCGTGGAATATTGGGCACAACTTTGAGCTGATAGCTTTAAGAATAACGAAAAGAAATGCAAAATAACGTATACTTACTATGCCTTCAGTAAGGTTATCCACACACTGCAATACTTCTTCTTGCTTTTCTGTTGTAAGGCCTGAAAAAAAATAATAAATATGAAATCGGAGCATAAGATTCTAATTCTTTCGGAACGCCACTTCGGCATTTGATATGTTGCTGGATGAAATTTAAAAAAAAAAACGAATCGAACATTTTTGGACCACAATTTAATGAAATGTTACAAAGCTGAGAATCATCAAACCTGTATTTTTCTTCTCCTTCTTCTTCAACCAATCCGTAATCCCTTAGGACTGGTAGAATCCCTGATCAGGGGTTACGGCGAATTAGTGTAGCCTACACGTCAATCTTCTGCTGCATTCCATAAGCCCTAAAGGAAAGTATTTATGGCTTTATAGTTCGCCCACCATTTCTAGATCCCTTCTTGGATTTGTGCCAAGAATAGTCGATTCATGCTGAAGGGGAGAAAGAAATGAAGGATGTACGAATTGGTCGCCAATTCGTACATCACGTGATTTCGCCAACATGCGAAATCACGTGCTTTCTTGTCTGTCGCTGTACTAGCTTGATTTTTGTTGTTCTCTTTTTGCATTATTTTTTTATTATTAATTTGTATGATGGATCCAGTACAGTCAACAAGTTCTATTGTTACACGTTTCAGTAGCTCTTGCAAAAGAATATTGAATAACGTGCTGACATTCTGCGAAAAAGAATCGTCAGAAGGCCGTCTTCTTGTTCCCCTTTCTCAAGTCATAAAACGTGCAAGTGCAATTGCGGGCGTATCGGGGTCGACTGTTAAAAGAATTCGTAGGGAATCAAAAGGTGAAGGTAAGACAAAATTTAAATCTCCTAAAAAAAAAAAAAAAAAAAAAAGCGCCAGAGTAAAACCATCGAAACCGTAGCTTTGAATGATTTGGATGCAGACGTTATAAGAAGAGCTATTCACGAATTTTACGTATTCGAGAAAAGAGTGCCAACTGTTCCGAAATTGATTTCTGTGCTTAAAGAAAAAATTAATTTTCCTTGGAAAAGAGAAACTTTAAGGAAAATACTTCATGAAATCGGATTTTGTTTTAAAAAGTCCCAGAATAAAAGGAAACTTATCATGGAGCGAAGTGACATTGTTTTATGTAGAACGCAGTATTTGCACGTATTAACACTCTACGTACATTATTCCAACTGTTATACAAGCAAAATAGTTACACTTTAAAAACAACAATGTTCGTAAAAGAAAAGCTAAATTTTCCGACCTGTAATAATAAACAAACTCAGTTTGTTTATTATTACCTCCCAGAAGACAGACTGATTACCCTATTATCGGAATGGATTCTCCTTTTTCTAACATGCGCAGTAGTTTCGAGGGACCTCAAATCGGTGGGCGAACTATAGATCTGTCTGTTCACGGGGAACATCTTCCCTGTTCTGAGGAACGAAAAAACCAGGGAAAGAAAACCCTTCACATGATAAGGCTAACTCTTTGAGTGAAAAGGCCTGATAAAGGTTCCACACATCCTATACTGGATTCGTACTCAGGTCTTGCCAACCAAAATTCTCTGTCAGACGTATCACGTTACCTATATGAGATCTTAAAGACTTGTGTGCAATTTATTTCTGGCATACGGAGCTTCTAAAGTCTCTTTCCAAACAATGAACTCAGAAATGAATATTAATACGAATATAAAACAGAGAATATTTTATGTTAAAGAATCGACTTCCCTGTTACATTTTTTACAAATATGCTATGGGATATCCTTCTACCATCGCAGAGAATATTTGAAATAAGTGGGATATTTTACGTGATAGAAGATTTTTTAGCACCTCATCCACTTATAGCAGATCATGAACAAGCTTTCTCAAGTTTCTTCACGACAGAAAATATTATGGTATCTAGGACAGGGTTTTACAATTATCTAATCTTTATTTTAACCAAGATGAAATCTTTAATGGGCAGGATTATCACGAGAAACATCTCTACACTGAAGTGGCACATTACACTTTACGCAGACAAAAACGTTTGCATAAAGACTGGCTATAAAATGTAATGTCAACACGGGGTCCTCAATCTGTCCTCTAGAAATGCGATGAGCCGGTCTCTAACTTGATAGATACCTTCAACGTTTCCTATAACCACGGAAGCAAATGCGCAAGTCATGATATCTTCTGGGCAGTAATTGGTTAGGGCTGGGAATCCCTACCCGACCGCAAGTTAAACTTTGAATAAAAATATGAAGCAGTTAGTTTTCCACTATAAACCTTGAAGCTGAAAACAAGCTGCATAAGAGTTTTAGGCTTCTTCCATTTCGTTTTCAAATATCAGTTTGTTGGAGGAGCATACCCTCTGGGGCGAAGTAATACACAAATAACTTTGACCACATAATTATTCACTTGTGTTTCGCATTTATTGCGATCCATGAGTAAATTTTCATTGCTCTCTAAATAAAATATATATATATATAAAAAAAAAGCGCACTTCGTTTTACGCGTATGATGCAATTCATTTCAGTGATACTGTAGTACTTTTAAAATTACCAGCCTGGTTGGCCGAGTGGTTAGCATACTCGTCAAACAATTACTGGTTCGAATCCATCCCACCGTGGTCATGAGTGTTTGTGATCGTCTTTAGGTGATAGATGAATTTCATCTCCCAGTATGAAATTACAGCATTCGCTTATTGGGGATCTAAAGTGGCTCGATAAAGTTCCATGGTTGGTCTCTGAAGCAGAGTTTTCGGACTATGTAAAAAAAACAAAAAAAAACCAATAGAAATTGAAAAATAAAAAGAAAAGAAATGTTTTTAGCCCACTCACGATACAAAATGTACTACAGGTTTACAAATAACCGTCTGCGGGTGGAGTAACATATAATAAAATTAAGTGATAAATTTTAAAATTTAAAACTTAATACAATCTGACATGTAAAATGCAATGTTGATAGAGGTATTAGAAATCCTCGGTCACACACCCACCGCTTTAGAATGAAAATATTCATATGTATATCTTTATCATCTCGCATGATCTGAACGTCTAACCAAGGTAGTCGACATATTTCACTTAAGTAGAATGCACAACCCTACAATGTCAGTTGCGCATAAAGAAATTAGTTACAGACTTCGAAAGACGAGTTATACGATGACCTCTATCAGCAGTCTGTCAGTTTGTAACACTGGTAAAATACTGCCTCGTCCAAATCAGCAGTCGGAAACATTATAAGCCGATGGTGGCACCTCAGGCTAGAAGCAAAGAAACATAGAGGAAGATAAAGTATACCATATAATAAGTGACCGAAGGTAACTGTGAAAGGGTGATATGAAAATCGGCGAAGGGTGGACACGAGTTCACCCCATGTGAGGTACTATGAAATGAAATGCACAATTTCGAATTATGCTGTTCCTTTTTATCTTTTATGTGCACCTCACCAGCTAAAGGCTAATCACTCTACAATAGTAAATCTACAATATACTATTGTAGATTTGTATACGGTGGATGAGTACTATTTCTTCATATAAGTAGGCCTCACACCAAAAAAATGAAAATCCTTCATCAGGAGGTATTAAATATGCATGCATACCATATTACCATATGAACCCATTGAGGCCTGTTGGATGGAGAGAGGAAACGCTATCCACTCCGACAACCAGGGCAGGCAAGTTAAAGTTTGTAACAAATATCCCAAAGTATGCTGTCAATTTGATCAAGTAGCCCGTTAAAGTCGCCCAAATCCAAATCATAAGCTTCTCTAAGTCTTACGAATGATAAACAAAATAATAATGATTAATAAGAAACGGCGTGTTAGAAAAAATATATTTTGTAAATGAATAAAAATGCAATAATAATAATCGAGCAAGGATGTTTACAATAAATAATAAAAAAAAGATTTAAAATACACAAAAATAAAAGTTCTGAAAATATTTTGTTTCTTCTCTAAAATTAATAAATTATATTGTGAAATGATAAGCAAAAAATCAATTCATAAAAATAGAAGTTTTAATACCAGTATTTACAATAAATAACAAACTTTAAAGAATATTACATATAAAGTTTTTAAAATGCTTTTTCTTCCTTAGACTTAATAAGGTCGCTTGTTAAAGTCGCAATCAAAGACGATCAGATTGTTGTATTATTATGTTTACGTGGCGCCTCCAACAAATCCAAGGCGGCCTCATCGCGAGAGAGCACTTCAGATCACATGATTACGCTCCGCTAGACTACTTAATATTCCATCTACACACACACACACACACACACACACTGCGACATCTAAATGAAATCAGACTTATTACGAAACAAAATCATTCATTTTATTCACGAAGGTTGAGGTTTGTCGAAAATTACTTCGATTTGACGCACGACTTCTTATTTACAACGGAAGTAGATGGTTTATCATTATCATTATTGCACTATCTTACGGTAATGGTGGAGAACAAGATTTAAACAGAGAAGACTGTCTTATTGTGATTGTGAGTTTGTGTACGAGACCGAATATTTTATTTTCTTATAAAATCTAAATATATTAAATAAATAGAATTAAATGAATTTTGATTCTTTCCAAATTACTAGCCTCCCGAAATTCATCGAATGATGAATGATGATTATGTTTTCATTCGTTTTTAAATTACAGTTGCATTTTCACATGTTTAAAATTATTCTTGACAGAATCATGATAAAACATTCCAAAATTCTATGAAAGTGAACTGTAAAAAATCCATACATGTTGTAGTTTTATGGAATACATACTGGAGTTATCTAAATTAATTTCGTTAAGAAATGCATTAGCTGATCAATATTGCAGTATTTCTGGTAGTAAAACTTAAATCAAAATGAATTCGAATTTCATTCAGGGCATGCTGACAATTGAGTTTTATGATTATTATGCTGTCTGCACGACTACATAATGATACTGCACTATGCATCCTGTACTACAACTACCATCATCCTTTTGGAACCTTAAATAAAAACCACGGTGAACTGCGAGAAAGGGTTCCTAACTTGTGTAATCTTTCTCACTTCGGCGATACTGTTACAGAATACGTCTAGACCATTGGATATGGGAGTAACATTAAAAACACAAATTTCTTTAGGTCTAAAGTAAATATATTCATTTTATGAATGCATCGTTAGTAGCAACATACGATATCAAAACTTTAAATGTACAATTTTATTATCTCAAAATTTATGAAATTGAATAGCAGGGAATAAGAACTACATTAAATAAATTCCTGATGATTGAGTAAAGTAACTTGACAATTGGCAGACAACTTTTTCGTATAATTAGTGATATACTCACCACATCTAATACAGTTAGAATACACGCAGAGGTCGAGAAAGTCACTAACTACTGTCTTCAGGAGAAATGCAGCGAAAAGAATTTTAAAATTCATCTGTAATCAGTCTGTAAAGGAAAAAACATCGTAGTGTGAATAGTCTTGAACATGAATCATTCCCTATAAAAAAAGGATCTTAAACCTAAAACAAAGTTTCTGAATTTTAGGATAGAAATCTATCATTGTAGAATAACTTTTTAATATATTTGTTTCTTTTAAGTTTCTATTATTTCTATTAAAATGATGTCAAAACATCGTCTTAATAGTCCTAATATGCTGCTTATATTGTTCTGCCAAACATTATTTAAATTTATGTACTTTTTCTGGGAAAACACTCCCATGTTACTCCTCTTAAAACTATTATTTTTACGGCTCTAAATTATCATTGGCACTAAATACTCAAGATTTCTTAAAGGCATTGCACATGCATTTTTAGAGACAAATTTATGTAGCATAATAGAAGAAAATTCGCATGTACCTTTTCTTGGATGTTGTTGCCTGTCTTCTTTCTGCGGTGTGCATACTTCTGCTCTTATAGTGTTGAAAGGGGGGGTTGGCAATATGGGGAGAATTAATTTGAAAAACCAGGTTTTTTTATATATAATATATACATGTGTGTTATATTTAAGGGTGGACGGAGCGCTTTTTTCTGGGTGGGAAAAGATGAAAAACGGGGCTGAAATTAGAAACTGTTTCTTAGAGGAAGGGGCAGAGTTTATGGGAAAAGGGGGGGCCGGGGATAGGTTTGACAGAGTGCGAGCCATTTCGACCGCGTGGTTCGTCGTCTGAAACTCATGTAGGAAGGTGGATACTATGTCATGTCGGCTTGCAGTTTCTGCCTTTGAAGTGTTCCTGTTATCGCCTATTGGTCGGAGTTTTTATTGTTGTAGAGCTTCCAACACTGTTGTCTGTCTATATATAGACAGACAAGACAACGAAACAATGCTTAGAATATCGGCATCGATAGTCATAAAATGTGACGAGAACTCAATCAACGTCCACCGACCCTACATAATCTCAGAGTGTTGGAGGCTCCACAACATAAAAATTAAGGCGATAACGCGATCGAAACGGCTCGTACCCCGTCAACCCTATCCCTGGCCCCCCTTTTCCCATAAACCATTCCCCTTCCTCTAAAAAAACAGTTTATAATTTCAGATCCCTTTTTCATCTTTTTCCACCCTACAAAAAAAGCATTCCACCCACCTTTAAATATAATATATGTATATATTATATAAAAAAAAACCGGGTTTTTCAAATTAATTCTCCCACATTGCCAACCCCCCACTCCCCTTTCAACATCATAACAGCAGAAGTATGCACACCGCACAAAAATGACAGGCAACAACATCCCAAGAAAAGATATGTGAGAATTTTCTTCTATTATGCTACATATATTTGCCTCTAAAAATACATGTGCAAAGCCCAAAGAATTCTTGAGTAAAAAGCCAATGACATTAAAAAAGGGGCATTCCTACACAGAAGCAGGCAAAATAGCCGTAAAAATAATAATTATTTAAATTATTGTGTATCATCAATTGAAGTAACACTTTATCTGAATTTGCAGGGAGATTACGTTCCTTTTACTATCCACGAGGAATGTGATCATTTTCTAATTAAGCACCATGCTTTGAGTATGCTGACAATTCCATAGTTGCTGACCAATGCAAAACTACCAAGCAATGGTGATTATCAGAAGGATCAAGATTTCTTCAACTTGCAATCCTACATTACTAATTATATCGCAAAACGGAGACCTTAATTAAATTACTGTAGGGGTCTAGGGATCTTAGTTTTAATTTTAAGAAAGTTTTCATTTGGGTTATTTGAATAATTTAACTGTCCAACGAAACTGAAAATAAATATGAAACAGAAATGGTATTTATTAAAGAATCAACAAATGAACGTATTTTTATTAAGAAATGAAATGTTCATCAATGATCTGCAAAGAAACTGATATTTCTTCTTCCCCTTTCCAATATGATTCAACTAAAAAAAAAAGTTGAAATTCCCTGAATGAAATTATAGTTAAAAGATAAATATCTAATCAAGCAGCTTAAGTTTTTATTGGTAGACTAAGAGATACGTCAAACTTCGAATGACAGCAATACTAGGAACGTTTAAAATAGTTATTCGAGATTCGTTATTAGTGAACTCAGCCAGCTTGTCACATTCTTATTATGATATATTTGCAAAGTTGATTTAAGTCGATGACACGCATGAAGTTCCCATACTCAGCGAGAAAGAGAGAGAGAGAAGCAGGGGGGGGGGAGATGCTCTATAAACTGAATATGTACGATGCATTCACATTCTTTTATATTCAATATTTTGTTTAAGTATAAAATTAAGTGAATCGACATTTGACAGTCTCAATAAAACGCAAACAATAAATCTTTCATGGACGCTGTTCATTATTTCATACTAAACTGGTTTTCCAAAAGTATAATCGAACCCACATTTATTGTTATTGCCCTAATTGTTCAAACTTGATCGTTGGTGTATAATGAAAAATTATACACCAACGATCTAAATCGAGATCACTGAACAGTATAATAAATCATTCTGACTTTTAATTATCAAATAGTTATATTACGGGTTTTACAAGCATATTACCTTAGAATTTTTGTTAGTTGATTAGCTGAATAAAAATATCAATTTCATATTTCAAATAATTTCATTCGTGTATGTGTGTGAAAGAGAGAGAGAGAGAGAGAGATAGGGAGAAATCTATTACATCTTTTTTAATATAAAAATGAAGATGAATTTATTTCAATAGCAAAATTTAATATATATATATATATATATATATATATATATATATATATATATATATATATATATATATATATATATATATATATATATATATATATATATATATATATATATATATATATATATATATATATAAAAATTCAGATTATACATACTAAAATAAATTCATTGTGGTATATAGACAACTTGTTTTTACATACTTCATTTGTATACAGTTATAAGAAGACTATTATCCTGTTTATTGTAAGCTTCAAGTGGCTTGAAAAAGTTCTTTTTTCTTTTTATCACGGAACCTTCTTATCGGATTATCCATCCTGCCTATGGTACAAAATGTTATAAGTGTATGACTTTTCTTGTCTAGGACTCACATAAAACAAGAAATCCATCCGGTAAAGAATAAGTACTTGTAGTCAAAAATACAGTGAATAGATTAACGGACTTTTCATTTTTTAAACAACTGCAGGTAAAATACAGACAAGAAAAATACTGATGAGTGAAGTTTATTCTATAATACAGTAACAGCAGGGATAAATGAAGAGAAGTTAATGTAAGCATTTGAAGTTGTAATAAAAATAAATATCACTCAGAATGCTGATGATTAAGCACAAGTGTTGTAGAACGAGAAAGGATGAAAGATGAAATTGGAAATGCATTAGACTTTGGAAGAAGCTCACAACAAATAAGTGGCTAAGTGCGTGAGAACATACGGTAAGTCAGTAAGAGAAAGAGATAATTTGACTGTCTCTCTCTCTCTCTCTCTCTCTCTCTCTATGGAGACAAGTATAATATATTTTAAAGGGGATGGAGGCTTCAGGCTGTATTAAATGGACACAACAAAATACTAGAAAGAACAGAATTAAAACAAATGTATGGAAAGGAGTTTCTACTGTTAGTATATTTCGTGAGTCTCGTATGTGTAGATATGAATGTGAAGGCTTTTCTGTTCAGTTTAAAGGATTTTTTTAGAATGAAAAACATGTGGCATCGCGTATGATACCGAATAAATCAATTTTATGCAAAGAGAAATCCGTTATAAAGTGCTTTCACTTTCATGATGGGACTCGAACCCAGATCTTTCTAACCAATCCAATAATATTATACCACTAGACGGACACATTAGTTTATCGTTGAAATACGAAGTGAGTTAGTAAAGCATTTATAATTTTATTAACTTTTACTTTTTCAGAACTTTTAGAATAGCAGGCAGACTTTACTGTTCTTGGTTCTTCAAATGATATTACACATGATCAACAATGGAAGTGTGAAATCATTAACACACAACCCACCGGACTAATCCGTTATATTTCATAGCAATTCATAACGATTTAAAATCAAAATTAGCTTATAATGAAACCCAAACCATGCTAGAGTACACTTATAATTCTTTGCTGTTTGATCTGCTGACAATGCATTGCAGTAAAAAAGGAGTTTGAAAGAATATCGGAAGGAGTTTGAATCACATTCAGAATATTTCGGGAATCAGAAAACAAAAGTTAAACTTACCTTGAGAAGCACTTTTAAGTTCAGTGGTTGATATGAAGTTTCTGGATGAGCTAATGATGTTACGGCAGTACAATAAATAGTGAAATTTCTGCAGTAGATGTCACTTTGATTACGAAATAAGAACCACACCCTGGTACATTATGGAAGAATATTTCGCTCATCAATATTCATAGTTCTTTGTCAGTTTTGATGAGCTATCGATAACATTACCGACTTTACAAAGACATCCTTTCACTGTCTGGTTCGCTTCCCGTAGAAAGCCGCTCTGCGGAATTCTGTTGAAATAGCAGAAAATTCTGCCATTGTTTACAAAATCTAGTAAACGGTGCCGGCATCAGAAAAATATTAAAATATTCTTTCTTTCGTTTTTGCTTTTCTTTTTTCCGATTTTTTTACGCTGTCAGTTTCAGTCTTTTTTTTTTTTTTTTTTGAGAAAATGTAAATACCCTCGTCTCATAAACCTTGGATGTAATAGCAATAGGTTGTTCTTCGTAATCATAATCTGCGACTTTTAATAATTCTAATACATCTTTCCCTCTTCGAACCACACAATATTTCTGCTGCATGGTGATTTATGTAATTACTACTGAACAAACATATGAATTTATTTATTTCACAATAATAATGTGTTATCAGAATGATACTTCTTCCCTTTAATATCTTTTTTTTATATATCTTTAAAATTCTTTCCAGACAACTGAGGAGTAAGATAAACTCATAATCATAGGTCCCTTTCTTATTCAAGTCTTTTACGAATTTAATGTTTTAAACATACTACTGTTGGAATATTAACTAAAGTGGTTCCTAGTCTCTGGAATACTGCGTATGAAGACAGATTGAAGAAATGCAATTTGCAATGCATTTCTTCAATCTGATACTGGTGGATAGGAGGGGAGGAAGGGGAGGGGAACATGATTAAAATAAATAAATTGCTAAGGGGTTATTACCAGATTAATTTAAAGCTGTATAAGAAAAGTTTGAGTCAGGAGGTGAGGAGTAGGCTGATTGCAAGGAGAGTGATTGGAATACATTACCAGAGGTTGCGGTGTAAGTATTTAAGGAAACGATATGATGAGCCGCATGATTGATAATAAGATATCCAGCGATAAGTTGTTTGACTTAATGGAGGTCGGGTTAATAAAAATAATAATAATAATTATTATTATTATTAGCTTCTAGGGAGAAAGCTAAAATGCCACCCAAACAAAGAAACAAACAAGCATATCGAAAAGAATGTACTCAGTAACTTGTATACTGAATTTTTGTAGAGAAGTAAAATATCTGTATTAAATAAAAAATCTATAAAAAAAATTCAAAATTTTTTTATAGAATAAAAAAGACAAAATTCAGACAAATAATGTATATTAATATAAAATCATTGCATTATTCTTATTACTTTTGAACTGTGTGTGTGTGTGTGTGTTGCATTACTGCATTTTATAATGAATTGTATGTACATTCGTGCCAATCCATATGTAAATACGATCGATAAATATTTAGGTAGTTAAAAAGAAATGTATAATAATTATGTATAAAATAAATAAACGTATAAAAATATGTATAATTCTTTATACATTTATAAAGAATTAAATACTCTGCATTCGCTAAATCTTTTGTACTGAATACAATTATAGCTACATCTTAGTTATTCGTTATATATAAAAACTCTGTGTAATCTTCATTGTTAATATTAGAATAAAATGTCTTGTAAATACATAATATATGAGTAAAAAAATTAGTAAATGTTTTTATTGAAAGCTAATGGATGAAATGAACTATATATGTGCAGCACTAAGTCCCGAACTTTGTAAAATAATTTGTTGAAATGTCATTTAAAATGATTATTGCACATATGTAATACGTAAATATTTTATTGATCAATAAAAATGTTATTATTTAGAATCGGATAAGTGCTACATATAAATGGAGCAGCAGAGCTTGATTTTCCTCTTTCGTATTTATCATCTAGACCAGTATAATTCTAATATAGATAATCAGCTTACAGTTACTAATTTAATGTAAGCACATCCTTAAACAGTGGCATAGGCTTACCGGATTATTGACGCTCTCTCTCTCTCTCTCTCTCTCTCTCTCTCTCTAGAATCTTTAAGGTTTCATTAGTGAATCTGAAGGTGAGTTAATTTGTTTCATAGGGTTTTGGAAGGTCATTCTCTCCAAAATCCTTTTTCATAGCCGTAAATCAAGCAAATGACAGACGAACACACACACACACACACACACACACACACACACACACACACACACACACACACACACACACACACACACACACACACACACACACACACACACACACACACACACACACACACACACACAACAATATTCGGTAATTTTCCAGGACATTTTTTGACCTTCATAAATTGCATTGTTATTCACACTACCACATTTTGTAACCGTAAGATAAATCGATAATTACATTCTCTTCTTATTCAGAATTAAATATTTTACAATATAATTATAAAATGATTTTTTTTAATTTGTTAAGTTTTGAAAATATTAAGATGTGTTTGATTCTAAGCACTTTTTTTCTATAAAAAAAGCTTTCAGTTCTTTATGAGATAAACGTCGTTCTAAATATACCCTTCTTCCCTAAAATTGCAATTACAGACATCTCCACTCATTTTTTTTCTAAAGTGCAAGATATTTTAAAATCTACATCTAGGTGATAGATTACAGATTGTTTCCTTTTCAGTTGTTCTATATTATTAATATGAAGCGCCATGGTACGCAAGAACAACAAAAAAAAATTGGAGAGTGTCAGTTATCATATTATTAGGCTGAGAACTTCAGATATCATTGGTTGCACCAGCCTCTCATTAAATATCCGGTGCTCCATTTTATTCATATTTCACCTGAAAATACGTTGACAGTAGCGAGATTTTCTAAACTTCTGAATTCTTTTATAAATAGAATGCAATACTTAGAATACTTTTCCTAACCCGTATGCTTCGTAATTTGACCTGAGAGCTTATGAGAATACAATCCTTGGTATCCCGAGTCTTCACTTGGACTACTTAAAACGGGCGTTTAACTTGCGCGCTGCCCAAGCGTCCATATATTAGCCTTTTCTTAGTCCATTTGATGAATGTTACACTGGCAGTGGCAGCTGTTTTGAACTGGTTAGTTCTCTTCAGAGGCCACTATATAAGTAAAGTTCTTATCCAAAAACTAAGCAACCCCAGATCACTCTAAACGCAACTAATGACCCGAAGCCTCAGCGGTGGTTCTACTCAGTGACAGGCTCACCTAACTACCGAGAACCGCTCATATTCCTGGGAAAGACATTCACCGACACGGCCAGGTATAGGCCTCCCCCGAAAATACCAATCACAGGATTTTTATATAAGGGTCTACTCCAAAAACTAGACGATTCCCAGATCACTCTCAACCCAACGAGCGACCCGAAGAATCATTTAACTGAGTTAAATGATTCTTCGGGTCACTAAAAATTAGGCGATCCCTCAGACCACTCTAAATGAGTGTCTAAAGGATCGTCCAGCTCAGCGGTGATTCTACTCAGTGACAGGCACACCCTACCACTGAGGAGAAAACCATGTTGGAACCACTCAGATTCCATGGAAAAGCATTCACCGACACGGCTCCGATAGAGGCCACCCCGAAAAACCAATCCCCGGATATTCAGACACTCTCAAATCAAAACCTTAGGAGAGCAAAATCGCTGATCAGTACTAGTTCAGTACCTCTCTTAATACGAAACGAGACCAACCTGAACTCCTAGAGAAAACTGATTTAAGAATACTTCCATTTTTATAAGAATATTGAAAAAATCTTTAGAATAAGTGTTTAAAATGAGAAATTAACTAATGAAAAATAATCAATTAATCGATGATTTTATTTGGTGTGTGTATGTATGCATGTATATGTATATGTAATATATTGTTATTATTATGATCCATCGAGTCGTTTCCGACTCCTGGCGACTCCGCGAACATACACTCTCCAATCCGGTCTGTCCCTGACTATGACTTTCATAACCTCCAAGCGCACTCCAGTTGTTTCTGTAACTCCATCCACCCATCTAATTCTTGGTCTTCCTCCTCTCCTGCTTTCATCAACTTTAGCAAGCATCGTCATCGTCTCCAGACTGTCATTTGCTCGCATAATATGTCCGAAGTCTGACAATATTTGCTTGATGATCATTGTTTCAAGGAAGCAATCTGGCTTTATTCTGTCTATCACTGATTTACTGGTTTGCTTTGCAGTCCATGTTATTCTTAGTAAGCGTCTCCAAACCCATAATTCAAATGCGTCTATCTTCCTTCTTTCAATCTTTCTCAGGGTCCAACTTTCACATCCATAGAGCAACAAAGGGAATACCATTGCTCTCACGATTCTGATTTTTGTTGTGAGGCTAATATTTTTATCTTGCTTAAATTTGCCATTGATTTTTTCCATGTAATAATCTTCTAACTTCTTCGGTACAATAACCATCTTTATCAATTCAGGATCCTGGGAACAAAAAATTGTAAACTGCTTCCATTTTCTCCCCATCTACTTCAAAATCATTAAGTCCACATGTTGCCATAACTCTTGCTTTTTGAGTTAAGTTTAAGATCATATTTAGTACTTTCTTCTTTAATTTTCTTAATAAGTTTCTTCAAATCTTCTTTGCATTCTACTAGCAAGGTGGTGTCATCTGCATACCTCAAATTATTAATATTTTTCACCAATTTTAATTCCAACTGAAGACTCCTCCAGCCCTGCCATTCTTAAAATGTATTCGCTGTACAAGTTAAACAGGTATGGAGATAAAATAGATCCTTGTCGAACCACTTTACCTGTTGTGAAATACTCAGTTTCTCCAAGATCTGTTCGGACAGTAGCTTCTTATTCATAATAAAGATTCCTCAGAAGGATAACGAAATGCTCTGGGACTCCCATTGTTCTGAACACATTCCACAGTTTCACATGATCTACTCTGTGGATTATGTGAAACGCATTTCACTTCACTCTACACGGGTACTGGTTCCTGTGTATAATTCTGCTCTTCAAATTCGAAATTTGAGGCAGAGGAACAAGAGATCAAATCGCCAATGTGAGATGGATAATAGAAAGAGCACAGGAATATCACAAGAATATATACCTTTGTTTCCTTGACTATAGGAAGGCTTTTGACTCTGTAGTTCATGTGAAACTGTGGAATGTGTTAAGAAATTAAAAGGGCATGTATATATGTATACATGCCTTTTAATCCCTATATATATATATTGTTTTTGTCAGTATTTTTGCACACTACGCTATTATGCATTGTATATTGATTTCTGTAATTGTTATACATTTTATAATCCGAATGAGCTTATGCCCTTAGGTTTATACACATTTGTCACTGGTAAATTGTATTTGTGTTAAGTATTTTATTATCCTTAGTCCAAGTTATATGGATGCGAGGTGCTTATTAAATTTGTAATACCATTTATATTACATTGAAATATATGATGGATACGACATATGAGGATGCATATTTGATCCATAATGGCCGGTAAGGTGGTTAAATAAATAAATTAAACTTTCAATTAAAAAATGATATTAATATCTTAGCGCTTGTTGTTGTCCGACTCCATAATTCATTCATTCTTGTAATGCGTTAACAGTGGAATTTGCAATTCGATACACCGTACTAACAAGATGTCAACGAATACTCCTTGATTCAACTATTGAGTGACTCAGTAGTTTTTCCGTTCAGCAAGAAAGGGAAAACCATTTTCCGACCGTAGGTGACTTTTGTGGGCATTGCCTACAAACTATTCCTGATGCGATTTTTACAGGTTAGCTCACCATTGCTTTCCCCAACACCCCCAATTTCCACCGGCTCAGGACCGGCATATGCTGGGGTGTTTTCATGACTGCCGCTCATGTGTGTGTGTGTCTCGGGGCCGGTTTGACTGTTCTGGGGGGGGGGGGGGACGTAAAACCCCGATTTTCCGGGTTAAAAAAAACCCTACCTCTGTATGTGACCGGCTAACTCGCCTTTAGTCGAAAGAGACCAGATAAACGTTCCTCTCATCATTGACGAGAATCGTACCCAGGTCTTTCCGACTAAAGGCCTTCGTCTATACTAACTGAGCTACGGAGGCTCTTATTCAACTGTTTACGTGCATAAATATTTCCGTTCCCACTACAACTTCAGTTTTGCATTCTCTTCATGGCCAGTATTCATATTTATTATTTTATACAAAAGTTCAAATGATAGGAAATTATAAATATGGATGAGCGAGTGTTGGTACAGCTCCAGCGAAAAGGCTCATCAGAGCAGATCTATGTGTGATGTAATATAATATTTCACATGTTGAATACAATTACGAAATAAATGGAAACGCAGGTGTGCAGCTTACCTCTACTTTTTGAACTTATTTTCTGACAAATTTCTGTATTCTCTTAAATGTTGTCATTTTATGAAGTAATTTGCAACCCAATTCGGTTAGGAACCGTTTCAAAATTTGTCAAAAATGAATTTATTCAATTTTATTAAACATACATAGTAGCGAGGCTGTAAGAGAAAATTTTCAGCTTCATATTTTTTATAGACAAAAACTTTCCCAAAATGAGAAAAATAACTACAGAGATATTATTCTCGCTATGTGCCTCGTAGTAGGCCTATCTGCAATATGCAAGCCTCCATTACCTGAATCAACGATGTTGGTTCGGGTATGGGGGCTTGCATATTGGGGTCATACTGTGAAAAACAATGTTTTGAGCCTCGGTTCTGGATGGTTATTGTGCATATTCGTGTTCGTCGATGCCCGGAACTCCACATTCAACGTGTCGGCTGATGAATGGCAGTTTTTACTTATTATCCTTCGTAGCACCTTACGGTCACGGTGAGTGTGGACGACTCACCTGCAGGGTGTCAACTGCAAGTGCTATAGCAGTTGCGGTTGACTCACTGCGCTTACGTTTCAGCATGGTGTAACTCAGTGGTTCTCAAACTGTGGGGAGCGACCCCCCTAGGGGGGGAACAAGGCATGCTTTCCTACAGATAAAAATTAAAACTGCCCTAAATCAGTTTTAAAAATAACAACAAATAAAAATACAGAAAGAAAAACTTTTGATGATACAGGTTTTATTGTATTTTAACTTTGAGCCAAAAAGCACTGAAGATCCTTAATCCTTTCGCAACAACTTATTTATGCGAGAAAGGCTTTTCTGCTTTGGCAGTTATGAAGGCAAAGTATCGTTCAATACTAAATATTGCTAAAGAACTTAGAGTGGCTATTTCTGATATTATACCACGTTTTGATAAAGTTTGTTCTCAAAAGCAGTCCCATCCATCACATTACACTTTGACATTTAAATGTTTGATTATTTTTAGAGAGAAAAATTAAATTCTTGTTAGTTAAATATTGTTTCATGCCAATAGATATTTTGGTTAATTGCAAGTGTTAAAACTAATTTTTAATGTAGGCCTAATATTGTGATACTTTAATTATTTTGCGTCACAAACTGTTAAATAGTATGTAGAAAACACAAAACAAAATTGAATAAAACGTCAAACTTAGTATACTTCTATTTTGATAAATCCGGCGCGTGGGGGAGGACAGCGTTTTCTCTTGTCAAGTGGGGCTCAGAGGTAAAAGGTTTAAGAACCACTGGTGTAACTGATTGTTGATATTGGCGGCCCAATTCGTCAACGGTTTCCCTTCTCGCAGCCATTTCACTCGGACGCTGTTGCCGTGATTTGGGAGCATCATATTCTTCCAATTTATACCGGCTACAAATACGTGACTCGTTACATGCCAACGTGTACCTTGCCCATGGGGTTTTTATGTTCAAAAACTCGTATTTTTACGTATTCAGTACCATATGACACGTCAATTTCAACGCTTTCGGAGAATTTTCGTCTAGAACTCATATTTGTAGACTGTTTTCATAATATACCTACATTTAAAAAAATTTTAAAATACAGAAAATTAGAGATATTCTCATAATTATCGGTGAATTGTATGAGAGGAAATCAAACAGACATTCCCATTCTAACATAAACAAAACATACGCAATAATTTTTCACGTGCACAGATGACAAATCGGAAGTAGAGAGATTTGTTCAGTTTTTCCCATGAGTAAGAGCCAAATGACGCAGTCAGTGTCGTGCTGGCGTGATTTGTTCATTTATCCCTTTGCATAACTTTCTCTCTCCAAATTCTTTATTATTATTATTATTATTATTATTATTATTATTATTATTATTATTATTATTTAAATAAAATTTCCTTTCGTGCTCATGTAAGTATTTGATTGATATAAAATCAATCAAATACATTAGGACTCTTTCTCTTAAAAAAAATGAATAAATAAATCGGCTACTAGTTTTTAAATAGAATAGTGGTCAAATACCGGTCGATGAAATTCTTTTTTTCCTAAAGATATTGATGTACAAAAGAGGTACGAGAACATAACCAAAAATTAAATTAAATAAGTCTTAAATGATGTTTCATTTCTTTTCGTATTTCAGACTTTCCTCTCCGCCACTCTGTCATGAAAGGTCACACAACTTTCGATCTTTAATTGGTTAGCATTTAGCTTTCCTTCAGTTATGCTTTTGGTTTCGATTGTTTATCATGAAATGAATTAAGCTAATTAAGGTTTAATTAAGATCCGAAAAATTTTATCATAAACACTTGTAATTGACTTCAGTCCAACATTAGGTGGCTTGAAGAAGTGTCATTGGTCAAAGAGAACTTTTGGTGCAAATATCAATGTTTGACTCCTAAATTCTCACATTCGAAGTGTGAAATTTAGATTTCATTTTACTTTTTCAAACGTGAGTTAAAGATAAAGAAACTGAGGTATATCACATTAAATAAACTCAAATTATTCTTTCAGTGCAGATATGTCAGTTGATTACGGTATGTAATACTATCTGGAATTGTGCATTTCAGTTTCATCGATAAAAGAAAATGCAAAATACAGAAGGAATTACTTTATTAAATAAACCAAAAACATCATGCTGGCACCGAAGTAAATGGTTTACAGTTAGTGCTTTTAATGTGAACGAAAGTTATTTAATGTAGCCACTCAAATGAAACAAATATTATTCTATATTTTTAAGTGAAATGAATATTCAATTCTTGAGGAATTCTAAAAATGCTAACATAATGCCAATCCCTGTTCTCTTTTAAACATTGATTAATAGGCTGTCAGGAGACACGTTTACTTCTTTGGATCGTTCAGTTAATTATCGGGAAATTGTCGTCTTTGTAAATCACTTAGGAAGCCACTTTCCTGTCTTACAGTCTCATTAAAATCGCACACTTATTACTGAATAAACTTTAAGAGTATGAAATAAATTTGATTAAGCAAAGTTTGAAACGTCTGTATTTAATCTGATGACGCCCTTTGAAAAGACGTAGGCTCAAACCCATTCTTTCACGCGAAGAATCCTCATAAGGCCTTTTCAATTGAAAGTGAATCAGCAAGTCTCACGCTGTTGGTGGTGTGTCTTCCAGAAATTTTTGATTCTCATTCTTAATTGTATAACAACAGCAAAAACGAAGATTAATCACTTAATTTAATTCAAATTATGACTATGGAATCCATAATATTTGGAGGGTTGTGCACTCTCAGATCCTGTACATAATAATGATAAATGAATGAATCAATCCTTAATGTTTTGAAATATTAAGAACTAGTAACAATAAGTTTTAATAGACTTCAACTAAACCGACAATGAATGATTGAATACTTGAAATGTTAGTGAGAAATTTATGAAAACAACTCACTGTGCTATAAAAATTTAAAAATCGTTATTAGAATGAATAGATTGTGTACATAAATGAAAACTATACAAAAAATAAACAAATCATCTATATAGAATGGGTTCATAGAATTTGAAGTAGATTATAAATATTTCAGTAACGTTAGGAAAATAAAAGTGCTCAAATATCAGTAATACTAAGATCAATTACCTAGCTCAGGAATAATTGTGGAAAGTCACCAGATTTTATAGGCTGTTTATTGAAATAAGGGGGGGAAAAGTGTGATTATTTAAAATGATGATCTATGATGAAACTGTATAATGACGCGAAGTGTACATTTCAAGTAATTGAAATATGGAAAACCCAAAAATAAGCAGTTAAGCTCCTGCTACAAATAAGTTTTTATCAAAATAGTGCTGCTTTGTACTCTATTTTAGTTGAAACGAAAGAGAAGTGAAATATATTATCAAATACTTAAACAGAGCCCAAGAAATAAGAATATAAAAGTAAATATATCATTTTATTAATATAAAATAACATATTGGCCTTCTCACAAATTTCATGAATGTAGTCGTTATTATAATTCTTGCCTGACACCTCCAGGGGTCCAAGAACTCATCGCGAGAGGGCACTCTACTCTACTTCGCTACATACTCCTCACCCTATCCGATACTACCAATTCTCCTACAACGACACTACAACCATCAACGCCATCTAGCCATCATCACCAACAACAATATTTTTTTTGTCTGTAAATTTTATACACACACACACACACACACACACACACACATATATATATATATATAAAGTTAGAATGACTAGAACCGAGAGGAATGAAAACGAAGTTTATTAGTACTAAACAAGTAGTTTCAGCTTGTATCAGCCTTCGTCAGGTACACATTAAAAAAGAAGAAATAACCAGTAAAAACACATGGAGGAAATAACTGTAAACAACATGGAAAATGAGTGTTTATATATTCTAACGTAGTCATTCAATCTTTTTATAAAAATGTACAACAACCGAGTAAATCAAGCTTCATACAGTTTGTGTGTGTGTGTAATATATATATATATATATATATATATATATATCTCGGGTTTTTTCATCCCCCAGAACGGGCAAAACCGGTCCCGTGAATACACGCATACACAAACAGGACGCTCTGGAAGGCTTGGGCTAACCACCTTATTCTTGAATTACGCGTTTGCGAGGTTCAAGAATATTTGGAAGATCGTGGGCTCGTAAGTGCCTGTTAGAACCACTGATGAATGGATATATATAAAGAGAGAGTGATTAAAATTAAATTATACCTGTTTAAGGCCGCTTGTGGAGCGTCACCAACTGATCCAAACGCTGCGAAACTTTGCAGGAATTCATTGTGTCTCATAGTAAGCGATATCTGAGAAGGAAAAAAAAAGTATTACTAGTTCTAAAATTACATACCACGTGCGCTGTGTGATGTACCGAATGTAGATATAATAATTCTGTGTGTGTGTGTGTGTGTGTGTGTGTAAGAAAGAAAGCGAGACAAGCATAAATAACATGTTTTATTCACTTCCATTATGCATTCACGGGTTGTATTGTTCAATATGCTCTCCTTTCAGGTAGCCACAAACTGCATCCTTTGCACAATGTGTTCAAAGGCATAACGCAGCTGGTGTTATGCTGTCTTTCTGTGCTGGGGAGTTATCAGGATGATCACAATAAACCGTGTCTTTGATTAATTAGCCAGAAGTCACAGGGGGTCAGTTCAAGTGATCTAGGTGGCTATGAAGCCATTTTTTGTACGGCTAATTCAGTTTATTGTCTTTTTATTTCCTTTTACCTTGATTACCATCTCAATGATTCTCACGTAATAGCCGCTACTAATTTCTTTTCCTCTCCTAACTCTAGCATCTCTCACTCATTTCGTTTAGTCGATTATGTTTATCACTTGGTCCCTTATGTGTTCTTTTTTTTAGAGAAAAATGTCCCCATGTTCTATTCTGCTGTATCCACGATTTCTTTATGTTTAAGTTTGGTTTCCGTCAAATTGTTAACAGTGCAAAAGCTTAGTGGATTTTTCCAGTATCATTAAGAGTTTCTGGAAATTATCTCATACATTTCTGGCTTTTTCCATCATTCTTTGCATTAAAATTTCCTAACAGGATGATTTCTCTCCTGTTGCAATTCATTGATTTTGTTTTAAAAAAAATACTGAAACGAAGCAAAATCCAATAGCATCATATACAATTACATCGAGTTGGTGTATCCACTCGCCAATCAACAGGCTACCGGTTCGAATCCTACGCTTGGGCACAGATCTCTGAGATTTTCCTGGTAGAATGGATTACGTCTCCTGGTGTGACGACTGCTTATTGGAGGATTGAAATGTATTGAAAGAGTTCTATGGCTGGTCTCTAGAAAAGGGTTTCTCTAGAGTATGTAAAAATTTGCTATGTAAAAATAAATAAAAATACAAAATATAGAAAATTAATAAAAATAAAAAATGTAGAAAATTAATAAAAACAAACCAAACAAATCCTTGGTACACTCACGATATGAAGGGACTATAAGTTTACAGGCTTTGGTGTGGGGGCGACATCATATGAAAAATAAAATAAGGGAAAAAACTAATAACCACCATAGTTAATAAAGTTACAAAAATAGGCATAAAGTTATCAGGAAATTTTACAGTCATACTTTATATGTTTGGCATGTTTATTTGTCATATGGCTGTTTATAGAGCTTTGTGTCATATCGTAATAACGGATTCGAAAGGCTTCTTGAAAAAGTGGAATCGTTTAAAGTTACGTCCTAGAATGCACGTGGAATGACATTGTATTGTACTACTTTCTCTATCACAAAAGTTAAAGACGAAACATGCACATTTATTTAATCAATAAATCAGTATTAATAATTGATGTCGAAATTTTGATCGTATTGCATCAGTTAAGAACCACTGTTATGATATTTTTATGTAGTCCTTTTCTTATTATAATTACATTATTCTGCACTAATAATATGGCAATATATTTCGACGAAAAAATTAGGCATTCTTCTTTTCCACCCTTCTTCTCTCAGAATTCACACACTGATGCTCTCCAAACCGTTTTGCCACTCTGTCGCAGTAAGCACTGTTTGCAATATAACAACATGCATTATCTAAATTTATGCACTTCAACACGTACATATGAACTAATTATGAATTCATATGAATTCATATGGTCTGCATAACATGGCTCAAAAACGCAGGTGTCTTACTTGTTCTTATTTTTATGTATAACATCGAAAAATCGATCACATTTCTGTTCTTTCATAAAATATAATATACTGTTATCTTAATTTTGCATTTCTGGCTATCAATAAAAAAAAATAATAATAAATGTAAATGTTTATTCATATAATGATCTTTATTGTCGAATAAATGAAATCGTACACGAAAGCAATGATTTAAATGAATAATCATAGATACAAGCTTAAATTTAAACTGCTGTATACTCATTCGATAATTCGTAATAGCTTAAATTTATAATATAACTAAATTCCTTAGGTTTAGCATACAAACTAACTGACTTATAATATAATTAAAATAAAAAAACTTTTGATGCAAACTGTAGATCAATCTAATCTAATTTATCAAGAATTACGCAGAAGGAAGTGAAATTTAAAAATAAAAAAGAAATAAAATATATTCAGTTCTATCCTAGCCACTTTACGGGAAAAAATCAATTTCTAAATAAAATAGACCACGAATAAATATAAAAGCATAATACAGTGCCCAAATGACAGAATGTCTTGAACTGCAAACAGAAAGAAAAAAAGTAGTATTTCATTTCAATAATTTATTTCGAAAAGATCAAAAATATAAGCAAACAAATGGGCGGTAATATACAGGGTGGCCATAAAATAGCTTTCCCTCTTTGGAGGTATTTGTAGCTAAAACCATAAACAGAATGAGACCGAATTTTATATTGAGACTTTTGAAGGCACGGGGAAATGAGTTTCGCGAAAAAAAGATTTTGTACCAAAATCTGCCGATAGGGAAAATTTTGGCGCTGGCGGAGAGAAAACAAGCTGATAATTACATTAAAAGCAGATAAAATGGAATAATAACATTTCGACGGTGTAAACGACAGCTACGTCACTCATTCCAGCTCTATACGTGGCGCGTTACAATGATAATAATAATAATAATAATTAAACTAAAACAACAACTTGCGAGAGACACAGAAATTGATATAGTGATTGTAGAAATAATTGTAGAAAAGTAGTAGAAATAATGTAGTGATCGAACTCACAGGAAATAATGTTTTATTCATCAGAATCAGGGTCCCCTGAACCACATGCACGATTTTCAATGTGTTGACCTTTCTTGGTACAACAAATTGCATCCAGTGTGAAACATGCGCTACAGCTGAGCGTGAGGAGTCGGATTGGATGTTCATAACAGCCCGTTTTATGTTCTCTTTCAAGACATGCAAGTTGGGAACGCCACCAACATACACAACAGATTTCAAATACCCCACAGCCAAAAGCCACATGGAGTGATATCCGGGGATCGAGGCGGCATGCCGTCGGGAAGAATTGATTGATAACCCTCTCATTACTGAAATGCGGCGTAAAAGGCGCTGTACTCAATGTGTGGCTGTGCTCCATCCTGCATAAAAATTATGGAGTCCAAACATTGTCTTTGCTGCAATGGAGGAATGACAAAATTTTCCATCATTCGTCGATAAATCTCTCCAGTAATGGAGCAGGTTACAGGACCTGTAGGGGTAATACGCTCAAAAAAGTATGGTCCTATTATGAAATCGGCTGGGAATTCACACCACACGGTTACTTTTGGAGAATGCAGTAGTACTTGCTGCATCGCTTGGGGATGTTCAGATGCCCAAATTCTGCAGTTGTGAGTGTTGACCGACCCATTCAGATAAAAATGAGCCTCATCACCCCACAATATTCTCCAAGGTCAGTCATTGTCGACCTCCATTCGGGCAAGAAACGTTAGCGCGAAGGTCATGCGCTTATCATAATCTGCGGTAGTTAGTGCCTGAACTTATACGGATAGAAGTGAAGCATTTTACGTAAGATTTTCCAGACTATATCTTAAGCCATATCAAGTTTGCGAGCTATGGCACGAGCACTTGGGCCAGTACTGGTCCCTGTGTCGTAGAACACCGCAGTAGCAACGTCTGTTACTGTCTCTTCTTGCACTGCTTTCGGTCCTCTGCCAGGTCTAACTCCTAGTGATCCAGGTTCTTCAAACTTCTTAATCATAGCTCTCAGTGCTACAGCTGACATACGCAGACCTGTACGCAGGTTATGAAGCCTTCTAAATTCCCGAAGGGCCGCTACGGCATTGCACTGTTTAAGGTAAAACAACTTAACAAGTAAAGCATGCTGAGGCAAGGTAGGACGCATATTGAGCACAATTCGTAAGTCATTCGAATAACTGCCCGAACGTTCCCAATCCCTTTTTAAGTGAAATTGGTGGCGCTGCTGTCACGTACGCACAGTAAAATTTCCTTTTTAGCTGCGTTTACTGCAAATATCCTACTGCTTTCGGCTCCGACACCGCAAAAATTTCCCCTATCGACTACTTTTGGTACTAAATCTGTTTTTCGCGAAATCATCTCCTCCTGCCTTCGAAAGTCTCAATATAAAATGTGGTCTTATTCCGTGTATTAGTTTTAGCTACAGATACCTCCAAAGAGGGAAAGTTAATTTATGGCCACCCTGTATTTTCCGAAACGCACGTAAAACTCGTTTTCCTTAATAAAAATAAAGTGCTGTCACAGGAGGGGGGAGGGACGAGTTATTTCAAAACGTTATTAGGGTCTTTACATAATTTTTCATTAAGACAAGTACCGCGGATAATTATAGTGAATAATCATTGCAATTTCTGGAAATTTCCCAAAGATGAAAATGTAGTCTCGGCATTTCGTTCATATCGAAATCGTAATAAGAAAGAATATTGTCCACTTTTAATCATCTGCCTCATGTTAACGAAATTAAAAAACTTTTAAAACAAAATCTTATTTCGTGAAGACTTAGTTTTAAAAGAAAGCTATTTATTTATTTTTTAAACCTAACTCATGTAATCAATTAAAAAAAAGACTTGAAAAATTGTTCCATCTGAACTCTATGCGTGACTTTTACCTTAGAGCAAAACTACAAAATGAAACCGTAACAGGGGCTCAGAAAAAGTTACTGTAGATGCTTACTAGAACTTTTTTAAGGTCTCTCTTCTATAGACGCAGTGTTTTTTCTTTTTTCAGAAACGATTATTAAAAACATACACACTCTTGAGTATCTATGGAATTTAGATTTAATTTAACTTAATCAAATAATTTATCTTTAATTTCATTTATCTATTCCCACTTTCTTTTGCTTATCAGTCAAGTAATTGGACTTCTTGAAAACATAATTTGTTCGCTGTTGAGATGGAGCGGAGAGGATTAATCCTATTTGCGGAGAGGATTAATCCTATTTGCGCAGTGCATTATTAATTTTAATCGTTTGCATTATCCCGAAGGCGATTGTTCCACTTGTTTCATCTTGCTGTTTTGAGGATGAAAAACTCATTTCCGGAAGTG
Source organism: Typopeltis vanoorti (assembly GCF_054136105.1). Lineage (NCBI taxonomy): Eukaryota > Metazoa > Arthropoda > Arachnida > Uropygi > Thelyphonidae > Typopeltis > Typopeltis vanoorti. Next base: position 123,839,450 of record NC_143549.1, read on the forward strand.
AAAAACCATTACACCTGATGAGACCGGCTAAGTCACCTTCGATTTGAAAACTCTGACAAAGGTTCCTCGAGTCGTAGATGGGATTTGATTCCAAGTTTTTCCAACCAAAGGGCATCACTGATGTGCATATTGAGGGCCTACATTTATTTATTTTCGTTTATTTTCTGTTCTACAAATGCATTATTACTTAATGGTCGTTTATTCGTTGTGTTATCTTGAATGAAATTTAAGAATTAATGGAATTTGAGTACTCAACACTACAGGATATAGGATACACCGGGGCATAGGGCTGATCACTTTTCCTGTGAACGGTTTGAGTTCCGATGATTAATATAAAACCCTCGACACCGCAGAGGGAAAAGAGGATAAAAGGAAAAAGAAGATGATTTGAGATATTCGTTGTGTTGTCTTGAATGAAATTTACTTATTTTCGGTTTTCGTTTCTCTAGTTCATCACACAGTCATTCCAAATATCATATCCACTTGGAGACTTGGGGAATTAGGCCATACCACCTAGGAATTTAGGTGAACAGAAAAATTATATTTAAAAAAGTACTAGTTAGTGATTAGTAGAACATTTGTCAGCAGACGTATTCCAGAATTGTGTGTTCTGGGCAAGCAAGTAAAGATTTTCTTTCTCAGGAAATTTGGAATTTACTCACTGCACTACATCAAATTCGATTGTAGTCAACTTTGCTGTATTGCACTGATTAGATTTAACTAGATTCATTTAGATGAGTATATCTAAACGAATCTAGTTAAAATTCAGAAATCGGCTCTTATTTATCGTTCTGGCAAAGCACCGAACTTCAGTGATCATCAGGTAAACAACATCAACCTGACAATTTCCGAAAGTGAGGACTCAAAAAGTGCCGATACTATTTGATACTAGTGGAATTTGAAAATGTGTCAAAAGATTCTATTGTCTGAACTGAAAATTTATCTTGAACGGATGAGCTTGAATTATCAAAAACCGTGTAATGAAATTGTACTCCATTCCTGTGAGAAACAGATAAAAATTAATTAGAAAGGTTACTGAGAGAGAGAGAGAGAGAGATAGAGAGAGAGAGAGAGAGAGAGAGAGAGAGAGAGAAAATCAAACCTTTCTCTCGCGATTTAAGTATGATCAACTGGAAGAAGAAGTGGCGGGGGAATTTTTCTTATGAGAAATAAGTTGCGAATGTGTTTTGTTGGGAATGAAATTTGCTAGGTGGTAGTCACCCTCCGTGAGACACATCCATAACGCACTTATGAAGATAACGCGAAAGCTTAGAAAGATGAGGATTTCAATCACATTTAGGACATGATAAATCTTGTGAACGACCTTTCGGCAGAAAATTAGCCAGTAAGATGTTCGTTTAGTAAGTATATCTGTCTTTCTGATTTCTGGACTAGGGTTATAGGTGATATTGATCAAACACTCTTCGAAAAAAAGCAGAATGTAGGCTTATTTCAAGCTGATGAGCAGATGCCGGACAAGTTGAATTAGATCAGTGGTGATATTAGTTGGTGTTAACTGTAGGCTCAATTGGAAAAAATTCCATGAAAACGAAACTTATTATTCAAACTATCAAGGATTTCTTCATACACAAGATATAGATATTTAGGGAAAGAACAATGCCATGAGTTCTGACTTATCTTTAGTAATGCTCTGATTGTACCACGAGTGCTCTAAAACACTTTCTGTAGAACCATAAGCGGCTTTCAGAAAAATAGCTTAATTATGAATTATTCATAATTAAGAATTAATTCATGAATTAATTATGAATATCGACGAAAGGAATAACTTATGAAGCGCTATCGGTTGTAAACGAAACTTATGTATACATCATGTTCATTTAGCGCTCAACCTTTCTTGCCTCGACAGGAGTTGTTCAGAAAGAGACTGCAAAGTCAACATTTAATTTAGTAAATTTATTGCATTCAATCACCTCTTTACATAATGTATTTATTTTTATTCTTAAATACCTGAATAGTAAAATTACTAATTAATGTTAATATTATTTCTAACATGATAATTTAATACGTCTCGTATATAATTTTTTTGTGTTTTTCAGAATCAAGGTATCATGGATGTGTTTACTGGAAAAGAACCTGCTATCAGTTCATACTGATGAACGATAAACTATTATGGTTTTTTGTTTAGTCTCATATAATTAGTAATTATCAATGTAAGAGACTTTCAAGTATAAATTCAATAAATTGGTGCATATTTAATTAGAGTTGTGATTATTGATATTTCTAATTACAATGATATCACGAAAGACTTAGATATCGTATCGATACTAAAAAGAAATAAAATAGTCGTTGTTCTTATTTATTATTTTAATTCATCTATTCTAATGGTGTTCGACGTGTTCGTGCATATGCACTTAGATACATTTTTTTAGCTGCACTGAGTGAGTTGAGACACATTAATGAGTTAAATGGGCGTTTCTATTTTCATGTTCAGTTTTTTTTTTCAGGCTATATATGTGAAACAATTTTTAGATTTTATTAAAATTATAAAATATAAGACTTTTTAAAAATTACTTAGATTTTCTTTAAATACCTTACTTTGATGTTCATACACACTTCAGAAAATTTATAACTTGAAAAAGATTACTGCTTTAAGCTGTATAAATAAATATAACGGCATATTCAGAAATACTCTTTCTTGTAATCTGCAAGTACTTTTACTGAACAGTACTTAACCTTTAATGAGATGATCAAGGCTTGTTATTTTTAGATAATTGTTTAAAATTTGTTTGACAATTTGAGATGACAAATTTCATTATGGAATGAAGATACTCATCTTTTATTTTGTTTCTTTTCAAATATTTACAAATTTCGTGCGTAGTCGGATAAGTGCATATTTGTTACAAATTTAGATAAAAAAAATAGAATCAACTCCATCAACACGTTGGCTTAGTAACTTCGACACTCTCATCGCATTCATTGCAACGAGCGCTGTCTTTTAAGTTCATTTATTTCCACTTAATCTAATGTCGAATGTACACGCGTCTTGAAATAATTAAGAAATTTTAAAACGCTGTTTTAGATTCGCCTTCTGCGCATTTTTATATTTCTGCAATATAAAAATTACTCAGGAGTGCCTTATGTTGGACACCACTGATCGGCTTCAACGTAGGATGCACATGTAAACTTATTGCAATGTTTCTGGTTATCATAATACTAGCCTGATCTGCTTCAGGCTAGCATTATGACTAGCCTGAAGCAGAATTGATTTTTGTCATTCTTGTTCATTCTTGTCTCCCGTACAAGAACTTAGCATAGACTAATATACCAATGCTTAGCCTCTATATTCTTAAACTTTATTCTAGACTTCTTTTTTTTTTTATCAGATGGTTTCTGCGTCGAGTCGATCTCAGGAATAGGAAAGAATAGTTTTACTCTCTTCGGGAAACTAGTTTTAATCTTCCAATTCGAAAATTCGACCATAGAACTCGTTCTGTTTCAAACAACAGTACGAGTGTTAGGGTTAGGAATCACAAAATAGTGATGGTTGTCTGTTGCTCTGTACTCTCCGTGACGTCTCTGAAATCACTATGGCCATGGACTTAACTTTTAGTAAACAATAAAGGTGGAAAGCGAGTGCTAAAGCGATTCCCGAAAGTTAGGTTAAAATGTGTTAGAGGATTTGTAATTGATTTATTATTAAGATAAATGCATTATCAACATATTAATATATTGATATTAATATATCAATGTATTAATAAATAAATCTCTAAAGAATGAAAATGTAATCATGTGCCAAAAACATTATGACCACCTGACTAGTAGCATGTTGGGCCTACTTTAGCCGCGATTACCGCTTACACCCGTCTTCCCACTGATCCCACTAGACCACGTGAGCAGATATTTAAATTATAATCTAAGTTGATAAAATAGAAGTTTCCACATGCACATGAAGTCATGGGAATGTTGGAAAAATATGAGATCGCATCCCAATTAGGAATGGCAAAAACTTTAAAAAAATTAATAATAGAAGCCAGAATAAAAATAGATTGAGGCTATTTAACAATAATTGGTTTATATGCCACAGAAGAAGGAAGAGAAGAAGATAATATTTAATTTTATAACCAATTACAAAATATTTATAATAAAATAAATAAAAATGCTTATATATTATTAGCAGGAGACTTTAATGCAATAATTGGAAACACAAAAATTTATAACAATGCAGGAATATATGGAGAACATACTCTAAACAGGAATGGTAAAAAATTGAATCGACTTTTTAGTTTATAATAACCTTAAAATAATGAATTCTTTATATAAAAATAAAGACATATAATGAATTCTTTATATAAATATAAAGACATACATAAATATACTTGGGCAGCAAGAGGATGGAAATCAATATTAGATTACTTTATCCTAAATGAAAAGACATCAAAGTTATCTTTAGATGCTAGAGTTCACAGAGGATATGAAATAAGTAGCGACCACTTCCCCCCCCCACCCCCCCCCCCCCCCACCCCCCCCCCCCCCCACCCCCCCCCCCCCCCACCCCCCCCCCCCCCCACCCCCCCCCCCCCCCACCCCCCCCCCCCCCCACCCCCCCCCCCCCCCACCCCCCCCCCCCCCCACCCCCCCCCCCCCCCACCCCCCCCCCCCCCCACCCCCCCCCCCCCCCACCCCCCCCCCCCCCCACCCCCCCCCCCCCCCACCCCCCCCCCCCCCCACCCCCCCCCCCCCCCACCCCCCCCCCCCCCCACCCCCCCCCCCCCCCACCCCCCCCCCCCCCCACCCCCCCCCCCCCCCACCCCCCCCCCCCCCCACCCCCCCCCCCCCCCACCCCCCCCCCCCCCCACCCCCCCCCCCCCCCACCCCCCCCCCCCCCCACCCCCCCCCCCCCCCACCCCCCCCCCCCCCCACCCCCCCCCCCCCCCACCCCCCCCCCCCCCCACCCCCCCCCCCCCCCACCCCCCCCCCCCCCCACCCCCCCCCCCAGTAGGGGCTATACGAAGGAAAATACATAAAAACCACCATTTTGTGATCAGCACGTTAAATGCACGGAGTTCAAATCATCGACGGATACACAAATGTGCATAAAAAACATTCAAAACCAGGCTTACAACATGGGTTTCCATGGAGAACCACAATGAAATCACAAGACGGTTCGAGATCAGTAGTGTGACCTTCATTTGAATGCTCCTCTTAAAGGATTTTCCCATTGCAGGCGGAATTTGAATTCAGGTGTTCACAAATAAAGAGCGCTGTGGGACTTGCTGAAAAATGAACCTTCGCTGTTTCTGGAAACAGATAATAAATGTTAATACTCTACATACATTTTTCCAACTGTTACACATGCAAAATAGTTTAAAAACTTTAAAAACTACAATGTTCATAAAATAAAGCTAAATTTTCCGACCTGTAATAATAAACAAAATCATCCCAGAAGACAGATTGATTACCCTATTATCGGAATGGATTCTCCTTTTTCTGAAATGCGCAGAAGTGTCGAGGGACCTCTAATCGGTGGGCGAACTATAATGTTCATCATAGAATATCCAACATATTCAACAGCGATATTTCTTTCTTTAAATAAGCCAGAAGTATCATCGTACCTAAATTTCATTCCATATTACTGTAACGTTATTTTCCTTCTAATTCTTTATTTACGATGTTGTAAAATGATCTTACCATTTCAACAAGAAGTTATAAATACATCTTATTCTTCCATTGCGGAATATGCTTGAAAATTTGTTTTTTCGAAAATGACCAGAGAGCTTAGGAAAACATTAACTTCGCCACCGGAGTTGCTTGGTATTGCAGCACTAAAAACATGAAGAACTCTGCTTAGTATCAAGTACGTTCGCTTTTATTTGTTATTTGCATTAGGATTTTACCAGGCAGATTAATCTTTCAAATCGTAAGTCATAGCACGGATAAGACATAAAACTTGACCAATGGGACAGCCTCTTCTCGGTTTCAACTAAATTCGCATAGAAAATGTGTTTTATGATCGACTGGTGCATAAGCCATATGCATTGTTAAAAGAACCTGGATGATTACGATATGCAGTTATAAGATATTCAAAGAATAGTCACTCTTACGCGCAGCAGCTGTAGGACTGACCTTACTTCGATATGGAAAATGTAACTCTGTATGCAGAGTTTATTTCGTACATTCAGCTGTTTAACACACATGAATATATAAAACACGTGGTGTTATTATACTTACGTCTATCTCTACAGATATAATTGTAAAGGCTGGTTATTAATGGAACAAGTGCTAGGCTCCTCCATATCAGATTTATTATTTGTTTTTCGTAGTGAAGAAGTTAAGATGGTGACAAAATCATTAAACATGTGCAGCTACTTAAAATCAAAGAAGCTGTACAAAAAGTAGAGGGTCAATGGGATGAAAGACAAAATTAGTGCAGAATTAAAAAAAATATATTAACATCTGCTGATGGCCTTGGTATAGTAGGAGTGAATCCATTCAAAAATAAAGATTTTATAAATTCCCCAAAATGCTCTTTATGATACAAAGGTATTTCAGACTATTGGTGTGGTCAACAACAATAGTCTAAAATACTTTACATATCGAGATATTTTTCAGATCTTTCGAAATAAAAATGATATTTCTCTTAAGGTGGGAATCTGATCTTTAATTTATAAGTAGATTTGAGTGAGACGTGTGAATAAGTAGCATTACGATAGGAAACAACTTGTTCCACATTTTTACACAGATATACATTCTTTTATTTGGTATGCAATTTGTCGGAATTAAAGTGTTATTTTTGAAGAAAGGAAGAATAAATGGAAAAATAAAGAATGTATGACAGAGATCCAGTGCCCTGAAAGTTTTAAAGAATCATTAGCGTGTAAACAATTGCAATGATTCTCATCAAACAAATCAATAAAACAGGTAACAATAAAAGAAAAAAACTTTCATTGTTACCTGTTACTGTTGGAACGTCCCAGAAATTAATAATACGATATTACTTAATAACTTGCGTCACGCGAGTCACAAATTTATAGCCTACAGAATTTATTCCCTACGAAGTATTAAACGAGGCAGTCAACTACAGATATTCCTTTGATTTATTACAAACGAAACTTATTAAACAGAGAGTGCTTCGGCTAAGCATTTGTTATAAAACGATTAATCAACCGCCTAGAAATTTTTTACAGTAGTGCAAATATTTACAGTTGTCATAAAATGCAAATTTCTTAGGCCATTTTACACAGAATTAAATATTATTAATAAATGAATATTTAAAAAAAAAGAATATTTTCGTGATTATTCCAGGTTCATTATTACTATGTCAATATGGTAAAATAGTATATTTGAAATAAATATTTCAAGAGTGTAGCAGCTAGAGGGTTGGGAACTGTATTGAGAACTCTACCTTTTTTTTTGATACAACAAACGATGCTCATTCAGCTTGTTAACACAACACAAAACTTTTGATTGATTTTCCTCCCATCATAACAAAAACGAAATGAAAAAAATATGATTAATAGAAATTCAAAACACCAACAAAAATTTAAAAAAAAAAAGGAAAAATAATAGACACTACTGCAAGATTTTGATTTTATTTACTGTCCGCATGTTTCCACTCAAAATACATAACTGCATTCTTTTTTTTTATTTCAGTTTAAGGTTGGAGTTTGATTAGTCAAATAAATTTGAATAATCAAAAATTGTAACAGGTAATAATGATTATTTGGAAATTCAAATCAAAGCCGTCCTTCTGAACTCGTCTACCATATCAATGGTATTATTGATTTTTTTTTAAATTTAGGTTTGCAGAATTAACTTGGATCCAATAAAATTTGCGTTTTACAAACCTCCTTGTGAATCGTAATTATTTTCTTGAACGTAAGTATTAATGAACGTACTAAATTAATATATTTAATAAAGTATTAAGTGTGAGTGTTGTTTGGATACTTTTTTCTAAAATTAATAGCTATTTGTGTATTCCACCTAACGAAAGCAAGACGATGATTGAAACTATATAACTAGGTCATTGATGTCTAAATTTGGTTTTCTAAGCATTACAGAATGGACCAATTTTCTTCCTTCCTTTTCATCTACTAAATCGACACAATAATAAATTACTGATCATAGTCAGTAATTTATTATTTTCTTTGAAATCAAACATACCATGCTAGTGTGTATTAAAATTATCATGAGTTTGCAACAAAAGTTGCTTTTCAGACCTGATTTATTATTTTCTTTTCTTTTTTTTTTATCCAGAATGACGATAACACAAGTGATACTTCAAGTGAACAGGGGCTTCCTTCGATGTTCACATCAACGAACAAGAAATTATTATATTCTTCATTTATAGATTATATTTCCTTGCAATATATCAATCTCCAATGTATAAATTTTCTAAATTACTTTATAGCTGATTAGCTTTGTATTTACTGGAATAAATAGTATTATGTATATGGAAACCAAACCAGCGCTCATTATTCTCAATCCGACTTATAATATAAATTATAGAATATAGAAAATATATAAATTGTAGAACTTCTTGAAAGACACAAAAAGTTTAAGTATCAGTTTACACACACAAAAAAAAAAAACGAAAATTATCACGACGAAAGTTCCTGGAAATAAAGGAGGAATGTTCCTTTAGATAATACAATATAACAAGCACAAATTATGTGAAAAACTAGCTATAGAAAATTCATCTGAAAACATTTCTAAGAAATAGAAAACAATCTTCTGTAAGGAAGTCTGAATATAATCTGTAATGCTGAAATGGGTAGGAGTGAATGGCATCAGAAGCATTCTTATTCACGACTTCTCTAAGTCCTTAACACCCAGTAGCATTTAGTATTGTGGGTGGTAAGAGATCAAGAAGAGAAAAGAAACAATTGATGATTGTCTTATGATCAGATAAAAATTGTAAATTCTTGAGATTGAATCGATAAGGGAAGCTAATTCAGAGAATACAGATAAATGTAATTAACAACAGGGAGAGGAAGCAGCTGATTGAAAATGTTTCCAGTTGTACGCTGAATAGATTTTTTACTAGGTGCCACTTGCGTTTTTAAATGCTTAGATGAGTGGAGAGAAAGGCTGGATGCAGTTAACTTTGAAAAACGTCTCTTCACCAAAATATAAAAAGTTCAACTATTTAAAATTCACATTTAATATTTTTTTATCGTAGACTCTCTCAATCCACATTATATTGGTACTCACAAATAACTTTTACCCTATTTATACCATAGTTACAAACATAAGTATCTGCAATCTGCAGAAGAATCTACAATCAAAAGTACTAATTTAATCAGAATTACACGTTGAAATTCACGTAAGAAAAAAAATCAGTTAATTTGTTAATAACGTATTCCGAAATATTCATTACATATAAGGACTCGCAAAATCATATTAGATGGAATGAAGAAAAAACTATTTGCGTGAGTTGATCAGATATCTTTCAGCGGTTAGTAGTTTTATCAAGTACTCTCTGGATGTTTTCATTGCTGAAAACATCCGCCTAGTATTTTTTGATGTAATAACTCATCTAAGTTATTATTGTCTTTATTTAGAATTGTCTATTCATATACTCACTTGGGCTGGGGGATTCTCCCTGTCATACCACACATTAGATTCTATGCCATGGTCTCATAGCGAATCACTATATATATATTTTTTTCTTCTTCTTTTTTCCCTCCACTTTTAGACCCATGTAATGATTTATAAATATTTTTAAGAAGTCAAAGTTTTAAGTGCGAAAATGACGAAAAGAAACATTTCATTTATATCACTTACGAAAAGGAAATATTCAGAATAAGTTTCGCATACGAAAAGTTATTCAGAATAGCTTGGCTTAGAGAAACAAGCCAACCAGTTTCGCCACTCTCTACTAAACGTTTTATCAATTTTAGCAGTAAGATTGTCACCTTTACAGTTAACTGTAGTAGCAACTAGTGTACCACTTTTTCTCTTCTCTAAGAAGTTTGTTTATAACAAGTTTAACAAAGTAGTGCGAGGTCAGGTTAACCTGTGGCCTATTTCAGTGTCCGATGGGCCATCGTCGCAATTTTAATAATTTTCTTCTTAGTATATAACGATAGGTTTATGTTTCGTCTTTTCACTTCGATCAACAGCACCCTTACTATAAATGTTATCCGCCATTATTAAAAACAATAAAATAAAATACTTGTTATAAAAGGTTCATAATTCACAGTGAAACACACACACACGCACACACACACACAAAATGCAACGTCCTATAAATGGGCTTAAGTCATAATTGAAAATCGTATTATGTAGGAATCGTCGTAAAGCCAAGAGTTGTAATGCGAGAGGTTAATGTACTGTAAAAGTAGCACGTTATGAATATAATTGATTTTTTATGTGGTTCACATCCACAAAAAGTCATTAGTAAACCTCTATAGGTTTACTAATGAATTAAAATTTTGTAATTAAAAATTTCAAAAAGTCATTAAGTTAACCTCTATAAGTTTACTAATGACTTTTTGCATGTAACGTAGATGGGCTAAGCATTTTTTTTTTCATTTTTATCAATTTTAATTTATTCTTGTATTTTTTTTTAAATAATATTTATTTTTTACTTATTTGTTTATGAAATCTAGAAACCCGGCTCTAGACACCAAACATGAAACTTTTTCAAGCACTTCAGGACTCCAATATGGTGTTCTCACACGAGACCACCAATCACAAATACCCATGCCCACGGCAGAATTCAAACCCACAGCCTATTAATTGAAGATCGGGTACGTTAACCACTCTGTTTGCTTAGAACGTCTCAATGCCATTACAAGAGTTACCCCAGATAAAACCACCATAATATATACTACGTACAACGTAACACAGAAAAATGAACCATTTTAAAATAAACAAAGTGTCGTCAGAATAATAAAAATAATAATGAATAAATGATTAAGGATTAAATGCTATTTAGTAATTCGAAGAAAATATATACAGGAAACAAAAAAAAAGGTAAAATTATATTTGGATAAAAAAATGAGGGAAATTTAAAAGAAAACGAACAAACTAGACATATTATATAAAGAGTTATTACAAGTTCAAATTAGCCACAGGAATAACAGCGGAAAAGAAACACGAAAATATACATACACATCAAACATTTAATCAGCACTTCGACATTTTTCCCTCTCCTTTACAGGAGAGCAAGAGAGAGAGAGAGAGAGAGAGCGTGAGCGAGAGACGCAATGTCCACGAAAGGAATAACTGTTAACTCTTCCATACAAACAAACAATAGATCCATAATAAAGCATCAAAAAAAACAGAGCCACATTCTAAGAAGACTGGGGAAACAATACCAGGCATTTTTACCAAAAAAAAAAAAAGCGACATCTCTCTCTCTCTCTCTTTTACCAGAATACCGTGCTATAAGCAGCTTTCTGGCTCCGAAGGATAGCAACTCACTGTACTTATCCGGTAACTTATGTCAGAACCTCCCACTGGAGAAAGAATTTTTTTTCATCATGAAAATATAGACGTTTCAAAAGGGTTATGTGTTTTGAATTTGCAAGTATGCTTGTTAGACTAAAGCGAAAAAAATTGCAACCTTTATATACGCGAAACCCATCTCTCAAAAACATTGCAGTATTTGACTATTAAGGAAAAGGTCAGAAGAAACAAATAAAACCTAGGATGAATGACTTATGAATTTATTGTTGTCTGTTCTTGTGTTTCAGTTATTTTATCATTAAAACTAGTTAATGCATTTTCTTAGATGACTGACTGGGAAAGAACAAAATTTAGTATGTCGTTCTTTCCCAGTCATTCATCTGAAAGATATATAAAAGATGACTAGTGTGTAATGTGCACATTACTCCTGTAAAAAAAAAAAAAAACTAATTATTTTGACATTGGGTACGTTATTTCGTAATTTCGAGCCTCTTCTTTTCAGTGAGTGACATAAATTTGCCAGCATATTTTAGTTTACAAAACACTTCACAAGAATAGAGAAAGCAATATTCCACTTCTATTAAAATAAACCCTTTGTTTATTCTTACTTTTTAAGAAGGGGCTACAATAATAGTTTTCTGTTTTGTGATTATACACTAATTTTGGAGGTAAAAAAAACATCTCTGATAATATTAAAATTTGCACTCGAAATGTCTAAAATTTATCGATATCTGTGTTAATTAGCAACTAAATTTCCTGCAAATCTGAAAATATTTGAATATGGTATTGTATCCGAAATTCTGAAGTTTGCACTGATTGTTATTCATCCTTCTGATGTAATGTAAGAGCAACAGTTGCATGCATACACCTACAGCAGTTTTAATTTGTTAGGGCACAAAACTTCTGTAAAGTTGCCTTTTGAGAAACGTGATTCCACAAATCTTTAATTTAAAATAACCATTACACTTCAAATAAAAGCAACATTTCTTTAAGAAATATTAAAATAAGTATGAATTTTTAATACGACCCTGTTAAATACTATCTAATACTTTTTTCTTCAGTTAAATATAAAATATTAATATCAAAAGAATTTAATCACATCATGAAAACAACATTTATTGAAAAATAAATACGGTTTCATTTCCAATTCTTTGTTTCTAAGAAAAATAATACTGAGATTTTATAAAAAAGTTATTGTATACCGACTTACTTTATTCAGTGTTCCAGGTTTTCAAAAACTGCACTGATGAATGGAAAATTGTTCGCCTTGGTAACGTTATATGAAAAGATGTGGGAGTGAGAGGGAGGGGGAGGAACGTATAATATTTTCTTTTCAATGCTAATTAACAATCGTCGGTTGTGAGTAAGAAAAACTTTTTTTTTATTCATTTCTAGTAGGCACATTTTATTTTTCTCTCTGATAAAAATAACATTTTTTTTACAATAAAAATCCTTACATGGATTGTACTCCATCAGTGCTTTCTTTGAAGTGTAAGTTAGAGTTATGAATTCTTGATTATTTACAAACTCCAAACAGAAACACAGACTAACTGTTGCTAATTGTTCTCGAAAATTTAAAGTTAATTTTAAAATTTTTTATCCAAGAATCTAAAGAGGCTATTTTTTTTTTAAATGCAATGTGTTACACATCCTTGAGAATGGAAAGTAAATTCAGAATATAGCAGCAGCAGCTGGTCTGAAAGAGGGGGCAAAAGGGGATTTGGAAAATGTAAAATTGGATTCTGAATGGATTTGCCTTTACATATGCTCAAATGAAATTGGAGGATGCTGGTTGCATTTCAGCGTAGCTGCTAACTTTCTAAACGACATTTATTTAATAAAATATAAAACTGTTTAACAATTCATATTTAAGGGTTTTCGTAAAAGTCATTGTCAATCTCCACATTATAAGTATTTACATATACTTGTTTTTTACATCTTATAATCCTACGACAGAGGTTCCCAAAGTGCACATCTGACATGTGAGTGAGAGTGGCTTTCTGTAAAAGTTCTTTGTATAACACACTTAATATGAAACGCTTTTTAAAATGACATATGGACTGTTTTTTATAATATTTTTCATTGAATTAGGTAGTTTTGTTGTTATATAGCATATTAGAATTCAAATTTATAGCGCGTAGGCGGTGATTAGAAAGCCAGCTACCAATAAATACTTCAAATGCACTTTTAAATTTATATTCGCTAACACTATAATACACAATAAGCAGACTAATTGTAGCAATGGTTTTTTTGCATTTGCAAAGTTTGTATTTAGCTTTGTATTACAAAAAAAAAAAAAACCGAATATCCATAGCGAACGTTCATGTGAAGCGTTCAAATCTAAAAAAATCTGTTTTATGCATTTGTTCTGGAAAGAAGGGGTGATATTAAGAAAATATTTCAAGGGATCAAAGTATAATCTCATTTAGAAGAAAATCACGAAAAAAGTGTAAAGTAAACACAAATCGCTTATATTTATTTATTTTTCTGAAATCAAGAAATTACTTATTAAAAATTTTCTTTGGTCACAAGCTACAGTTTGCACTCAAAGCCGCTTCATACATATTTTAAGTATTTAACGTTATATTTGAGAAAAACACCGTTCATTTGTTAATACGTTTTTCGTAACTATTCTTCAAATATCATGCAAGATTAAATAAAAAAAGAAAAAACATTCTCATGAGATGTTTTAAACATCATAGTTTAGGTGGTGAGAGTTTTCATCGCTTATTATTGGATGGACCACGTCAGGTTTATTTCAAAGGTGCAGTATCAAAAAAAAAAGTATGATGACGTATTTAAGCGTGCGAAATGTTCTTTAAACCATTAATATATAAAAGTGCAATTATGCATTACTTAATACCTCACATTTAGATATCTCTACAGATACATTTACGTGCGGCTCTTATTATATTAATGTAAATTACTTAGCAATGTGACTCGAAGTTAAGGCATAAGAGAATGTAAAAATAAAGATTAATTTCAGTTAACCTATCATTAAAAATATAAATTTTAGCTGACATCCCTTCCACTCCTATAACACAAACTCACACCCACACACGTACACTCCTGTTAGACATTACGTCAGGGTCTATCAAAGTGATGAAACACTACGAAATACAGTACAGTATAATAGCTGCATGCTGAAAGAAGAGCAAAGTCGAATAAGTGGGGCGCAGAATACAGATAAGGCGACTAACGGAAAATATCTGTCGGATCTCAGTGCATGGTAATGAGATTCAATAGACGAGGTATCCGCAAACGGAAACGGGCTGTCAGATATTAATATATGATAATGAGCTGCAATAGACTATTTGGCATATCTGTGATATGTGTTTTATCATGGTTTCTAGTCACGGACATTAAACAAAATATGAGAAACATGGCAGCACAAAAGTAAAAAATAAGCACTGTGCAGAATTTCTCAAGGCTATCCAATCAGCTAAATTAGACATACTGCTTTAACAATAAAATAAGTCAAAACAGCGAACCATTTCAAGCTAAAGCAGAAATAGCAAGCGCTGTGCGCATTGCTTTTCCATTGTTCTCGGAATAATAATAAAGAGCATATAAAGCAGAAATAGGAACGGATAGTAAATGAGACCTTCGTATTAGTACCTTCACAGATGATGTTTCCCCCTCATCACAGAAGGAAACACAACGAAGCTGTGTAAATAAATAGCTGGACTAGAATATAGAAGGAAAAATGCTAAGCAAACCAACAAACCAGGAAAATTACAAAATGTAGTACGTACACCAAGTGCGTGTATGTGCGTGTTTCGATATTTCGTTCCGTTCTTCATTATTTGTTTCTGGTATAATATTATTGGGAACATTTCTTTAAATTATAGCACAAAAATGTACATGAAAAAATTTTACTCTCATATACATATTAACGAAACTGTTCTTGGAGGTGTGTGACTAACATGAGTATGCTAAACATCTTCGCATATTCCAGACGGGGTTAGAATCTAGGTCTAAACCGAATAGCTTCGTCGATACCGACTAAGATATAAAGAAAGAGACTCTTGCGCAATCAACTAGATAGTCTGTATATTCTACATGCAGAATATTCCTGTTTCCAATTTACGTCGATATACCTGTCATCACAAAACTTTAGACAGCTTCTCAGTTTATCGGAAAGCCTCCAAAACTTGCAGGCTACGTAAAGGTTTGAACTCCCGTTTACAAAAATATTCAAGCCCTCCTTGAAAAAAATGTGGTAGAGAAATTAAACGTGTAATAATATCTACATGTCTGTACAGTTCAAACTACAGAGTATATTCGCATGATAGTAATATTTCATCTTAAATTGTTTATAATTTACAAAATCTTAACCAAAAATGAAATGAGTTGTCCACAATATTCCTAAAATTAATTGCGGATGGTGTATACTTCTTACTATGATATTACAGAGTGTAATGTAATATACAAAAATCAGATGTAAATTGATATATTACGATATTATTATATGCAGAACAAAGAAGTCACTAAACATAAACAAATAATCAAAATTACTAATTTTCGATTAAATTAAAAAAAAATTAATAATATAAAATAATCAAAGCTGATAAAGGTTTAAAAGATATAAAGGCAGATTATATAATAATCAGGACAAATTAAAAAAAATGTAAAAGGCCCAAAGTGGTAAATTTATTATTATTTTCATCATCTTTCCAAAGTTCTTAAGTCCATCAACAGTAGGTGTTAATCCACCATACATTCAAATTTTTTCGTGCGTAGTTCGTACGTAGTAAAATATTTCCACAAATTATCCAATTTCATATAATTTATATCCTTACACTACATGTAATTAATTCCCCAAAGGTGGTAGGCTGGTTAATGTTGAGGGGGGAAAGCTGCAGAAATGAGACATAAACCAAATATACAGCCAGCGAGACAGAAGGAGATAAATACGTGCCGAATAATTTATTATATAATGAAACCTGTGCAGCATTCATGCCTAAACATACACACGCAACGAATTTAATAAGATTTTTAAATAAGTAAATATTAAAAGTCCTAAGTATCATAGGACATCATCCGTACAGTTAATTCAAACAATTCTAGGAACACTGGTGTTCCTAGTATTGCTTGAATTAACTGTACTGACGATTTCCTATGATACTTTCACGAAATATTTACTTATTTGAAAATCGTATTACTGTGGTTACGTATGCATGCTTAGTGCTGAATAATTAATTAATAAAAATAATAATTATTAAAGAAATGCCAACAGTACATATATACAGTAACCAACATTGAATCTCTGCTGTTGATAGTACGGTCAGAGCTTATATGCTTCCTCTCTCTCTCTCTCTCTCTCTCTCCTCTTGGTTCACAAACATGTTTTTTTTTTATTTTAGATATTTCTAACATATAAATGTATTATTTAAGCATAAACAGATAACAACCATACTGACATATTCAACTTAAATTAATAACTTTTTACATATAATGTTACTAACCTGTCTTCCATCCATAAACAACAGTATCTTTTTAAGCCATATAAAATCATTGTTAGCATAACTCGTTATAATATTCCCGTTTTAGACAACGTTATTAATCTTGTGTGAAAAGAAGAACACATCTTATCATAAATCTGTTTCTCTCTCTCTCTCTCTCTCTCTCTCTCTCTTATTCTTACCGTGTTGGTTTACCACTCGAAAGTACAAAAAAAAAAAAAAAAAACCGCTTTCTGAATAAAATAAAAGATGAGTTGCTTGTGTTTTCAAAATATTATTCTGAAAACCAAACGTAGTATTTTTTTGAAAATTTCAAACAAAGGAAGGCTTTAAGGTGTGGTCCATTGTAAACACTTTATAACAAAAAAAAAAAGAAGTTTCTTTAAAACGTGTGCAATATTAAAATGAATGGAAAAGGCGTTAAAATCGTTCTGTGTATATGAAGGAATGAAGATGATGAAGCAATTGGATAATCAAAGTATTAGATTCCTCTTACAATTATATTTACTTTCTAATTCGAGTGGGCTACAAAATATTCTTGTCGCAACAGCATGAGTTATGTGGTACACTTTTATTCCAGTCAATCTGATTCATCCATTTAAACATAAGGATTCATTACACGTACATAATACTGAATCATCGCTTTGCTGGATGGCGAGAAAACATCCTGTCATCAATATTCATATTCATGCTTCCGTATATACGCCCGTTGTTCTCCTAGAACAAACTCAGAGGGTTTCATAAGAGAACATGCATGCATGCATGCAGAGAAACATATGCCGTGCATATATTTGTGTAATAATAAAATACCGAAAATTGGCTATGTCGCTTGAAGAGAACTAATAAACGAACTTTAAACTGGACTTTTAAACACAACCACTACTAGTTTTTCCATAGACAATCACAAACATCCATGCCATTGGGGGGGATTCGAACCCGCAGCCTTTTGGCTGTAGAACTGATAAGCTAACCACTCAGCCTAGCTGACCGTGTGGTTAGCATATATGATTTGAGTGAATACTATTAACTTTGTTTTTTCAGGGCTTATATATATGCCATTTTCGGTTAACCAGTTAGTGATTTGATTGATGTCATGTTGCATATTTGTGTAAGCGATATTTGTGTTGTTGTGAATGGATACTATGGCCGTGTTGTCTGCTAATGGAATATTTTACTTTTTTAAGAGAAGACGGCTTATGTCGTGTGTGTATATGTTAAATGGAATGGGAGGTAGGACAGCTCTTTGCGGTACTCCACAGGTTACCGGAAACTCTTTGTTTCCGGTAACCTTTGTCTGTACGTTAATCTTATACGTGTGATATGCTTCCTGTTTTCCATGTATGCTTTAAAGCAGTGGTCTCAAACTCAAATTGCATGCAGCTCGATTGCACAATGTGAAGGCAGCTGACGCGCCGGAATTGTTTTTTTTTAACATAATATATAATATATATATATATATATATATATATAACCTTTATAAGTTGTCAATAAATAATGACAACCTATTCTCTTTCTTTTATTTATTAAATTTTTCTTCGACACATAAAGGAAAAAATACATATGTTTGTATGTAAATAATTATAAACTTCTTTATTTCTTACTGCAACTTGACACTTGATGGCCTTTCGATTCTGATAAAGTTTGTAGTTTGTATCATGGGAGAAAAATTACTAGAAACTATCTTCATCACGAATTGTACATGCTCATCGGTCAATCGGGTTCTTTTTTTACACGTATTAATTTTCAAATGCGAAAAAACCGTTCACATATAAATGTACTCCCAGACAAAGCGATTATTCTTATTGCAAAACTGAAGGTATTTATCTTTTGACAAGTACGAATAAAAGTTAATCAAATCTGTATCTTCAAATCTTCGAATAAGATTTATATCGCACTGCAAATTAATTAGCTCAATTTGTAGATTTTCTGGTGCATTATTCACGTTCGTTTTTAATGGTAATGAAAATAATGTAAAATCGGGCTCCAAATAATAAAAATCTTTCTTCAAATTCTTGTCGTAATAATGCTATTTTTTTCATGCATATTCTTGAGATTTTTCATTTAAAATAATAGGGCAAGATTTAAAATATAGGAAATGTACGAAATGTTTTGATTCCAGTTGTGTTTACCGTAATTGCAATTTAACTTTAAAAACATTAACACAAGCATACATGTCAGTGATCAATTTATTCTTTCCTTGCAGCTCTTTATTGAGAATATTGAAATGGTCGGTTAAGTCAACAAGAAATGCTAAATCTGTTATCCATGTATCATTACGTAGCTCATCGATGGTTTTATTTTTTTATGTAATGAAAATTTTGATTTCATTTATGAAATCAAAAAAAAGTTTTAATACAGCTCCTCAACTTAACCACCTCACCTCGTTATAATAAACCGTACTCACTTTCAATTTCTTCAAGCAATGCAACAAATTCTCGATGATTCGGATCTCGTCCCCGGATAAAGTTTACTGTTTTAGTTACTGTTTCATAACATTATCCATCTACAAACGTTTGTCACAAAGTGCTTCTTGATGAATAATGCAATGTATAATGCAAAATTTATTCTGAAATGGTCCTTCTTTCACTATATTTCTTAATTTTACAGTCCATTTTTTTACCAACCATCGCAGCTGCAATATCACCTGCAAATCCAACGATTTCACCCCAACTTAATTTATATTTATCTATTACAATTTTTATTTTAGAAAAATTAGCTCCTCAACTTAACCACCTCACCTCGTTATAATAAACAGTACTCACTTTCAATTTCAAATTCTCGATGATTCGGAGCTCGTCTACGGATAAAGTTTACTGATTTAGTTACTCTTTCCATAACATTATCCACCTGCAAACGTTTGGCACAAAGTGCCTCTTGATGAATAATGTAATGTATGGTGCAAAATTTATTCTGAAATGTTTCTTCTTTCACTATATTTCTTAATTTTACCTTCCATTTTTTTTCACCAACCATAGCAGCTGCACCATGACTTGCAAATCCAACGACTTTACCCCAACTTAATTTATATTTATCTATTACAATTTTTATTTTAGAAAAAATATCCTGTGCACCAGTTTTTCCTTTCATAGGAATTATTTCCAATAATTCCTCAATTACTTCAATTTCATCAATAACATCTCGTACGAAAACGTCAAGTTGTGCTATATCTGTGATGTCAATACTCTCATCAACTGCTATTGAGAATGCTGCAAAATCTAAACGTTTTTCTTTTAACTGACATCCTAAATAACTAGAGATTTTGTTAATACGTTCCGCTACCGTTTTGACTGACCAACTAATATTTTTAAATAATTGTTGTTTGTCAGGACAAAGAAGTTCAGCAGACTTAATCAAACAATCTTTAAGGAATTCGCCATCAGTAAATGGTTTTGATGGTTTTGCAATGATTTTGCAATCGCGAGAGCAAAACTTTCGTGAACTATTGCTTCACTGGATTTATTTGCTTCAGTAAAAAGATTTTGATGTCGTTGTAAGCCAGATTTCAGAAACTGTAACTTTTTCCCCCCTTAATTTGTCTTCCATCATTTCAATTTTCTTCATGATTCGTTTCGTAATGGGACGTAAATTGCATTTTTTTGGAACTGATATTCCGTTATTACAAAAAGAAAAAAAGAACATACAATTTTACTGAGCACAACACCACAAAAGTACATAATAATCCATTTATATTGAAAAACACGTCCTTCTTCGTCCACTTCTCTTTTATTCTTTGTTAAAGACATAGCTTACAGTTTAATCTCTTAATTAAATTTGCTATTATAATTTTTATTTACAACTTTAATTCAACAAGATGAACTTTCGTATGAAAGCAACACTCAAAAGTTGTGCGCAATTCTAAGCGATAGGTATTAATATAATGTAGATCTAACAACAAACAAATATAAACAGATTTTTTAAGCCGTACGTTAGTTTGTATCCATCTACAGTATATTGCAATATAAACTGTGTAGTTGTGCATCGGAAACACCAGAATACTGAAGCGCCATCAACTGTCGGCTAGCAAACGAAATTTACTGATTGCAAATTGTAGATATGGACTGAGCTTATGAGCACATTAGCTCAGTCCATATCCCTATGTCTCTAAAACTGTACGCACCGTATTTACAACAAATACATAATTGAAATGTATTCGCGAGCCGTGTAAAATTGCTTCGGGAACCGGATGCGGCCCACGGGCCGCCAGTTTGAGACTACTGCTTTGAACCACTGGAGTAGACGTCCTCTGATTCTAATATGCGTTAGTTTAGTTATAAGGTCTTTTGTGTTAGCGTGTGAAATGCTTCTGTTAAGTCAATGAATACGAGTAATGTTAGTCTTATCTAATGCAGCGTTTATTAGGTCTGTGAATTCTTTGAAAGTCATATTCTGATTTGGGTAAGATTTGAAATTTTTCCACGTATGTAGAGAGTTTGTAGTGCACGATGTACTCCATGATTTAGTTGAATACAGATAACATGGCGATGGATCTGTAATTACTTTTAAAGTTTCTTTTTCCTTGTTTGTGTATGGGTGTGATTAATGCAGTCTTTAGTGTTTCAGGTATATGTGTCCCGTTTCAAATATTTTATTTAACAGTTTTTGAATAACTGGACATAGGTTGGATGAATGTTTCTTGATGTCTTTTGGTCTGATTCCGTCTATCCCAGGTTCTTTGTTGGGGTTAATTTTTTGAATTGCCAGTGATCGTTCTTTTGTTACTGTGGGGAACCGCGTCGACAGGATTGCTCATGGACCTAGTGGAGAATATTCTTTTGTGTGAGGGAAGGTTGATTCTTGTAGTTTTTGGACAGAGTTCACGAATTGCTGATTAAAGTTGTTTGCCAACTGTATGGGGGATTTGGGGTCGCAAGTAAATCTGTGTTTTATTGTTTCTGAAGAAGTGGCTCTGTGTATATTGCCCAATCTCCGATTATTATCAAGTATTCTGCGGTGCCTTCTTTAGTGTCTGAGATCCATCTGTTTAGTCATCTAGAAAATTTGTGGTGCTTAAGTTGGGTGGTCTGTATATTGCTTTTTTTATCAAGGAGTTTTGTTGTTTCATGTTTTTCATTTCGATGCATATGTTTTCTGCCTATTCTAGTTTATAATTTATTTCTGTTACTTCTAGTTTATATTTGGTAAATATTATAATATCACCTCCTCGTTTAGTTTGACTGCAATGTTTGTGTTGTTGGAAGTGTAGCATTTGGTAGATGGTTGCCTCTTCGTTTGTCGTAGATAGTTCAGTCAGTATTAAAATGTCTATGTTGTCTATATATATTCCTTCAGATAAGCTTGCAGGGTCAGCCAGTATTTTTGAATGCTTCTGATGTTGACGTGGAGAATAGATAGTCCTTGTTTTGGAATAGTCACTTGTTTCCATTCTGTTATTGATTTCTATTGATTGTTATATAAGTAGTATAATATTACATGTTGTAGTTTACTTTTTTTTGCAAGTTTGAAAAGGTGTGATTATACCACAGTATTTACACATATGCAATCTAAATATTATATTTCCTAATTCTCAAAAACATACAGTGTAAACTCCTGATTTACATTTTTTATTACATTGCATACATTTGTTACAGTTATTACATACATTACATAATTTGATTACATATGATACATTACTTGCTTTTGTTTACATATGATACTAACATTAGGTACATTTGTTTACATATAATACATACGTTACATACATTGGTTTACATGTGATAAGCATATTACTTGCATTTGGTTACATACGCATTTAATGTGCACATCTTGGATGAGAATTATTTTCTCTGCTTTCATCCTCGAAGCTTGTATGAAAGCTTACCTGAAGATGACGCCAGTTTTTTATTATTTATTTGATTTGTTTGCTGTGTTGGGAAGCAACGAAATCTATGATTGAGAAATTCGCGCAAGCACGCACGCACACGCACGCACGCACGCACACACGCACGCACGCGCACGCGCGCGCACACACACACACACACACACACACACACACACACACACACACACACACACACACACACACACACACACACACACACACACACACACACACACACACACACACACACACACAAATAACTTGGAATGTATTGAGGCGTCGCTGAACTGAAAGCCAGAACGAAGCTTCATTAAGTTTGTATGGTATTTTGGGTGCGTGTTTCTTGTGCATAGTGTGTCATTAGAGCTCTGTCAAGGCTATTGTAGTTTGTAAGTTTTCTGTATTCAAAAGGTAATTTGTTTGTCATTGCTTGGATGTAGAAGTTTCGCGTGGCCTTTTCGTAGTCATTATTGTTTTATATGTGATATAATTAGTTGTCTGAGGTCTTGTTATACGGTATGTATTTCTGACTGTCCTGTAGTTGGCATTGAAATAATGTTTTAGCACAGCTGCATAGTGATATAAGTGTTTTGCTTTCAGTGTTTTGTATTCTGACATTGCAGTGTATATAAAATCGTTATTGTCTCTTTTGTTCCCAAAAGATCAGTTTTATCATTTTGTACTGTAGCGACATTAATCTATTTAATTTGTAGTGTGCACAGAAAGCATACGTTGTTATGGCGTATCTTAGTATATTTTGGCATAGTGCTTTGCATATTATTGTTTTTAGGCGTGTGGGAACTATGTCTTTTAACCCGTAGAGTTTGCCACTTATTGTTCAAAGTTTGTTGTGTAGATGATTTATCAGGCTATTCCAGTTCATATCTGCATTGAAGTAAATTCCAAGGTATTGTTTCAACCTGAGTGATTGTAGTGGTTTTGCTATTCTGTGTGTTTTTTTTATGTTGTAAAGTGGATGTTGGATGGTTATATATTTGTTATCAACTGTTCGAGTCAGTGGATTTTTGAATATCATTAATTTTGTCTTTTCTGAGTTTAGGCGTATGGAGTTTTTCATGAGCCAGTCTTTAATCAGATTTATGTCATGTTGCATGTTTGTTTGCGCTATTATGGATGGATAATATAGCTGTATCGTCTGCGTATTGGAATATCTTACCTTTGAGTACTACTACTACTACTACTACTACTACTACTACTACTACTACTACTACTAATAATAATACCTCAATTGTTTTCTGTTAATTAACTGACCATGCATATTATTTATTTCTTTCTTTCAGAAATCCCGGATGCTAAAAGCCATTTCCCATTATTTTTAAGCATTACAGCTAAAAACGTTTTCTTGAATATATAATTCTCTTCTTCCGTAACCATGGGGTGAAAGAGCAACAACAACAACAGCAACAACAATAACAACATTCAAAATGTGTGCTAAAATATGTCATGAGAGATCTAAGTTCTCAATCGCCACCCTTTGGTTATTGAACTAAATGATTTTTTGTTTTTTTATTTATCTCATTCTTATCTACTTCCACTAAAAACGTTTGTGTTGTAAGCCTATATTATCTTGTAATTATTTCATTTCGGTTGAATGCGAGTTTATTAAGCAAATGAGTACAATAATTATGCCACATAATTTTATTACGTTTACCTGCTCTCAATCACTTTAGATTTTAACGTGTAATTTGGTACAAACCATATCACATGTGAACTCGAAATCTGTTGCAGTGCCACAATGAGATGTATATGAGTTACTACTACATTTACTACTACTACACACGATATGATAGAGAGAGAGATGACATCAGTAAATGAGAAGTATTGAGTACGAAGTATGCATACTGAATGTATTCATATTATAAAGAATCAAATTCTTTTTAGAAAAAGAACACTGAAATATTTATTTTAAAATCTACGTATTTTCAAACTCGTTGAATTTCGAATTAATTATAATTAATATTTTAAAAAATATTCATAAATAGTGATTATTATTTGTTTTAATAATATATTAATATGTTGAATAAGATTTCGACATTCATGTATAGTCGTTTACAAAATGTAGGGAAATGAACAGCAGAGGTCGCCTCTCTCCGTAACACAGCTATGCTGTCAAGAGCTAGATTTTGATTGCAATTTTATAACTTTGACTATTTATTCTCCTACAAGCTAATTTAACTATAATTTCGACGATCAGTTTCTAGAAGTCTCTTCGTTTGCAAGTTAGAGTAAGTTGCTTAAATTATTACTTTATATTTGGACAACTACGTTTTTATTCATGTATTATGTATTTAAGAGACTCTCACTATGTAATATTTAATAATGATGATGTTATTAATACCAGTAAATGATCACTTCTTATTCATCTTACACGTTCGGGTAAGAAGAATAAGAAGTGATCATATGTTATCATTTTATCGACTCCTCCCTCTCTCTCTCTCTTTGCTGTTATATTGATCTAATTAAAGTTTGAGGATCAAGGGGGAAAACCACGTGATGAGGACTTACTTTTGTTTGTTTATCTATTTGTTGTTTTTATGAGCCATTGTATGTGGCTTTCGTTTAATGTTTCTTGTAGAAATTACCGAACTGGATAAATGTCCATATCACCCACATCGTAAACTTACTGGAAGGATTCAGTATGTCAGAACTTTAATGCATATTCCACAGTAGTCTCTGTAATGTTACAGTAAGCTACCGGGAATATTCAAAATAGATGGAATCTCACCATTTAATTAAATTGTGTTATTTTATTAAAAATACATTATTTTCATTTACTAAATAATATCAAAATTCATAAGAAACATCAACCCCAAGATGGAAACCATTGTACAATTCCACAGGAGCCCTTCCTCTGGAATAGATTCTCCTTTTATAAGAATGAAAATACGATGAAAGGAATGTTTGTCTTTTTTAAAGGCATATTAGGCGGTCTACTAAAGAGTTCGTATTTTCATTTCTCAAAGCACACACACACAATATTTAACAGAAAAAATACAGTGTAATTGGTAATTGTACAGGGTGAAGTACAAACAGTAGATAGAACATAGAAGAGCTCAGCCTTTCGGTATGAGCAACCCGCTCTGAGGAGACACTACGAAAGTTTACTACTAATAATACTTTTAAGCTCTTCAGTATCGCATGAGTTGAATGACGTCTAGATTTTTTACGGTTCATTCAATATGTATATAAGAATATGTCCGCATCTCTGTCTAAATAGCAAATTGTCAAGGTGAATCAGTAAATATTATGACTGACCGGATCCTCTCGTCTACGCATTCCATTTCTGTTTAGACTTTGTAAAGCAACTGTATTCTTTCTAAATATTCATAATTGTAATCGCGTTATTTCGTTATTAAAACATACGACTTATCCTTTAAAATAAAAAATTTCGATTTTGATTTCGAAATTGGTTTAAACGCCAGATAGCAAAATGGCTGCAGTCAATTAGACTTTTCTCGTTTTCCTTTATGATATCGGAAAAACCGCTTTAGAACATAATCAAAAGACCAGAGAATGCTGCTATAATGGCTTTGCTTGCCTCTGTTGTATTTTATTTCATTTCATGTGATTACCACTACAAAAAATAGTAAATCTAGGGTATACCAGTAATGATTTTTAACGATTTTTTAAAATTAATTTTTATATGTATTTTTCTCAACACTATTGAAATCTATATGGTGACTAGACACGCAACAATTTTTCATTACCCAGATTGAGTTCATTGCCCCGAAAATAGAAAGCCATTTCATGGTTGGGATTGGTCACTACCCAGACCGGTTTCAACCTTTTTTAGGTCTCCTTAGTAAGTAGCTAGACCCTGAAATACCAAGGCTTTTAGTAATACAGAGCCTTATCAACTTTATCTCATAACTTTATCTCCAGAGTTTCTTATTCAAAGTAATAGCACCTTGTAGCAACTCGTATAGGTAAAGTTGATAAGGCTCTGTATTACTAAAAACCTTGGTACAGGGTCTAGCTACTCACTGAGGAGACCTCAAAAAAGGTTGAAACCGGTCTGGGTAGTGAACCCTCACTCATAATGTACAACAGTGTACATCGCTTAGTGAGATGTGTTTTACATTATGGGAAATACTAAGCATAGTGATCAGAGTTTTACCCACCTTTACAACGAGTTGCTCTGGTGTTGCACTACCTTTAGACTTGAACTACGTTCAGGAGAAAACTTAACTGTTTTGCTTACTTGGGAGAAGGAGTAAAAAACCAAGTTTATAAAATTACTGTATATATATTTATATATTATTTAATCACTGAATTCCGAGATAATAGGGAAACAAGTAAACTTAATATAAAATTAAATTTACTTGTTTCCCTGCTATATCAGAACTCAGTCATTAAATAATATTTAACATCACTATAAACCGAGTCAATCTGCTTACCAAAAATTCATATATTATTATTATAACGTAATACCTCCAGGGAGTCCAGTCTCATCGAGGGAGGACACCTGCTCTACATCTCATTGTCTCCTCCACTCAATCTACCAAATACAACTAACCGCAATTACACCAACGCCATCTACCGCCCGCCGCCACCACTAGTATTTCTACAGATAATCAGAAACATCCATTCCCATGGCGGAATTCGAACCTCAGTCCTTTGACTGGAGAGCGGATAGGCTAACAGCTCGGCCAAGCAGGCTGACAAAAATCTGCTTACTCGTGCGAGAGATCGAAATAACTCTGGAACAGGTCGAAGATAGGATTCCAAAAAATTCCTTTAGTCGGGAACTAGAATTGAACCTAGGTCTTTCTTTGGGAGGACAAGTGCCATGGAGTGCAAAAGCCTCTTCTACTGAGCTACATTTTTTTTTTCAATTTCTGTATTTAATAATTCATTTTTTCCCATCCAAACTATTATAGTTTTAACTGTAATAGTTAACTATTATATAAATGTAACATTTCTCGATGAACTATTAACTTCCCAAGTCAGCTGTACAATAATGTGATTGGCTCATTTTACAATATCACTAGTGGGTGAGAGGAAAGAGGCGATAAGGTTTGAGGTTTGGTAATAATAATAATAATCTATTATCATTCTTCTTGCCTGTACAACAACACAAAACACTTATTTGCTTATCACTTAATTCGTAACTTAAAATAAGGGGATATTAAATCCCACATAGTTTTAAAACCGAATAAGAAACTCAAAGATTGGAATCAGAGAGTTTCTTGCCGAATATAGTAAACTATAAAGTATATAAAGTATCGGCGACACTAGCGTTAGCAAATGCAAGTGATCCTATTACGTAGTACAATACTGGGTACTGGGCAGCTCGTTGCAAAGGTGGAGAAGTTCAGATCGCTATTCTTAGGTATCTGAACTTCTCCACCTTTGCAACGAGCTACCCGGTATTGTACTACGTACTAGGATCACTTGCATTTGCTAACGCTAGTGTCGCCGATACTTTATAGTTTACTATATTCGGCAAGAAACTCTGATTCCAATCTTTGAGTTTTTTATTCGGTTTTAAAACTATGTGGGATTTAATATCCCCTTATTTTAAGTAATGTTTTCATTGCCGAAATGAAGCTTATTAGCTCTTTATATTTAAGTAACTTAATTCGTAATTTTTTCTAATTGTATAAAATTAGCAAGCATTGAATTTATTTAAATTTGCTTAACTAAATAAATAAATTATTTAGCTTTGTTGGTTCCCGTCTAGAAAAATCTGAAAGGCGAGGAACCAAAGATCATTACAGCACGTTCACTTCTACAATTTAAAAAATGAATTCAAACATTTGTTCATAGATGGCAGCACCTATAAGTTCTTTTCTCGGGAATATTGTTTTTTTTAGAAAACTGGTCTTAGTCAAAGTCCATTTGAA
Source organism: Typopeltis vanoorti (assembly GCF_054136105.1). Taxonomy (NCBI): domain Eukaryota; kingdom Metazoa; phylum Arthropoda; class Arachnida; order Uropygi; family Thelyphonidae; genus Typopeltis; species Typopeltis vanoorti. The sequence goes on from NC_143549.1 coordinate 123,867,973, forward strand.
CGACCTTTCCGAACCAACATCTGTACAGCGAAATAACATTCGCATGCAATGAAGTAGGAGAGCACTTTTTTTCCCTGCGGTAGGAGATCTGATCCAAGTGACTCAGGTGCTGTTTCCTCTGGTGGAGGTGGCGAGTTAGTATCCTTTCGATTTTACTTCCGATTTGCCCCATGTGCACTAGGAGTGATGAAGGTGTCGTTCTGTTGTTGGTTGGAGGGTTCATCTGATGTAAGGTTGGAGGTTAAGTGTGTCCATTCTTCTGTAGTCATTCTTCTGGACTGGACCGAATTGGTGATCTCCTCCTGGATGTAGTGATGTAATTTCGATATTGTTCCGGGACTGTCTTCCCTTCCATACGCTTGGTCGCACCTGTGAGCCCAAATTACGTACATCGTTAGGATTAGAACAATTGTTTGCACCCTGTTTATATGTTTTCCTTTTAGCCAGAATAATATTTCTTCATTGATTACTTTGATTTCTGGAAGCCATCTTTTAACGGCTTTCCAAGTTACTTCTGCTTCCTTGCAATATAACATTAGGTGGTATAGTGTTTCCGGTTCCTGGCAAAACTGACATGTTGCATTCCCTTCAAGGGGTATACCTTTAGCCACTATCCACATCTTGGTTGGTAGGCAGGCATGGTGTACTTTAAAGAAGAAGGTTTTATACTTTGGATGTATTGGGAGCTTGAAGATATTGTTTAATACCGGACTGAGTGTGATTTGTCCTCTTCTTAATTCTATATGTTGTGGTATGGGAATGGTTGTTCTGCTTAGTTTGTAGTATGTTTCTTTTGTTTTTTGACTTATTAAGGTTTCAGTGTTGATGCGCTCTGTTACAAATACGTATCCCTCCGCCATTTCTGTAAACATTCTGGGAACTCTTCCATGAATCTTTGTCATTGTGCTGATTATTCTGTGTGGAAGGCATTTCTGTAGGAATGCTATTGCATATCCGTGGTATGACTTGGTGTTTTGCTGTTTCTGCAGTTTTCGCTCTGTTGATAACAGTTTTTAAGTGGATATCAATTAGACCTAGACCTCCTGTTTCTAATTCGTGAAAGAGCGTTGTTCTCCTCATCGGTTCGTACCGAAAGCCCCAGATGTAGGTGGCGCACAGCCTGTGGATCTTGTCTGCCCATTGCCCATGGTACGGGATGTTGTTCACTTTGTACCAGATGCGAGAGGATAAATATATATTGCATATTCGCGCTTTACCTCTTACAGATATTTGTCTTGGGCGCATAGTATTTATTTTCCACGCAACAGCTGCGTGGAGTTCTTTCCACTGTTTTTCATACGTTTCTGGGCCGCCTATTTTAACTCCCAGAACCGGTAAGTATTCCTGAGTTCTTATGCCTTGAGGAATCTCAGGGTTCTTTTCCCATTTTCCTATTAGCATGCAATGAGATTTATTCAGGTTTACTTTCAGGGCAGAAGCTTTTGCAAAGGCGTCTAGTAATTTCATTGACTCTTCAATGGATGTTTCCGTCTCTAGGGTTAATGTGATGTCGTCAGCATATGCCAATATTTTTGCTTGGCTCTCCCCGTGAATGTTTGTTCCCTTGATTTCTTTGTTGGAGTAGATCTCTCTTCGTCCTTTCTAGTGAAAGGACGAAGAGGTCCATAGAGAGGGGGTCTCCTTGTCTCACTGAGCATTTCATTTCAAAAGATGCGGATAGCTTCCTGTTCACGATTACTTGACGTTCTGCATTCTCGTAGAAAGTTTGCAGCCAGTTCCTAAATTTTGGGCCAAATCCCATTTCCTCTACAACTTTGAATATATATACGTGGCTTATGGTGTCAAACGCCTTTCCTATATCCAAGCCTAGTAGGACACAGGGTTTGTCAGTCAGACTGTAGTACTCGTATACTGATCTTAAATGAGTAATTGTGTCTGGTATGTTTCTGCCCATAATTGCACAAGTCTGTGCGGGAGATATTAACTTCTGTAGGTACTTCTGTATTCTATTGGATAGGATTTTTGAGATGATCTTGTAATCGGTGTTTAAATGTGTTATCCCTCTCCATTGCTTTATGTCTTTTAATTTTTCTGTGTCTGAAGTTTTCGGGATAAGTGTGATGTACCCTGTGCTGAATCTGTCTGGTTTTATTTGTGTTTGGTATATTTCTTGCGTCATTCTCATAAATAAATGCTCGAATTTTTGGAAGTAGTTCTTGTAAAATTCGTTTGTAAGACCGTCTTCTCCTGGGGATTTCTTGTCTGGTAAATGCCTTACTGTTTGCCTGAATTCTGCTGCTGTTATCGGGATGTCAATTTCTTCCGCCACTTTCTGGGTTATCTTAGGTATGAAGGGGGAGGAATTTGTTTCTGTCCCGTTCCTCGCTTTGTTTTTCTGAAAACAGTGTTGCGAAGTATTCGTGAATAGCATGCAGTAGTTCCGCATCTTCTTGAATGATTTTCCCATCGTAGTGTAAACATTCTATTGTCTTTCTTTCATAATTCCTTTTTTCGAAAATCCAAGCTGTGGATATTTTGCCCTCATCATTTTCTATGGTTCTTAACCGGGAGCGGAGCCATGCTCCTTCTATTTCCTCAAGTTGTTGAGCCTTAATTTTTTCTCTAATTAGATTTATTTCTTGTTTAACTTCTGGTTTGGTCCGATCCATGTAGTACAGGCTGGGTAGTTTCTTTAGATCTGTCTCTCTTTCTTGGTTTTGCTGGTGTTTTCTTTTAGTGCTAATTTTTATGGCTGCGTTTTTAATTTTTCTTTTGAAAGTTTCCCAGGCTATTATTGGATTGACTATTTTTACTACGTCTGATATTATATTTTGTACTTCTTTTTTGAATTCTTCATCTTTCGTTAAGTTCTGATTAAATTTATACAGTGGGAAATTTCTGTTGACGAATTTTGTTCTTTTTTCCTTGTGAGGGGGTTGAAATTCTGCTATTACCATGTAGTGATCGCTGAAAGTTACAGGGATATGTTCAACACTGCTCGCAGTGAAGCCTCTGTATTGGGACACGTAAACCCTGTCGATTCTTGAGGCGTTCCCAGGAGCGAAATGTGTGAACTCCTTTTTTCTTGGATGCAAGCATCTGAAGGCATCTGTTAGCCCGCAATCTACAAAGGTCTTGATGTGTCCTTTCTGTGGCGCTTGTGACCCTTTCTCCTGATCAATGAAGGGCTGTTCCACGAAGTTCATGTCACCTGCAATTACTGCTATGTTTTTATGTTGCAGATTTTCTTTGATTATCTGCCAAAATGTTGTATTTTCTTCACGTTTTGTTGGACCATACACATTCATTAAGGTTATTATTTGATTGTCGAGATGTATGTCAACTTCTAGGGTTCTGTGCCTGACATAGACTTCGTGGGACAGCAGTTGCATGTGTGGTGCCTTTTTGATAAGGATAGCTACTCCAACGCTAGAACTACTGCTGGCAGGTTCATTTATTAGGATGTAGTGATGGGCTAGTCTTTTTTCTAGTTGTATTATTGGCTCTGGCGAGTGAATTCTTGTTTCCTGCAGCATTATGATGTCTGGCAATTTTTTGTGAATTTCATTGATCAGCAGGTTTTGGCATTCTTTGGTATTTATTCCGTTACAGTTTAGGCTCATTAACTTCATTTTGGTTCTGATTTGTTCTGTTACAATTTTTCGGGTAGTTTTATATTTTGCTTCTGGCTCTGTAGTATTTGGCGTGACCTTAATTTTTGTTCTTCGCTGTGTTTTAGGAGCTAGGTTTTGTGTTGCTGGCGACTTGCTACTTGTCTGCCCTTGGGATTTCGGATTACAGGTTATTTGTGACTCTTTTGAGGTTTCCTGCTTGTCACCTGTACAGTTCTTTCCACTAATCTCTTCCCTCGGTAATGGCTCAGGGCGACTTTCTGGAATTTCACTTTCTCTGCTTTCCCCCCCTCTTATCGTCTGATATAGACATTTCTGGAACAGTGGTTTTGTTGCCTTTTTGTAACGTGAAGATTTTTTTTTGTTCTGTTGATGAGTTGTTGCTTCCGTTGTTATTCTCCCTATTTTCATCTTTACCTTTGTTATGCCCATTTGTGTCTTGCACATCCTCTTCTCCGCCTTCTATGTCTGGGGACTCTTCGTTTTGCCTCAATATGGAAGCGTACGTGCTACCCTTGCATTGATCTGCTGTATGACCTATGCGGTTGCACTTTTCACATTTCGGCTCATTGCAGTGTCTGCGTAGATGTCCGATTTTTTTACAGCGGAAGCAGGATGGCAGTCTTCCTGGGACCACGACTATTCCCATAACCTTTTTCACTCTTATAGTATATGGGATATCGTCAATTTTTGCACCTTCGTTGAGTTCTATGACTAATTTTTTTTTTGTTGCTTAGGACATGAGACCAGTCATCATTCTTAATTGTTGATATATTTTCCAGAAATTCTATTTTTCCGAATCTTTCAAAGTGGAGAGCAACCAAGTGATTTGGTATGTGGGGTGGCATCCAGTGTATTAAAATTTCTAATTTTCTACATGCATTTATATTAATAATTTCACAGGTGCCATTCCTCACTTGGATGTTCCCCATGCTGGCAAATCGTTCTTTAACGGTCAGTTGTTTGAACGACAATAGAAAAACATAATTGTATTTTAGATGACCTAAATGCCACACATCACTTTCTTTAACTTTGTTTTCCGTAAGGCTTTTAATTATGTCCTCCTCAGTGTAAGGACCGCATTTTGCGTCACATTTAAGAATAACAGTTTTAGACCAGTCTATTTCGGGTGGTGAGTTTAGCGATTTTAATAGGTCCTGCGAGTTAAAACCTTCAGACCGATTTTCTTGTTCACTATCTGCTTTAGGTTCAAAATTGTTATTTCTATTCATTATGCTACTCATATCACGAAATGGTTGAAACCAAGAGGTACTTACAGTTCCTTCTAACCTTCGCATTTGCCTGCGAAGCTACGGTGGAACTTCGGTCTTCCTCTGCGGCCTGCAACTTGGGAGTCGGGGCAAGGGTCGCGAGGATTAGTAATAATAGGGAGCACTAGAAAACACGTCTGCACTCTATGAAAGCTAGAGGCACTCTTCCTACTGAGCTACATAGGGTCCATATAGTGTATTATATATGTATTATATATATTGAGGTCTCTTCAGTGGGAGCCAGACTTGGGAGAGATACCAAGGTTGAAGTAATACAGAATCATATTTATCTCATATACAAGTAATATACAAGTTGACTTCTGCATTTTATATATGTATATATATATATATATATATATTTTTTTTTTTATACATTTTTCTTTTATCTTGGGTGTATTATACGTTTAAGATACCAAGCAATTTTTAAAAACTTGATCCTTAGGCCGGGAAGGCCTGAGTTAAATACATATCAATAACGCCAGGATTGTTTCATAAATCATTCAGCTGAAGGCAAGTTTAAAGATAACAGTCTTGCGGGTATGTTTTCATATAAAATTCTATTTGTATACCTCGCTAAACATGTAAACTATCCCATAGAACACGCGGAATCTCGAGATGTCCAAAACTAGGAAATTGAAAGAATTTTTCATCATATCCTCTGGTTGACTGCAGATGCACGTGTTCTATAATATGGAAACAAGAAAACAAATATCTTCATTGAAATTAAATGGTCTTAGTGCACTATTATAAATAGCATGCCTTTTATAGGCCACTCCGAAACCAAACTACTTGAATTTTTTTCAGTTACGTGCTGATTAGATTCAATCATCGTCATATAGAACCTACTCAGCACTGCTATGATAGACGTTAGTCTAGAGTATTAAGAAATGTTAAGGGTTGCTACCTGAAATTTGAACTATAGTATTTATAATATTTAATATTTAATATTTTTGTATTTAAACCGTTTCATGCAAAATGAATTCTTCAAAGGCCTTTTGCTTTTTCTTCAAAGCAACTAGGCGATACTCTTTTAGCAATAACCTTTTAAAAATCGGTTCGGCCTGTCTCCACCTTCCTTATTGCGGGAGAGTTGGGATTTTGGCAGTTATAAATAGACGGAATATGAAGAGAGCGGCATACATCTCATATTTCTGATTATAATAATTAGTATTCATTTATTTTTTTGCATATCTGAATATGAAATAATTAAATCTGAAAAATCGAGAATAACCTGGGTCCAATCATGTTTTATAGTCAAAGACTTCAAAATGTTCAAATTTACCAGAGAGACATCGCGAATATAACCTTTGCCATCGAAGTTGCCAGATTATTTTACAAGGCAATGAAAAATGGTCTTCAAAACTCAGTTTACGAATTAAAAACACCCCCAATGACTATTATTTAAATTAAACGGATATTAAATCCCACATTGTTTTAAAACCGAATAAGAAACTGAAAGATTGGAATCAGAGTTTCATGTCGAATATAGTATAGTATAGTAAAACTATAAAGTATCGGAGACACTAGCGTGAGCTAATGCAAGAGACCCCTAGTAGGTAGTACAATACCGGAGAAAAGTTGGTAGAGTTCTGATCGCTATTCTTAGGTATTTTCCATAAGTTAAAAACACATTTCCAAGGAAATGTATGCTGTTATTCCATTATGGTGAGAGGTCACTACCCAGAACGGTTTCAGCCTTTTTTGAGGCTTCATCAGTGAGTAGCTAGAATGGGAGTTCCTGCCTTTCATCATCGTCCTTTGGAGTATAAAGATTGCTGAGGGTCAGCAGGTAGTAATAGGGGAAGTTAAAGAAAGGTAGAGTATGATAGTAAGAGATAATAAAGAGGCCTCAGTCAACCTGTTCAGCTATGTAGCCAAGAGGTTGTGGCTAAACGGTCCGTACATGTCATCTCTTCTAACCTGTTCTAAAAAAAAGAAAAAACTTTAAACGTACTTTACTTTACCCAATAGCTTAAACTAGATTAAACCAGGTGTCTGTAGATGTCTCTTGTTCCTACAAGAAAGAGAAACGTAAAACCTTTTAAACTTAAATTATGTAGGATTGAATTTTGGAACTTGATTAATTAGCTTAGTCCCGAATTAAAGGGATTCATTGTTTTGAAGGGGAGAAAATTCTCCTGACGTCTGTTCCTTACAGTTTACACTGTAACATATCTGAGAGAAAACTTAAAAAAAAAAGGAAACTAAAAGAAAAAAAATTGCTAATTAATTCTGGAGTTCGTCTGAGGAAAAGAAACTTGATATGGCTTTGAAAGAAATCAATGGAACTTCAAATGAAACTCCCAAAATTAAAAGGGATTGAGAGAGTGGGGGGAAGAACCTGGCCCGAGTGATGCAGCCCACAACGGAGCTGCTCAGCCTCGATGTAAGCCTTCGCAGCTCGGGTTCTCAGGCCCACCCCCTTCCTTTGTGGACTAATAATCATAAACCTGTTGTGGAAAACGAAACAAAATTATATACATATATATAACTATACATTTTCCCCCCCTCCTGCGTGAACTAACTCAATTTTTTTTTCTTCTGCGTAAACTAACTCAACTTTCCTAGCTGTCGTAACCTTTAGAAGTATTTACGTCCAAACCACTCAGTGTCTTCTTTGATCTCTGACTCTGTTAACTTTCTCAAAGTTCTGCAGAAGTACTTACTTTCGGCCGCTGTCAGGCCCAAATGACCCGTTACCTGGTTGGGCATGGCCGTGGGTATGTCCTCGATATAGATATCCTTCCATTTCATACATATAAATCCTTTCCGAAGGAGGAACGTTGGCCCATCATCTCTGTACATTGTTTCGAATACACTGTCTGCGGATTCGATGGTCCACTCCATTTCTTTATTATTGGAATCCCATTGTTAACCATATTCACCTAAAACTAGTTTGATTTCTTCTACAGAAACTTCTTCGGCCTCTTCCTCCTGTATTGTTGTTTTGGTCTCCATTTCAAAAGCTTCTGATTCTTCCGATGAGGTTCTGGTTTTACCTGGTTTTGATTTTTTAATGTTCCCTCCTCAGGGCTTCGTGACCGCTTTTGTGTACCTTCTTCTTTAGTAGTTTCCATTTCTTCCTCCGTTTCGCATTTTTCCTCTGCTTCGTTTTCCTTCTCTGTATCTGAAGTGGTAGTTTCTTGTTGGTTGTGTTCCTTTATTTCTTCCACGGCGGTTTCTGTGGTGGTGGCTTTATCCTTGGCTGTTTCTTCTTCCTCTGTTCTTTCTTTGCTGGTCGTTTCTGCATTCTTAGTTACGGGCGCTTCCTTCTTAGTGCGTTTTTGATTCCCTGTTGCTATTGTGTTATGTGCAGCCTTCAGGGTTGGGAAGTCTCCCCGTTCTGTGTCATTAATATTTACTGCTGTTGTTACTGTGGCTGGCATAATAGCACCTCTCATCCTTTCTGCCTACTTTCTGGATGGGCAAGTGTTTACTTTATGATCTATGGTGCAACATTTGAGGCAAGGTGCCTCCCAATGAGCTAGGGCATGTCCTGACGCCATGCAGTTCCTGCATTTGTTCTTGGGGCAGTCTTTACCTAGATGCTCCAGAGAACCGCACTTATAACACTGTTTCTTAACTCCAGGGTAGTTAACAACCACCCTGGCAGAGCCTAGAAAGACAAAATTGGGGACTTCGTCCTTCATTTCCATACGGAAAGTTACCTCGCCAGACTTCCAGTCGGGGAAGTCTGTATCGTTAGCGCGACATTTACATCACGTACGACTCTCCATTTCGAAAACACTTTGTTGATTATTTCGGTTCCCCCCTCAAGATATTCTACAGGGAACCTCTCTATCCTTATTGTCTTGAAAACACTCCCTACTACAAAGGGAAAAACATTTTCCCTTGACATTCTAGTCCTTTACTTAACTTGTTCCTAGTTTCCACATTCTTTACTACTACCTAGAACCTGCCTGCTCCATAAGGGGTAAAGCTAGCTATGTTTTCTGCCCCTACTGCTTCGCTAAGAGCTTTTGCCAACGTCATCTTTGGTATGTCGTCCGCTTCGATGCCAAGGGTCCTGACTCACGATGAAAAAGAAATCATGATTTCGAGAAAAAAAAAAAAAACAAGTCCCAGAAATGAAGGACCTTCAGAACCAGGGCCAAGCGTTCCCTGTTTGCCGAAATCTCCAACTAGGCTAGCTAGAGGCGGAAGACTGCAAAACAGGCACAAGGCAAAATTAGATTAGACAAAGTAGGAAAAAAATAGATATATTGCAAACGATCTTACCACTAGGATCAGGATTCTGGAACATGGAGCTCTCACTCAGGGTCACTGGAAATCGGAACTTCTGTAGCTAGACCAAAGATACTACATTAATAACAAAGTTATTTGTTAACTTAAATGGCGAGATGGACGTCAGTCCCTTGGACTTTTATCCCTTCATCGCTAGATTGTGATTATCGATATGAGAAATTTTTTTGAGCGCATGGCTCGCCCGAATTAGGGCTGTGTAGAATCGTGTGAAGCGATGATCAGAGTTGCCTTCGGACGTCTGTGTCTCCATCTGTCGTTTTTCATCATAATTTGATGCATCACGAATGAGTTGGTTGGGGTGGAGTGATGCCTGGGCGAAGTACTTGGTTGCAGTCTGGTTGAGATATGAAGGTATGTCTGGCATGTTTCCGTCTTGGTGGAGGAGAGCATTCCTAACAAACCACGGGGCGTCGAAGATCATTCGGAGGCATTTATTTTGTAGTACCTGTAATCTTTTGATGTTGCTAGGGGAGGTGTGGCTCCATGCCGGCGATCCGTACGTTAATATGGGTCTGATGATTGTCTTGTATATTGCTAGTTTGTTTTCTGTACTGACTTTGTTTCTTCGGTTGAGTAACGGATAGAGTTGAGCTATTGCTGCGTTGGCTTTGTTGCAGGCATGTGAGATGTGGGAGTTGAATCTGAGTCGGTTATCCAGTTTGATACCCAGGTATTTGACTTCTTTTTGCCATGGGATATCAGTGTTAAATATCGTGACTGCTCCGTGGTGGGTTGCTTTCCTTCTTGTGAATAGTATGGCAGTACTTTTGTCGGCGTTGACATCTATCCACCATTTCTGAAACCATTCTTCAAGATTTGTTGCTGCGTCTTGTAGTCGTTGTGTGGCCATGTCAGTATTGCCATGTCGTCTGCATAGAAGACGGTGGTGGTTGATACTGTGTTTGGTAGGTCTGAGATGAAAATGTTGAAGAGTAGCGGCGATAGGAGGGAGCCTTGCGGGACACCTGCTGTGATGCTTCTCATGGAGGATCTGAGGCCACGTAGCTTAACTTGAAATTTTCGGTCTTTCAGATAGGATTCTATGATTTTTGCTAGATTTAATGGGTATTTTGCAGCTAGTAGTTTGTGGATGAGGCCTTTGTGCCATACTTTGTCAAAGGCTTTCGCCACATCCAGGAAGATTGCACCTGTGTGTTGTTTCCAGTTGTATCCAGTAGTTATGAATTCTATAATTCTGTGGACCTGTTGGGTTGTGCAGTGGCCTTTGCGAAATCCGAATTGTTCTATCGGGATTAGGTCGATCTTGTCCGTTTCATTTTGTAGGCGGTTCAGAATTATCTTTTCCGCGATTTTTCCCAGATTTGATAGGAGGCTGATAGGTCTGTAGTTCTGGGGGAATTGAGGTGCTTTTCCAGGTTTGTGGATGAGGATTACATCTGCCTGTTTCCAGCGAGTGGGGAAGTAGTTGAGTCTGAGCATTGCGTTGATGATCGCCACTAGATGCATAACTGTTTTATGGGGGAGTGCTTTTATGGTTTGGTTTGAAATCTCGTCAGGACCTGGGGCCTTTCTGTTGTTGAGGCTCTTGATGATTTGATGTACCTCCTTTGGTGTAGCATAGCTTGTATTGTCTTGGCTGCTGGTTTGATGGAGTGCACAGCGGACATGCCTGTGTATTTTTTCAATGAAGTGCAAGTCTGCATGCGCATAGTTGGTGCTGAATTGCAGTTCCAGGGCATCCACGAAGGCTTCTGCTTTCTCGTCGTCTCGGTAGGCCATGCCCCTTTCTCCCTGGATTGGCTGAATGTTGGGGCGGTTGCTGCGAAGGGCTTTCGTCATTTTCCACAATGAGTTGTCTTTGGTGTTTAAGGAGCTTAGCTTCTTCTCCCACAGCTGGTTTTTGTGATCTTTGATCGCATATCGAACAAGGTTTGTTGCCCTGTTTAGCTCTTGTCTATCCTGGGGGGATAGTGTTGTATGGTAACGGCGTCTGATCCTGTTTTTGCTGTGGATGAGCTTTAGAATCTCTTCTGGAAGCAGGTTGGCTTGAGCTGGAGTGGTAACGGCGGAAGCTGCTGCTAGGCCAGCTTGGATTGTGCTTTCCAGTTTTCTGATCGTTGTATCTATTTCTTTAGGTGAGGAGATGGTTGGAACGGGTCCTGTGAGGTTGCAGAGGATAGCGTTCAGCTTTTTGAAATTTGTGCAGGACTGCCTGGGGATGATTTCTGTTTCCCCGCCTAGGCTTATTAGTACCGGATTGTGGTCGGAGCTTAGATCATTGACTACCTGTAACTGGAATTGGTGCGAGGTGTTCCTAAAAATGGCTATATCCAGCACATCAGGTCTTTCCAGCGGTCCGTAGTGTGTTGGTTCGGCGGGACCTGCTATGATGATGTTTCTTTTCATAGCGAACGTGTGTAGGCTCTTCCCATTGTTGTTGGAGTTCCTACTGTTCCATGCAGGATGTTTGGCATTTAGGTCTCCCTCTACAATTGTTGCTTCATTTGTGTCGAGGAGCTGGGAGAGATCCGAGGCTAGTAGTGGTTTGCCTGGAGGGCTGTAGACTGAATATAGCTTTAGGTTACCTGCATTGTTGGTGTTTATCTCAATTCCAGTTTCTTCCAGGTGTGTAGTCGTTGTCTTCTTGATCTCATTGTATCTTATGTCTTTTTTGACAAAGATAGCCGTTCCACCTCCTCTGGCATTGAGTCTGTCATTCCTTAGTAGTGCGTGGTTCCTTAGTTTGGGGTTGTCGCAGGTTCGAAGGTGCGTCTCGTTGATTAAGAGGATGTCTATTCTATGTCTTGCTGTAAATTCTTGTAGTTCCAGGAGTTTGTTGTTTAGGCTGTTGGCATTCCAAAATGCGATCTGTATGAAGTTGTTCGAACCAGGTGTATTATTCATTGCTTATCACTGTGAAGATGACTTGAGTGTTTTTTAAGAACTTGTTCGTATCACTCTGATTGGGGTTAGTCTTGCTAAAAACCGTTAGCATCTCCCCTAGGCTGGCAGCAAGGATAGCAGCTGTGTTCTGACTGTTGGGCATAGATTCTGCTGATTTAGCCTTTGAGGTGACTGCTGCAGCATATGAGCTGTGTGATGTTTGCTGATTGATATCTTCTTCAAGGGGTGTGGCACGTTTTTGAGCTGGTGGAGTGCCTGATTTTCTGTTGCTTGCCAGGTTATCTGGGTGGAGAGTGCAGCCCCTATAGTTGGCTGGGTGTGGGCCGCCGCAGTTTGCACATGTGGCTGGAGTTGTGCGTGGTTTGGAGCATGTGTGAGTAGGGTGACTGTCCCCGCACTTCACACATTTGTACTCTGCTCTGCACACTTTCTGTGCATGCCCATATCTCTGGCAGCGATGGCATTGTCCTGCTGTTGCTTTCCTTCTGAGTGGTTCTGTTTTAATCCTGAGATTGCAAACTGTTTTGAGATCGTAAATCCTTCTTTGTTCCTTATTAATTTCCACGAGAACCAGCGGCATGGGACGTTTGTCTGCCCGGTACATTCTTGATATTTTTATTGGCTCCAGTCCTTGAGATCTAAGGTCGATGGCTATTTCTTCGGACGTGATTTCTTCTACCAGTCCTCTAATGACAACTTTTAGGTTCTTTTCGCTTTTCAGTTCGAAAGTGTGGTATGGGGTCTTTAGCTCGTCCATCAACTTTGTTAGCCGACGGTAGTTTGATGTCCCTTCGGGCTGGATACGGACTCCTTCGTCGGAGTTTATGGATGTTTTGAATTTAATCTCGGAGTTTCTCATGGCCTCCGAAATTCTCGACCATTGTTTTTTGTCTCGTAAGATTACCGGCGGGACTCGTTCTTTGATCTGTGTCACTGTGTCCATTGGCTGGTGTTCCAGTTCTTCGGGTGGTGTCTCTTTTCGTCGCTTTTTTCTGCTCACCGTTTGGTAGTCGTCTGGTTCTTCCGGAGTCTGAGTATCTGGGGCTGGGTTGTTGTCTCTTGTTTCATCCTGAGATGTGGTGGGGAGAGGTTCTGAAGGTTGATAGTCCTCAGATTCGACTTCCGCGATTTGATGGATCTCTACTTTACCTGGCCATTTTGTATGTACGAGGTTTCCTACATGTCGGAAAATTGCAAGTAGCTGCTTAAAGTCCAGCTCATCGTAAGGAGTGCTCATGATGATTAAGACTAGTCTTTTACCTTTACCTTACCTTACCTACTTACCTAAAATTTCTGATCACCTGTCTCAATCTTTATCTTTACCTTACCTTACCTTCACTCTAACTTTCCTCCAACCCCTTCCTAATTATGCCCTCTAATAACAAAGTGCATAGCGAAAAGAACTTACTGTATATACTCTGCTATACGAGTTTCCAAGCAGGTGCAACCATTAAGTTACTTAAATATAAAGAGCTAATAAGCTTCATTTCGGTGATATAAACGTTATTTAAATTAAGGGGATATTAAATCCCACATTGTTTTAAAACCGAATAAGAAACTCAAAGATTGGAATCAGAGAGTTTCATGCCGAATATAGTAAAACTATAAAGTATCGGCGACACTAACGTGAGCTAATGCAAGTGATCCTAGTAGGTAGTACAATACCGGAGAACTCGCTTGGCTGCGAGTTCTCCGGTACTGTACTACGTACTAGGATCACTTGCATTAGCTCACGCTAGTAATCGCCGATATTTTAATAGTTTACTATATTAGGCATGAAACTCTGATTCCAATCTTTGAGTTTCTTTTTCGGTTTTAAAACAATGTGGGATTTAATATCCCCTTAATTTAAATAATGTTTATATCGCCGAAATGAAGCTTATTAGCTCTTTATATTTAAGGAACCCCCAGTGACGTTTATAGACATCTAGCAAAATCTGGATACGATTCTGTAACACCTATTGAATAACATGGATAGGAAGTGCAATTTGTCTTACTATTTTATCCACCACTGCCGGTAGAGAGGATGAACCAAATAGGTCAACACACACACACACACACACACACACACACACACACACACACACACACACACACACACACACACACACACACACACACACACACACACACACACACACACACACACACACACAAAGTCATTGCATTTAAACGTCGAGATCATGTTAGATCACAGAAAATGAAATACTAGAAAAGGTGATATAGTTAAATTATTTAGACCGGATAATCATATATCTAAAAGATAAATATATAGATGAGAAAATAAAGAATTTCAGATAATCTATGGAACAATTAAAAAGACACTCCATAAAAAAAATCAAGTCATTTAATTGAACAAACTTTTTTAAAGTAACGACCACCCCCACTCCGCTATATGGTTCGGAAACATGGACCGTTAAAAAGAAAGGTGAAAGTAAAATACAAGCTGCAGAGATGAGATATTTAAGAACAATTAAAGGATGGAAAAGACTAGACCATATAAGAAATAAAAACATCGGAAGAGAACTAGTTATTTACAACGTAAACGAAAAAAGATCAAGGAATATAGGGAGAAAAGGAAAGACCATCTATTTAGGGGTGGAAATATATCTACAAAATATCTTATTCGTCCTCGACATTGAGTTCACAGCCAATGATCCGATTGATATTTGGAGGCGAGAAAGAGAATGCAAATACTAGACACAAAACATAGACAAACACGAATTTTAAAAATATTAAAAACTGCTGCGTAATTGGAATAAACAGGAATAATTTTTTGTCCCATGAGTGAGGTGTAAGTGATAATGTAATTAGTTATCAACGAATATTTTAGTTTTCTTTCCCATTCAGCTTTGCTCCAGCATAATTTGTTTACATCTGAAAGCATTCAAACATGTAACAACACAAGTGTTATGGAATAATAGAATTTATTATTTTGACTTCTTGATTTCTTTCAGTATTGGAATACCGTCAGATGAGATAATAATAACTATATTCCTACATTTTATAGGCATATTTATTTATTATTTATTTTTATTCATAATATAGTGTCAATATTCTCCTCAAATGTCTTTCACAGAGTTTAGTATATCATCAGCCGAATCAGATATGAATTCAAAATATTTTCTGCTCGCAGTTCTTTTGAATGTTGTGGTTGGTGACAAGTACGAATTTGTCCTCCTTACTTATTGCGCAAGATGTTGTGAGTATATTAATGAAATTCTTTCAAATGTATGTTTAATATTATTTACTAAAAGTGCATCATTTAAAATTTAGCTGTACTGAGACCGCAAGCGGTAGTGCCGTATCTACTAACCACCACAATAACACTAGTTGTAGCAAATTTCATACATCTCCATGCAAGTCCACAAGTTCCTCCCGACCCAGTCCTTAACGATATGGAATTTACAGGAATCGTTACCCTGAAATTATTTCACTGATGCAAAAAATGCAACCCAATTACTGCTGCCATATTTATACTCAGTGAACGTAGATGTTGGTTACATCACAATGGAGTGAGCGTTTCTAGACATTTGAGAAAGAAGACAATATAGCTGATGAGAGAACAATTACATTTCGATCTTTTTAAATTATTAAGCTCTTAGCTCATTGTTGAAGGCATTTGACATTGTAGCTTTTGTGATGAAATAGACCAGATGGCCTTGACAGATGTGCTAAAAAAATATGTGGGATAATAATAATAATAATTATAATTATTATTATTGTCTGAGACCTCCAAGGGGTTATGGACTCATCGAGAGAGGATGTAAATTACCCAACCCAGCTATCATACTTTCCCTTAAATTCATTTACGCTAGAAGCACTCACTACCCGTAAAGGACAAATTATTCAATTCAATCACTGCTCTCTGGGAGAAAAACCTACCTCTTAACTGTTTCATGACTGTGAGCAACTTTAACTTCCGTGAATGTCCCCGTGTTCTCTTCCAGCCTTCCATATAACAAATTATTTCATTATTTGAAATGCTATAACACCCATTCTAAAGTTTATAGACCTATTCTGTAATGAACATACTCGCAATCTGTTCTCATAACCTTAATATAATCAGCATATAATCTTCGTAACTCTTCTTTGCCCCTTTCTACAGCTTCTTTATAATCTTCGAACCCGGGAGACCAAATTTGCGCACAGTAATCCAAGTGTGGTCTTATGAAAGCCTTATAAACAGGCAAAATTACTTCCTTATCCTTACATGTCAAGGTAGCTTCAACATAGGAATTTTCCTCTGAGTTGTATTTGCATCATTTGCTATGTGACCTTTGAACTTTAAATTCTTCCCCATGAATCCACCAAGATCCCTAGCCTCTTCAGTTTCTTGTAGCATAACCCCGCTAATATAATATGCCACTGGAACTCTAATTACGCCAAAGTGCATAACGTTCCACTTACTAACATTAAACTTAGAGCCATTTTCGTTTGCCCAGATTTCCAGTCTATTCAAATCATCACTTAATTAATGACTATCAGTAGCATCCCTGATTGCCCTGCCTATCTTCGCGTCATCAGAAACATTGCAAATCTGATGATAAACCTTGCATGATGTCATTAATGCATAGACGGAACAATACTGGCCCAAGGACTGAACCCTGAAGTACTCCACTGGTTACCTTAAATCTAGCAGATTCACACCCACTGTATAGCACTTTTTGATATCTGGCTCTCAACCATTCCCTGATCGAAGTCAATAGATTATGTTCCAACACCATATTCTCCAGTTTACACAAAGCCTACCGTGTGGTATCCAATCAAATGCCTTAGAAAAATTCAATATTATCATAGTGTATCCATTCCCTTTATCCAACCCGGCCGTAACATTGTTAAACATATGAGCAAATTGCTATTGCTTCGTTATTGTTATTACGTAGTTGTAATTTTTATTACAAATTGTTATTACTTCGGATAGCAACATTATCCGAAGTAATTACACTGAATAC
Organism: Typopeltis vanoorti; assembly: GCF_054136105.1. Classification (NCBI taxonomy): domain Eukaryota; kingdom Metazoa; phylum Arthropoda; class Arachnida; order Uropygi; family Thelyphonidae; genus Typopeltis; species Typopeltis vanoorti. Next base: position 123,884,923 of record NC_143549.1, read on the forward strand.
CAGTATTATCACTAATGAAAATGAAGTTATGACATTTAACACAACAATTTTAAATGCAAAGGCTAGAATAATATTTAAAAAAAAAAGAGACAGGAAACGTAAAAGAGGCAGCAATTTTTCTAAAGGAAATAAATTCCAGTTAGCTTAACACTTTCGAAACATGGATAATTTGATATTTAGTTCAATTTGAATAGTACTATAATTATAATAATAAATGGATGGAAAATAGTCATAATAATTGTTACCTGCAGTAGTTTATTATCTGCCACAGGAATTACATGTATATAAAAATAAAATAAACAAGAACACAAGCCATTCTTTGGTGTCTACCACTTCCATTTTTCTGCAATCAGTAGATTTAGTATTTAATAATTGATCGATTGCTAAAATATTTGATTGCTAAAATATTTACACATACTATAAACATTTTGAGTGACATCGCAACTTATAATTTTACAGATTTCAGCACAAAGTACTACATTTTCTATGTTCGATTTCAATTAAACTTTTAATTGAAATCCAATGAAATCCAAAAAATAAAAATAAGATAAACAAGAACACAAGCCATTCTTTGCTGTCTACCACTTCCGTTTTTCTGCAATCAGTAGAATTAGTATATATACATTAATTATAATATATATATATATATATATATTTTTTTTTTTTATTTTTTTGATATGATAATATTTTTATTGATCTGCTAAAATATTTACACATACTATAACCATCTTGAGTGACATTGCAACTTATAATTTTACAGAATTCAGCACAAAGTTCTACATTTTCTACATTGGATTTCAATTAAAATTTTGACAAATGCCTTTTTGCCTCTATATTATGTATTTACAACATATGTTCTTCTAATATTTACAATAAAGATTATGCAGAATTTTTGAATATAGAATATAGAATATAGAATATACATAATAATAATAATAATAATAATAATAATAATAATAATAATAATAATAATAATAATAATAATAATAAGTTTTTTTTTTACTGATCTCTCAAATATTTACATATATGCAATTATCATCTTGAGTAACATTCAGTATATTATTTTACAAGGTTCAGCACTAAGTGCTACATATAATGAGATTTTAATAATAATGATGATAACATAGTTTGTTTGCAGTAATAATTTACAATTATATAGTTCAGAGTTACACAAGTTATATTATATTACATGCTGTAGTTTACTTATTTTTTTAAAGTTTGAGAAATTGTGATTATACAAGAGTATTTACACATATGCAGTTAAAATATTATATTCCTAATTCTCATAAACATACAATGTAATTTTTATGTCTCAGATAAATTGCATACATTGATGCTGTAATAATTATATATATATATATATATATATATATATATATATATATATATATAACATGTTACAATTGTGATTAACAGATACTTGCAAGTTAATAATTTTCTTTCTCGAAGCTTAGCAGAGATTATCTGAGGAAGATATTAGATGATAGATGGTGGTGATTTCATGGTTATGTTCCTGTAATGGTCACAAGCCAGGTATAGATTTTACTGTTTGTTGGTACGTGCTTGGAAGACTTCAACTGCTATCACAGTTTAACTTTGTTTTTATATTTCTCTTGTGCAAATAGGGTTGGAATTAGACATGGTGTGTTTGTTTCTTTGTGTTCTTGTAGTGATGGTTTTTGAGAGGGGGTTTGTCATAGAGGGTGGCTTTGCAATGTTGATTGTTGTACTTATATGTTATGTAGTTTGTGGACTGTGGTCTTGTTATTTGATATGTTGTTCTGGTTACTCTATATGTTGGGCTGTAGTAATGTTTTAACATGACTGTGTAGTGGCTTAAGTGTTTCACCTTAAATATTTTGTGTTTTGTCCGTGCTTCCTGCATAAGAGTGAGTTGTTCCCAGAATATCAGTTCTACCATTTTTTCTTGCAACCATTGTAGCCTGTTAAGTCTGTAGTCTGCGCAAAATGCGTATGATGTGATTGCGTATCTTAAAATGTTTTCACGTAATGCTTTATAGATTAGTATTTTTATCTGTGTTGGGGCAATGTCTTTTAATCTGTATAGTTTGCTTGCTATTATCCTAAGCTTGGTAGGTAGGTAATTTGTATGGCTATTCCAACTTTGATCATCATCGAAGTGAAGCCCGAGATAGCTTGTTGTTTTCACCTGTGTGATGGTTGTGATTTTAGGTTCTACGTTTTGTGTATAGGAGGATGAATGTTGGATAGTGAGATATTTAGTTTCTATGGGCAGGGTTTGGGGTTTTTTGAATACCATTAGCTTTGTTTTTCCTCGATTTATATATATGCCGTTTTCGGTTAACCAGTCTGTTAACCGAAAACGGCATATTAACCAATTAGTGATTTGATTGATGTCGTGTTGCGTATTTGTGTTAGCGATATTTGCATTGTTGTGAATGGATACCACGGCCGTGTCGTCTGCGTACTGGAAGATTTTACTTTTTAGGGGGAGTTGGCTTATGTCGTGTGTGTATATGTTAAATAGAATTAGAGATAGGACAGCTCCTTGTGGTACTCCACAGGTTACATGTACCTCTTTGCTCTATGCTGATCCTATACGTGTGGTGTGCTTTCTGATTTTCGTGTATGCTTTATACCACTGGAGTAGACGACCTCCAATTCCGATATGACTTAGTTTGGTTAACAAGGTTTTCTTTGTTAGTGTGTCAAATACTTTTGTTAGGTCAATGAATAGCACTGATGCTATTCTCTTTTCATCCAATGCAGCATTTATTAGATCTGTGAAATCTTCCAGGAGTGTTGGCGTTCATTTATTTTTTTGAAAGCCATATTGTGTTTTGGGTATGATTTGAAATTTTTCAACGTATGTGGAGAGTTTCTGATGCACGATGCGCTCCAAGATTTGGTTGATTACAGACAGCGTGGCGATGGGTCTGTAATTACTTATAATATTTCTTTTTCCCTGTTTGTGTATGGGTGTGATTAATGCAGTTTTCAGTGTTACAGGTATGTGTCCCGTTTCAAAGATTTTATTTAACAGTTTTTGTATAACTGGAAGTAGGTCGGTAGAGTTTTTGTTGATGTCTTTTGGTCTGATTCCGTCTATCACCGGTTCTTTGTTAGGGTTAATTTGTTGAATTGGCAGTGATAGTTCTTCTTTTGTTACTGTGGGGAACCAAATCGACTGGGTTGCTCGTATAGTGGAGAATGTCCGTTTGTGTGAGGAAGGGTTGTTTCTTGTAGCTTTTGGACAGAGTTCACGAAGTGCTGATTAAATTTGTTTGCCAACTGTTGGAGGGATTTAGGGTCGCAGGAAAAGCTGTGTTTTATTGTTTCTGAGGCAGTGGTTCTGTGTATATTGTCCAGCGTTTCATTAATCAGGTGCCAGGTTTCCTTTATGTCATTCTGACCTTTTGTTAATTTGTTGCTGTAATAGTTTCTTTTTGTCGTTCTAATCTGTGTTGTTAGGAGATTCCGTTTTCTTTTGTATTCAACTTTTAAAGCGATATTTCTGGCGACTTTTTAAGTTGTTTCCATACGGCATCTTTTCTTTGCATGTCTGTTAGTATGTTGTCTATTATCCATGGATTTTGTTTCGTTTGGGGGCGTATTTTTATTTTTGTTAATGCCGTGTTATATATTTTGTTAAATGCAAGTTTAAGATTATCATATACAGCTTCAGCCGAGTCTAAAGAAGCCAGCTGCATCCAGTTTTTTTTTCTGATTTCATCGTTTACTATTGTTTCGTTTAGAATGCTATCATACTGTTTTGTAGTCTCAGTGATTTTTATGGGTTCTGGTTCAGTGTGTAACTGTAATGCTGTGCAATAATGGTCTGCCAGTTTGCATGTTATGCCTGCTGCTGTGCGGCTGTTTGGAGGGGCCCTTATATTTATATAATCAATGCAGGATGAGGTTGTTGTGTTTCCGACTATCTCTTCTCGTGTATACGACTGTATCGATGGGGTTATGTTATATGCCGATAATAGGTCTAAGTATTGTTCTGTGTTGTTATTTATGTTCCTAATGTTTATATTAAGGTCTCCTATTATTATCAAGTATTCTGAGGTGCCTACTTTCGTGGCTGAAAGCCATCTGTTTAGTTATTCTAGGAATTTTGTGGTGCTCAAGTTGGATGGTCTGTATATTGCGTTTAATATCAGGGAGTTTTCTTCTTTGATGTTTTTAGTTTCGATGCGTATGTTTTCTGCGTATTTTAATTTATAGTTTATTTCTGTTACTTCTAGTTTATGTTTGGAAAATATTATTATACCACCTCCTCGTTTAGTTTGACGGCAGTGTTTGTGTTGTTGGAAGGGTGGCATTTGGTAGATGGTTGCCTCTTCGTTTGTCGTAGATACTTCAGTCAGTATTAAATTATCTATGTTGTCTATATATATTCCTTCAGATAAGCTTGCAGGGTCAGCCAGTGTTTTTGAATGCTTCTGATGTTGATGTGGAGAGTAGATAGTCCTTTTTTGGAGATTGCCACTTGTTTCCATTCTGTTGTTGATTTCAGAATATTGCAATTATCATGTTCTGGGGTGATTACATCTGCTTGATGGTCTTCATTCATGTAGGTTGGTGTGCTGTTCCCTTCTGTACGAGTCGTCAATATTCCAATTAATGTGGCAGCCTGTTGAGGTCTTCTAAGGATTTTATTTGCATTGGTTTTACTTCTTGTGTCTTTTTAAGGAATATTTTGCTGCTTTTATCCATATAAACTGGTAATTGTTTTCTGTTTTTACTTTCCTTGCTTGGTAGAATCTTTTCTGATAATATGGCGTTAGGTATTCGGACAAGTATATTGGGGTATTGTCGTGTTCTCCTTTCAGATCCTTGACTACTGGTTTTTTAATCCTGCTATCTTTTATAAGTGTAGTTTTTGTTGGGGTGTTGGGGTGTCGCTCTACGACGGGAGGACGGGTATTATTTTCTCTTTTCCTTTTTTGTGGTACCCGATGCACTGACTGGATGTCTCTTGATTCAATGGGAGAGTCGATTTTTTGGCTTAGTGTCTGTTAGATTACGGTGTCTGTTAGATGATCCGTAGCTATTTCTGGGAGACCATTTATGAGGAGATCATTTTTGTGCAGCTGCTGGTTTGAAAGTTCGTTGACTCTTTAATTAAAATATGCTGTCTTTCTGTTAGCTCTTTAACCCAGTTTTTAATTTCTCTAACGGTCTGTTACACACCTTCTACCGAGTTATTATTAAATTTAATAAATTCCTCATATTAGTTGAATTTTTCAGTAATTTGTGTGGTATGTTTTTTAAATAGTTCTCCAACAAAATCGATTAAACAGTCTTTGAGGTTTTGTAATCTATTTTCAAGCAATGCATTTAAAGTTGGCTCACCTGGGTTTCCGTTATTGTTTTCTTTGTTTTTAATTCCCTCTGTTGTTGATAGTGGTTTACTGCCTGCGGTTGTTTTCTGCATTGGCTGTTTTCCGCAATCGGTCGAAGGTGACATTCCTTTGTTGTCTCTGCAATGGGGACATTTCCATTCGTCACGATACTTGTTTGATTTTGCTTCCAAGTAGCCTCAGACAATCCTGAACAATGAAAATGCATGTTTCTCTGGCAGTTCCTACATGTTACGTGGTTTTCTTCCCTCGTTAAGTCTTCTGGCCATTTGTAGCACTTCATATTTCTTGTTTGACGATCTTGTTGTAACTTCTAAAATGACGACTTCCTATGTTCTCTTCTCACGTAGTCGACCAACGTATACTTCGAACTTTGGATACTTATATATTACTTATTACTTAACAGATACTTACAATTTTTATATAAATATATTCGTCTTAAAGAACGGAATTCACGGTTGTACTTTAAATATTAATTCACAAGAAAAGATCTACTTTGCAACTTAAAATATGGGAGCATCGAAATAGCGAGCTTGCAACCGCTTGCTGCTAAAGCGCCCTCTACCAATAATAATAATAATAATAATAATAAGAAGAAGAAGAAGAAGAAGAAGAAGAGGAAGAATTTTTTTATTGTTCTCTCAAATATTTACATATGTACAATGATCATCTATTCAGTATATTATTTTACAAGGTTCAGCATTTTCTGCTACATATAATGAGATTTAAATAGTAATGATGATAACAGGTTTTTTTATATAACAATCATATTAATAACTTACAATTATATTGTTCAGAGTTACATAAGTTGTACAATATTACATGTTGTAGTTCGCTATTTTTTTATTTTCAAGTTTGAAAAGGTGTGATTATACAACCGTATTTACACATATGCAATCTAAATATTATATTTCCTTATTCTCACAATCATATACACATATATAGTGTAATCTCGTGATTTAAATTTAAAAGAATTTTTTTTTTACATTGGATACATTTGTTAACAGTTGTTATATACATCACATACATTTGTTACAGTTATTATATACATTACATACATTTCTTTACATATGATACATTACATACATTTGTTTACATGTGATATTTACATTACCTACATTGGTTTACATATAATACATACATTACATACATTGGTTTTCATGTGATACGTACATTAAATGCATTTGGTTACATATGATATACAGGGTGTTCGGGATAAATTTGACAGTTTCGTAAGGAAAAAGAAAATCTTCTTTGTATCTATTAAATTTAATGAATTGACAAAAAACATTACAGGCAGAGTTAATTACAATACTATCAACAAGATTTACTCAAAATAACCACCATTAGCATCGATCACAGCTTCAATTCTGCTTCGGAACCTCGAACAAGCTGATGCTACAGTCTCCCTGGGAAGGGCCGCAAAAACTGTTTTAATTTTATCCATTAACTGGGCTTTTGTATTACTGGAAGTGCGATTGGTGTCTTTTTCAACTGCGCCCCATACAAAATAATCCATGGGGTTAAGGTCTGGGGAGTTTGGAGGCCAAACATTTGGACTGGTGAAGTCGTAGAAATTTTCAGACAACCATTTTTGACTTTTCCCAGAGGTGTGGCAAGGGGCCGAATCCTGCTGCCATACATACGGCCTACCATTGGCTACCCTTGTTATCCAGGGCTTGACTACAGTTAGCAACTCCACGAACAAAGCCCGAATTCCAATGCCAGGGTTCTTCAACACCTGTTCCTGCAGATTTGCGAGGAATTCTGCTGTACGAACGCAATCAGATCGTCTGCTAGGGATCTTTCTTCTTGCTACATCCTCGTAGTCACCATTGCAAGTCTCTAGTTCATGCCTGATTGTTTTTACTGTATTCAGGGAGCATTGGGCAGCAGTCGTAATATCCTTATTTTGATGGCGGGCACGAATCATCATGATACAAGTTATTCTCTTCCATGATTCAGGTGGGTTCCAGCTATCCATCCTTTCTGACATCTTGTATATGAATGAAGAAGGGTCCAAACTTTTAAATGAAGAGAAGTGTGTGTTAATACATGTAACTTACGGAAAAATATAATTAATTATAAATATGTCAAATTTATCCCGAACACCCTGTATCTTGGATGAGAACTAATTTCTTTGCTTTCATCGTCGAGGCTTATATGTAAGCTTATATGAGGATAACACCAGTTGTATGTTTTTTTTTTGTTTTTTTTCCTGTGTTGGGAAGCTACGAAATCCATGATTGAGAAATTCGCGCACGGGCACTCGCACGCACGCACGCACGCACGCACACACACACACACACACACACACACACACACACACACACACACACACACACACACACACACACACACACACACACACACACACACACACACACACACACACACACACACACACACACACACACACACACACACCTGAAACCTGAAGCCTGAACGAATATATTGTGTTTCATTAAGTTTGCATCGTATTTTGTGTGCGTGCTTCCTTAGAGCTCTTTTCAGGCTATTGTAGTTTGTAAGGTTTCTGTATTCAAAAGGTAATTTGTTTATCATGTCTGGGATGTAGAAGTTTCGCGTGGCCTTTCCGTAGTGATTATTGTATTTATACATGATATAATTAGTAGTCTGAGGTCTTGTTATACGGTATGTATTTCCGACTGTCCTGTAGTTGGCATTGAAATAATGTTTTAGCAAGGCTGATTAGTGACATAAATATTTTGCTGTCAGTATTTTGTGTTCTGACATTGCAGTGCTTATAAGGTCGTGATTTTCTCTTTGTTCCCAAAAGATCAGTTTTGACATTTTGTACTGTAGCGACATTAATCTATTTAATTTGTATGGTGCACAGAAAGTTTACGTTGTTATAGCGTATCTTAGTATATTTTGGTATAGTGCTTTGTATATTAGTGTTTATAGTCGTATGGGAACTATGTCTTTTAACCTGTAGAGTTTGCCACTTATTGTTCGGCGTTTGTTGTGTAGATGGTTTATGTGGCTGTTCCAGTTCATATCTACATCGAGGCAAATTCCAAGGTATCGTATTGTTTCAACCTGAGTGATTGTAGTGGTTTTGCTGTTCTGTGTGTTTTTTATTTTGGAAAGTGGATGTTGATGATTATATATTTGTTATCAACTGGTCGAGTCAGTGGATTTCTGAATATCATTAATTTCGTCTTTTCTGATTTTAGCTGTATGGAGTTTTTCGTGAGCCAGTCTATGATCAAATTGATATCATGTTTCATAAATGTCTGGGCTATGCTTGCGTTATTATGGATGGATATTATTGCTGTATCGTCTGCGTATTGGAATATCTTACCTTTGAGTGGTAACTGATTAATATCATGCGTGTAAATGTTGAATAGAGTTGGGGAGAGTACAGCTCCCTGTGGCACTCCACAGGTTACTGGTTCTGCTTCGGTTTGACCCGATACGTGTGATGTGCTTTCTATTTTGGAGGTAGTTTTTAAACCACCTGTCAAGAGGCTCGTCTATTCCAACATGCCTCAGCTTTTCTAACAAGGTTTGTTGTGTAAGTGTATCGAATGCTTTAGTTAGATCTATAAAGGCTACCATGGCAATTTTGTTTTTGTATTATTTACGTCTGTAGAGTCTTCCAAGAGAGATGTTGTTCCCTTTTTTTTCTGAGAAACATATTGTGTTTTGGGGATAATATGAAAGATTTCTGTATGCTGAGAGTTTCTTCAGTATGATCTGCTCCATAATTTGATTGATAATTGGTAATGTTGCTATGGGTCTGTAATTGCTGATTAAATTTCTTTTTCCTTGTTTGTATATGGGTGTGATTTTAGCGGAATTTTGCATACTTGGTATCTGTCCTGTTTTAAATATTTTATTTATTAGTTTTAGTAGGATACTACTTAAACCAGTTGCATGTTGCTTTATATCTTTAGTCTGATACCGTCTAATCCTGGGCCATTGTTTGGTTTGATTTGATGTATTGCTGAGAGAAGTTCTGCTTCTTTTATGGTTGTGAACCATAATGTCTGTTTTGATTGTGGTCCAAGTGGAGGGTCTTGTTTTGTGATTGGGAGAATATTTCTGCGGAGTTCTTGGATGGAGTCTTCAAAGTATTGGTTAAAATCATTTGCTAGTTGTTGGATAGGTTTTGCGTCTTTCATGAAGCTGTATTTTATGGTTTCGGAGGCGGTGGTGTTGGGAACAAAATCTAGCATCTCATTGATCAGATACCAGGTTTGTTTCATGTTGTTTTGTGTGGAGGTTAGTTTGTCAGTGTAGTAGCTTTTTTTGCATTTCTAATTTGTGTAATATGGCGATTCCTTGTTATCTTATATTCAGTTTTTAAAACTGTATTATGTGGATATCGCTTTAATTCTTTCCATAAAGCGTCCTTTCTGTTAATTTCTAGGATTAAGTTTTGTGTTATTCAAGGATTTTGTGTTGTTTTGGAACGAATTCGGACTTTCTTTGTAGATTTCTTATATATTTCCTCCAGTGTGAGTTTAATGTTGTTTTATAAGATATCTGCTGAATCTGATGCCAGGTGTTCCCGGTCTGTTTTTCTTATTTTGTGGTTGACCATTTCTTCGTCTGTTATTGTTTTCTGTCGCTTTTCTTCTGTGGGACATTGCATGGATATTGTCTTGGTGTGTAGGTTTAGAGCGGTGAAGTAATGGTCTGCTACTTTGCAATTTATGACTGTTGCAGTGTAACTATTTGGTGGTGCTCGAACGTTTATATGATCTAGACAGGAGGCAGTGATAGCATAGCATTTCCGAATATTTCTTCTCTAGTATATGAGGTTATTGTTGGTATTAGATTATACATGGATAGTGTGTCTAGTTATTGTACAGTGTTGTTCTGGTTTTCATTTGCAATATTTATCTCTATGTCGCCAATTATCATTAGGTGTTCGGTTGAGCATATTTCTTGGCTTGAAAGCCAACAATTGAGTTCGTGCAAGAATTTTATCATGTTTAGTTTTGGTGGCCTGTAAATAGCATTTAATATTATGGGATGCTGTGTATTCGTGGTATTAATGATTTCGAAACTGATAGGCCGTTTCTTTTGCTATTAATTTTTGTTTTATAAATATTAATATTCTGCTCCCCTCTTTGTGTTTGGCGGCATGATCTATATTGTTGGAAGTCTGGAATTCCGAAAGCTGTCGCTTTGTCATTAGTTATTTTTTACTTCTGTAAGAATCAATATATCAATAATATCAGGGTAGTTCCTCAGATAAGCCTGTAATAATAACCAATGTTTTCGGATGCTTCTGATGTTAATATGCAAGATTGAGAGACCTCTCGTTTGTACTGTGTTTTGTTTCCATGTCAAGCGATTCGAAATTACAATTACTGATGTATTCTGGTGTAATTACATCTATCTGATGATTCACATTCATTTTTGTTGTGAGATCTCCTTGTTGAACAAAGTTGGAGTATTTTTTCACACTGGCAGCCTATCTATGTCTTCCGAGCTTTTAATTTGTATAGACTTTGAAGTGTGTGACTTTCTCAAGAATATTTTGCCGCCTTTGATCCATAAAAATTGATACTTTTTCTCTGTTTTTTTCCTTTCTTGCTTGGTACAAAAGATTCTGATTGAAAGGTGTTAAATACTCAGATAGAAAGACTGGCGTATTGTCTTGCGATGCATTTAAATCCTTGACTACTGGTTTTTTCAGTCTGCTGGGTTTTATGAGATTGTCTCTTGTAGACTTGCTTGTCAGACGAATGACTCGTGCGTGTCGTGGCAAGCCTTGTTTTCTGTTCTTCCTGGGAAACCGATTTATTGTCTGAATATCATTATGCTGTAGGGGGATGTCAATTGCATGGCCTAACTTTAAATCTACGTCTCTGAGATTTTCTGTGGATTCGGTTTCTGGAAGACCGTTTATGACAAGGTCTTCTTTATGTTGTTGTTGGTTTAAAACTTCGTATTGTAGTTTCAGGGAATTAAATTCTTGATGGAGTTCCGATGTGTCTTTTATCAATTTGTGCTGCCTGTCAGTTGATGCCTTAATGATGGTTTTAATGTCTTTTACCGTTTGTAAGACTTTTTCGACTTTTGAATTATTAAATTGAACAAACTCTTCATATTCGCTAATTTTGTTTTGTTATTTCTTTATTCTGTTTATCAAATAGTTCTTGGACAAGATCAACCAAGCTGGCTTTTGTATCTTCTAAACCTTTTTTTAATAATAAATTTACCGAACACAAATTATAAGACTCACCGGTGTTTTGTTGTCTGTTCAGTTCATCGTCCGATTCTTCCCCCGGCGTAATCAGTTGCGTGGTTGGTAGTGGCGTTTCTTTGTTCTCTCTACAGTTTAGTCACTTCCATTCTTCTCGTTTGGCATTGGATTTGCTTTGCCAAGTTGTTTCTGAAAGTCCGGAGCATTTCTATAGCATTTCCTGCAGGTTACATAACATCCGTCGAACGGTAATTCCTTCTGACACTTGTTGCACTTCATGACTCACCTTTCTTCCCTTGGACAGCTGCAAAGATGGCGACGTCCTTTGTTCTGAATAATAATAATAATAATAATAATAATAATAATAATAATAATAATAATAATAATAATAATAATAATAATCAGATAGTGATGACAAAATTGACGTGAACAAGATATAGGAATGGCTTTAACACGAATGCATTAAAAAAGAAACAGGATTTATTCTAGCAGCTCAGGAACAGGCATAACAAACCATTGGTGCACCCAGGATTTAATATTGGGGGGGGGGGGTCGAGTTTAACGAATAAAAATGTTTTTAATACAATGAATTTGGATTAAAAATATATTTATTCGTTCAACTAAAATTCGTTAAATTTCATTCATACAATAAAATTCATTAGGTGATTATAAAGATTTATTTAAAGAATAAAATCCAATTTTCTCTTCTTTTTACAAAGCTCTTGAATTATTTCAGTCGTGGTTACATTAATCTCTCTCTCTCTCTCTCTCTGTATATATATATATATATATATATATATATATATACATATTTATAGAAACCGGTCCGTTCAATCTTGATTGTGTTATGGTAAATCTGAAATAGGTTTTTAAAAGGCGTAAGTTAGAAAATGACCTTTCACTCGCATGTTGTTACTTGAAGCGTTGCAAATATTTTTAATAAGTTATAGCTATTAAGATATATCGTTTTGTCACACTTTGAAACTGAATCAACGGCAGTTTGCATGGAGCAATTGCAAACGGTTTTTCAAATTTCTTACACCACAACTTGAATACGGCGTTCAAAATTGCTGGATTTGTATAGGCAAATCTCCGGCATGAAATTCACACAATTGACGAAAATCTTCCATTGCACTTGCTGTTGGAGCATCTTTTCCATTTGGTTTAAGAGAAAAAAATATATTTCAAAATGTTGCGGTGGCGAGTGAAACGTTCAACAAGTTGAGTCAATATTTGATCAATAAATTGAATGAAATAGTTCTCCTGAAATACTCTTCTATAGAATCGGCTGGAACATTGGACCTTAATGTTTGTTTTGATGAAGTTCTTGGTTTTTTAATGTTAGTATTAAAATTATTGGCTTTTATACATGCATCATCGTAAATATCTTTAAATGAAGAACCTGGTGTTTCACGAACGGTATATAATTGAGCCACTACATCAACAAATTTAGTGCAATTATGAGGTCACCGTCAGATATTTTTCAATATTTTAGACAATGGTAAGGTGCACGCAAATATTTTTTTTTCAAGCTAAATAAAGATATAAATCTTAAAAGATATTAATATTATAGACAACAAGGACGTCATGTATTTTAGGGGTATTGAAGAAATTGTGTAGCTTTTCAATTATGCCATTGCAATTTCTTATTTTTCACAGATATTGCATTTCCAAGTGCAAAAACTATGTGATGCACAATAAAATATAATGCTTGTCGATATTATTATTATTAAACACCTCCAGGTAATCCAAAGACATATCGAGGAAGGGGCACCTACATTACAACACTCCGTCTTCACCAACCACAACTACAATCATGATCATCTACACCAACGCTGCCTACCGCCGCCCACTACCACTAATATTTTCACTCACAAACATCCATGCCCACGGCGTGAATCGAACCCGCAGCGTTTTGGCTGGAGACTCAGGCTAACCAGGTCGGATATATAGATAAAAAAAAATAAATTTTATGAATAAAAATTAAAACAAAGTTTAATTTTTACTAAACAAATAAATAAAATGATATAATTATGTTACTATTTACTTTTAATGAGATGGATGATCTTGCAGAGTTGCTGGATATCTGGCTCAATATTGGTCAACTTCAGTCGAAGATCGGCACACACGCCAAGACGAATTCTGTATTTTGTTTTCATTTGAAGGAGTGATGAAAATCGTTTCTCGCAAAGATAGGTTGTAGAAAACTGCATAACGATTTTCGACTTCTTCAAAGAATTCAGGATATTCACTTCTTACTGAAGGCGAGATCCAGAATCGAGCCGACCCACGATCACGGAATTCCATTTTAAGTTTACGGTCACTTGAAAGCTCAATTAGCTGCTCTTTTTTCGATAACGAAAGGTCATTCTCATGACTGCAAGCCCGAAATGGATCGTGAAATCACAGTAATGTCTTATAAAAAATTATTCGGAAAATATTTTCAAATTCTGTTTCAGAGTTTTGAGTTGGACAAAAACCGTTTCCCTGTGGTTAAATTCAAAACCAATAAGCTTCGGGGCCCTACACAAAATAACCAATTGTATTTACCTTTTGAATACTATCCGGGGAAGCTCCAAACCTCCCCGTTCCTTTCATTACGCGTTCGTAATCAGGCTACTGTTGATATTGACTTTATATACACATTCAAAACTGTAAACAGTTGTTGAATAATAACACAATAATATAGGTATAATTACTGTAAAGGGAGGAAAGTCACAAAACAGAAAAATGTACCTACAAACTAACCAATTGTATTTACCTTTGAATGTGATCCACTGGTCCAGTGACCAACAACTCAGCAAATCGTTCCCATAATATTAAGCGTATTAATATTATCGCATTGCAACTGATGGGAATTCTGTATTTCTGTGGATTCTTTACACACCTCTTTCTCTTCAGAAACTACACACAAACTGACATTACAAACAAGTTTTGTATTATCACTGTCATCCGAGATATTTTTCCGTTTAAAGAAGGTACCAATGTACTTATCCATAATTGAAATACCGTACTTACTCTCATATAACTCTCACTTCTGATTTTACTATTCGGAAAAATAAATTAAAACATTTCGCATATACCTCGCAAATGAAAAAAAAAAAAGCTGAAACACGTTCAGAGCAGGGCGATAGTAACTTGCTCCTGCAGTAAACAACACGCCCTCACTGAATAGCCACTATATTACAGAGGTAAGAAACGCAAGTACTTTTATATATATATATATATATATATATATATATATATATATATATATATATATATATATATATATATAGTAACTTTTGTGACCCCTAATTAGTGACCCCTAATTCATAACTAGCATAGACACTAAAAAATGAATTTTAATTAGGAAAAGTATTTTGGAAAATTTTCTAGTGTTTTTTAACTTTTTCTTTTTTTGAGGGGAGGGGGCTTGTCCCCCTCCCTGGGTGCATCACTGTTACAAACTAATACAATCAAAGCAAACATTTTCAACATCAATAGTAACAGCAAATGCAGATTATGCGATCAGAAAGATAAGACTGTAGAATATCTAATCAGTGCTTGCTGCAAGATAGCTCAAACTGACTATAAATACCGCCATGATCAAGTGGCCAAAATAGTTCACTGGCATGTAAGCAAAAAATAGCTTTCCAACTTCTGATAACTGCTGGCAGCATAAAATAGAGACAGTATTGGAAAACAAAACAGCAAATATTCTCTGGGAGTTTAGAATACAAACTGACCGGCATTTGGAAAACAATAGACCTGACATCACAATTATCGAACATCGACAGGTTTGGATTATCGATATTGCAGTACCTAGTGATAACAACATTAACAACAAAGAACTGGAAAAAATTACTAAATATCGAGATCTGGCAATCGAAGTTGGCCGACTGTGGCTTAATCATACCAAAGTCATCCCAATAGTTATCGGTGCACTTGGTGCAACTTCAAAGAAGCTGTCGAACTATTTACAGCAATTAAAAATCAATGAAGTGATCCCAAAAAACAACATTACTTGGAACAGTCCATATTTTACGACACTTCCTGACCGATTATTCTTAGATTCTTGGATAGAATCTGAATTTTTCTGAATCAACAGTCAAATTTTTATTTACATGATATCTTGGTTTGACTGTGTATCAATTATGTGAATAAAATAATAATAATAATAAAATTGAAATAAGTATAGGGACAATCTCAAGTATCTTTTAATGGCGTTCTTAGATGAGTCGAAGATGTATATTCATGTTATTTTCAATTATATATACTTTTTCGCCCATTAATGGGGATACAGTATGAATATGTAAATTATAACTGCGAATTATGATGGGATAAAAGCAATTATTCAATAATAATGGAAAAGAATTTGACAGGATACAATCTTATCAGTAAAGTGGAGCAAATGGAAATGGATATGAGGTTAATGAGATGAACTGGCGACAGTTATCAGGAAGTCATCATTAAGCAGTGTACTGCGGAGTAAAATCAACGTTAGAAAGGTGGTGTGCAGCAAGGTTCCCTTTTATAACTATTGTTTAATCTGTATATTCACACGTTCGCTGCCAACTACGAATATACTCGGATGTCGATTACCGCAGGCAACGAGATTATTCGTACTGACTTTGAAGAAGTGAAATTGCTTGGCGTGCGGTGACAAACTATGCCCGAGGAGCGTAGCAGCGACCGTGTTAATGATAGAAATGCTAATTTGATGAGTGAGTTTCAGTTGTTTACTTAAGATGCTAAGTTGGGGAAGATTATTGTAAATAAAAGTTCTATAATGATTCTCCTGACTTGAATAAGCTGACATTATTGGTGACAAATAATCGTTTTTCTTTCTCTGTGGAAAAATATAAATTAATGAACTTTAGATTCAAAAAGTTTCAATCTATGTACTATATTGATTGGTTTTCGCTGCTGGAAATTGATGAGACTAGGATTTGCGGATAACGGTTGACAGTGAATTGAACAGAGGGCATATTGCAAAAATTGACAATACGGCCTAACGGATCACTTGAATGATTAAACACATGTTCACTGCTAGCAACAAAGAATCCATTATTTTCGTTTACTAGGCTTTGATATGTCTGCATCTGAACCTACTCTACTTAGATTGTTCGCCAAGGTTTCTGGGGTAGTGAAAGTGGTTGAGAGAATTGCTCTGCTGGTGACAAACATAGTTTCGGGATATGTAGTATTTTGTGTGATGATAGATTAAAGATTTTGGGTTAGAAAAATTAGTTGATAGCCGAAGAAGATTGGACATGATAGAAACGTATAAGCACCCAAACGGATTTTTGGAATGAATGTAGGGGAATCTTTCAATAAATTGCGGGAAGAAGAAAGATCAAGATTTCGTCATTGAACGATGAGAATTGTGATGGAATGAGAGGCGAATGGTAGTACTTTGTTGGTAATTTCATTTAAGCAGAGATATGATATATTTTGTGAGAATCATTGATAGTTTGAGATTCCTACAGTGCGTCAACACTTTGAGAATCTTGCAGAAGATATCAGGTATGACACATGCAAGAGAAGTGGTAAAGGGGTTGTTATCAATACAGTTATAGGTTTAGATGGGATATCAACTAGAATTGGTTGTATTACGAAAATGTGCTAGGAAATTAATAAACGGTTTGTTTAGATTATTTAATCCATCTCAACTCTGGTAGGGTCCCAAGGGAATGGAAGGAGATAAAAATATTTTTATTGCACAAAGGCGGTTCCAAAACCGAGGTATAAGTAGCTAATTATAGACCAATAAGCATTTCAGGAGTGGTGGTGAAAGTATTGTAGAAGTGGGTTAAAGACAAAATTCGGAAATCGATAGTTAGGAATGGGATATTGAATGGGATGGGGGGGGGGGAACATGGCTTTGTGAAGCGTAGGTGCATGCTTCAGTAACTTACATTATATCAGATGGCAGCTCAGTTGGACTTAGCAAAGGCTTTCGATAGGATACTGCATGCAGGGGAGAATTCTCCATGATTGCTATACTTGCTGCGCAAGTTCACTAATTGAGAAAGAAGTAATATTTATTTCATTGTAAATGCACGCGTTTATAAGCATTCCATTTAGGCTTTTATTTTTGTAGACAGAAGACCTCTTATGCTTACGCGACAATAATTGAGCTTTGCGTTGTGTATCGAAGGCTGATGCTTGCTCGTCTAGTCAACTCGGTTGTAGGAGCTTTCATGTTCTCGCAGCAGCAGTGTGATTTCATGCGCGCGCATAGCCATTTCACGTCGTCTAACTCTGTTGCTTCAACACAGGCCATACACAGTCAATGTAGCTCTAGCCAGTGAGCTTCAGCCAACCTTTGCAAGTTGCGTGTCGATGGATAAAATTAAGTTACAACCAACGTTTTATGACGAAGTTATTGACCAGTTCATAAAGAACTGTAGGATAGAATTTGTATTCAAGTAGCTAAATTGAGAAAGAATATTATTTGTGAAATAAATGTTGTATTTGTATGATTAAATGTACATAAATTTCTAAATATATAGTTTTAAATGGTCAGTAATCCATTATTCCGCTAATCAGACTTCAATCACCTCTCACTCCCTGAATGATAACAAGAGCAAGCGTGAATTTCAAGACCAGCATTCGCCCCTGACGGCATGAAATCCTGATGCATAAGTTACTTCAAATGAATATGTATATGAAGCTGGCGAGGTGAATAAGTTATTGGCTGATGGAGAGATGCCATGCAGTAGTTTATGCAGGTTAACAGTCCTGTGGAAAGACTGTGATTATTAGTGGTTTGCGACCGGGCTACATATTTGGACCACTACTATTTAGTTTGTTTATTAATGATATAAGAAATATTTGAGGAGAAATATTCAGTTGTTTGCAGGTGATGCAAAATTAGGTAGAGGTAGGATGATTTAAACAGATTGGAAGTATGCGCAAAAAAAATGGATGATAATATAATGTGTCAAAGTGTAAGGTATTGTAGTGAAGGGATTACTAGCCTTGTACCATATTGATGGAATTTTCCAGGAACTTGGTGGATACGAAGTTGAAATTCGAATGGCAAATTGCAAAAGTGTCTAAAACTGTGACATGATAAATATTGAAGATCACTGTATTTGTATTTGCAGAGATAAACATGTTATCACTCTACTTTATAAGGCTTTGATAAGACCTCTTTTAATTACTGCGCACAGATCGATTTGGTCGTCTGGATTTCTTAGAGATGTAGATGTGGTACAGCGGATTAAGAGGCGAGTAATAACAGAGATGGTTGTAGCACTGATGCTCCATTTGAGGAGAGACTGAAGATTTGTGGGTTGTATAGGATAGTAGATAAGCAGGGATATGATCGAGAAATAATAAGTTGCTTATTATCTGGAAACAGTAAGTTGCTTAGGGGGTTTACAGAATTGATGTGAATGAAACTATTTCAGTACATAAATAACGTGAGAAAAACTACAGATCAGCCATGGAAAAATGAGTAAGAGTGTGGATAAACAATAATTAGATTTTTTTCTTGGAGAGTTGCTGTGATTGGAATAGATTGTCAATTATTTGTATGTGTGTTTTGTAGGTGAATGATTTCAAGGCAAAAATATGACAAATATTGTATGTGTATTGATAATTGTTATTTAATGTGTTGACAATTGGTCTCCCGCGATGAGTTTACAGACTGCATGAAGGTTCCTGTATGTAATAATAATAATAATAATAATAATATGGGAATTAGTATGGAGTCAGATGACTCACCATTACTCATTTATGCGCTGGAAACCTTATTTTGCTTGAAACCCTGGGAGCAAATGATATAATATGCTTTCATTGTCTGTTCACTTACGATATAAATCAATTTTAGAAGTGGAATTTCGGAGATATAAATGAAGGTCGCACTCTATTCGTGATGAAGAATTTATTTTTTCTGCTTTTTCAGCCCTTACTAAAGAGGTCCTCATCGAAGTATTAAAGTGCTTGATGATTTCTACAATCACACGGTATGTTTGCTTTCTTCGATATTTCTAAAAGTATTAAGTTCATAATGTGTTATAAAGAGGAGATTAGAGTTCTATACCATATCATTCTATATTTTCAAATAAAGAATGATAAAGCGCGATAAAAACTGTTTAATAAACATTTCCATGAATAAGTATATTAATATTTACGGCATATGCTTTTAAACACGGTTATCAGAATTAGTTACACGCTGTAAATTGAATTCTTCAAACTGAATCATAAATACATTTTGCGTGGCCTTCTGTTTCTGGATAGAACAAAAGATAATTTGTAATAAATACTAGAAGTCCCATTTCATTTTTTGGTAATTTAAAAGTGATACACACTTCTAAATTCATACAAAACTATAAAACATACACACAGAACTACATACTTATGCACTGCTTATACTCGTATATCCATTTATTCCTTGGACATTATCAGATGCTGTACGGTCACCCAGATGCTCGGTAAAGTGCCAGTCCTAGCCAGACGTTCCTATTGTATGATTTTCTGGAGGCTTTAACTCTCTGAAGAGCAGTCATTCAAGACACATCATCCATCCATCTCATTGATGGTCTACCCCTTGCTCCTTTTGTAGGATGAAAAGGACCGTCAATTACTGTTTTTAGAAGTCTTTCTTCCATTCTTAGAATGTGTCCAAAGTATTTCAACTTTCTTCTGTCAATATTCATAAGGGGCGTTAAAGTTCTACCGAACCTTTCTAGCACCCATCAATTTGTCTGCCGTTCAGTATATGATATCCTCAACAGCATTCTGTAACACCACATCTCAAAAGCAGCTATCCTTTTCCTGTCAGACCTCTTTAGGTTCAAAGTTTCACAAACATAAGTCGCTTTTGGAAAAACAGCTGAATCCAAAATCCTGAACTTTTTTCCCGGGAGATAAATCCATCTTTCCAGATTTTAAACAAGTCTCTGACCATTGTTTTAGTCATTTCTAATCTTTTGATGTTTTTGATGCTTGCCTTTATGTATTTCCTCTGAGAACCATAAAATTAACTTGCTAGGATTGAGATGAAGTCCTCTGATCTTATTCTCATTAACTGTCAAGAATGTTCCTATTTCTTTCTTGTCATTACAGAGGAGTACGGTATAATCAGTGTAGCTCAGATTACTGAGCAATCTACTACGTATCCTAATCTCTGTCCTAAGCTCATCCAGTTCTGCAGGCATGATGACCTCAGCATAGACACTAAAACAGACAAGTAAGAAAGTAGACATATACTTTCTAACTCCCTTTCCAACCTAAAGGCAATCGGTTAATACAACACCTATCTTCACCGTGGATTCTTGCTTAGTGTACAAGTTAGCTATGAACGTGATGGTGTACTGAGGACACCGAATATTTTCATTGCTTCCCAAAGTTTCATATGCTAGACGTAGTCAAAAGCTTTAGAGTAGTCTATGAAATGTAGTACCACAGGGGATCTAAATTCTTTATACTTTTCTATGATCTGTTATAAGGCAAAGTGTCTGATCTCTGGTACCCTTACTTTTCGTAAATCCTGTTTGTTCTTCAGGCATCTGTGAATCAACTTTGGCCTCAATCCTATTTAGAATGGCCTTTAATAAAAGCTTGTTTACATGAGAGAGTAAACAAACAGTTCTTATAGTGCTTGTAATCCTTCATATCTAACTTCATGCATTGGCTTTAATTGGATTAAACTATCAAGCCCATATTGAAGTCTTCCATATTCTTGTAATCAATGTAGGCAACACTGTTATCCCTCTATTTCTTGTGGTTTTAATTGATTCTGCTAGAACTCCATCTTCTCCCTCGGCCTTATTTTTGTAAGCTGCTTAACTGCACTTTCAACCTCTTGCCAAAATGGAGGAGGTTCCAAATAGACAAATTCTTCTTGACAGGACTCCATCAAATTTTAATTATCTTGTTTGCCTTACAGTTCCCAGCGAGTATTCTTTCATCCGTTTTTGATTTCTAGTTCTGTTAGTACTGCGGCATTGTTGTCTTCCATGACATTCAATTTAGATTGAATTTAGGTCAGAAATTAAGCGACGCACCCTTTTATACTTGTCCCCTCATCCCTAACTCTATATATTCACATTTATTGGAATAAAAGAACTAGAATCAACATCATCCAGAAATAATGCGGCAATTTTTTTTGGGTGTAGCAGCAATCACATTAAGAACATCCGCACTCGGACAGGGTTTTACGGTGGCAGAGTATTGCGCTCCAGTTTGGCTCAATAGCCGCTATACCAAACTAATTGACCACCAGCATAATACCACAATGCGACTTATCACTGGAAGGAATCATAAAACCAACTGCTGTTTACTGGTTTCCAATGCTGAGTAACATAATACTACCAAACCTACGGAGACACGATGCTCTACTACAAGAATATGATAAAGTAATAAGAAATACTGAATTGCCTATACACAACGACATATTAGAGCTACAGCTCAGCAGACTGAATTCAAGAAAGCATCCCCCTCTGTGTGAAACTAAAGCTCCCTCTCTAAGAACGACCAACTCCAATACCATAGAACAATAGAAACGAACCTGGAGCATAAATACCAATGCCCAACTCCAAACTTGGTTTGATAGGCATTGTCTCAACATCCCGGGTATACAAGTCAGCCGAACGACATGGATAACAGTGAACAGGATTCGCACCGGACATGGAAGATGTGCAAGCTCTCTGTACAAATGGGGTAAAATTCCCTCACCGAAATGTGACTGCGGGCACCCGAATCAATCAATCCGCCACATTTCTACTGAGTGCAGTGTTCGTGCATACACCGGTCAAAGAAACGACTTCTTTCAGGCGATGACGCCTGTGATAGACTGGATCAGACAACTTGATCTTAACTTTAAGTGTTTTGGTTGCTGAAGGTATAAGTGTCTTTGTTTTATTCTAATTATTTGTCACTTACATTTTACATATTTATTTTGACTTATGTTCCTTTATAACTGCATGTAGAGTGTCATACGATTAATAAATAAATATTGGAATAAAAATTTTCCTTTTCCTGTCTGATGGTTCTTCTGACTTCTTATATCTCTTATATTCTTCAGTCTCTGCGTGTTTATTTCTCTAATCTCCTTCTTTTCTTTAGATCCGATGCTAAATTTGATATCCATGTATCTCCTGATCTTCTATTTACGAAATGTCTTGGTAGTATCCTGTATTATAACCTTTCATCCTTCCCAAAGCATTTCAAGCGAGTTCCCCTGACCAGTCTCTAAAAGGTCATTCATCAGAATTGGAGTTCTCCTGTGAACCCACTAGAGCTAACCCCAACATCCTGTCTATTGAGACATGCCTGACTTGGAAGGTTTTGGAATCAGTCTTACTTTGGCTTTTACTAGCTGATGATTTGTACCTCGATGTACTCCAGGGCAGGTATGCAAATCAGAGATGCTTGTCTTCCACCTTTGGAGAGCCAGGATGCAATCAATCTGGTGCCTTAACCTATGATTCGTAGATGTACAAGTATAGTTTGGATGTCTTATATGTTCAAGTATAGGTTAGACATATTTAACCATGCTAATATGTTAGCATGGGAAAATTACAACAGTCTTTCACCACTGACGTTACGTTCATCCAGAACAAATATGTCATAAGCAAGCCTTACTTCCATGTTCTTTCCCACTTTTGCATTAAAGTCCCCTAAGACGTAAAGTACATCTCTTCTTGGTAGGCAGTCCAAAACAGTCTATAGGTTTTTCTAGAATTCCTCACTGTCTTCATCAGGCCATCTCTGTAGGGAACATAAACGTCCATGACTGACATATTGGTAGGATGAGCCTTAAATCTATTACAACGTATCCTGTCACTAACCGGGATTATAAGCACGAAGGGCTCTTGCTAGAACTGTCTTCAGTATCACAGCTATCCCATGATGCTTTGAGTCACCTCCTGAATAAACAACTATCATTCTGTTTTAAAGTGACTGTCTACATTCCATTTTGTCTCTGTAAGTCCTCTGAAAAGTTCGCCTTTAACATTAATCTCATACCTTTTTGTATTCCTCATTCACAATATTACTGCTTTTATTACTGCTTATATAAGCTGAAATAAAGCTGCATATACAAAGAAAAATATTATTAGTGCTCTAATTGTCATTGCTCCAAAATACATTTTTTGTTAATACACACACACACACACACACACACACACTAGATACCTGTACCATTATGTAAACTGCCACATTAAATTTTCTGAAGATACTGATTACATACGTACTAAACTCCGCATGGTTCCTTATATATATATTTATATATATATATATATATATATAAATATATATATTAAATATGTTAAAGATACCAAGCAATTTTAAACCTGGTTTTACTCCATTTCCCAAAAGTAGTAGGAGAACTCCTTAAGCTTTAACCAAGTTTTAATGTCTGGTTTCTTCAGTACTTATTGATAGATAGCGGTATAGCTATCAATCAATAAAATCTATCAAAAAATATCCTCCCTATATATATATAGGGAGGATATTAAATATCTATCATTTCAAAATTTAATAAATGAAACAAACGTTTTAAAATTTACTAGAGCATTAATGAGACTAAACCAGGATAGGAACTGCTTTGGCTTGCTCCACTTGCCAGCTGTATCCAACTTTTTTTGAAAGCCGGAAAGGTTTGAAAGTTTTCAGCTTTAGAGAAGTTGGGAGAAACTTAAGAGTGCAAAAACCTCTGTTGAATACGTAGCAGTTCCATGTCAATGACTAATAATCTTCATAAATGCACGCTTGTGTTTTGCATAAGTGTAATACAACACATAAAGCCTTAAATTTAGGCTTCAGTTTGTCAAGATTTGTGATGTAATTACATAGATTACACATTTCGAGAGATGAAATCATTTTATCTCCCAGAGGTAATTTGGAACCCGAATAGGATCATATTCATGTAAATGAGGTAATATAATATTCTTGTAATAATACTCATATTCGTGTTTTAAGAATTATTGGACGGTTAATAGTTATTTGCGATATAATAAATTACCTTAATACAAAATCATGCTATTTACGAGATAACTTAACATGAGCACCAAGAACAATCTGCTTTAGTGTTATTTTTATATTCATTTGTTTATATAGCGAAATACGAATAGGCGTATATTGAAGGGGAGTTCTTCACACTTTGAAGCCCGATCTTATACGAGCAACAGGGATTTTTCTCCCGAAAACTCGGGTTTTTCATCCTGTGTACAGATAAATCGGCCTTCAGAACACACGTAATTTACAAACAAAATGAAATGAAATGAAATGAAATAAACAAAGAAAAAAAATACTGTTGTTGGTGATGATGAGCGGTAGATGGCATTGATGGTATCATCAGAGGTGAGAGTTTGTCTTTAGGAGAAGGTAACAAGTTTAAATCTGGTTGAATGGTTTGTAGGTAGTAGCAAGTTTGTATTTCTTCATAATTTTCTTCATTCAACCAGATCTATAACTTATTACCTTCTCCTAAAGACAATCTCTCACATCTGATGCTTCCTGGCGTGTACGAGGTTCCATGCTCCTGTAAATTGTCCTACAATGGACAGACAGGTAGATCTGTTTATAAACGCATTTCGGGACATCAAGACCATATCCGTCTTATCAAACCGCAGAAATCTGACCTCGCACAACACAGAGTTGAAAACCTCAACCATAGGATCCATTGGGAAAAGACCAAACGTCTACATATATCTTTATATAAAGAAAGTGCAGAAGCCGTTCTTCATATACCAAATCTAAACCGTAATGACGTCCTTGCTATTCCTAAAGGATGGAAAATTGTCATAGTAAATGGTGTAAAATCATTTTTTATATATGTTATCTTATTTTAATGTAATCTTTTTTTATTTCCTCCAGATATATTTTGATTTAATTCTATAACACGCTACTGCACGCATATTGGGATTCCATTGTAATCATGCCCTAATTGTACGTTATTACAAGTACTGTTTGAATTAACTGTACTGACGTAGTTTTGACGATGTCCTAAGATACTTAGGATGAAATATTTACTTATTAAAACTTATTATTACGTGTGCTTGTTTAGTTAATAATTTATAATAACTATCAATAACAATGCTATTGGGGCTTCCTGGGTACTTACACGGTTTTTAAATACCTTAATAAATAGTTTGACTGCTGAGTACCTTTCTGTTACAGTTTATTTATTTACTATATCGGGACCGGCATAGCTGACGAATCAGGCCTATGGCTGAGTCTTAAGTATTGCTTACTGTAATCCGTGTGTTCACGGGGCCGGTTTCCCTGCTTGCAGGAGGATAAAACCCAGATAAACTGGGGAGAAAAACCTTGCTGTGCCACTCCCAGCTAACTTGGTTATGGCTGATAAAGATCCTTAAGCTGATCACGTCGGCGATGGGAAACGAACCCAGGACACTCCTTTCTCTGGAATATGGTTGCGCAGCGCATAACCACTAGGCTAACCGCGCGGATTCTGTTACAGTAAATAGAATTGATACATTTTTTTTAGATAACAATACTGAATTTTACTACTTTTTGTTCGGTACAAAGTTTGAATTATATCATTATAATTTGCATAACGTCCAATTCATGTGTTTCTAAAATTAATAATAATTAGTGATAATTGACAATATATAAATCACTGTTACAAAAGTTAATTAATAATATACGTTGCAGTTCACATTTTTTTCTTCACTGTATTTATATTTACAATTAAAATATTATATTCTTACTATTATATATTCCTAATATTATATATATTTACATTTACAATTATAATATAATATTCCTACTATTTTGTACAGTGATAGACTAAAAGTAAATTTATTATTTACAAACATTTTTAGTAATAATAATGTTTTATGACATTCTATTTTCCTATTTTATTATTATATCATGCATGGTAACATTGATATTTTATATAACAAGATTATTACATTAAATATAGCAATAGTAATATTTACCTGATAATATTATTAAATTACATTTAGTAATTTTAACATTAGTATTAAATTAATTATTTAATACTAATTTAAGTTAATTTATTATATTTTATTCAATAAATACTTTATTTTTTGGTTCATTCAAAATAAGTTTTATAAAAGACTATTAATATTATTTGAGTAATTAAGTATGTTTGAGTATATTTGTATGTGTGTGTGTGTGTGTGTGTGTGTGTGTATACCTTACATAAAGTGAAGGAATGAAAGTAATTTACTTATTATTTATTATTTTTTTTTGACAAGGTTTACTATCCACTTTACATATACTTAACATTTGCAAATATATAACTGAAGTATTACTTTTACATTTTTGTTCACTGCAAATATTGAATACAAATATTCAATAATTAAAATTATTTGAAGAAAATATCTTATTTAAATATATAAATATTAGTACTGACAATGCATTTTACAATTTTTTTCACATACATATTTTCGATGATTATTTAATGTGTTAAGAGAGAGATAAATTTCCTATTAACGATATTGGTCGTGGAATAATTTTATAAGTATAGATAATTCTATCCTAAATTTTATTATTGACATATTTATATTTCAATTGGCAGTTCATTTTAATTCATAAATTATATATATATATATATATATATATATATATATATATTTTTTTTTTTTTTTTTTTTTTTTTTGCATCAGTAGAGACTGCAAAATGCAATCATTTCACTTTCAAAAATGCTTTTTTTTTAGTCAGTAATATTAATAATATATATATTTTTCAATTTCAATTTAATTATTCAGAATTCCTATTTTGATTTACAATTTACATTGTCAGTTTCTTTTCTGTTAACATGCAATAGGAATGCTGAATGCATTCATTTCACTTTTTCACAATGCTATTTTCAAATCGAGCTTTCGTGTTTTTGTTTCCATATCCGGCTCCACACACACACACACAAATATATATATATATATATATATATATATATATATATATATATATATATATATATATATATACCAACAAACCCACTCCGTTTGCTGGAATAGATCAGAAAATATCTTTCGCTGTGATGATGAGTTTGAGAGGAAAATTGTAGAATCAAGAGAAATCCTGCTGAACCCGGTCCACTTAAACAACAATTTAAGTTATAACATCCCTGATAGCCATGCTACAGTTGTTCAATAATGGCGTTCACGTGAACCTTTCACGCACAATTGCAATAAACAATGGCACGTCAGTTGGAACAACTTGAAAAAATACAACGTTTTTTTTTATGTATCGAATATATGAGGCAATTTGTACCTGTAATTTCCAGTTTGTTTAAATAATTCAATTTTTATTAGTATTCCTTTATAAATACCTGAGGAAGGCTGCCATATGCCGAAATATATATATATATATATATATATATATATATATATATATATATATATATATATATATATATATATATATATATATATATATATATATATATATATATATGATAAAGACACCGAGCTATTTTAAACCTGGTTTTACTCCATTTCCCAAGTAAGCAAACAGACAAACAAGTCAAGTTTGCGCCTGCAAGTATTGCAAGTCTAGCTGACCCTGTACGTAGTGCAACATCTGCCACAGAAATTCTAACAGAATTTCTGTGGCAGAATTTCTGTTAGAATTCAATGTTTAATTCAGCTAGAAATTTTGTACTGCTTAAATTGAATGGTCTGTGTATTGGTATTATTATTATTATTATTATTATTATTATTATTGCGTAACACCTCCAGAGAGTCCAAGTACTCATCGTGGGAGGGCACTCCAGCCTACTTCGCTAAATACACCTCATCCTCACTACTACTTAATTCTCCAACTACGATACTGCTACTACTACTACCACCATCAACACCATCTATCTCCCATCATCGCCAACAACAGTATTTTTTGTCTGTATATCAAGGAAGTTTCTTAATTAATATTTTTAACTTCGATGCAATGTTTGCTGCGAATTCTAATTTATAGTTTATTTCTATTACTTCTCACTGGTATAACCGAACATTTTAATTTACCTATCATTTTAATATAAATGTTAGGTAAATATTACTATACCATCCCCTCGTTTAGTTTTGTCTGCAGTGTTTGCGTAGTGTTGTTTGCATTTTGTCGATGGTTGCCTCTTCTTTTGTTGTGGATACTTCTGTTAGTATTAAAATATTTTGTTGTTTGTCTTATTTCAGATAAGCTTGTAGGGTCAGCCATTATTTTTGAATGCTGTTGATGTTGATATGGAGAATTGATAGTCCTTTGTGTTGGAGGTAGTCACTTGTTTCCTTTCTGTCATCGAGTTTAGAATGGCGAAATTTTCATGTTCGGGAGTGATTGCATCTGCTTGGTTTTCTGCGTTCATGTAGGTTGGTGTGTTGTTCCCTGCATTACGACTCATCAGTGATCCTTTTAATATGGCAGTCTGAGGTCTTCTATGGATTTCATTTGGATTGGATTAGCATCTTGTATTTTTCTAAGGAATATTTTACTGTCTCTTATCCATATAAACTGTTTTTTTTTCTTTTTACTATCCTCGTATGGTAGAATAGTTTCTGATAATATCTTGTTAAGCATTGGGACAAATATATTGGGATATTGTCGTGAGTCCCATTCAGATCCTTGACTACTGGTTTTTTAATCATTCTAGCTTTTATGAGGTTAACTTTTGTTTTGTAGTGTGTCTCACCACGACGGAGGCGGTTAGAGGTGGAGCAAAATCTCTTTTCCTTTTTTGAGGTAATCACTGTACCGACTGGATATCTTTTGATTGTCTGGGTGCACCAATTTTCTGGATTAATTGGAATACTGTGTCTTCTAAATGTTCATATTAAAGTTCATGATTAAGCATTATAAAAATGATGAGATCTTATTTATAATGCTGTTAGTTTAGGAGTTCGTAATTCTTGCCTCGTTAATTAAGTTATGCTGTATTTTTGTTAGCTCTTTAACGCTTATTTTAATTTCTCTAACGGTCTTCTACCGAGTTATTAAATTTTATAAATTCCTCATATTCGCTTAATTTCTTGGTAATTTTTGATGTTTTTTTTTCAACCAGTTCTCCAAAAAATTGATTAAACTGATTAAAAACTGTCGTTTAGGTTTTGGAGTATGTTATCTAGTAATACAATCAAAGCAGGCTCATCTGAGTTTGCGTTATTGTACCTTGTTTTTCATTTCCTCTGCTGTTGATTGCCGCTTTAGCTGTTTACTGCCTGCGGTTGTTTTCTGTGTTGGCTATTTCCCGTTTGTCATTGAAGGCAACATTATTTATTTTCTATACAATGCAGACACTTCCACTCGTCACGTTTCGCATTTGATTTTTGCTACCAAGTGGTCTCGGACAATCCTGAACATAGAAAATGCATATTTCCCTCTGCAGTCCCTGCATGATATGTGGTTTTCTTCCCTCGTTAGGTCTTCCTGGTATTTGTAGCATTCATATTTCTAGTTTTGGCGATCCTATGTGTGACTCCGAAAATGGCGATTTACATTGTTCTCCCCCTCGCGTGGTTGACCAGTGTATACTTCGAACTTTGAATAATAACTTATAGCTTACTTATTACTTAACACATATAATTTTGACGTCAATTTGTTTCGGGTTGAAGAAAGGAATTCATTGATACAATATTCATTTTAATCCTCAACAAAAAAGATCTACTTTATAACTTAAAATATAGAGTCATCGAAATAGCATGCTTGCTGCTAAAACCACCTCTCTAATAATAATAAAAGTAATAAATTTTATATGAAGTTAAAACTCAAACAAACAACAATTCTGTTCTTTACTTCTGAAAATGGCAACATCATAATAAAATAAATCATTTATCAATTTCATTGATTCATTAAAAAATGGTGTAACACATTTGGTTCGCAAATATCCGCACTTCGAATCCTAATATTATGAAACTCAGTGGTAAACCCCAAAATAAAAACTGCTTTCTAAACTGAGAACAAAGGGAATTAGGAACATTCACATTCATTAAATGTGGAAATAGATAATAGACATTTTGTGATTTTACCCAAAAAAACTCATTCCGTAGATAATCTTGCCGCTTCCGTATTACGTGCCCCTGTTAGTTTAATGAACAAAGCGATATACAGAAGACTGGATTTAACTTCTTAGAAAACGTATGTGTTCAAAGGTATGCATAGCATAAAAACAGAAGGCGATAATTCGATTTTTATACTGGAGATATTCGTTGATAAAATAGAGCACAATTAGGTGATTCAGGCTCAAAACCAGCGAAACACAAAGCAGCAGATTCATATATGCTCAGAAACTGCGTATTTGTTTTGAAAACATCTTTGAGTTGTTTTGGCGTATATAAAGAAGAACGACCCTTAATCGAATTCGGGCTCTAAATTATATGGGCATCTTTTATTCGTCAGTTTGATCATCATGAAACGATCTGTGAAATGGAGTGCGCGGCTAATTTACAAGTAACCATTAATTTCATGCACTATAGAAGAGATCGGAAATTCCAGTTTAATTCGACTAAAATTCACCGGAGACTTCAGCGCTTGTTGCAAAACAGATTTCCCCAAAACATCAAGCCTTGTAACTTTTATTCTCCTGACAAAAACTTAATTCTTAAAGACAGTAGTTTTAACGTCCAGGTGATTAAAGGAATTTTGACGAAGATACTTTTGTACAACAGAAAAGCGAATTTCAATAAATGTTTCTCCCATAGGAAGAAACCATGGACAAAAATATGTTACTGCAGAATTAGCTTACACTGAAGAATATCGAAATATAAATCCAACAACTTTCTTATTGCTTGTGTAGTTTACAACATCACAGATCTTGTTCCAACTGACCTCTTCTATGCATACATGAAGCAGAAGATTCCTCAACTTAGGAAGAAAATAAAGTGAGATCAGCAAGCTCAGCATATAATGATTTACAATTAATAATGGATTTTGTTATTATTATTATTATTATTATTATTATTTTTATTTAACGGTGTAGTGCATTTTCGATTACGTGAAAATGAATAAATGTCAAGATGGGATTTGTACTAAAATCTGTGTTATTTTTGTAGTTGTTTGTAAATTTTCATTTATCATTTGTTATGTTTAAGTATATTTATTTCATGTTTTCAGCTCTTCGATTCATATAAACGGTGCATAGTTGAAGCTGGATTACCACCCACTGATGATCCAGAGAAGTTTGCCGAATTCTTGTGCAATGAAGATATATACAAAGATTGCCGCTGTGCTGATACTCTTAGCGAGGTAAAGATTTTTCTTTTTTCACTAATGATAGCAGCGTTTGCTGCAAGTACATGACCGGCTGTACTTACTCGATGGCATAAAAAGTAATAAAGAAGAAACAAGTTACGAGAAATATCCGAATATCATTAAGCAGAAAATGTGTTAACTGGTTACAGAAGTGGTTAGACATTCTAACAGCTTGATGATAGGTTATTAACAATTTCACATCGTTATTCATTTGACAGCGTTAAACATTGTGTGTGTGTGTGTGTGTATCAAATTTTATTGGAAAAAATAAAAATACTAAGAATGAACAAAAACTGGCAAGAGATAAAAGAAAGGCTAAATATGGTCGAACATACAAGTAAAACAAGCCACCTTTTGTGTGTGTGTGATGTAATTCTCGGTATGTACAAGTATATCGTGGTCATGGCGGTCAGTATTTCTTATGCTATTCATCTTCTGTTCCTACTTTCTTTTATCAATTTTATTTCAGTATGAAGTTACTCGGTCTCATGTGGTTGTTGCCGTTGGGTTGGTTATCCTCCGCGTTCGCTCAATTCCCCCCTCACGCCATGAATTCAGCTTAAACGTATGTGCTAGTAAGTATTTACGTTATATTCAGGAATATGAATTTTGGTAATTGGCAGAATTCAATAACGTAACTATCCTAGATGGACAAATGTGTCTTACTACATCAGCGCACCCACATTATCAAATTAAATTGCTTGGAGCGTAGAAAAACGAGAGCCTGGTATCAACTCAACAGACTGAAAATACGCATCCTCAGCCAAAATGGATCAGTGTAAAAGAGATGGCGTTGTCAGAGGGATTACAGGGATATCATGGCGATATGCTGCATCTCTCGAAAATACTTAATTGATGCTTCCAAGCAACAAGTATATAATAATTTATTCAATCCAAGGGGTGAGGTCTGGAGCACATGTTATAATATTCAATTCTAAACATGAAGATACGTTTCTTGAATGGCAGAGTCAGTTTTAATTAAACAAAGTTAGGAGGAAAATTTTTAGAATAGAAATTTTTAGAATATGAATAACTTGAATTCTGATGGAAGATAAGGAAGAACAGAAAAATATTTCGAGTCAACAAATAATAGCTGGGTTGAGGTAAAGAAATAGCAGGAACTGGTTTCAACATTGAAAGGGATTAATGGTCATTCTTTTGCGCTGATTTTTGTTGTTCTTTTGCGGAGTATCTCGAAGAGTGGTGAACATTCAGAGTAATTTTTGCACGAGTAAATTAAAAGCTACAGGCTTTATCTTCCGTTTGTTATTAAATCCAGAATCTTAAAATATTATTGTATTATCAGTTATTTATACAAACCTCTTTCTTTATCGAACAATCATTAGTTGTCCACACACTTCTTAATGGGGTTTAAATTCTCTTTTCAAATCACAAAAAAACATTTCTGATATAAAAATCTAAACACAATTCTCTCTAAAATGCAATATCTATGTCCATCATAAATGAGCAGCGTTTTGACGTAGAAGTAATGTTTTTAACGAATAAAAATACTTTTAAGTTGTTTATTCTAATTATTCTTGTCTAACTATATAATCATTATTTTTAAAATTGTGTGCAAATTTAAAGCATACCAAATATATTTTCTCTTGCTATATATTATTTGTATACGTTTCTATTTAAAAGGAAAAAAAAATTCGAAGACTGCATAATTGAGAGATCCGAAGGACTATACTGTATGAACAAATAATAAATAAATAAATAAATAAATAAATAAATATTTATTTATTTATTTATTTTTATTTGTAAAACAAATAAATTACATTTTGTGCATTAGTTACTGTTGATATGGCGATAGTTACTGTTGATATGTCCATTTGCACATAGCCTGGAAAGTTCTCCCTGCATCCGCTTTACTTTGTCTTCCTCACGCCATGAACAGGCAAACTAATTGGCAAGAAGATATCGTTAAATGAATTATTCTTAATAAATGATGAATATAACAGAAATCAGCTTTTATTTCAGATGTATTATTAATATCTTTAACACCATTAACAAACTACGAACCGACAGTTACCACACACACACACACACACACACACACACACACACACACACACACACACACACACACACACACACACACACACACACACACACACACACACACACACACACACACACACACACACACACACACACACACACACACACACACACACACACAAACCATGTCATTGAAAATATCACAGTAGAACATCAAAACCATCGTCGAAGAAGCTTGTAAAATATAATGGAAACAAACCCGGAAAACTAGGATCACAAACTGTACAGAAAGAAAATAAAGAGAACAGCCACACGACTTACATAATAAAACTCAAATTCTGCTTGTCAATAAAAAGCTATTTTAAAATAATTATATAATGACATCATTCACTTCAGCGAAAAAATGTTAAAAAATAAAATAAAAAATAATCGCAATCACACAAAATTTAAGCCAGAATTTCGAAGATACTCAACAAAGATTCCGATAAAAGATAATGAAACCAATGAAAACCTAATTTCAGATTATGCTAGCCACGTGACAAGTACGGTAGTCATCTCTATCATTGGTTTCTTAGTTATCACAAATAGTTCGTTACCTAGAGTTATTCGAATTCTGTCATATGAAGAAATTTTGTTGGAAGTCAAGCAGAGGAGCAATAAACAGAAAATTCTTTATAATTCGATAGAAATAAATCCTTTGCTAAATATTTTCTTATGCAGAATTTCTTCGACTACACCATGAATTGTGCTTGTTTCTTAAAGATCTTTATTATCAAACATTAACTGGGAACAACTGACGTTTCGCCCTTTATGTCAAGGTCATCATTTGGAGCATACAAGTATACACAGAAAACAAGCTACACTACAATCAACCTGATTTGTTAAAGATAAACCCGGAAAACTAACCAACCGCTACAACAATTGTTGGCCTGACCCAATAAGGTTTTGTAATAGTGACTTTAACTGAACTTTCCAGTTTTGTCTACATAGTTGAAATTTGAGGAACTGGTTTCTTCTTAAGCTGATATGCGTTATCATTAGGGACTTTACAGATTTACAACTTCAGCTAACTTGCAAAATTTATTTTTCTAATTCCTAGGTTTGTGGAATTAACTTAGAGCATAGCATGTTCATATAACAATCCTCCTCCTTCTCCTCCTCCTGAGTCTTATTTATTTTTTGTGAATGTAAGTATTTATTATATAACTTTCCAAATTAATTTATTTGCTAAATTGGTAAACTAATATTTACTCTTTCATACGAGGTTAGATTGGAAATACTAGCGGAAGTTATAAATAATATGAATTTAGTTTTATCCGCGTTATTTGGCTTCCTACATACACAGTTTGTAGATGGGAATATTCATTAGGTTTCCATTATTTTAAGCTTACACGGTGATCCGAATGCATTTTTTGAAAATGCATTCGGAATGGAGACAACTACCGTTTTTGAATAAAAACTTTAGTTTAATATACCTAAAATCTACATTCGACGTTTTGACCTTTATTTCAAGGTAATCATCTGGAACATACAACTATACATTAAACAACTAAACAACTATATATGGAATCCAAATGCGTGCAGCAGTGCTTTCATAAGCGATGCTGCACGCATTTGGATTCCATTGTATTCATGCGCCCTATCTGTATGTTATTCCTAGTATCGTTCCCGACTGTAATGACGATGTCCTAAGACACATAGGTAGAAATATTTACGTATTAAAAAACCTATTACTGTGGTTTTACGTGTGTCTATTTAGTCAAGACTAGATATTTTGTCTCGAGAATGGTTGAGTGAATAGGTTGCCATGACTGTGAATGAGTTCAAAGCTAAGTATGATAAATTATTATTATTACGGGCAAATCCTAGGTGTCTTTAGGCTCATTGAAGGAGGCCCTAAACATCATGTCAAAAACTATCCAACATTTGTGCAGAATTGTATCTATTGTATATATTTATATGTTTACAGTAAATATTTAAAATTTTTTTATACTTGAGCTTCATTCTTTGAATAGATACATGACACATTGCTCTTTGAAGTCAATTCACCATTATGAATACAAATGTGAAACATTCTAACCAACTAAAAAATAAAATTATGTATAAAACATTGTTATCTACACTTTACAACTGACTTTAATATATAGATTGGATATAAATGGCGAAAACATAGTTGAAGAAATTAAGCTTCAAATATAACACCACCATAATAACCACAATATAAGCTTAGCAACCATAATATCAAGGTCAAAATATAGAGTACTTACGTTCATTTGATTTAAACTAAAGTTAAGATGTACTCCCACATGATAATATTCTCGATAAGGAACTGTTTTATCTAATTCTACCATTACAGTGATCTTAGTGAAACTAAAACTGAAATGACTTTATAAACTGCAATAGAGATGCTGGACACCAAATAACATAAAATTCTATCCAGTGAGTCTCCCATCAGATGGAATTTAATCTTTTGAAAAACAAACCTAAAAAAATAAAATGTCAACAAAATGTTCAGATGTCAAATTACAATATAAAAACATACCAAAATGTATAAAATGTGATTGCTGAGAAAAAAAGGTGGCAACAACAGTAATTTCTTGCAGCTTGGTCAGCTGAGTAGGTAAAGATTCCATTCTCTAACCAACATTATGAGTTTAAATGCCACTGCAGCAGGGATGTTTGTGAATGTCTTTATGTGATATATGAAAATCATTACCCAGTGTGAGACTATCACTCTATCTACTGGAGACTTCAAAATGACTTGTAAAAATTCCATGTTTGTCCTCTACAGCAAGATTTAGCAAGTGATACACTTCGGTATTTTGTGGGTGGCATTCACATAAAACGAAAAAAATTCCAGCCTGGTTGATCAGGTGGTTAATGTATACCAAATAACAGGCTGTAGGTTTGAATCCTCCTATGGGCATAAATGTTTGCAACTGTCTAAAGGGTTTGAAAAAGTCCCATTTAATTATTTAAATTAAGGAGATATTAAATCCCACATTATTTCAAAACCGAATAAGAAACTCAAAGATTGGAATCAAAGCGTTTCATGCCGAATATAGTAAATTATAAAAGTTTCAGTGGATTGTAGCGTAAGTTAAAGTACATAGTTCAACACTAGGACAACTCACAGCAAAGGTGATTAAAGTTCTGATCACTATTCTTAGTATTTCCCATAATGTAAACCACATCTCCTAGGAGATGTATGATGTTATACATTATGGTGGAAGGTCACTACCCAGACCGGTTTCGACCTTTATTGAGGTCTCATCAGTGAGTAGGCAGACCTAGATAATACTGAGGTTATAGCAAAAAGAACTTATATACTTTGCTATATGAGTTGTCGCACCCATAAATTACTTAAATAAAGGGCCAATAGGCTTCACTCCGGCGATGTACACATTTGCTGCAAGTTGCCCTAGTGTTGAACTATGTGCTTTAGCTTACGCTACAATCTGCTGAAACTTTTATAGTTTACTATATTCAGCATGAAACTCTTTGATTCCGATCTTTGAGTTTCTTATTCGGCTTTGAAATAATGTGGGATTTAATATCCCCTTAATTTAAATAATGTTACATCACCAGAGTGAAGCCTATTGGCTCTTTATTTATGTAAGTCCCATTTAATCTCTAGGTAAAGGTTTCAAGATTATATAAAAATAAAATAAAATATACATATATGTATATATATATATATATATAAATCCTTAACCCTCTTATGATATTAACATATGATACAACCATTTGTGGGAGTTAACATTAAAATTATGCAGTAAATGAAAAAAAATTCTTATATATAGAGTACTTTCTGAATACTCTATATATAAGATAGTAATAATCAAGTTAACATCCCTAAAAATTTATATTGAAATGAATTTAGAGCTTGGCACTTAAATTCAAAGCTACTATCAGTTTTTAAAAATTTCATTAACGTGCATGGATACCCTAAACTTGACCAACATGCAGTGTTCTACCTTACTTAGTTCCTGTTTGAGTATTTTTTCTAAATGAAATTTATACATTTAAGAATAATTTCCCCATTTACTGGTGAGATAAACATTTTTGGAAGTTTTGCTATTTTCCCTCCTACATGGAATTAGCAAATAACTAGTACTTATATATATAGTGGAATGCTGGATTTCTTTGTGTTTAGGTAAGAAATGGTACAAGCCATGAAGGTATTCTTGAAATGTTTAAACTTCTTCCTCCGGGTAATGAAATAGTGATTAAAAAGACCAGTCATATTTTCTCTTCCTTGACTAATGATTTAAGACTTATTTGGTTCTAAATCTTCTCAACAGAAGGATACGAGTATAAAGCTGATTGCACAAAAATACATTATGTTTTGATAAATCGGCTTCAAATGCAGGTTTTTATTTTTCTCTCTGTTATGGTTTGTATCACTGGACAGTGGTGTATTATCTAGTAAAACAGAGCTGCAATTGTTAACATTTTTCGAGAACTGAATTATATGCAATTCTTTTCTTAAACTGTAATTTATTAGTAATTTTCTGACAAGTCATAAAACTTGATATTTAACTGATGCAGTGAATATTTTATCTAGAGCATATTTTGAATGACTGTTGGTGAGAAAAGTCAAGGAACCGATCACGTTAGGATTATAGTGTTCTAAGAGAGCCTGAATAAGTAAGTGTAAAATAAAAGCTCACATTGGAACATTTTCAATACAAATGTTAGCATTACTCCATGATGAGGTATCAAGAAATTAATACTTATCAAAAAGAATATTTGAAAAATTCTAGCAGTCTACAAAATAGAAATATCTTTATTATAAAAGTAACGTTTACTGAATATGTGATTCAAAATACAATTACCTTTTAGTTGGATGCTGAACCCACTACTGCTCTTCTTCCACAATATATAACAAAGATTTCCTTTTTCGTTTTCTCCAGGTTTTCATTCTTCTGAGCCACCACAACCTAGTCCTCTGCTACAAAGTGTTTCATTGTAGTATTCACAGCGCATAGCAACAGCAGAATGGGCAGATGAAAGAACTAGAATACAAGACCACAAACACTTTTATCAACAAGGATGTTTTATTAACGCTAATATTTCGCTGATTTTCAACTCAGCATCATCAGAGCACAACACACATGTAAACGCGACAGTGAGTGAGTGAAACAATATAATTGCAGAAAGACAAAAGATCTAAAGTCCTATTTTTGGCGCCCTCTAACGAAAAAAAAAGGCAGCAGTTATCCAGGAGTTTTTCTTAGAATAACCGTCTCCCAAATTTTTGGCAAATTAATGCAACCATATTTGTTAAGGTTGGGAGAATTCTTCAAAGCCATTGCTGACTCAAAAAATAGTCTTTCAGATCTATAACGACCCCTAAATAGCACATTCGTTTTCCTCCATCTAATCCTGTGTGAAGGAGTGTCCAAAGCATGGTCTGCCAGTCCCGACTTGCCATAGTAATAGTAGCGAATGTATCTCTCATGTTCTTCCAGGCGGATGTTCACTGATCTTCCTGTTTGCCCATAATAGGCCAAGTCACAGTCACATGGAACTTCATACACTCCTGGGTGTGCTAAAGGGTGAAGTTTATCCTTTGGTGAGCGGATCAGAGTTGCCAGCTTGACATGAGGCTTGAAGGTGGTGCGAAGGCCATGTTTCAACAATACTTTGGCTATCTTTTCCGATGTACCTCTGATTTAGGGAATAGAAATGGTCATGTTGTATTCTTGTGTAGTGGGGGGGTGGGCAGAGTAATGGGCCTATGTAGTATTTTTTCTATTTTGTAGGGATTGTAGCCGTTGGCTAAGAACGTATGGCGCAGGTACTGGAGTTCAGTGGTCAGAGCTGTATCGTTAGAACAAATGGCTCTGGCTCTGTGTGTAAGTGTTTTTAAAATGCCGTACTGTTGGACTGGATGATGATGTGATTGTTTATGTAGGTATCTTCCTGTGTGTGTAGGCTTCCTGTAAATAGAAAAAGATAGTGATCCATCTGAAAGGCGGGTGACTAATGTGTCAAGAAATGGTAAACAGTTATTTGATTCTTTTTCTACTGTGAAATGAATTTTGGGGTGTTGGCTGTTTAGGTAGGTGACAAAAGCATCCAAAGTGTCTTGTCCATGGGGCCAGATGGCAAACACATCATCTACATAGCGCAACCATACTAGTGGCTTGTAAGTAGCTGTGGTAAGTACTTTGTTTTCAAAGTGTTCCATGTAAAAATTTGCTAACGGGGGGGAGAGGGGGGAACCCATAGCAGTACCATTAATCTGTTTGTAGAATCCCCCCCCCCATGTAAAGTAACCTGCATTCATGGTAAATTGAAATAATTCAAAAATATCTGGGGGAAATTTAGACTTGATTAATTCAAGAGTATCTATAAGTGGTACATTGGTAAATAGGGAGGTGACATCGAAACTAACCATTATGTCTGAATTTTTTAGGATTAGATTTTTAACCAGTATTTTGAAATGGATAGAATTTTTTACAAAAGTAGAGGAGTTGCCAGTAAGAGGGGCAAGCGACTTAGCTAAATGCCGGGCCAGTTTATATGTGGGACTATCTATGCTATCAACTATGGGGCGTAGGGGAACATTAGTTTTGTGGATTTTTGGTAATCCATAAATACGGGGTGTTTTAACATGAATTGGTTTTATTTTCCTGATGATTTCTTTGGGCCATGATGTCACTTTTTTTAGTAATTTTCGGACTTTTTTCTTTTGCGACATTGTAGGGTCTCGATGTATAATTTGATACGTAGAACTATCACATATGAAATCTTGCATTTTTTTGTTATACTCTCTTTATTCATGATAACTGTTGCATTTCCTTTATCGGCTTTTGTAATAATAATATTTTTATTATTGTATAACTTTTTTAGGGCAGTTATTTGCTTATGTGGTATATTACTTTTTGGAGGCTTAGCTTTGTTTATAATACTTGCTATGTCTAGTCGCACGTTATTGGCCATTGCTGGCGGAAGATCGTGGATACCCCGTTCTACTTTCATCATAATTTCGAGTTTAGGAATTTGTTTGGGCGCGACGGCAAAGTTATGTCCTAAACTGAGGGCGTTCTTGGCTTCTTCAGTGAGTGTTTCCGACGATAGGTTTACGACCACGTGGTCTCGTCGAAGTTGCGGTCGGTACTTCGTATGTTGGCGCTGTTGTAGTAGTTCAAATTTTTTTAGGTGCTTGCTTTTAACTTTTGTGAATTCTTTTTTTGCTGCAACTTCGGAGATCTGCTGTAGGACAGTCCATATTTCAGGATTTAACACGTTAGTTAGTTCTTGTTGTAGAGCTGTGATAGAGCTGTTTAGCTTACTAAGCTCTATGCGAGTAGCGGCGATTTGTTCTCGAAGAAGCGCTAAACTCGCCCATCGATAAATACGATGTGCCTTTGCCGATTGCAACTTTTCTTCACCCTTTAGCACACCCAGGAGTGTATGAAGTTCCATGTGACTGTGACTTGGCCTATTATGGGCAAACAGGAAGATCAGTGAACATCCGCCTGGAAGAACATGAAAGATACATTCGCTACTATTACTATGGCAAGTCGGGACTGGCAGACCATGCTTTGGACACTCCTTCACACAGGATTAGATGGAGGAAAACGAATGTGTTATTTAGGAGTCGTTATAGATCTGAAAGACAATTTTTTGAGTCAGCAATGGCTTTGAAGAATTCTCCCAACCTTAACAAATATGGTTGCATTAATTTGCCAAAAATTTGGGAGACGGTTATCCTAAGAAAAACTCCTGGATAACTGCTGCCTTTTTTTTTTTCGTTAGAGGGCGCCAAAAATAGGACTTTAGATCTTTTGTCTTTCTGCAATTATATTGTTTCACTCACTCACTGTCGCGTTTACATGTGTGTTGTGCTCTGATGATGCTGAGTTGAAAATCAGCGAAATATTAGCGTTAATAAAACATCCTTGTTGATAAAAGTGTTTGTGGTGTTGTTAATACCGTGAAAAATAAGTCATGAATAACCAGCAACGCCTAAGCTTATCTGTTAGAACTAGAATACAAAGTAGGATACTTAAATTATGCTGCAGTATGAATAGTTTGCTGCATATAAGTAGTAAATTACATATACTGATTCTTGATCCAGTGAATTACTAAAAAACAATGTTGAAAAAACAATCACTTTTTTATAACAATAGAAAAATCTAAAAATATTCTGAGTAATCTAGTTTACTTTTCATCATGTGTAAAAGCTGGAAATACAGATCAACAAAAGACATTACAGTAAAAAGGCCTTTTTATTTTGGAGCGAGTTACCAGAATGCAAGATCTGTGTGAAAATTACTGAAAGAGTTCTCATTTGTGGCTGTTTTTCTCAGGACAGGAAGAAGGATTTGGTTGCTGGGATTACTGTGAGTCATGAGGACTGAAAAATGGGAAACAAAAGAGAAAGAAAAAAGAATGTGGAGTGGAAAAGTAAAGGAAAGAGAAAGACTGGAGAAATCTCAGTAAAAGTGGCCTTTACACTTAAGTTCAATTTCACTTAAATTTTTCAGTTACTCTCCCAACTCCTGAACTTTACCTTTTCTCAATCCTTCAGGCTAATAATGAGGTCCCTCTTTCTATTAAGAAAAACAAAAGCCAAAGGTTACACAAATAAAAATTCACACAATTTCAAACAAAACATCCAAAATAAAACAGCACTGCTACAACTTAAATTACTGTAAACTGAATACAGTGGTCCAACTTCATGAATTAAAATAATATCATCAAATGTCATTATTATTATATATTACTTATCGCCTCCACGGAAGTCCCAGGACTCATTACAGGAAGCCATATCATCCATTCCACCCCCCCACTAAATCTATGCAAAAAAAAAAAAAAAGGCTCTGAAAGTTACATGAATAGATGAATGTCAACCTCCTCACTGTCTTCCTTGGGGAAGACAGAGAGGGAGGTGGGAACACAGAGAGAGAGAGAAAGATGGAATGAAAGAGTAGGAAGAAAAGCTAGTGTAAAGAATAGTGATTAAAGGGTCAAGAGGGAGGAGGAGGAGACCTCCATATAATCTTTAATGAAAGTATAGAACTAACTAGGACTTCAAATCCAATATCCAATCCTCATCATCTCAAAGTGCACCCTATCAGCAGATATCCACCTTGATACTGAGCAAATGAGGATGAGATGGCAATTTGGGATTGAGATGTTGCTGACCAAACTGTATTCTATATTTATTTAAATCA
This sequence comes from Typopeltis vanoorti, assembly GCF_054136105.1. Taxonomy (NCBI): domain Eukaryota; kingdom Metazoa; phylum Arthropoda; class Arachnida; order Uropygi; family Thelyphonidae; genus Typopeltis; species Typopeltis vanoorti. Next base: position 123,927,822 of record NC_143549.1, read on the forward strand.
AATACAAATTATAGCATGATGAAATGCCATGTCAGTTGGGTAGTTAATAAAGGTGCCATTATTTTCATCTTGAAACCAAAGTGAACACTTTTTTGGTATTCATTTTGATTTCCTGGTGGTAAGCTACTGGAACAAACTTGAACTCAACATCAGCAGAACTGACAACAGGCTCCATCAACATAAGAAAGTATTAAACCTGTTCAAATGCCAGAAGAATTAATGAAGTATTGCATTCACCAAGACAAAAGACTAAAACAAGTGAGATTCTACTAAGTGAGATAATTATAATGGGTCAACAGTGAGCAGGGAAAAAAAAAGGAAGGAGTAGCTGTAGCATTAATACGAAACATGAAAATAAACTTCTTGAATATCAGGGAATTTCAAGCAGTGTGTAATAGGCAAATTTCAAAATTGAGAACTCGATAATGAGATTTATTTTGTGCCTATGGCCCGAGAGAAGGTTCTACAAAGAGAAATTTTCTGATTAATTAAAAAACGTCAAATTACAAAGAAAACACTGGTCTCTGCTAGAGAAATAAAAGAACATATTAAGAAATTAGTACCAGACATGTAAGAGTATTGATATATGGATTTCTGTTCAAGATATGTACTCTTCATTACTAACACCATATTCAAATATAAAGATATGCATAAATTTAAAGAGAAGTCTTATTGATAATATTGTCAATAATACTTGAAAAACCTTAAGCAATTAAGATGGAAGCAGGTGAGTTTGTGTGGAGGCAACCATGATGCAAGAGAGTGTGAGAATGATCAAGTGCAAAATCTAGTCTTCCAAGCAAAAAGAGAATTCGATAATGAGTGGACAAAAATATGATACTATATGAGGAGCAACATGGCTATGTGAAGGGTTGGTCATGCCTTAGTAATTTATTATTATTATTTGACACCTCCAGGGAGTCCAAAGACTCATCGAGGGAGAGTGTGCCAACAGCATCGAACAATTGGTCCCCTTCCAACTACTAACCGCTCTCAAACTTACTTAACGGAGCCATTAGTAGCAGAGGCTCTACCAATCGACCAACCTTTGCCGGCAATTTTACTATCCTTTTATAACAGAGTAACAGCAGAGTTGGATAAAGGAAATGGTTACATGATGATTCTGCTGAATTTTCCAAAGGCATTTGACATAATACCACATAGAACTCTGTTATACAAATGAGAACAAATGGGGATGGACATGATACTAGTTAAGTGGATAAGAGGATAGCTGCTGGACAGATATAAAAAAGTGGTATGGAGGAACAGAATCGAGGTAAAAACAAGTGACTAGTGGTGTGCTGCAAGATTCAGTGCTAGGACCATGGGTTCAAGGAGAGGTATGAGAGATTATGGATAGTTTGTGTCTCTTGATATAAGTCTTTGGACTCCATCGAGGTGCCCATACAATAATAATAATATGATACTTTAATGATAATAATAGAGTTTGACAATAGTCAGTAAGATTATTGTCAAAGGCAAAAGAGGAAGAATCAGAGGTCATCTGGAAGTTATGTAAGAGTGTGGTGAAGAGGGATGAAAGGAGAAGATTTTTTATATGGAGAACTGTCAACGAGTGGAACGCATTACCAGAATATGTTATTAATGCAGGGAATGTTAAGGATTTTAAGATTCAGTATGATAAATATGTTGTCGGTTGAATGACTCCATGGAGGATGAAGGTAGAGAATGAATACCATAGTGAAAATAAAATATGCACAAAAAATAAATATCTGCAAAAGCTTGAAAAAGAATCAAAGATGTGGCTTTCAGAGGCGAGAGCTACACCTTGGAGGTTCAGAGTAACATACTTCAAAACAATGAAATTCATCTGGGAGGCATACAGGTTGTAGGGAAAGAAAAAAAATCTGATTTACATATTAGATTCTAGAAGTGGACAGCAGGGTTTTTTCTCCAATTTATTCTAGGGTTTTTCATCCCGCAAAGCAGGCAAACTAGCCTTGAGAACTCAACACTACAGGCCATGGGATACACCGGGGCATAAGGCTGACCACCTTATCCTGTAAACGGAGTGAGGTCCGATGATCAATGGACCCTCGACACCGCAAGGTAAAAGAGGGTATAAGGAAGATGAGATGAGATAAGGAAGATGATTCTAGAAGTTAAAAGGTAGTCCTAGAAAAGAATAAAGCTTGTTGGAAGTTTCTAGCACATAAGTCAGTCAACAGATGCACTGAGAAAATATAGAGAACAATATAAGAAAGCTATGTATAAAAATAGCTGAAAAAGTCTGTGGGAAGTCTAGTAAGAATACAGAAGACAAATATCAGGTTGCAAAATGAGCTACTGAAAAGCTTATAAACATTATAAGAAAAGAGTGCTTTAAAAATGTGGCATTGAAACTTTTAAATCACATGAGTGAGAAAAAAATAATCAAGAGAAATGCCATCAGCAATACATAATCAAAACCTGAAGTAGATAAAAGCTATTAGAAATCTGGAAATGCAGCCAGAGTAGATTCTATTCAACCAGAAATACTGGTTGAATATTTAGAGTTTCTGCTTTATATTCTGGCAATATACAAGTTTTAATACATACATCAAATGGATTACTTATATGTTTTGTTGCTCAACCTACTACCAAATAGCTTCAAATTCTGTTTCCCACTGTCCTCATCTTTCGGGTTTCAAAAATGTACTTCTTACATTCTATCTGTATATCTTACTCCCATTATATATACACAGGAAGACCTCATTGTCTGAAGAGGTTAGGTTCCCAGCCCACTGCTCATAAAGTGAACTTTTTGTAAATTGAGATAAAATTATAATGTATTTAAACGAATTTGGTTCTTTCAATATGAAAACTGATTTTTCCAAGTTAATAATTTTGCAATTTTTATAAGGAATTATGGTTATTTTATAACTATTTTACATAAATAATGTTTACAAATAACATAAGACAATCGTTTACAAAAAAATAAAAATGCTGCATAATGGAGAAACTGTAATGAGATGGCCTAGTGGAGGGCTATCTGGATTGACAGCCCCTTTTCCTTAAGGAAAAAAGAATCTATTCAAACATGTTATAATACTGTTTCAGTTCTTTGGATAGAAAAGGCATGTTTTCAGTAAGGATCACTATCACAAAGAGATTCACATGCAGTTTTGTATCTGTGTTAAAGTTTCTTTAACTGTATCTGTGGTGAAGTTTCCAAGTAGTACCAATTCATGCACTTCCTTGTGCTCTCCACTATCCTGCCAGGTCAATTTGCTAAAGAGCAAATCTTCCTTGAAAGTTTTTCCATTACTTCACTCCTTGAATATGATATTCTTGACACTTTTGCATTAACAATTCCTGCACGTGAATATTTTATCTTATCCACATTGGTCACATTTGTTGAAGTTAACACCAACATTTGTTACCGTTAACTTTAATGCTTTACATACATCAAAATAATGCTCACCTGGTTTGAGGTGTCGAATTACTTCCATTTTTTTCACTCAATGGTAAGTGATTTTCTTCATTTTTTAGCTGAGGAAGACATCAAATCAGCTCTACATTTTTTATGAGATTTTTAATTGACTGTTTAAATACTAATATTAGTAAAACTTTCATTTTTAGCAGCTCTTACAATGTAGTTCACAGTGGACCAAAACATAAACTTTGTACTCTACCCACAGCGCCAAGGAATATAAAACAAAAAATAATCACAAACACTGCCGACATATGTTGATTTTTACTTTGGTTTTGTTCTGTTGTTTATGTTTTTGATTTTTTGCTGTTGATTTTGAACTGGTCATTAATCTGAATCTTTGTAAATAGAGGAAACATAAAATGAGTCCAATGGATTCAGATGGGGACTTCAGGATGACCAATCAGATGGTGATGTGTGGTCAGGCACATACTTCTGCAAGAACTGTTATTATTATTATTATTATTATTATTATTATTATTCCTGATACCTCCAAGGAGTCCGAAGACTCATCGCGGGAGGACACCTACAACTGTCTCTACACCTAACCTCTACTACGAATCATCTCCATCAACGCCATCTACCGCCCACCTCCAACACCACCACAACTAGTAATTTTTGTCTGTAAATTGTGTGTGTTGTGAAGGGCCGATTTGTATGTATGCGGGATGAAAAACCCGAGTTTCCGAGAGAAAAAACCCTGCTACCTCCGTATGAGATAGGCTAACTCACCTTCGATTGAAATCGACCAGATAAAGATTCCTCCCGTCGCGACGAGAATCGAACTTAGGCCTATTCCAATCGCAGGGCGCAATGTACCGTCGTTCTTCCAATTGCGCTAAGGCGGCGCTTATGTGGTCTTCGGTTTGTCTGTGCAAGGGCTGAGTCCTGTTGAAAGCTCCACTGCCTACTGTGAAATAAGGTGTTGTTCAGGGGCCATACCACAGGTAAGAGCACAGTGTCTTGATACACTTTGGCAGAGGTTTAGACCCCATTTTCACAGAAATGCAATTTGGATAAACCAATACATCACACTGATGTAGGGGGGGGAGGTGATGCCCTTCTCTGAATCCTGGGTGCTATGGTACATGCTGTGCGACCATCTGGTTGCATTTTGGTGGTTAAATGACTCTTTAATGGTGAAAATCTTCTCATCTATATCATCTTTGATTTTATAACCCTCTGCTGCATAAGTTATGGTGTTAGGAAGTGTCCAGTAAAAAAATGATAGGCTCTCACCCTCAGGTCAACAGTTAGTACACGACATCATTTTCTGCAAAATGTTCATCTCCAGTGACATCACTTTTTGTGTTTCACAGGATTATCACAGTGACATACCTTCACAGCCCTCACAAGTTGTTGTGTCCTAATGCAGTGTAGTGGACCTGTTCTTTTGTGGTCAGATACATCTTCTGTATCTTTATAATGGTTAATAGGCCAATACACAAACATCCTACTGATCCTGAGTGTTTTTAGCATGCTGAAAATAATTTTTTCAGCATGCTAAAAACAGTTATTGCAGCTATATGATTCTCATAATCTCCCCACTTCATGTTAACCCATACAGCTAGACAACTCTCTCCTGATAAACATGCGAATGTTGGCTGTGCACAGCACTGTTAATGGAACCAGGCACATGCAATTCTGTGGGAGTGGGGGGGGGATGAAGTTGAAGCAGTGTTTATGGGATAGTTCTTGTACCAGAATAGCACTTTGTTGTTTTCTTTTCCAGCATGTTCTTTTTCTCATTCTTGATTATACAGCTGCAAATGAGACGGAAGGAGTAAATGCATGCTGTGAGATGAATTTATGAATGCTGTTTTACTATTACTTTATACTTGCTTTGATGATGTCCTCATAACAAAGGACAAAATATTAGAAGCAATTAATTTTCTTTTATTCTTTTACATGTACAAACTATTATACATGTCACTTTAATTATCCAAACATTGACTAAATAGAAGATAAATTGTGTGATAAGAATGAAGCAGAATATATTGAGTTTTTGCAAGACAAATTTCTCAAGCAGCATGTGAAAGAAGGAACTTGAGGTCAAAGAGTGTCAGGTTTTTGTAGCATCAAAAGAGGTCTATTAATAATATATATTAATAATATGATTATTTTATCACCAGATGGTGACAGCGATCATGCTTTGTTTTCTAGGGAAGTATCTAATTATATTGATCTTCCAATTAGAACAGGTTACATGCAGAACTATAAAGCTTGAAATTATGATCAACTTAGAAAATACTATCTTTACTCATATGCTATTGGTTACTGAATGGGAAAAATATCAACAATGCATGGGAATCTTTGAAAAATTACTTAACTGAGGCAGTATCTGAATGTATCCCTAGAGTTTGAAGAATAAATAGGGTGGGAGTGAAATGGATATGCAGTCTTATTAAACAAGAAATCCATAAGAAGAGATAATGTGGAAGGAATACTGCAAGAATAAGAGTGAAAGGGGTGATGAAAAAAAAGAATAGGCCAGAAAAGTAACAAATATTTGAATAGTGAATAACTTTGCTTTCCACGCAATATTCATGTGGAAAGTTAAACTGGAGTATGCAAAGAAATTAGCTATGCAGGCTAAACGCAATCTAAAAGAATGTGGAAGAATAACCTTACTGAATACATATGGTATGCTGGTGTCAGTGCTGAAATAATGCATGCTCACTTTGCTAAGATAGATCAATAATGCGTAGGTAACATGGTGCACAGTGGTGCTACTACTACACTGGATGAAGAGTTGGAGGCGCATAAGAATTAGTTTCAAGAACTTTAGCATAAGTTGGATAAGAATTTGGCAATATGGACAGATGGAATATCAGCACATTTGCTAAAGGAATGTGCAACCGAATTGGCTAGGCCTTGGACATATTTGTATAACTTGAGTCTCAACTCAGGTAAGATACCACATGAACAGAAAGAATGTATGATATTTATGTTGTACAAGGATGGTACAAAAACCGATGTGTCTGACCTGTCAACATCTCTGGTGTGATAGTGAAGATTTTAGGGAAGTTGAGAAGACAGACAAACTATAATCTGCAAGAAACAGCATGGGTTTACTAAAGGGAGGTCATATTTTAGGAATTTGCTGATATTTTATAACAGTGTTATGGCCAAGTTGGATAAACGGAATGGATACACTATGATACTGTTGGATTTTGCAATGGCATTTCATAGGATATCACATGAAAGGCTGGGGCATAAATTGGAGAATATAGGTTTGAAATATAAACTCTTGACTTGGATAAGTGGATGGTTGACAGACAGATATCAAAAATTATATGGTCAGTGTGGATCTGCCAGATTTAAAGTGATGACCAGTGGTGTAATCCAGAGTTCAGTCCTTGGATCACTGTTGTTCTATCTATATATTAATGGCATTGGGAAGGATCTAACTGGCAATGTTCAATAGTTTGCTGAACAACTGAACACAATGATTTGAATAGACTGGAAATGTGGGGCAAATGATAATGGCTATCAGCTGACTGTTAGTAAATGTAAAGTTAAACACTTTTGCAATTTGACATTTCCAAGGGCATATTATATTAGTAGGGTTATACTACAAGAAACTGATGAGACTTGTAATCTTGGTGTAATGCTTAATAGGGATAAGTTCAAAGGTCACATAGCAAACATTACAAATACAACTCTGAGGATAACTGTGATGTTGAAGTAAACCATGACATGTAAGGATAAGGAAGTCACTTTGCCTCTTTTCAAGGCTTTGATAAGATTGCACCTGGACCATTGGTGCACAGATGCAGTCTCCTGGGTTAAAGAAGCTATGGAAAGGGTGCAAAGAAGATGATCAAGTGTTTTATTTCTAACCCTGCTCTAAGATCTGTAAGTTAAAACTGGTTTGAAGTATTACATACAACTAGCTTAGTCTTTTGAATAATTTCTCTCTTATTCCAGATAAATTTATTCAAGTTGACTTTCTATCATACCAGTTTTATTAATTCTGTTGTCTCCAAATTTAATATGCCATCTTCACAAAAATTGTGCCTAAATTTAGCTAAAATGTTTTACCTGTTCTACAGGCCCTTGAAATGTTATATAATTTGAGTCTCGACTCAGGAAATATCCCACAGGAATGGAAAGAATGTATAGTAATCCCACAAGGATTGCAGAAACACTGATGTGTCTACCTATTAGTACTTCTGGAATGACTGTGAATATTTAAAAAAAGTTGGTAGGAACTCGCATACAGAAATGGACTGACAAACAAGCTACACTTTGCAAGGAACAGCATGGGTTTACTCAAGGGAGGTCATGCTTGAGCAATCTGCTCATATTTTATAATAATGTTACAGCTGAAGTTGGATTTTGTCTATTTGCTATACAAACTTCTTTCAAGTTTGTATTTGCTGCTGTGAAGCATAGTAGTATTTTATTTATTTTTTTCCCCATTTGATTCTATGCAGGATATTCAAAGAATGGTCAGCCAGAATTGAATGACCATAATTGTGGTTGGAGTTGGCAGACAAGTTGCAAGAACAATGACCCTAGAGGGGAGGAATAGAGAGGTTGAATCTTTAGGAAAGCAGATAAGGGTTGCTAGTTTCACAGATGAGGTTTGAAAGCAGTACAAGATCGTATTTCTTTCAAGTTTTGGCTATTTTTTCTGAGGTGTCCTGAATACAGGAGCACCTCAAAAAAGATAAGACTGTTCCTCCTCCATCTCAACAGTATACACCCCAAAATCCATTTCATTAGAGAGAAAAAAAATAACAATAATAACAATGACTGCTAGCCTTTTCTACACACCTTTTTCAACTCACAGGGTGACCCATTGTTCTGGTCCTTCTAGCCAAGTGCTGAAGCATTTCCCCTGCATCTATCCTATAAAATCCTTTAAGCAACTTAAATGTTTCTATCATATCCCTTCTTTTTCGCTTATCAACCAACTTCGGCAATACACAGACATCTTCAATCTGTTCTCATAGGAAATATTCCACAGGTCACTCACCATCTTGGTCACTCACCTCTGGATCATCTCCACAGCTTCCTCATCCTCAAGAAACCCAGGGGACCAACACAGTAATCCAGATGTGGGAGTATCAAGGCCTTATAAAGAGGAATAACAACTTCCTTATCTGTACTTGTTAATGTGGCTTTAACAGCCAAGTAATCTTATGGGCTACCTTAGCAATATGTCCTCTAAAGTATTTAAAATAAAGAGCCAATAGACTTCATTTTGGCAATGTAAACATTATTTAAATTAAGGGGATATTAAATCCCACATTGTTTCAAAACTGAATAAGAAACTCAAAGATCGGAATCAAAGAGTTTCATGCCGAATATAGTAACTATAAAAGTATCGGCGACTACTAGTGCAAGCTAAAGCACGTAGTCCAGGTATGTAGTACAAACTAGGGCAACTCGTAGCAAAGGTGGAGAAAGTTCTGATCGCTATTCTTAGTATTTTTCATAATATAAAACCCATCTAGGAGATGTATGATGTTATACATTATGGTGGGAGGTCACTACCCAGACCAGTTTCGATCTTTATTGAGATCTCATCAGTGAGTAGCTAGACCAAAAATAATACTAAGGGTATAGCGAAAAGAACTTATATACTCTGCTATATGAGTTGTCAAAAAGGTGCACCCATAAATTATTTAAAATAAAGAGCCAATAGGCTTCATTTTGGCGATGTAAACATTATTTAAATTAAGGGGATATTAAATCCCACAGTTTCAAAACCGAATAAGAAACTCAAAGATCGGAATCAAAGAGTTTCGTGCCAAATATAGTAAAAGTATTGGTTACTACTAGCACGTAGTCCAAACTAGGGAAATACTAAGAATAGCTATCAGAACTTTCTCCACCTTTGCTACGAGTTGCCCTGGTTTGTGCTATGTACTTGGACTATGTGCTTTAGCTTACACTAGTATTGTCGATACTTTTATAGTTACTATATTCGGCATGAAACTCTTTGATTCCGATCTTTGAGTTTCTTATTCGGTTTTGAAACAATGTGGGATTTAATAACCCCTTAATTTAAATAATGTCCTCTAAACTTTAATTCAGCCTACCACCACCCCTAAATCTCTAGCTTCATCTATTTCCTGGAGTACAATGTCATCAATGTGATATACAACATGTAATTTATTTATCCCAAAATGCATAACAACATTTCTTGACATTAAACTGACGCCCATTAACTTTTGCCTATATTGCAGCCTATTTAAATCGTCCTGCAAGCTCTCCACATCGTCTTGATTAACTATTACTCTACCTAATTTTGCATCATCAGCAAACAACTGAATATTTCCTTTCAGGTTATTCTCTATATCATTTATGTACAAATTAAACAGCAATGGTCCCAGCACTTAACCTTGTGGCACACCACTAGTCATCTGTTTTTGCCTCAATTCTACCTCTCCATATACCACTTTTTGATATCTGTCCAGCAGCTATCCTCTTATCCACTTAGCCAGTATCATATCCATCCCCATTTGTTCTAATTTGTGTAAGAGTTTCATGTGGTATTCTGTCAAATGCCTTTGCAAAATCATCGTGTAGCCATTTTTTTATCCAGCTCAGCTGTTATTATAATAAAAAGTTAGTAAATTACTAAGGCATGCCCGACCCTTCACAAAGTCATGTTGACCTGCATACAGTATCTTATTTTTATCTGCCCATTCTTGAATCTCTTTTTGACTGATTTTTCTAGTACTTTTACCACCATGCTTGAGATACTGACTGGTCTATAATTTGCTAATGTAGTCTTAGAACTTCTCTTATTCAAAGGAATAATTTTGCCCTCTTTCCACACACCAACCACTCACCATGTAAAGAACCTGCTCCATACTCCCCTGCTCACACCTTTCATATACAGTTTCCAGGGATGCCTCCTGTCCTTTCCCTTTCCATGAAAAATCTCTTCCATGTCAACCTGATACAACCTCTGATTAACTTATATGTTTCAACCATATTCCCCCCCCTCTCCTCCTCCTCCTATTCATGAAGTTTTGCAATTTACATTCTCTCAATATGTCCTCATACTACACATTCCAAAGACCATTGAACTCCTTTGTGAATCTTCTCTGGACCGTAACATATTCTTGTCACCATGAAAACAAAATCCTTATGATGCCTGATCAAGGTCTTATATAGTGGTAGTATAACCTCTTTTTTTCTGCATGTCAGGGTAATCTGCATCATTGTTAGTATCTGATATGTCTTCACAACTTGTCCAATGTGTCTCCTGAATTTCAAGTCCTTGCCCACCACCACCACCATTCCCAGAGTTCTCATCTCCTCTACCTCCTTTAAGGTTTTCCATCAAGTGTATACTTTTTATCCCATTGCTGCTTACCAAATATCAAAACCCTATATTTTATCACATTGAACTGACAGTTCCACTTACCTTCCAATTCATGCAACCTATTAAAGTCTTCCTGTAAGGTCATAACATCTGCTTGACTCTGAATTGCTCCCCAGTTTTGGTCATCATCTGCAAACAGCTGCCTATCACCAGTTAAACCCATACCAATATCATTAATATACAAAATGAACAACAATGGTCCCAAAATTGATCCCTATGGCACATGGTGTGCCACCACAATTATGGTCAGTAAGGTCTAGCTGACCACACCTTAGAGATACTATACATACCATACTGTACTATACTATACAAATGGAAAAAAAATGACTACGCTTCACATAATTTTAAGCTTGGCAGTAACGAAAAAGGATTCCTCTGGATTATTGGGTAAAGTTCAAATGGAACAAACTGACTGTAAGCAGAAAGTTTTCCACTTTGGAAATGAAATATCATATTTCGAAAACATGGAATATGTGGTCGCGAAAAATAATGAAAGCAACTCTGACACAGTCGACATCATAACACTCAATAAAAAGCACCTCTGCTGAAAAGCAAGTTTTATTGCACTTTTATTCACTTCACTATTGCACCGATATTAAACACGCACGGATTCTAAAGGGCAATTAATTTGGATATATCAAGTGGAAGTTGCAACAAAAAAAGAGATAAAACTTTAAAAAAGTAAATTCATTTCATTATTAGTATATTAAAATACATTTGAATTATTGGCTGAAAATAACTGATGGCGTCATCAGAAAAATAAAATTCCTGTAGAAATAATCCAAGTAGCTGCCATAAATCTCTCTCTCTCTCTCTCTCATTGCTTGCCAATTAATTAGTGATATCTTCTTTGGGCCAGCTATCTCTGATTGGCTACCAGTGGAGATTGAACTGCCCAGTCAGTCTCCAAAAGTTAGATAAGGCCTAAAAACGGCCTCGCCTACTTCCTATACGGGAATAAAAAGGCATTAGCTGGTTTTTTATATATATATAACTGATGCACGAGCTATATATATATATATATATATATATATATATATATATAACTCGTGCTAAATATATTTCCGTTTTCAACAAAAAATTCAATTTTTTGTTATTACAAAAATAATGTTATGAAGAATGCCAAAATGATATATACAAATACAGGATAAATACTATGATAAAAAGAAATGACATCTCTTTTAAGAAAAATACAATAAATGTTAAGAATTTAGTTATAATATCATGAAGCAGTTATATCCGTACTATATAGAGAGTGGGATTACTTTTACTATTTATGAGTTGGCATTTGTTAGATTTACTGTTAAATCTCAAAATGAGATTTACGGTTAAATATCTTAGGCAATTAACGTCATTTAGCCAGCCATTACAATATTATAATGCAATCTGTGTAGCAATATTTTGTGAAGGAACGTTGATGGTTACATGTAACAGCATAAATATGGCGAATTTGTTTCGAAGCTCATTCCAAGTAAAATCATCAGGAGAATAAAGCTGCATAATTTTTGATTTTAATTAAAACGACTATTTTGTCGCCCTATTCTTTAAATAGAATATTTTAAAAAATATTTTTCCTGGCATCCTATTAATTATTGTGTGTATTTTGATTCAGCGGATCTCCAGAATTTTCATCTTTTCGGAGCAGTTTAAAATAAATCGCAGTTTATTTTCATATCATCGAATTTCGTATATTTTTATCTCTGCTTTAATGTACAAAGTGTTTAATTTTGGTTGATTATTAGCATTTTCGCACAAACTAATTTTATCACGATAACTATTATACCACCTGCTTTAGGTGTTTTTTCCCCCATTTTATACTCAGCTTTGAGGCTTCAGGGTGAATTCAGAAGTCAGAATTTTTCTGTATTTTATTTTTCGTGTAATGGAATATGTAAGTTTAAATCACCTTGACTACCGCATTTTTCGGTTGAAAACATTCATCAATTTTTTTAAAAATAATAAATAAATAAATAAACTTAAATAAAAGCGAAAGGAGCACTAAAAAAAATTGAATAAGAACTAAATAAGAACTATTCTTGATATGTGGTCATAAAGCAAACATGGGTTGTTTTATTTATTATTTACTTTCATTCCTGCAAATTAGACAGACTTTTGAAGTATGAAAACTGCATATAAACATTTTTGGAATCCAAACTCAGCCGTTATTAATTTTCTTTTTTTAGCGGAAGTAGAAGTTTCATTTCATAGCACTTATTTTTGCTGTTAGATACTCGTTGTTTATATGGAGTTTGTTCTTGGATGTCGTTTTGTTGACTTTTATATATTTCTGTACATTTCATGTAAAACAGAGGCGATATCATCATTCTTAGTAGACTATTCCAGTCGTGTCTTTATGAGGCTGTCTACGGTGGTCCAGTTAAGTTTGACTTGTTGTGTGTGTGTATATATATATATATATATATATATATATATCGGATGTTATAATCAGGTTAACGTTATATTGATATCGTATATCAAGGTAAGTTTTCGTTGATGCAGAATTAAATTCTAGCGTAGGGATATTGAGATATACAATTAGAATGTGGCAGTGCACTGTGCGCGTCAGGAGATCTTTAATGTCATATAAACATAGGATTCATTTTGATCAACGTCATACACAGTCCTTTATATTTTACATCAAGCGATATTTTTATATAGCAGTCCACATCAAAGATGAAAAAAAAATATCCTCGTTGACCATATTTTCATGTTTGAATCAAAAGTTCGAAGAAGACTGCATATTTTAATTTTAATTTTAATATTATGTATTAAATATAAAATAAATAAACAAATGACTTACACCTTATTACCCAAAAGGAATTCATTTCCTTATTGCCATTCGAACATACAGCCCCTTAGCTGGTGAGCGGATACACTAGCTGCATGGTCAACAAAAACCGATGTTCTTTAATAAAAAATAAACAGACAATATATATAATATCTTTATATTATAGATATAAAGATTTTTTGATATATTATATTATATTATATTATATTATATTATATTATATTATATTATATTATATTATATTATATTATATCAAAACATTCGAGCTAGAGGCATAGAAAATAAAAATGGGAAAATCATCACTGAAGAAGATAAAATCCTAATGAGATGGAAAGAATACATTGAAGATCAATATGATAAGGAAAATAGACCAAATGAGTTGCCATTAGAAGATATAAAGAAGGTAAATGAAGATGATCTAGGCCCAGAGATTTTGAAGACGGAAGTAGAAATAGCCATTAAAGAACTAAAATGTGGGAAGGCAGAAGGAATAGATGAAATACCCGCAGAATATCTGAAGCAACTGCAGAAGAAAGGACCTGAAGAAATAACCAAAATAATAAATTTAATTTATAACAAAGGAAGACTACCAAAAGATTTTATGGCCTTAATATTTATACCAAAGAAACGTAATGCAGTGAACTGCAAGGATTTTAGAACAAGAAGCCTCATTTCTCATACCTCAAAAATACTTATGAGAATCCTAACACGGAGAACTGCATCTAAGATGGAAGAATTTCTTGGAAAAGATCAGTTGGGTTTCAGAAAGGGTAGGGAAAAAGCGATGCGATTGGACTGTTAAGAATAATAAGTGAAAGAAATCTGGAAGTGAATAAAGAAGTTAATATCTGTTACATAGATTTTGAAAAAGCTTTTGACTTTGTAAAATGGAATAAGATGGTGAAAGGAATGGAAAAGATTGGTATAGATTGGAAAGGCTGAAGGATAATTATTTCACTATACATAGGACAAACTGCCATGGTAAGAGACATATATGATACGACAGAACCAGGTATCATTGGACGAGGAGTAAGACAAAGCTGTTTTCTTTCGCCAGTTTTTTTTTAAAATTGGCGACAAAATCTGCAATATCTGTTGAACAGATTACTGGAATCCTGTATCAATTATGGAATGAAAATTAACATAAGAAAAAAAAAAGCAATGAAACAGCACGGAAAGAGACAAATATGGATATCAGAATAAATAGAAAAAAATTGATTCAAGTAAAGACATTTAAATATCTAGGAAGTGTGAGTAATTGTGATGGAAGATGTAAAAGTGACATAAAAGCAAGAATAGTGATGGGAAGAGATGCCTTTAACAGAAAATGGAATTTAATCAGAAGTAAAATGGACAGAAACCTAAAGCAAAACTAACAAAATGTTATGTGTGGAGTGTTGCCTTCTATGCAGCTGAAAATTGGACATTGAAGAAAGAAGAAATTAAGATTTTGAAAGCTTTGAGATGTGGATTTGGAGAAGGATGGAGAAAATCAAATGGACAGTCAAAATAACAAATGAAGAGGTCTTAAAAAGAGTAATAGAAGAAGAAGAAAGAAGTCTATTAAAGAGTATAAAAAGAAGGAAGGGAAACAGCATCGGACATATTTTGAGAGGAAATGGAATCTTCTTCTTCTTCTTCGCGTTATTCCCGCTTCCTATGCAGGGTCCGCGTGTTACTTAGATGCGACTACCTGTTAGTACTACTCCCAACCGACCAGTCGCCTGGTCTGCCGCTGGGGGGATATATTTTTGACTGTAGAGGCGTATGTTCACGGGACCGGTTTGCCTGTTTGCGGGATGAAAAACGCCAGATAAACTGGCAGAAAAAACCCTACTGAACGCGCCCAAGACCGGCTAACTTGGCTATGCCTGAGAAAGATCCTCAAATTCCTCACGTCTACAACGGAAATCGAACCTGGGACACTCCTTCCCCAGGCATATGGTTGCGAAGCGCAAAGCCACTAGGCTAACTGCGCGGTCTATATTTTATAATAGAGTCACCATACTAAATGAAATACTTTTTACCGCAAACAGGCAAACCGGTCCCGTAAACATACGCCTCTACAGTCAAAAATAAAAAGGAAATGGAATCATCAGAGGAAAAATAGACGGAAAAAAGACCCAGAGGAAGACTAAGGAAAACAATGTTAGATGACACGCTGAATGGAAACAAACCTTGAAAGAGAAGGCTCAGAACCGAAGAGAGTGGAAGGAAAGATTTTGCTACTAAGCAAAGAACCTGATCAAATGTAGGATACGTAAGAAGATGATATTAAAAAAAATCAGCAAACGCTTTTAATTCCCATTTCCTGGTCCCTAATATAATA
Organism: Typopeltis vanoorti; assembly: GCF_054136105.1. NCBI lineage: Eukaryota > Metazoa > Arthropoda > Arachnida > Uropygi > Thelyphonidae > Typopeltis > Typopeltis vanoorti. Next base: position 123,943,720 of record NC_143549.1, read on the forward strand.
TATTAGGATTTTATTAAGTATATCGTGTTAGTGTCCCTAACCCTAACACAATACATTTAATGTCTTAAATAGTATGGGTTATGCGGCCAATTTTTCTTGTGTTTCCGGAAAAAAACACCCGCTTACTCGTGCCAGAGATCAAACAACTCTGGAATTGGTGTAAAAAAAAAAGGGGGGCTTAGAAAAAACGCCTCTAATCGCTGAGTAGACGACTAGATTTGAAACCTAGTCATCCGTCGTACGGTCAAGCGCTGTGGTGTACGACGCTGCGGTTTTGAATCCCGCCAGAGGCAAGAATGTTAGTGATTTCCCTACTAATTCTTCGTAGAAAGGACCTCTGTGATCTTACCACTTCTGCTAATAGCACGAGGCTTCACTCCGAAAACCCAGTGAGGTACGGGGGTGATCACACGGCTTGAAAATGACGTCAGATTTGAATATCTAATTAATTAAATAAGTTGCCTAAATCCTGAAGTCATTTCGCATTCCATAAACTTACTTTTTGTAAAGACAGCCTGTTTTATCCCAAATACATCGTCTTCTACGTTATGTCCCAGGTGTTATTTGCCTATTTTTGCAAAAGAAGTCGCAGTTTTCGGAATGGAGGGAGGGAACGAGGGATGCTCTTCAGTTTCCGTCTGAGAAGACTTGAATACCTTTTGATGAAAAACTTATGTAAATATTGACTGAAAAAGATCTTGTACTGAAACCTGAAACGAACAGACCTCTTTTCAGACAAAGGACGTTATTGCTATTTACTGCGTTGGAAAGATACCTTTAATAAAATCTTCAATAAAAGTTGAAATGACAGAAATCATAAATGTGAAACCGATATTCATTCTATTTATGAAATAAATAACATCGACGTGTTGCTCGTACAAAATATGAGATGAAATCAGTAGATGTGACTCTCAAATTCACTGTTATTTTGATTGAAATACTAGAAAGGAATAATGTTGAATAATCGTATACATCAATTTTAGAACTGAATTTCAGAAATTCAATTAAATTTGATATCGGAATTGCGATACAACTATTTTTCCTTTTATACATTTTGCAGGTCTTACTGAAGAGAAGCACATTGAAGTATTAAAATGTTTGCATAAATTCTATAACAATAAGGTATGTTCTTTTTATTCGTTATTTCTTTCTAAATGTATTAATCTTATCAAAATAACAGTGAATTTGAGAGTCACATCTCCTGATTTCATCTCATATTTTGTATGAGATGAAATCAGGGATGTTGTCAAAAATCCATTGTTTGACAACATCCCAAGTAACGGTAACGGTATCCCTAGTATGATATTTAACTATAAACAGGAGATAGCAGTCAGTATTTTATCATTCATTGTTGTGAAACACGATAATAATTCTGTTAAATTTTTAGCCAGAAATAATTTTACTCTAAAAACTAAATTCTTCAATAAGTAAATACAATAAATAAATAAATCCGCTAACTCATATTCTCCTGTAGGTAGCAGGCGAGAACGTTTTAGCTCAATGTAATATTCGAGACTGAGGGTACAGCTCAGTCTCCACTAGTAGCCAATCAGAAATAGCTTCAGCGATAGCTTAAATCTTCAAACGGAATTATATATATAATTTCATTTTTTATATTATTAATTTTTGCCTGTAGTTAAATATCATACTAGGGATATCGTTACCGGTACTTGGGATGTTGTCAAACAATGGATTTTAAAAACTGTAAACACTAATGACAAGATAAAGTGATTTAACAGTGAGAGGTAAAAACGCTGTAAAAAAGAAAGGAAAATGCTCTCTGTCCAAATAAATGGAGTCTGGAAAAAAGTTCTGTAACTTCTTCATAGACAGACAACACTAATTGAAAATTACAGATTGTCTGAATGCTTCAGTTGAAAGAAAGCAAGTATTCTAAGGATTGCTAGGCAAAGGCTCCGAAATTAATGATATTGACATTCTCTCTATAGTCGTCGAAAAAATATAGAAGACAATGAATAAGTAGAAAAGGCTCCAGTTGTCATCTCATAATTTCTTGATTACATGAAAATATGAATGCATGTTTATATGTGTTTAAATATTAAATTGCTTCGTTTATTTTACAATATAGTAGCATTTGAAAGAGAGCCACCTTAGCTCGGTTTTTAACTAAGATGCACGTTTGGTTGGAAAGAATTTTGTTTGAATCCTCTCTAACACGCGAAGAACTCTTTCAGGGCCTTTCAGTTGAAGTGACCTTAGAGTATCTTACGCAGTCCATTCTTGCTTTCCCTTCTTCTCATTCTGGCTTATAGGTCTCTTGAACACGCATGTGCACACGTAGCACACCCACTCCAGCGAATGAAAAAGAAGAATGGCAATCCTGTTGCATTAAAAATGCCGAATCCTCAAACCCTCAAATACTCTATCATGCAGTGTGTAGAAGAGATGAAAGAAACAGAGTATTTGAAAGAATAATTAAAATAATTCAATTGACTTTAATGAATAATTGGAACTATATAGGAAAAGAATCAGGTGCGAATATAAAAACAATGAGTTCAGGTTTATTATTATTGTTGTTGTTATTATTATTATTATTATTATTATTATTATTATTATTATTATTATTATTATTATTATTATTAGCTTATGCTGATACTGTAGATCCTGAATGTTCACACACGGATTCAGCACAATCTTGCGAAACTATACTTCTTCTTCTTGTGCTTTATCCTATCTATGTGGGGGTTTGTCTTTTACATGATGCGACTTTACGCGCGTGATCCCAATCGACTTGTCGAAGAGCCTGACGTTGCAGTGAAGGTATTTTACGTCTGTAGAAGTGTGTGTTCACGAAGCCGGTTTGTCTGTTCTGAGACACGTAAAACCCAAGTGCCCAGAAGAAAATCCCTCCACCTCTTCAAGAGACCTGCTAACTCACCTTTAGTCGAAAGAGACTAGATAAAGGTTCCTCAGGTCATGAATGGGAATCAAAGCCAGGTCTTTTCCGACCAAAGGGTTTCATCTATACCGAATCTGCTACGGAGCCTCTACATAATCTTACGAAACTAGTAAGGCACTATTCATTGTAATGAATTTTTTTATCTGTAAATTGAGTGTGTTCTATTGGCCGGTTTTTCTAGTTGAGGGACGAAAACCACACTTTCCCAAAATGAAAATTCTTTATCTCCATATGACTTGAAAATCCCTGCTGGAGGCTCTTCGCGTCCTATATGGTTTTGATCCCAGGTCTTTAAACAACCTAAGGGATTCGCCTATACCAAATGAGTCACGGAGGTCTGGAAACCGTGTGAGAAAAGGTGGCAGAGGAAAAGATCGATTCGAATATGTTAAACGCGTGGCCTAAATATAACCACATACTGTATAATGTCTGTCGATTATGGGAGTACTGAGGCCATTTTGTTTGAATTTTCCCGAAAACCAAATGAAATCCAAATTTGCATAAGTATAACTCCTGCTCCAGTAACAGAAATATTAACCCATTTCCGTTTTAAAGAGTTCTCCGGGAAACTGGGGGTTTTCATCGCACAAGTCGACAAACCAGCAGTATAAAATACACAATTTTCATATGGTGCCGAATCTGTGTGTCACTATAAAGGACGTAGCATCAACATAAAGTAATATAAATATAACGCACGCCATTATTAAAATCAAAGGGCAGTCCAACAAGACAAAATTAAGTGTAGACCTTTTAAGGACTTTTTTTTACCAAATTGTCTTCAGTACTATAGGAAGTAGGAAACATGATATTTGTCATCAGTATTATTCCCCAATACTAAAAGTTTCAATGATCATATAGACTAATTAACATAAAATTATAAATTATAAATTTATAACTAACCTAAAAGATTTCTGTTACGATTCCCAAAAAAAAGTAGTAAACACATGCTACAAAATTGTTCACAGAAATACAACATCAGTGCATAATAATATCTGAAAAGCAATATGGTTTCAAGAAAACCACATTCTGCTATCAATATTTACACACCCTAATAAACAACTCTAAACGCAAATGTTGATTATAAAGAACTAAGAATCTTGCGCTCTGCAGTGAAGTTAATGTGCATAACAATCACACATATCTAATTCATGGAAGTTTTCACTGCACAAGCTAAATACGTCCTTTTTATATACTTCAACCTTAAATTTCATAAACGCCACATACCAAATATCATGTGACTGCTAAAATTCTCAATGAAAGATATTTAATTCCGAAATGGAGTAGCGGAGCTCTTTACCCCTAACTTCTTGGAGATCTGTGGGCAACTAATCTCCACTCATCATTGCTGAATGATGGGTAGAGATTAGTTGCCCGTTGTTGCTGAGTGATGCTTTCAAGAAAATAAAGATTTCAGGGGAGAAATTGCAGTAGACATGTACCGCTATCTCTTATTCCTAAATCACAATATTCATCTCTTAAATACAGCGAGGTCTACACGTTCATTTTTTTTTAAGATCACTAAGCAGGAAACTTGCCAAAGAAGGATTAGAAAATAATATAAGTTAGAATTTGTGAAACACCACAGGCAGTCTATTAAAATTAGAAACAAAAGTCCATAGAAGAATTACATAATAAATCGTTAATTGTATTAACGGTTTAAGAATATTTAATCAACAACCGAACCCTTCATGATTATAGAGAAATTCTGTAGATAAAATATCGGAGACACTGCATTTTGGTAATCAGTAAGAAATTATTTCAATAACTATTATCGTAACAACAGAGAAAACACATTTCGTGTAACACAATTAAAACTAATCGCAACATTTTACGTAACCAAGCACTTAGACATATATACCCACAGCTTGTGTGTGTTTGAGAGAGAGAGAGAGAGAGAGAGAGAGAGAGAGAGAGCATTTCCCTCTGTATTGTTCAACAACCTGTTGAACAACATAGAATGCAAACAACTAATACAGAATATTAATGGAAGAACTGTGGGAGCTGTATTAACACAATTAATGGAACAGAAGCAAATAATATCCGAACCACTTTAAAAATACACTTACCAGCCACTGACTGACGCGGATGACTTATGTATTTGAATTAGAAACTTTTAATAGACATGCAACTGTCGATATCGATTCTCTTCAATTTCCTGCTTATAGTTCGTTGACATATGGGTTAGTAACAGCCTTCATTAAATGCTTCGGTCAACCGCTACACACAACAAGTTCAGTTTGTCTGTACATGTCTCAGCCGACGGCGATCTTGTTCCTTGATAGACTATCTTAGGACCACAGTTATGCCTGATAGACAAGCAAAATGGGCTATTTTTCCATTGATTAAACACTTGGGATAATTGATCTTTGGAGAAACCAATCAGCTTGCTGTGTTTCAAAATCGTGGCTACAGCCAGACAGAAAACATTTTGCAGATGTACGTAAACATTACTTAGGCAGCGTATATGTAAAATGCTTGGTCACGTGATTTATCACGTGTTCTAGGCACGTGTTTAAAAATGCTGCTGGTCAATAATCGTCAGTAGTGTTGATCACAGTGAGAAAAAATTAAAGGATCTTTCGGAATTCAATTAATGCATTATTGCGGGAGCCAATTCGGTGGCCGATGTGTGTAGAAAACCGCAATTACGAAGATCAGATCTATTGATAAAAAAAACGCTAAACAACATCAATGCGATTTACTAATTCAACCCCTTTTAAAGAAGCTTATTCCTGCAGATTACCTTTGAACAACTCTCTATCTTCCTATTTATTATTTATCTAATCATAGAATTAGAATTATCATTTGTAAAATTGCAAACTACCTTTTGTTATATCATTCTCATTATACCCACCTTACTTTATACATTCTCTTGTTTTCGCTTAATTTCACATCATAATTATGATATTTTGCTTATTTTATTTCATTTTTACTTGCTCCGATTTTCTCGTTTCTTTTGTTTATGCGTGAGGAAGTATTAAAAAAATTACTGAAAGTTGATCGCGTGGTTTCACACTAGGGTACTGTTGCCTTTTTCGTCCTTGAAAAAAAAAAAAAAAGGAAAACGTGTCCCACAGCACGCAAGTTACTGTGAAGATTCAGTGAACTCATGATTTGCTGTCGCCTCGGTACTTGAAAATGTTCCCTGGCCCAACACTGTTATGTTTAAAATATGGAAAAATGCTCTAAGTCAATTAGTTTTAATGTGACTCCACTGGTGAAAGGTGGAGCACATTAAGCACGAGGGGCGATCTATTAGATGTAATTGCCCCAAATCTTATAATTTGCTTGGGGCTCGTCACTTTGACGATCTACTCGTGCCTCGTATGGCTTATGGAATAAGACATTTTCATTAATAACAGCAATAATAATATATAAAAAAAACTTAAAGCGTTTGAGTCTTTAGTTATGAAATCGTCCATCGTCATGATCGGTGTTGATCTCAACTAATCTTTAATTTTACTTCTTTTTCGAAACAGGCTTAGAACGTCCAAATTCAGTTTAATAGTTAACATGTGAGTAATATAACAGTAATATTCAGGTACTTATTATTCAGCAAAGTTAATTGTACCAAATCTTTCTTCGGAAGTTCAGCGTTTCTTGAGAAAGAAGTAATTGATAAAGACTGAATAAAATTGTTTTTATTAAATTAATAAGTAATATATTTGTTATTATCATTTATTGTTCATTATTTTAATATTCAGCCATTTTATCTTTTCTAGACGTTAAAATTATATGCAGAATGCATGGCTGAAGTTGAAGCGCCAACCTGTAACGGTGTAAAGGATATGGTCGAATTCTTGTGCGGTGCGAATATTTATAAGGAATGCCGCTGTGGTACTCTTAACGAGGTAATGATCTTCACATTTCCACTCACGATATTATATGTAAGTGAATAGGACACGCTTTAGAAGAAGATAAGGAATACGAAGTCATGTATTTTTTTTTCACGAATAATATTGGTAAGGCAAATAATAAAACTCAGCACATTGTTGGATTAAAATAATTAAAATGTAATAATTCATGAATAGATGGCATTTTATCTCGAAGTAATGCTTTGGATGATTAGAAATTTAGATTTATAAAAATAAAAAAAAATAAAAAAATAGGAATATTCCGTAGCTCAGTATATATATATATATATATATATATATATATTCATTTTTTAAATTAACTGACTTAAACCCGAGAATTATAACACAATGACATTTATTTGAAAAAAACGCAACATGTTTCGTCAAAAATGACTTCTTCAGGCGATAAGAACATAGAAAGACAATAAAAGACACTTAAATTAACATTGACACACTCTAAAGCTATACAACTATAAAGCCATAATATTCGACTGTAAATTACAGTTATGAGCTTGAACTACAGTCCGAGTTAAAGTTCCATTGTTGTACACCTGTGCGTGTGTGGAATCACGCGATCTCCAGTATCTAATAGTAGAGTTGAAAGAGTCTGCCAAATTATAGCTAAGATTATTATTCAATTGAAAAGGGTCTAAGGTGATTTCCCTTGACTCTACAATGCGGCGCTCTATTTCATCATGGCTGATGTGTAGGTTTGAAGTCAATGTCCAATCTATTTCATGTTGGTGGCCTTCGTTGTTCGTGTTTATTGAAAGCAGGACATGGCCCGACAGAGCTGTAGCTCTGGTTCTCTTATAGGCAATGTCTCTCTGATGCTCTTCGAGACGTAGTAAGATAGATTTTTCTGTCTGTCCATAGTAAGGCTTTCCGCATTCACAAGTGACCTTGTATACACCTGGGAATTGTAGAAGGTTGTGAGGTTGTTTATAGTTGTTGAAGCGTGATCTTATTTTTGGCAGAGTCGAGAAGCACGTTTTTATGTTAAACTTCTTTAGAATTCTGCTCAGCTTTTTGGATAGTGTGCTGATATATGGCAAGACGATATGACCTTTCGAGTCGTCCTGTGTCTCTACGTTGTTACGTTGGTGGCGGGATAATTGGTTGTTAATACTTGGCTACTCTCTAAAAAGTATTAACAACCAATTATCCCGCCACCAACGTAACAACGTAGAGACACAGGACGACTCGAAAGGTCATATAGTCTTGCCATATATCAGCACACTATCCAAAAAGCTGAGCAGAATTCTAAAGAAGTTTAACATAAAAACGTGCTTCACACACGCTTTAGAGTGTGTCAATGTTAATTTAAGTGTCTTTTATTGTCTTTCTATGTTCTTATCGCCTGAAGAAGTCATTTTTGACGAAACATGTTGCGTTTTTTTCAAATAAATGTCATTGTGTTATAATTCTCGTGTTTAAGTCAGTTAATTTAAAAAATGAACATATCCCAACCCCGAGTTAATAGTACGTTTCATATATATATATATATATATATATATATATATATATATATATATAAAGAATAAGCTAAGGATGCCCTTACTCTTTATTTATGATTCCCATTGTAAAATAGAACACTGGAAAGTATGTTCAATGGAAAACACAGTGTTTCATTGAACACTGGAAAGTACTTCCATAGACATAATAGCTTTCAAGGGAAAAATCTGGGGTAGTGCATATGATATATTCATAAAAGAAACAGTTCATGAGCGCGATGGTATTTCGGCACTATATGAATTAGGAATGTTTGAAATTATATTATTGCTTAACTATATAGTCATTCTTCTGAATGGATATCATAAATTAAAGAATAATTATGCATTTTGTTTTGCTGTATTACGTAAATAAGTTTCTTTTTAAAAGTTAAAAGAAGATACGTAGACTGTGTGATGGAGCAACGCCACACTCTATATAATCTTACTGCTGAGCAATCAATTGAAATTTCCATAGTGGGAAACCGGGTAAGAATTTATTATTTATTGATTTGCGTATTAAAAACAAATATGGTGATATATATGTATCACCGTACATAATGTCCGCGCATTTAGTCTAATGGCTTTACTCTTCACAACCATATGTCTGGGGAAGGAGTGTCCTAGGTTCGATTCTCGTCAAGGAACGTGAGGAGCTTCCCACCCCCCCCCCCCCCCACCCCCCCCCCCCCCCACCCCCCCCCCCCCCCACCCCCCCCCCCCCCCACCCCCCCCCCCCCCCACCCCCCCCCCCCCCCACCCCCCCCCCCCCCCACCCCCCCCCCCCCCCACCCCCCCCCCCCCCCACCCCCCCCCCCCCCCACCCCCCCCCCCCCCCACCCCCCCCCCCCCCCACCCCCCCCCCCCCCCACCCCCCCCCCCCCCCACCCCCCCCCCCCCCCACCCCCCCCCCCCCCCACCCCCCCCCCCCCCCACCCCCCCCCCCCCCCACCCCCCCCCCCCCCCACCCCCCCCCCCCCCCACCCCCCCCCCCCCCCACCCCCCCCCCCCCCCACCCCCCCCCCCCCCCACCCCCCCCCCCCCCCACCCCCCCCCCCCCCCACCCCCCCCCCCCCCCACCCCCCCCCCCCCCCACCCCCCCCCCCCCCCACCCCCCCCCCCCCCCACCCCCCCCCCCCCCCACCCCCCCCCCCCCCCATAAACATTTTCACTACTGTAAAAAAAAAAGTCTTGGCGGCATTCATTAATCGTTTTGTAACAAATGCTTAGCGGAAGCATAATCTGTTTATTAAGTTTCATTTGTAATAAATTGAAGTAATATCTGTAGTTGTATACCTCGTTTAATACTTCGTAGGCAATAAATTTTCTAGACTCTAAATTTGTCACTAGCGTGAAAATACACCAGGAATCATTACAATAGCATATCGCGTTATTAAGTAATATCGTATTATTAATTTCTGGGACATTCCAATAGTTACTGGTAACAATGAAAGTTTTATTCTTTCGTTTTATTGATTTGTTTGATGAGAATCATTGCAATTGTTTACACGCTAATGATTCTTTAAAACTTTCAGGGCACTGGATCTCTGTCATGCCTTCTACCTATTTCCATTTATTTTTCCTTTCTTCAAAATTAACACTTTAATTTCGACAATTTGCATACCAAATAAAAGAATGTATATCTGTGGAACAAGTTGTTTCCTACCGTAAAGCTACTTATTCACACGTCTCACTCAAATAAATTATAAATTAAAGATCAGATATATCTCGATATGTAAGGTATTTTAGACTGTTGGTGTGGTCATTTTGTATCATAAAGAGCATTTTGGGGAATTTATTCAAACTTTATTTTTGAATAGATTCACTCCTACTGGACCAAGGCCACCCGCAGATATTCATATATTTTTTTAATTCAGCACTAATTTTATCTTCCATCCAAATGACCATCTACTTTTTGTGCAGCTTCTTTGACGTTAAGTAGCTGCACATGATGAATCATTTTGTGACCACTTTAACTTCTTCACGACGACGACTAAACCAAATATAATAAATCTGAGATGGAGGAACCTAGAACTTGTTCCATTTATAACCAGCGTTTTCAATTATATCTGTATATAGACAGATATAATTATAATTACACCATATGTTTTATATATTCATGTGTGTTAAAGAGCTGAATGTATGAAATAAACTCTGCATACAGAGCTATGTTTCCAATATCGAAGTAATGTCAGTCCTACTGCTGCTGCTGTTTTAGGCGTAAGAGTGACTACTCTTTGAATATCTTATTACTGCATATCGTAATCATCCAGGTTCTTTTAACAATGCATATGGCTTATGAACCGATAGGTCAGGAAAACAAATGTTCTTCGTTGATTTATTTCAAACTGAGAAGAGTATGTCCCATTGGTTAGTTTTATGTCTAATCAATGCCATGACTTACGGTTTGAAATATTAATCTCGCTGGCGAAATCCTAATGCAAATAACAAATAAAAGCGAACGTACTTGACACTAAGCAGAGTTCTTCATCTTTTAAGTGCTACAATACCAAGCAATTCCGGTGCCGAAGTTTATGTTTTCCTAATCTCTCTGGTCATTTTCGAAAAAACAGAGATGTACAATCACATTCCGCAATGGAAGAATAAGATATATTTATAACTTGTAGTTGAAATGGTAAGAACATTTTCAACATCATAAATAAAGAATTAAAACGAAAATAACGTTACAGTAATATGGAATGAAATTCAGGTACGATAATACTTCTGGCTGATTTAAAGAAAGAAATACAGCTGTTGAATATGTCGGATATTCGATGATGAACAATACTGAAAATGCATATCCGATACATTACTTGTCTAGAAGTTAGATAGTGACAAAATGACCAGCTGACACACATAAGGAGAGAAACAAATAGGTCAAGCGCAAGTTAGAAAACATAAATGCTAAGAGTAACCATAATTTTTCTCTGAACTTTATTGATTAAATAAACCAGATCAATGTGTGGAATCACTTATCGATATATGTTGTTAACACACAAATTAGTTGAATATTTTTGAATTATTCGTCTACTATGTACGGTGATACATATATATCACCATATTTGTTTTTAATACGCAAATAAATAAATAATAAGTTCTTACCCGGTTTCCCTCTATAGAAATTTCAATTGATTGATCAGCAGTAAGATTATATAGAGTTTGGTGTTGTTCCATCACGCAGTCTATGTATCTTCTTTTAACCTTTAAAAAGAAACTTATTTACGTAATACAGCAGACGACATGTAGAATTATGCTTTAACTTATCATATCCATTCAGAAGAATGACTATATAGTTAAGCAATAATATAACTTAAAATATTCCCAATTCATATAGTGCCGAAATACCATCGCGGTCATGAACTGTTTCTTTTATGAATATATCATATGCACTGCCGCAGATTTTTCCCTTGAAAGCTATTTTGGCTATGGAAGTACTTTCCAGTGAAAAACCTTACCGATCTCATGACAGAGATCTATTTTACAATGGTAATCATAAATAAAGAGTATGGGTCTCCATAGCTTATTCTATATATATATATATATATATATATATATATATATATATACACATATATATATATATATATATATATATATATATACATATATATATATATATATATATATATATATATATATATATATATATATATATATATATATATATATATATATATATATATACTGAGCTACAGAGTATTCCTATTTTTTTATATAAATCTAAATTGCTATTTATTTAAAGCATTACTTCGGGATTGAAATGCCATTTATTCATGAATGATTACATTTTAATTATTTTAATCCAACTACGTGCTGAGTTTTATTATTTGCGTTATCAATATTATTCGTAAAAATAATACACGTCTATGTATTTATTAACTTCTTCTAAAGCCTGTCCTATTCACTTTCATATAATATCGTGAGTGGAAATATTAAGATCATTAACTCATTAAGAGTACCACAGCGGCAATCCTCATAAATATAAGTACTGCCGAAGAATTCGACCATATCCTTTACACCGCTACAGGTTGGAACCTGAACTTCAGCCATGCAGTCTGCATATAATTTTAACGCCTAGAAAAGAGAAAATGGCTAAATGTTCTCAAGAGACACAGAACTTCTGGAGAAAGTTTTGGGGCAATTAACTTTGCTGAATAATAAGTACCTGAATATTACTGATATATTACCCACATGTTAATTATTAAACTGAATTCGGACGTACGTTCTAAGCCTGTTTCGAAAAAGAAGTAAAATTAAAGATTAGTTGAGATCAACATCGATCATGACGATGTACGGTTACATAACTAAAGACTCAAACGCCTTAATTTTTTTTTCATATTATTATTGCTGTTATTAATTAAAATGTCTTATGCCATAAGTCATACGAGGTAAGAGTAGATCGTGCAAGTGATATGAGCTCCAACAAAATTACATCTAATAGATTGCCTCTCTTGCTTAATGTGAACCACTTTTCACCAGTGGAGTCATATAAAAAGTAACTGACTTTGAGATTTTTCTATATTTCATGTTGGGCTAATGAACATTTACAAGTCCGAAGGCGACAGCAAATCATGAGTTCACTGAATGTTTCAGTATTTTTTTTCTAATACTTTCTCCCGCAAAAACAAAAGAAACGAGAAAATCGGAGCAAGTAAAAATGAAATAAAATAAGCAAAATATCATAATGATTATATGAAATGAAACAAAAAGAGAATATATAAAGTAAGGTGGGTAGGATGAGAATGATATAACAAAATGTAGTTTTCAATTTTACAAATGATAATTCTAATTCTATGATTATATAAATAATAAGTAGGAACAAAGAGAGTTGTTCAAAGGTAATCTTCGCTTTTTAAGCAGGATCTTTAAAAGGATTGGAATGAATAAATTGCATTGATTTTGTTTAGCGTTTTTATTTATCAATAGATCTGATCTTCGTAATTGCGTTTTTCTAGACACATCGGACACCGAATTGGCACCCCCATTAATGCATTAATTGAAGTCCGAAAGCTCCTTTGATTTTTTTCTCACTGTGGTCAACACAACTGACGATTATTGACCAGCAGCATTTTTAAACACTCGCCTAGAAAACGTGATGAATCACGTGACAAAGCATTTTACATATACGCTGCCTAAGTAATGTTTACGTACATCTACAAAATGTTTTCTCTCTAGCTGTAACCACAACTTTGAAATACAACAGAGCTGATTGGTTTCTCAAAAGATCAATTATCCCCAGTTAATCAATGGAAAAATATCCCATTTCGCTTGTCTATCAGGCATAACTGGGGTACTAAGATAGTCTCAAGGAACAAGATCGCTGTCGGCTGAGACTTGTGCAGACAAACTGAACTTCCTGTGTGTAGCGTTTGCCCGAAGCATTTAATGAGGTCTGTTACTCACCCACAGGTCAACGAACTATATGCAGGAAATTGAAGAGGATCGATATTGGCAGTTGCATGCCTAATAAAAGTTTCTAATTCAAATACATAAGTCATACCAGTCAGTTAATGGCTGGTAAGTATATTTTTAAAGTGGGTCTGATATTATTCGCTTCTGTTCCATTAATTGTGTTAATACAGCTCCCGCAGTTCTTCATTTAATACTCTGGAATAGTTGTTTGCATTCTAGGTTGTTCAATAGGTTGTGGAAGAATACAGAGGGAAAAGCTCTCTCTCTCTCTCTCTCTCTCTCTCTCTCTCTCTCTCACACACACACACACACACACACACACACACACACACACACACACACACACACACACACACACACACACACACACACACACACTTACAAGCTGTGGGTATGTATGTCTAAGAGCTTGGTTATTTAAAATGTTCCGATTAGTTTTAATTGTGTTATACAAAATGTGTTTCTCTGTTGTTACCATAATAGTTATTGAAATAGTTGGTTATTGATTGTCAAAATGCAGTGTCTCCGATATTTTATCCACAGAATTTCGTCTATATTCATGAAGGATTCGGTTATTGATTAGTGCACCTTAACCCGTTAATCAATTAACGTTTATTATGCAATTCGTATATGGATTTTTTTCTAATTTTCATAGACTGCCTGTGGTGTTTTACAAATTCTGACTTATATTATTTTCTAATCCTTCTTAGGCAAGTGATCTTAAAAAAAATGAACGTGTAGACCTTGATGTATTTAAGACATAAATATTGTGATTTAGGACTAAGAGATTGAGTTACACGTCTACTGTAATTTCTACCCTGAAATATTTATTTTATTGATAACATCATTTAGCTACAACGGGCAACTAATCTCCACCCATCATTCAGCAGCGATGGGTGGAGATTTGCTACCCACAGATCTCCAAGAAGTTAGCGTTAAAGAGCTCCGCTACTCCATTTCGGAAATAAATATCTTTCATTAAGAATTTTAGCAGTCACATGAAGTTTGGTATGTGGCGTTTATGAAATTTAAGGTCGAAGTATATAAAAAGGATATATGTAGCGTGTGCAGTGAAAACTTTCATGCATTAGTTATGTGTCATTATTATGCACATTAACTTCACTGCAGGGCGCAAGATTATTAGATCTTTATAATCAACATTTGCGTTTTAGAGTTGTTTAGTAGGGTGTCAAAATATTGATAGCAGAATGTGGTTTTCTTGAAACCGTATTGCTTTTCAGATATTATTATGCACTGATGTGGTATTTCTGTGAATAATTATTGCACCATGTGTTTAGTACTTTTTTGGGAATTGTAACAGAAATTGTTTAGGTTAGTTATAAATCTATTATTTCTAATTTTATGTTAATTGGTCTACACCGAAGACAATTTGGTAAAAAAAGTCCTTAAAAGGTCTACGATTAACTTTGTCTTGTTGCACTGCCCTTTGATTTTAATAATGGCGTGCATTATATTTATATTACTTAATGTTGATGCTGCGTCCTGGATAGTCACACATACAGATTCGGCACTATATGAAAATTGCGTAATTTTTACTGCTGGTTTGCCGACTTGTGCGATGAGAAACCCCAGTTTCCCGGAGAACTCTTTGCAATGGAGATGGGTTAATATTTCTGTCACTGGCGAAGGAGTTATACTCATACAAATTTGGTTTTCATTCGACCAAATTCAAAAAAATTTCCTCATTATTCCCATAATCGACAAACATTATACAGTATGTGGTTTTATTTAGGTCACGCGTTTAACATATTTGAAACGATCTTTTCCTCTGATGCCTTTTGGCACACGGTTTGCAGACCTCCGTAACTCATTTGGTATAAGCGAATCCTTTCGGTTGTTCAAAGACCTGGGTTCAAATCCATATAGGACGCGAAGAAGTAGGGATTTTCAAGGTCATATGGAGATAGAGAATTTTCATTTCTGGAAAGTGTGGTTTTCGTCCCTCAACTAGAAAAACCGGACTATAGAACACAATAAATTTTCAGATAAAAAATTCATTTCCTAAGGTTTGTAGAGGCTGCGTAGCTCAGTCGGTATAGACGAATCCCTTTGTTCGGAGAAGACCTGGGTTCGATTCCCGTTCATGACGTGAGGAACCTTTATCTAGTTAAAGGTGAGTTAATAGGTCTCTTGCAGAGGTGGAGGGTTTTTCTTCTGGACAGTTGGGTTTTACGTGTCTCAGAACAGGCAAACGGGCTCACACACTTCTAAATACGTAAAATGCATTTACCGCAACGTCGGGCACTGCTACAAGTCGATTGGGATCATGTGCGTAAAGTCGCATCATGTAAAAGACCAACCCACATAGATAAGATAAAGCACAACAAAAAGAAGAGTTTTGTAAGATTGTGCTGAAACAGTGTGAACATTCGAGACCTATAGTATCAGCATAAGCTAAAAACAATAGCAATAAACCCGAAATTATTCTTTTTATATTCGCAACTGATTCTTTTCTTGTATAAGTCCAATTATTCATTAAATTCAATTGAATTATTTTAATTATTCTTTCAAATACTCTGTTTCTTTCATCTCTCCTACACAATGAATGAAAGATAGAGGATTTTGGAGTTAGAGTATTTAACATTTTTAATGCAACCGGATTGCCATTCGTCTGCTACATACTATGGAGTGGGTGTGCTATATATGCACATGCGTGTTCAAGAGACTTATAAGCCTGAATGAAAAGAAAAAACCGGGGAAAGCATGAATGCACTGTGTATGATACTCTAAGTCACTTCAACTGAAAGGCCCTAAGAGAGTTCTTCGCGTGTTAGAGAGGATTCAAACAAAACTCTTTCCAACCAAACGTGCATCTTAGTTAAGAACTGAGCTGAGGTGGCTCTCTTTCAAAGGCGACTACATTGTAAATTAAACTAAGAATTTTAATATTTGAACACAAGTAAACATATATTCATATTTTCATGTAATCAAGAAATTATGAGATGACAACTGGAGCCTTTTCTACTTATTCATTGTCTTCTATATTTTTTCGAAGACTATAGTGAGAATGTCAATATCATTAATTTCGTAGCCTTTGCCTTTTGCCTAGCGATCCTTATAATACTTGCTTTCTTGAAATT
Organism: Typopeltis vanoorti; assembly: GCF_054136105.1. Taxonomy (NCBI): domain Eukaryota; kingdom Metazoa; phylum Arthropoda; class Arachnida; order Uropygi; family Thelyphonidae; genus Typopeltis; species Typopeltis vanoorti. The sequence goes on from NC_143549.1 coordinate 123,960,497, forward strand.
TAAGCATTCAGACAATCTGTAATTTTCAATTAGTGTTGGGTATCTATGAGGATGTTACAGAACCTTTTTTCAGACTTCATTTATTTGGACAGAGAACAATTTCCTTTCTTTTTAAAAGCGTTTCTATCTCACACTTTTAAATCACTTTATCTTGTCATTAGTGTTGACAGTTTTTAAAATGCATGGTTTGAAAACATCCCAAGTAACGGTAACGGTATCCTAAGTGTGAGATTGAACTACAAGCAAAAAAATAATATAAAAGAAATGAAATTATATATATAATTCCGTTTGAAGATTTAAGTTATCGCTGAAGCTATTTTTGATTGGCTACCAGTGGAGACTGGGCTGTACCTTCAGTCTCCGAATATTACACTGAGTTAAAATGTTCTCGCCTATTCCCTACAGGAGAATATGCGTTAGCGGATTTATTGACTTATTGAAGAATTTATTATTTATTGAAGAATTTAGTTTTTAGAGTAAAATTATTTCTGTCTACAAATTTAAAAGAATTCTTATCGCGTTTTACAACAAAGAATGATAAAATGCTATCTCATATTTATAACATATGATAAGATTAATACATATAGAAAGAAATAACGAATAAAAAGAACATACCGCATTGTTATAGAACTTATCCAATCATTTTAATACTTCAATGTGCTTTTCTCGGTGAGACCTACAAAATGTATAAACGGAAAATAAGTTGTATCACAATTAAGATATCAAATTTAATTGAATTTCTGAAATTTAGTTGAAATATTGATGTATACGGTTAATTAACATTATTCCTTTCTAGCATTTCATTCAAAATAACAGTGAATTTGAGAGGCACATCTCCTGATTTCATCTCATATTTTGTACGAGCAACACGTCGATGTTATTTATTTCATAAATAGAATGAATATCGATTTTACATTTATGATTATTGTTATTTCTACTTTTATTGAAGATTTTATTAAAGGTATCTTTTGAACGCAGTAAGCAGCAATAACGTCCTTTGTCTGAAAATATGTCTGTTCGTTTCAAGTTGCAGTACAAGATTTAATCAGTCAATATTTACAAAAGTTTTTCATCATAAGGTATACAAGTCTTCACAGACTGAGGAGCATCCCTCGTTCCCTCCCTCCCTTCAGAAAACTGCGACTTCTTTTGCAAAATTTGGCAGACAACAACTGAGACATACTAACGTAGAAGACAATGCATTTGGGATAAAACAGGCTGTCATTATAAAAATGAAGTTTATGGAATGCGAAGTGACTTCAGAATTTAGGCAACTTATTTAATTAATTAGATATTCAAATGTGACGTCATTTTCAAGACGTATGATCACTGCCGTACCTCACTGGGTTTCCGGAGTGAAGCCTCCTGCTATTAGCAGAAGTGGAAGTTCACATAGGTCCTTTCTACAAAGAATTAGTTGGGAAATCACGCACATTCGTGTCTCTGGCGGGATTCAAAACCGCAGCCTCGTACTCCACGGAGCTTGACTGTACGAAGGAAGACTTGGTTTCAAATCTGTTCATCTACTCAGCGATTAGAGGAATTTTTTCGAAGCCTTTTTTTTTTTTCCGACCAACTCTCGAGTTGTTCGATCTCTGGCACGAGTAAGCACATGTTATTTTTCCGGGAACTCGGGTTTTTATTCCCGTAAACTCAAGAAAATTGGCTGTATAACCCATACTATTTCAGACATTAAATATTTTGTGTTAGGGTTAGGGAACCTAACAAAAATATTTAATAAAATCCTAAAATATTATATTAGGGACCACGAGATGGGAATAAAAAGCGTTTGTGTTTTTTTTTTTTTTAGATATCTTCTTCTTAAGTATCCTACAATTGATCTGGTTCTTCTCCTTCCACTGTCTTCTGTTCTGAGCCTTCTCTTTCAAGGTTTGTTTCCATTCAGCATGTCATCTAACATTGTTTTCCTTTCTCTTCCCCTTGGTCTTTCTTCCGTCTATTTTTCCTCTGATGATTCCAATTCCTCTCAGAATATATCCGATCCTGTTTCCATTTCTTCTTTTTATCCTGTTTAATAGACTTCTTTCTTCTTCTTCTACTCTTTTAAAGATCTCTTCATTTGTTATTTTTCTGTCCATTTGATTTTCTCCATCCTTCTCCAAATCATAATCTCAAAGTTTTCCAAAATCTTAATTTCTTCTTTCTTCAATGTCTAATTTTCAGCTGCATAGAGGACAACACTCCACACATAACATTTTATTAGTCTTTCTTTAGGATTCTGTCCATTTTACTTCTGATTAAATTCAATTTTCTGTTAAAGACATCTCTTCCCATCGCTATTCTTGCTTTTAAGTCACTTTTACATCTTCCATCACTGTTAGACACACTTCCTAGATATTTAAATGTCTTTATTTAAATCAATTTTTTTCCATTTATTCTGATATCCATATTTGCCTCATTCCGTGCTCTTTTCATTGCTTTTGTTTTTCGTATGTTAATTTTCACTCCATAATTGATACAGGATTCCAGTAATCTGTTCAACAGATGTTGTAGTCCTTTCGGTGTTTGATAGTAATGCCTTGTCATCTGCGTAGCGTATTGTCAATATCTGTCTACCTCCAATTTTTATTCCTTCTTCTGAATTTTCCAGTGCTTCTTTTATCATTCCTTCGGAATACACGTTAAACAAAATTGGAGACAGAGTACAGCCTTGTCTTACTCTTCGTCCAATGATACTTGGTTCTGTTGTATCATATATGACACTTAATATGGCAGTTTGTCCATATATATATATATAGTGAAATAACTAGCCTTCAGCCTTTCCAATCTATACCAATCTTTCCATTACTTCCCCATCTTATTCCATTTTACAAAGTCAAAAACTTTTTAAAAATCTATGTAACAGATATTAAATTAAAAACAACAACCAATATAAAAATATTGGTTGATGTAAAACATAAAGGAATGTGTATGACGTTGATCAAAATGAATCCTATGTTTATATGACCTTAAAGGTCACCTGATGCGCATAGTAAACTGCCACATTCTAATTGTATATCTCAATATCCCTATGCTAGATTTTATTTCTGCATCAACGAAAACCTACCTTGATATATGATATCAATATAACGTTAACATGATTATCCGATATATATATTTTTTATGGAGAATATTTATATATACTCCATATAAACAAGAGTATCTAACATCAAAAATAAGTGCTGTGAAATGAAATTACTACTTTCCCTATAACAAAAAATGAATAACGGCTGAGTTTGGATTACAAAAATATTTATGTGCAGTTTTCATACTTCCAAAGACTGCCTAATTTGAAAGGATGAAAGTAAATAATAAATAAAAAAAAAATATTTTTGTTTTATAACCACATATCAAGAATAGTTCTTATAAAAATTTAAATTTTTATTTTATTCCTTTCATTTTTATTTAAGTTTATTTATTTACTTTTTTATTTATTTATTTATTTGTTATTTTTTGAAAAATTTGATGAATGCTTTCAACGGAAAAAAACGGGTAGTCAAGGTGGTTTAAACTTACATATTCCATTAGACGCAAAAATAAAACACAGAAAAATCTGACTTGTGAATTCACCCTGAAGCCTGCATAGCTGAATACAAAATGGGTATAAAAACAACTAAAGCAGGTGGTATAATAGTTATCGTGATAAAATTACTTTGTGTGAAAATGCTAATAATCAACCAAAATTAAACACTTTGTACATTAAAGCAGCGATAAAAATATACGAAATTGGATGATATGAAAATAAACTGCGGTTTATTTTCATATCATCCTGATATGAAAAATCTGGATGATATGAAATATCATCCAGAAATATCAGCAAATCTCCAGAATTTTTTTTTTAAAATTCTGGAGATTTGCTGAATAAAAATACACATAATAATTAATACGTTGCCAGGAAAAATATTTTTTAAAATATTATATTTAAAGTATAGTGTGAAAAAAATAGTCATTTTAATTAAAATCAAAAATTACGCAGCTTCATTCTCCTCATGATTTCACTTGGAATGAGCTTCGAAACAAATTCGCCATATTTATGTTGTTACATGTAACCACTTGATACTTTCCCTCAAAAAATATTGCCACAGAGATTACACTATAATATTATAATGGCTAAATAACGCTAATTGCCTAAGATATTTAACCGTAAATCTCATTTGTGAGATATACTGTTAAATCTCACAAATGCCAACTCATAAATAGCGAAAGGTAATCCCACTCTCTACGTTTAGTACGGATGTAACTGCTTCAGGAAATTATAACTAAATTCTTTTTACAAAAATATGTATTGTATTTTTCTTAAAAGAGCTGTCATTTCTTGTCATCATAGTATTTGTGCTGTATTTGTATATATCATTTAGACATTCTTCATAATATTATTTTTGTAATAATAAAACATTTAATTTTTTGTCGAAAACGGAAATATATCTAGCATATATAGGGATATAAGCGTTAATAAATCGGAAATATATAAGCATTAATAAAACATCTTTGTGATAAAAGTGTTTGTGGTGTTGTTAATACCGTGAAAAATAAGTCATGAATAACCTTCAACACCTAAGCTTATCTGTTAGACTTTAAGGCTTGTTTTGGTATTCTTTCTATTTTCATTCTTTGAGCGTGTTCCATCCATTTATATTTTTGAATTTTTTTCTATTACTGTTTCTTGGTTTAATTCTTTCATAATTTCTTCGTTTCTTTTGTGATCAAATAGGGTATACTTTGCAGATTTTCTCATAAACTTCATTTCTGTTGTTATTAATCTTTGTCTTTTTGTTTCATTGTACAAATTTCGCTTCCATACATTAAGACTGGTAGGGATAATGTATTGTATACTTTTAATCTGGTTTGTTTTTGAACTAGGTTTGGTTTAAATATAAAGTTAATTACACCTGTTATTTTTAAATATTTCTCTTTTAATTACTACTAATTAAAACAATATCAAGCACATTTGGAAAAATATTAAAAAAATCCCAAAAGTTTCCCAAATCGAATGCTACATATTATTTTTTCAGTCAATCCAACTTTATTATTTAAATATAATATTTATAAATACATTTCTTGATATAAATATTTATAAATATATCAAAATTGCACATAAATCATATAGCCTTTCGGCTTATTATCTTAGTAATTAACAATAATTAACAATATAGGGGTGCACCACTTTGGCAATTTGATAGTAGAGGTATGTAAGTTCGTGCACACTTTAAAACCTTGATATTCCAGGTCTACCTACTCAATGATGAGACCTCAAAAAAGGTTGAAACCGGTCTGGGTAGTAACCTCTTCTCATAATGTAAAACAATATATATACATCAATTAGGAGCTGGGTTTTACATTATGAGAGAATATTAAAGTTAGTGGCGGAGCTTGCTCCACCTTTGAATGGAGTTGCAATGGTGTTGTACTACCCAAGTGATCATTTACACTTGGGCCTTCCGATAGTTTTTTCGGAATGAATCTCTATGGATTTCGATCCGAGTTTTGGACCCGGTATAAAATAGAACGGGATTTACCATCCCCCTTTCAAATAATAATAATTGTTTACAACACATACCCACACCCACACACACACCCACACACACACCCACACACACATAATTAATCTAATTAATGTATTAGATTTAGTTATATTTAACTGAAATAACTTTCGAGAAAAATGAAGTAGCACGCCATTTTACTACTGAACAATTACGAATTATTGCTATATGCAATATGTTCTTCTTCTCATTATCATTATTATTAATATAGATAAAATATAGAAAGCATAACACACGTATCGGTTCAAATCGAAGCAGAGAGCTACCAACAACCTGTGGAGTGCCACAAGGAGCTGTACTCTCCCCAGCTCTATTCAACATTTACACGCACGATATTAATCAGTTACCAATCAGAGGTAAGATATTCCAATACGCAGACGATACAGCAATAATATCCATCCATAATAACGCAAGCATAGCCCAAACAAATATGCAACATGATTAAATCTGATCATAGACTGGCTCACGAAAAACTCCATACACCTAAACTCAGAAAAGACAAAATTAATGATATTCAGAAATCCACTGACTCGACCATTTCATAACAAATATATAATCATCCAAGATCCACTTTCCAACATAAAAAACACACAGAACAGCAAAACCACCACAATCACTTAGGTTGAAACAATACGATACCTGGGAATTTACTTCGATGCAGATATGAACTGGAATAGCCACATAAACCATCTACACAACAAACTCCGAACAATAAGTGGCAAACTCTACAGGTTAAAAGATATAGTTCCTGTACGCCTAAAAACAGTAATATACAAAGCACAATGCCAAATTATACTAAGATACGCTATAACAACGTATGCTTTCTGTGCTCCCTACAAATTAAATAGATTAATGTCGCTACAGTACAAAATGACAAAATTCTTCTTTTGGGGACAAAGAGAAAATCACGACCTTATAAACATTGCAATGTCAGAACTCAAAATAGTGACAGCAAAACATTTATGCCACTATGCAGTCTTGCTAAAACATTATTTCGATACCAACTACAGGACAGTTAGAAATACATATCGTATAACAAGACCTCAGACTACTAATTATATCACAAATAAATACAATAATCACTACGGAAAGGACACACGAAACTTCTACATCACAGACATGATAAACAATTAACCTTTTGAATACAGAAACCTTACAAACTACAATAGCCTGAAAAGAGCTCTAAGGACATACTACGAACAAGAAACACATATTCGCTCAGGCTTCCAGTTCAGCGACTCATCAGTTCATTCCAAGTTATTTCTGTGTGTGTGTGTGTGTGTGTGTGTGTGTGTGTGTGTGTGTGTGGCGTGCGTGCTCGCGCGCGCGCGGATTTCTCAATCATAGGTTTCGTAGCTTCCCAACACAGCAAAAAAAAAAAAAAAAAAACCAATACATAATAACCAACTGGTGTCATCCTCAGATAAGCTTACATATTATAAGATTCGAGGATGAAAGCAAAAAAATTAGTTCTCATCCGAGATCTATCATATGTAACCAATACATGTAATATACGTAACCAATGTATGTAATGTAAATATCACATGTAAACAAATGTAAGTAAAATATCATATGTAAACAAATGTATGTAATGTATATAATAATTGTAAAAAATGTATGTAATGTATTATAATAACTGTAACAAATGTACACAATGTAAAAAAAAAAACTTATTTTAAAAGTAAATCATGAGTTTACACTGTATGTTTGTGAGAATAAGGAAACATAATATTTAGATTGCATATGTGCAAATACTGTTGTGTAATCACACCTTTTCACACTTGAAAAAAAAAATAGTAAACCACAACAAGTAATATTATACAACTTATGTAACTCTGAACAATATAATTGTAAACTATTATTAGGATTGTTATAAAAAAAATCTGTTATCATCATTACTATTTAAATCTCATTATATGTAGCACAAAGTGCTGAACCTTGTAAAATAATATACTGAATAGTTGATCATTGTACATATGAAATATTTGAAACAACAATAAAAAAAAAAAAATTAAAATAAAAAAATATTATTATCATCATCATTATTGCATGTTAATAAAATTAAAGCTGGTAAAACAGCAATTTAATCTGAAATCAAAAAATAAAGGTTTACAAGGTGTACTGTAATTATAAAAAGTACATTAAATACGAACAATAAACGACTTTTCAACATTGAATATTCACGCCTCATAAAATTCAAAATATGCTAAGCAATGCTAAGCATATTTTATATATCCAGATAAGCATATACAGATAAATTCAATATATTTGCTTATTGAACTTATCAATAACTACACTCTACACTTCAAGAAGCTGCTATCAACACATTGCACACGTTTTCATCTCGTAAGTTCATTGCAGTTAACGTGCAATCAACTTACGTAACACACTGGCCTCATAGCCTGAGTTGATTCGGCCGTAAATCTAAATTACCCTAGACTCTGTTCCTCTGAACTCTAGGGTTCTGCGAAACCTTCTAGGGGTATCTCAGAACATGGAGATATAAATTAGTATTTTCCTCATTTATTGAATGAGGAAAATACAATTTTTTTGTTAAATTGATTTATTTCTAGAACAGTTGTGATGCTTTATTATTTGTGATATTATGGGTGTTCTTAATTAAAATATTTTGGGATATTTATTGTCATAATGTCTTTCGATAATTTTTTAATGAAAATTTTCACAGGGGTTTTGCAAAAGAAAATGTTTTTAGATAACGTTCTGCGCTATATAAACGTAAGTTTCAGCAGTTTAGCATTCTAGGAGAAATTTTCGATATTGAGACCATACCGAAAACTTCTCTAGAGGTTTGATGTACCACTACCTCTATACATGGGTAGTGGTACATCAACTTTTACACAATAAAAGCCTATAAACAATTAATTTCACATATTAGATGTTTTGATATCTTCATAACTGTTAAATACAATATGTAATTCATAAACCAAAATACAAATGGTAAATTCGTTACCGTATGCGTATTGGAACATTGCTAGTTGTTGCTATTATATTCTGTGGTATCATTCGTTATATCCTAGGTCCGTGGCAGTTAACATTTTGATTAAAGCAGACCATACTTGATGTTAAATGAAGCCTTGGTTTTTATTGCACTGTTTAGGGATCGCATTTGGAGCCTTCTTTAAATTTTCTTTTAAAACGTTTACGATCATATATGACATTTTTGTTTGTTGTCACTTGATGACCAGTAGTGTTCGTGTGGAATGCCAGGTCTGATTTATCTATCTTCTTTTTTCAACATTTTTTACCTGTTCATACATGCGGACCGCTCTGGTCATTCCTGTCTGGCCTGCATAGCAAATGCCACAAGAGCAATGAATCTCACAAACGCCTGGTTTTTTCATGGCACGATGTACGCATCCAAGTTTAGGGCCGGTTTGCCTGTAATCCGGAAACATCCCAGCTGCCGCGTGGAAAAATAACAGCTACCTATGCAGTCACTGTTCCCATAGTTTCAATTGAAAAAAAAAAACAACTTAAAGATTTTTCTCCTTACGACGAGAATCGAGCTGAGATCTTAGCCAGTCGAAACAGCCCGATATCCTGTCATTCTTCAAATGCGATAACTTTTGAAGAATGCTTGGTTCTTGAATCTAGAGTCTAGAATCGTATGTAGGCGATTCTACGTAGGATGTGTTATTATTTACTATCTCATATATGATATTTTTTAAAAGTACGAATAAGCTTAGTGCAATATTCCTCATTCTGATATTTCGTGTAACTTCGAAAAAAAAAATAGTTTCAGCACTTTTTAATGTGATTTCATTTCATTTTGTAAACGTATCCTTCATTTTTATCCCTGATGAATCCATGAAATTGGTGGGCTATGGATCAGATAACCCGGATTACCTAATCTCCAGCCAACCAATCAGGCGCTTTTTAAAGCCCCTTCATGACTCCAATAAGAAGACTGGTAGTTCGCGAACTGGAAACATAGCAAATTTTATTGCCATGCCTGTATGATAACAAGACAAAATGTTTATTTTGCTTTTTTTTTTGATATTTTCCATACCTTTCGGTTCTTTTTTGCAGCAGATTAAGTTTATTTATTGTCGTTTGAAACATATCAATTTACATGACTTTTATCTTTTTCTCCCTAATTTTATGACTAATTTTCCTGAAGATTCCAAATACCAATTCTTTAGTAAAATTAAATTTAAAACCACTGAAGGTTTCCTTTTGTACGTCTGAATTTGAAAACCTATTTGCTTAAAGCAATTCATTTTCATGAAGTAGGGATTAAAAAATATGTCATATTTAAAAAGCGTCACTATTTTGGTTTATGTTGTAAATAGGGCATTTAAAATTCTGATGAACGTTCGGTTTAATCACTTCGAAACATTTTGGTGATATAACACATGCACAAAAGACAGCAAAATGATAAACTACGTTCGTTACTAAATATTAAAATATATTGTAAAAAAAAGTATAGTTATGTACTCACCACATCTAGTGCAAAAGGATAGTACCACGTATTCATACTTGTCACCAGCAACTACGTTTAAGAGTACTAAGAGGAGTAAATATTTAGCATTCATCTCTAATCAAACGAGTGATATCCTAAGCTGCGCAGTAAGTTGAAGAGAAGAATGTTGACAAGGTGATAATCTTAAATCTGGCAACGTACAAAATATAGAAAAAAGTTACGTAAATGCCATCCTTTCTTACTTTTGATATAAAAAATAGAATTTTTTCTTTTTTTTAAATAAATTAGGAATAGATTTCAAAATCGCAGCAAATCCTCTTAAGGACTACGCATCATTACATACGATAGCAAATGTTTTTCAAACTACGAGAGCCAAATTGATTGAAATTCTATATATATATATATATATATATATATATATATATATATATATATATATATATATATATATATATATAGAAAGTATTTTACCTTGGGTATAAAAAAATACTTTCTAGATTTATATCTACTCCTGAGATTTTTATTTAATGAGGTTAAAACACCTTATGGTAACTTGTTCTGGTAAAATACTTATAAGCTCTGTATTACTATAATCTTGGTATTTCTCGCCTGGCTCCTACTGATGAGAAGTGTTATCTTCGGAGTATCAGGATAGTATTTATTCATTGTTGGATTTGTTACTAACATTTTGTTATTTATATTTGTTGTTTAGTTTGTTGTACTAACCTTTTGCATTTTTAGTACTAACTCTACTAACTTGCTGGTGGTGCGTTTATTCGCACTACGGGATTTTCTATCAGAGTCTTAGGACTCTTAATTTTTCTCTTTTTTTTAGAACGCAGAGACTAATGAGGAGCAGAGTAATCCCAGTCCCCCCCCCCAGGACCCGGACATTAGGAGTGGAGATTCCAGGAATGGAGGATCCCAGAGCATTAACTACAGCCCTTAAGGAGATAATAGGAGTTTCTAACATCTACTCCTTCACTCCGCATGGGGGAGGACGATTTCTTATTGTGGTAAAGAACTTAGCTTCGAGAGATCAACTTCTGAAGGGTTTCCCCGTACAAGGGAAACAGGTGACCCCTACCATGGTGGGGTGGCCAGTACGTCAAATTAGAATCGACCGCTTCCCTATGGAATATTTAGAAGCCGGAGAAGTCGTGCTCGTACACGCTTTCAGTAAATGGGGGACAGTGAGTAATATAAAGAAGAGCGTCTCTAAGGAGGACCCCGCCTGGTACTCCGGCGAAGTCTCCTTTACCATGGACATGCGACAGCCAGTGCCCAACCTCGTTACCATCGGCACGTCGCGTGTCATGGTTAATTATCACGGGGTACAAATGCAGTGTCTGGGATGTGGCTCGGCAGAACATCTAGGAAGTGACTGCCCCCAAGCCAAGTGTTTCAACTACGTCGGGCACATCTCCAGCCAGTGCCCACACCCCTGCCGAAAGTGCTCCAATACAGAGCACAAAATAATATCGTGTCCTCTGCGCACATTCACAGACCGGGCAGGGGCACCGATCGAACCTTTGAACCAGCAGCCTGTTCGAGACGCCAGTGAATTTCCGGTACTCCCAACGCCATCAAGGAGAAAACATTTACACAGACAGTTCTAGGGAAAATCAAGAAGTGTTCTGCACTAACAACAGCAGAAGATAATGTTTCCCCCCCAGCAACAACATCAGCTGTGGAAACAGTCCCCCCCCTTGGTCGTTTCCACCGCACCACTACCAGCGACGGAGGAACAACGAGCAACCCAGGGTACAGATGAAGCTAAGGATAACACTTCACCAGCTATTCCCCCTCCCTCAACAACATCAGAGGAGGCTTCGTCTGTAAACGCTTCTAAGATTTCCCATGTAATAGTCAGCGTCCACCCTGCAGAAGAAATGAAGACAGAGGAAGGGAAACATCAACTTCCACTCCCCAAAGAACCTCCTAAGAAGAGGAAGGAGCAGGCTTCCCCTAAAATAGGAAAAAAACACCGAAGCCGCTCCAGAAAATGCACGGACTCAACAACATTCGAGTCCGAAATGGAGGTGGAAACCCCTTCCCGCCATCAGGAAAGCATTAACTCTAAAATTAGTAGACACACCGGCTCCCAGTTCAACTGCTTTGACCATAAAATAGTGAACAAATTAGCATGCTTCAAGATTAAGAACAGTCGTCACGAGTTCGAGGTCATCTCGAGCTCGTGTGCAGAACTGGAAGCCGGTCTGCAGGGTTCGAGATATACTACCCCCCCCCCCACAAATTGAAGCCTTAATAAAATATGTCAAGCAATTGCGAATCTAGGACCCAGGCCGGATATAATAACGTAAAATATCATAATGCCGCCGCCCCCTTTTTGTGTCGCCTCGCTTAACATCAGAGGGCTCCGCTCACCATCTAAACAAGAGGAGGCGTGTAAGCTCATGCTAGCGTTCAACATTCAGCTTTTGTTCCTGCAGGAAACACACTTTTTCCATTACAAGGACATGCAGGAACTAAGCCACAAGTACCCCGTAACATCGATTTGGAGCTTCGGCAACAGAAATAGCTCCGGGGTTGGGGTATTTATGTTAGCCCCCCCCCCCCTCCTCGGAGCCTTCAATAACATCCAGAGGGACGCAGAAGGGAGAGCTCTCGCCATCGACTGGAAGTACCGGGGCTGTACTACTACTACTACTAGGTACATTAACATCTACGCTTCGGCAGATCCATATGAAGATCGACTTCCTTCCAGTCACTTTACACCTACTTATATGGCGCCCATCACGTCATCCTGATGGAGGACTTTAATTGTGTGGCGGACCTGGCCTACGATAAAGTGGGGGGTAATCCCAACACAGGTACTGCTGGCTACAGGCAACTGGGAATTCACCTCAGGAATCTCCAGCTGATGGATATCTGGAGGGCCTACAACCACTGCTGTCGGGATTATACGTGGACAGGCTAAGGTATCGACACACGGCTCGACCGGTTCTACTTGCCCCCCTCCCTTGTCTCCAGATCCGAAGCTATAAGGCACGTTCAAATTAATTATACCATCTCGTACCACAAAATATTTGTGCTCACGTATCATCCACTAGAAGCAGAAGAATTTGGTCCGGGCCCCTGGAAGTTACCACCAGACTTCCCGTCCTTGTTCTCGGCTAAGCTTAACCAGTTGTGCTCCACTTGGGGCACCGCTGGCTGGGACTGGGACGCGTGGGCATAACTAAATTCTAACATCAATGAAAACGTGATAAAATGGGGCCTAGAACGTGCCTTCCTCAGAAGATCTCGGCTTCGTGATCTATACAAGGAAAGAAGCTGGTTCGTGGCCAGCCAACGCCAAGGCTTTCCATGTCACAACGCTATCCGTGACATTAATCTCGACATTGAAGCGGAGAGACAGAAGCAGGTAGAAGAAAAGAACACCAAGATCCGACTCTACCTCCGCTCGGAAGACAGGCAATCGGCTGCTTTCTACAACAGGCGCTACGTCAATTTTCGACAGGAGCGAACCATCACCGCCATCGCTGAAAGCGGATGTACCTACACCAGAACACCCGACATCCTGAAAGCCTTATGGGGTACTACAACAACCTCTACCAGGAAAACAGTACCCCCTCAGAATTACTCCTGTTGGAATATTGACCGCTTCCCTGTGCACATCCAAGCAGGGTTGGATGCACCAATCACAGCGGCGTAATTGACATCAGCCTTCAAGCAGTACCGTACGAAGAAAGCCCTTGATTCAGACGGACTAAGCACAGAACTCTATCGAGAAGCCTGGGATTACATCCTCCCCATTCTCGTGGCACTATTCAACAACTTTCTCAACACAGGGAACGTGCCGCGAGAATTCGTGGAATGCCATACAGTATTCATCCCCAAACCAACAGGGATCCAGCCAACATCAAAAACTGGAGACCCATTAGTCTGTCGAACAAGGACTACAAGATCCTCGCCCGTGTTCTCAACGACAGACTGAAGCTAGTGATGAGATACATCATCAACAGCACACAAGTGTATGCTGTTCCTGGCCGATCGATGGAGTTTAATCTCATCCTCATCCGAGAATTGCTACGTCTGGTCAACCTTAAAATGTACTCAATGGCACTGTTGACCATCGATCTCGACCGAGCGATCGACAGCATCCGGTACTCCTTTCTGTTTAACATCCTGCAGAAAGTCGTGGTCAGCAGTGGACTGCTTTCCATCATCAGAGGAAGCTAAATGAACAGTTCTACCTGCCTCCTCGTCAACGGACACCTTTTGGATCCTATTATCATCCCGAAAGGGGTCAAACAAGGGTGTCCCCTCAGTCCGCTGCACTTTGCACTAGCCCTTGAGCCATTTCGACGGGCAACCAACAGCTCACGTGCTGTGAGAGGGATTAAACTACCGCTCACCACGGATGACTCCAAAGTAATTGCATATGCGGACGACGTGGTGGGCACCCTCAGGGACAACGACTCCATACAGAATTTCTTCAACATCTTAGAGAGGTTCGAAGTGTCGGGATTAACACCCAACTCCGGCAAAACTAAGATCAAGACATATGGAGTCTGGGACCTAAACAATATCCCCATGGGTCTCGTCCCTACAGGAGACCCCCCCTCACCATCCTGGGGTCCCATTTACAGCAGAGCCCATGCTCGACGTTCAACAACTTATCAACACCACAGTCGAGCGTTTCAAGGACTGGACAAACGGACAGCTGTCGCTCTCCTCCAGGGCTACTGTCATCAAGACTATCTTGTGCCCTACGTACCAGCACGTCGTGAATATAACAAACATCAGCGAAGATCAAGAACTTCGGTTTTTACAGGAAACCCTTGAAGTTCTTCTGGGGTAGTCTACGCCAGGAGGTTGACATGAAGATCCTTCAACTTCCGGAGAAGCTGGGGGGGGGGGCTTTGGCCTCCCCGTCCCAAGGCGGATATTGTTCCAGAGGATTACAACAGACTTTGTCAGCTAGTACAACAATTCCGCTCGTCGGGTGTCAACACTGCCGGGATCCGGAACAGCAAGATGTGGTACGATCATCTCCTTAACATCCTTCGTACTGACGATCCGGATTTAGGAATCAACAACAAAGATATCCTCTTCGGCCACCTCTCTAAACATCGAGGTTACCGTCGTGAAAGGACCTGGCCTGGAGGATAGCCTATGGACTCCTTCCGGTCAATGTGAATAAGTGGTGGTTCAACAACAATTGGAACCCAATATGTAGCTTCTGCCGGAGCCCGAACACCATAGAGCACGCGTTCTACGTGTGTCCCATTTCCATCTTCATCTGGAAGAGGTTAAGCGACGTGCTCCGCATCCCCCTCCTACTGCAGGAGCAAGTGATCTTCCTGCAGTTCGCTCCAACAGCCTACAACAGGCAGAAGTTACTAATGTTTATCATCAATGAATTTAAATATCACATCTGGAAGGTAAGAAAAAAATTTTCCAACTATTCTAATCCTCCCAGTCTGTTGGATCTCTCTCGGATCGTCTTGTACATGTTTTATGGCTCCTTAAGGAGGTTTTTACATCTCGACAGAGAGGCTTTGGGTGACACCAGATTTAACAACAAGTGGTGTTCACCTCCAATCCTGTGTAATGTCAGAAACAACACCATCAAGTTCTGCCTGCTGCTGCTTTAAGGCTCCATCTGCAGCAGCAGCTCCACTCCGAGTTATTTCCTCGGTCTCTGCGTCCCCCCTCAGGTCTGTTTTGCTCCCTTGTCTCCCACGGAGGTAGTTCGGAGGAAAAACTTAGGCAGCGCAGGCCTACTCGAGGTGGGCTGCACTGAAGGGGCGGGTCACCTGGGCACCGATTACCTCCGTGGTGCTTTTGGTCTTTTTGTTTCTTTTTTTTTTTTTTTTTAAATCAGAACTTAGAGAAGGGTGAAGATATATGATTTGATTGCTTTAAGCTAGCAAGATGCGAATAATGAGCTGAGGCATATTTTTCTTCTTTTTCCCTACCCCTACCTTCCCACCCGCCCTTCCCATCCCATTCCGCTTCCTCTCCTCTTCCCCCCCTCCCCTCCCCTACCAGCACCGCACCTTGACCTCTCTGTCACTTCCTTACCCCTCTTTTACTTCTCTTCGGGGACACACTGAACTTTATTTTTCAATAGGCCGATGATGGGTTTATTCTTTAGTCTCACCCACCTCAATAAAGGTCGAAACCGGTCTGGGTAGTGGCCCCTTGCCTTTAATACAAAGCATCATACATCCTCTCCAGGAGATGTTATTTGCAATATGGGTAAATATTAAGATTAGTGATCAGAGCTTATTATACTTTTACCATGAGTTGCCATGGTCTTGCACTACGTGCAGGGTCAGCTAGACCTGCAACACATCAATAGTTATTTGGTACAAATAGCTATTGATGTATACTGTAGTACGATAAGTCGTTCACTTTTTTACAACAGAGGACAGTCTCTCAGTGCGATATACCTATCTATAAACTCCGGCAAATTATGAAATATCCATTTAAATCGAGACCACACCCTCATCAATATTTATAAGTCATTATTACTTGTAATCCCTATCTACACATTCGTAAACTTGGCGATCTCTCTTGACTCTTTTTGCTGCATATTGAAAACGACTGTACTGCAATATGAAATTTTGATCAACACTAAAAATATTCGTCCATGTTTTATACCAGGCAAGCAAAATTATTTGCCTTTTGAAACTCTTAAAAGTTACAAAAGTGATCAAAAGCTAAAGAAAATATATATCTATGGGTAGAGTTGGCGGAAACGCACTATTTAAAATACGCAGACACTTCAGAAGGCTGTATTTGAATAAAAGTGACAAATATTTCGAATTTAGGTTCTCATCCGAGATTTTACGAAACTCATAGTACCACGATATCTCATAAAAAAACTCATGCGATCTATTAAAGGTGATGCTGAGTCGTTACGAAAAGAATAATTAAAAGAAAAGAGTCAAAATGGGTGCTGCCATTCGGATTTTAATATGCTATGATGCCAGCAAAAAATCATTCACATTAATTAATTCCATTCATTCATTCCATTCACATTCATTCCATTGCGCTGGTAACCCTTCAGCAACGTCACACGTGATCATTATTAGGGAGATTTCTACTGAAAATGCTAGTATATTGCAACAACTCATCTAAAAATGCAACTAGCTGGTTGGTTATGTAATCGGAATAGTAGAGTCGTTTGATGCGACAGTCGTTCTCTTAATGCCTGTTACTACATTTAATCCTTAATATGCCAACAGTAAGATTCTTCGGTTATGCACGATTTCTAGGTGACTAATGAAACCGCTAATAGAAGTTATGCTAATAAATAATGAACAATAATGATGATTGTCAAAATGTTTTTCTTGTTGCTTTGTTGTTTTTAAGACTTGAAGTGTTATTACACATAAAACATTAACCGTCACGTACGCAATGTGCTCTAGGCAACGATTTAAGAATGATGCTGCTAATTAGTAACTCTCAATCATTTTGAACGCAGATGGGAAAAACAAAACACAGCTCTCTTCAGAAACCATAAGATAGATCCATAGTGTAATTATGTCAAATAATCTCCAATACTGGCCATAAATCCCCTTGTTGACCAGCAGCTCATTTCGCAATCATTTTTGAACTGAGCTGTTACCTTATTATATGCGCTTAGGCAACATTCGATTGCAAGTTTGCACGTAGTCGAAAAGGCCTGTCTCGATATTTGTAAAAGTGACTGTTCTTTCTACATCATAACTTGAGATTTCGGGCAATATGGATATGTTTCTCCTTTAAGATAATTTAAGGAGTATACAGAACCTTTTAGATACTGAAATAAGAGAAGCCAGTGCGGAAATATACTTGTATTGATTACTACATTGGTGTCCAACACCTAATGGCGATTACTATTTTGAAGATTACAACCCCAAATTCTGACGACTCCCTGACGACCTGTGTAAATTTTTTTTACTGACGATTTCGAATAGACGTAGGTAGGTAGTCTAGACCAGGGATGAGCAACCCCATGTCGGTCAATGGACAAAACCATTGTGACCAACGGTGTTTTTAAAAAAGTTCGAATTAAATTGATTGTTCTATTTTATTTGTATTTTAATTTATATTTTTGGTATATTTAATTGGTAAAATCAAATTTTCTTAATTTGTTAATTTTCGGCAACTGCACAGCCTCAAGCAAATTGCTTTCATACGTGACAATGAATATTTTGTAGCGAAGTCTGGCTTAGTTGTTTTTCAGCAATTGTAGGTAGGTAACTGTGCATCCTTTGAGTACTATTGCAAAAATGTCTGTATTGTGCAACTTTAAGTGTATAAGTAAATTTTATTTCAAATCCCTAATATGGATAAGTGGATAATTCGAAAACAAAATAATTCAGAAGATGTTCGTGAAAACTAAAGAATTTAAAGGCAGTTTGATGATTACAGAATTGCTGCCGAAAAGAGAATGTCACCTGACTGGAAAAAACGTGAAAAGAATATGTAACCAAAGTTGGGAGTTGCAATTTGCAGTGATTGAAGTAAATAATGAACCACTGTTATTTCGTGTAAAGTATTTTTAGTGATACAACTTTAATCAATACTTTAACAATTTTCTCAGCAAATTTGATGTAAAATTTCAAGTTGATATCCAGAATCGGTTTAATGAAATTAGCAGACTCCAAGCACAACTTCATGATTCAAAACTAAAACATAAGATTTTTGAAAATGAAAATAATTTACTATTAATTTTAAGAACAATTGTCTGCAAAATTCTAGAGTTAGCGAAAGACATGGAAAATCATTTGCTTGAATTACTAAAAGAGTGGATTTTTCTTTAGCACCAGATGAATCTCAACAGATATCAGTGACACTGAGCAGTATAGTTTGAGTTCAATATGTGACTTTAGTTCATCAAGTTAGCGAAGAAATGCTTGGCATTTGTAGATTGCAAGATAGAACTTGTGGAAAACAAAACTTTGAAAATTTTCTCGATGTGTTCCAAACATAATCTAGATTAAACACAAAAATCGTTTTTTTTCACACCCGACAATGCTCTGCATGATTGGGGTAAATTTATGATTTATTTCTCTTTTGAAGCAGCATTTAAACGAAAACTATGTAAAGTCCACGATCCAATCTTTCCATTGCATTCTGCATCAGGCAACGTTATGAGCTCAGATATCTAAAAGTGGTGAATTAAAAAATATGCTGGACGTTGTTGCAAAAATTGTGAATTATATTCACCGAAAGCGACTCTCTTTCACTCATCGACAGTTTGTTGATTATCACGATTCTGACAAATGAGAGTCTTCCCAAATTTAAAGATAGCAGTTTCAACTTTAAGCAATCATTTTCCATGTTTAGATCTACATGAGTATGCGAGACAACATTTTCTATGTTAGAGATCCTGAAATCTAGATACAAATCTCGGCTGACATAAATTTAGAGGCAGAGCTAAGATGTTCAATGAGCAAAAATATTAATCCAAATTTCGTGAAACTGGTTGATGAAAAACTCTAAAAATGCAATTATTTTTTTATTAAACTAACATATTTCATTTGTTTTTGCTTTCATTGCTTTCATAAGGCACATTGGTCTTCATTATGAAAATTAAGTTTCCCCACCCTCGGTGTAGAAGTTGCGTGGAATGTTATGTCCTACTGTGATTAGTCTTAAACTTTTGGGAGGTGTCAGATGAAAATACTGCTGCTGCTACTACTACTACTACAGATCTAATGCCCACTGAATTAGAAACCTTTATTCAGATATGTGGAAACATCACTTTCCCAGCGTATATATATAAATAACCAGCAGGCCAGATTGGCCGAATCGTTAACATATCCGCTCTCCAGCCAAAAGGCTGCGGGTTCGAATCCTGTGGTGGGCATGGATGTTTGTGATTGTCTGTGAAAATACTAGTGGTGAGGGTGGTGGGCAGTTGAATGGCATTGGTGTAGGTGATGGCAGTTGCGGTTCATTGTAGTTGGTGGAGAGAGGGAGAGAGAGGTAGAGTAGGTTTCCTCCCTCTATGAGTCTTTGGATTCCTTGGAGGTTTCACATAATAATAATAATAATAATAATATGCAAACTACTGTGACTTGGGTCGCCACGTGTTCTAGGCAACCATTTAATGGTGAAAGCTTGTTAAAATAGTAACTGCTCGCTGAAAGTTAGGGACAACGACCGCAATGAAAATTAGACTGAGGGATAATTTAACATTATTAATATGCATTATGATAAATGCAGTATGTTAATTCATGAATCAGCAATGTAGAAGGATGCAAAACAAAATGCTGGAAAGGAATACAATCTTCAGAAAATTTGAATGCAATACGAGCAATATACGATATGTCAGTAGAATATGATACAAACAGATTTTGTATAATACTAACAGTGAATAAGAAGCTGTCAAAATAAATCTGGAGTACACTTTGATAACTTACAAATAATATATATATATATATATATATATATATATATATATATATATATATATATATATATATATATATATATATATATATATATATATATATATATATATATATATATATATATATATATATATTATTTAACTTTAGTATATCAACTGTGATCATTGATATCCTATAATGCTGATTTATTTCAATGCTGTCCATATTTCAATTTGAAACTTTGTTAGCCTGATGTTAAAGGCATGTTTCATTGGTTTTATAACAGTTGGAAGAGCAAAAGTAGAAATTTAAATTGCATACGCATATAAGCAAAATTGTTTGTTCTTGGATGTGTTCGACTCATATCAGTTTACTGAAAGAAAACAGAGAGAGAGCAATGCGTATACCTAAGGATGTAGCTGATAATTTTGCCGTTTTATTTATTTATTTTTCATGTAATCTTCCACAGAATAATTTTACACATCATATCTTTGGTTAGACAGAAGACATAATATTTATAAACTATGTATCCATTTAAGTTATGGCAAGCAAATATCTGTTCGAAGCTGGTTGATTCTTTTTCAGCGTCTAATCATAACTGATTGGTCACAACAGCGAGAAAAATGTGATACTGGGACAGTTACCCAGAACGCCAACGTCAGAACGCACTTCTTTTTCAATTCATCCGTTCCTTAGGACGGATTGAGTCCCCCAATGAGAGGTTTTCGACGAATTAATGCAGTCCGCAAGTCACTCCTCTGCGGCATCTACTAAGGGTCAATATTTTTATGGGTGTAAATCCTTGTTTGCATTCACGGTGCCGGTTTGCCTGTTCTGAGGGACGAAAAACTCGAGTTTCCGGGAGAAGAAACTTTTACTTCCTTATGAGACCGACTAACTCACCATTTGATTGAAAATACCTGATGGTGGTTCCTTACGTATAGAACCAAATAGCTCGTCTCTACCAACTGAGCTACGGAAGTTTTCAGAAGGAAACTAGTGAGAACTAGTGAAAGGATGCCATACCAATAAACGAAAATAATTTACTAATGAAGAGGAACTTCAAGTGATACCATTTTACATTTTACATTTTCCAATTTTCACATGAAATAGAATTCCGTATTATCCGAAGTATTGTACTATTCCAACAGTAGCAAATTGTTTTACGACACTTGATCCATATTTTTATCTCGAAGATAAAATAGAAAGAAATAAAAAACATTAGAATGCTCTTCGTTTAATGGAACGGATCACTCTTTACATAAACTTGAACAGTAGCACAGAGAATTTAGTTCATTTCGCAATAATTTATTCACCTGTAAATTATTATTATTATTTCACTAAACCTACATGGAGTCCAAAGAACCATCGCGGGAGGTTACCCTATAGAAATTATCATCTACACCTGGGGTTCCCAACCCTATGCCCGCGGGCACCATTGCGCCCGTCCACAAATTTGTGTGTGCCTGCCGCTGTTCAACCATGTACCGTATAGTTTGAAATAATCACGCAACAATTTATGGCATGCTATATGACGCATGCGTTAATGATACATGACGAGTATTAAACGCATAAAATGTAAAGTAGACACTCATTCGAAGTTGTTCATTCCAGTTTAAGAACTGGAATATCATCATATTCTCCTAATTATGAAGCACTGGCCAATGAAATGCATTGCCAAAGATCACATTGCCAAAGTTTTACGTTTTATTAGCCAAGACATATGGTTATGAGAGTAAAATAATATATGGAACTCTATTTATACCCCCCCCCTATTTTAATATTTTTTTTCTCGATTTAAAACTTCATCATATTAAATTTATAATACCCTAGTGTTTTGATTCCCGTTCCAAATGCGAATGCAAATATGACTCATTGTTACAAAAGGATTGTTATATGTTCTGGAAAATTTGGGTATTACTTATCCACTAAGCTCAGATATGGATTTTTGTAGATATATCACTCCCAGATACGATAGGCTGAAATGCCTATTAGCAATTAAATACCGTGTACGGGATGAGGAAAAAGGTTTCTTGAAAACGCATGAATTGTCTTATTCAATAAATTGCCTTTCGGTAAACTGTTGTTCGACCATTCGTCTCTTTCGTAAATAATTTTCCGTGAATTTTCTGCATACCTAATAGTTACTACTGTGAAAGCTATTAAATATGAATTTAAAAACAGTTTTACGTTTTATTAGCCAAGACATATGGTTATGAGAGTAAAATAATATATGGAACTCTATTTATACCCCCCCCTATTTTAATATATGAAATTTAAATAGAATCAAAACCCATTTAAATTTCAACGATGAAACACA
Source organism: Typopeltis vanoorti (assembly GCF_054136105.1). Classification (NCBI taxonomy): domain Eukaryota; kingdom Metazoa; phylum Arthropoda; class Arachnida; order Uropygi; family Thelyphonidae; genus Typopeltis; species Typopeltis vanoorti. Next base: position 123,983,162 of record NC_143549.1, read on the forward strand.
TGAAATTAGATGAAACACGTGTTCTAAGGTACCCCAGCTGATGGCTGAAACCGGCCAACCCGTAATAAAATATTAAGACAGACAAAGCGCCCCCATGGTCGAGGGTGTAAGGCTACATATCTCAATCACTTTTACAATTATAATTTGTGGGATTTTTTACTCGATCCTGGGGGAATGCCCCGTTGGTACCCCCCCCCCTCTGCGGACGCCCGTGCTTCCTTAATCAATAATTCCTAGCAACTTACACCTTCGGGCCTATCATGAACAAGAAGAGAAAAGAAATTCTTTTCTCTTCATGTTCCTCTTTTCGTACCCGGTAAAAATATGCCACGGATTGTCGAAAGTGTGGTGTGCATGATGGAAAACTGAATTTTGGTGTTAACTGTTCTATTTCTCATCAAGCAACGTGCTAATTCTTGCGCTGAAACGAGGTATATACACAAGAATGAAGAATCAGTTTTCATTCATTATTTTTAAAATTATCATTGTTTAAATTTCCACTGAAATTTAATATAAGAAAGACTTGCCAAAATGAGGAAAACACACTCTTTTTTTTAACTCGGCTAGACCTTTTGCAATATGGCAGTGGTCATATATTGGGTGTGATATTTTGGAACTACAGGATAACACAATTATCTCTTTGAGTTAATAGTTTCGTGGGTCAGATTATCTTTTTGAGTAATACATTTCTGCTCACTCACTCCTCTCCACCGTAAATTTCTAGAAAGTAGGACGCGTTGTAACTAAGCATCTTCTAACCTGATTAATTCTATATTAGGTCAGATAACCCTAGGTGTAATGTGCAAAGTTTATCAACTGCGGATACATCGCTGTGTTTTCTGAGATGAAAAACGAATTATTAAATTAATTGATGTCCTACATCAACACTATTTGCATTTGCGTGTTATTTAAATTGAATCTATTTAGTGTTAAACGTTTAAACGTTTGACACAGTAATTCGGAACTTCTGGTATAGAAACCAGACAACTTTTTTTTTTCAAAGTCGTAAAGGCTCCAGTTAAGCAGGATGTTAGTCCCACGTTAGCAATGATCTAAAGATTTTTTCGAATATCCGTTCCATACATGATTCGAACTTTACAGTCTGCTGAATACGAAATGAAGACCATTCATCTCTGCCATGCAAGCTGCCATAAATAAACTAATTTTTTGAAAGATATTGTTAGAAGTTATGATTAATCTACAAATTTCATAAAATAATAAGAATAATGTTCTTCTTTAATTCATATTTAGTTTACAACAATTATTACGATTTAATGTTTCTCTAATTTGGTTTGGCCGGCCGAATATTGCTGTTTGGCATCTCGTCTCTGTTTTGCTCCGCCGTGATTGAAGACACTTCTGCGGAGAACAATCTTGAGAAAGATGGGTGTAAAGGAGTATTGCTTACTCCCTTTGAATAATAAAAGAACATTAGATGATTTATCTGCACTCCACAAAATAATGAAGAAAGAAAATACAATCAACTTCTTTGCCACTCGAATGTCCACGATACAATGCAATGCAATGACAGCTGATCAGGTATCGTATCAATAGCAATCAAAGTTATACAACTTTCCGTAATAAAATATGGAACACTTTCATTGAACTCGTATAAGAATTAAAAAACGAAGCCAAGAATAAGCTTCTAAAAGAACAACAAAGCCTATTTACCAAACTTATACCATTAAATATATCTTCCTTCCATCGTAACTCGGCCATCTTATTAGATCCCTATTATGGTGGGGGCTTTCTCTGTGTAGATTTGCTGATACTAAAATGTCTCAAAGTTTACTCTCAGCCCCGCTCTTTCTTCTATGTATAACGATCTTCTGCCAAACATATATAGGAAGTTAATACTTTTCATTCATTCTTTTCATTTGACAAATATTTGGTACTCAAAGTTCTAAATTTCAAGATCTTTCAAAATAATTTCCTTAAAATGCAATCTCCTCATCATGCTTCAGAAGTATAAGAAAATTTCAATTTCAATGTCGCGAAAACCCAATTGCCTTGGTTTACTCAAGGAACAAAATCACTGCACATATCATTAAATAGTATCCGTGTGTCTCTACATGGCGAAACGGTTGGTTTCTCTTAATCAATAAACTAAATAAAATAACGTTACCTTGCTGACGTCCCTTGGAATAATGTACTCACATTAGGGTCAGTGTAAAGCGAAAAGCAAACGAAAAACCAATCAAACTCTGGGATTTCCAGAAAATAATATTTTAGTTAATTAATTACTTCTCTTTACATATGATTATTCCTATTATTTTTTCATAAAGAAAATTGGTTTCTTGGTGAAGCTCTCTTCCACAGCTATTGTTATATGTGCTGCTGTGCTTCTCATATAGAATATAAATAAAAAATAAATAAAAACTTAAACATAAAGAGCCAATAGGCTTCATTTCGGCGATATAAACATTAATTAAATTAAGGAGATATTAGATCCCACATTCTTTTAAAACCGAATTTCTGTTTAAAAAGAATATGGGGTCTAATATCCCCTTAATTTAATTAATAAATAAAAACGTCTGATTGAAGTAAAAAATATGCAAGCCATCTCGTTCAAAAAATAAGGCAACGGCATGTCTCACACATGAAAATGTAAGAGCTTAGTATTTTCTCACCATCATCATCATTATCATGCATATCAAGGATTTAGGCCTAGTGTGGCCTGTTCCGGCCTTAGAAGTCATCGTTTAAGAGGACGTCCTGGTTTTTGTTTTCCTGATAGCTCGTACTTTAAGGCTTGTTTTGGTAATCTTTCTGTTTTCAAGTATTTTCTCAAGTACATTAAAACCGAACCACAAACTGCAAGACGCATGTAGATTATTACAATATGTGATTTCCGTAAGTGAAAGTTACCATATCGGCAGAAATTTATCGCAATTTTGGTAGGAATACGCGAATCAAACTCAGTGTGGTAAGTCAAAAAAAAGTGCAGAGTGTAATAACATTTTTTTTTTATTTAATTATTTTTTGACAAAATGCCATGGGCTTTACCAATTGTTCGCACTACTGATGACAGCACTAAAACTGAAAATTTCTGGATTCAAAAGCAGACCAGTGCTTTTTGAATCCAGTAATTTTCATCCCTACATTTTCCAGGTGTGTGTGTGTGTGTGTGTGTGTGTGTGTGTGTGTGTGTGTGTGTGTGTGTGTGTGTGTGTGTGTGTGTGTGTGTCTTTTATTATTTATTTATATTTAGGAGACCGTGTAGCTCCGTGGAAGTATATCCCAAGTCTTCGTTCCTGAATTGGGTTCAAGTCTAGTCGTCGTTTAGAGGAACATTTTCAAAGCCTTTTTTCCGACCGTTTCCCGAGTATGGCAAGTGAAAGCGAGTTTTTTCACCTGGAAACTTGGGTTTTAAATCCCGTAAACTCAAGAAAATCGATCGTCGATCCCAAATTATTTTCAAACATTAAAAATATTGTCAGGGGAAGGGACCAAGAAATGGCGGCACTAGTTAGCCGTCTCTTCATTCAGTGTTAAGGCTCTAATTAGAGCCTTATTGGGTGTCTATTAAATTAGTAATAGCCCTGGACCAGTAATCTCTAATTAGCTTGCAGTGGATAATGAACGGCCTATTTAGTCTTCAAAAGTTAGATAGGGCTAAAGCAGTCTCGGATATTCCCTATACAAGAATAAAAGCAGTTAACTGATTTTTTATTTATTTATATTTTTTTTATGTTAGGAGAACTAGAACTATCTTATCGCTAATGTGAGAGAAAGGCAACTAGTATCAAACTGAACTGTGTGTTTTCCCTGTATTGATATCAGAACAAAATCTTTCGCACGAGTGTTCGTTAACAAGTAATTTGTAAACATTGTTTTAATTCTAAACGTTAACTTTGACTAAACTTTAAACCTTCATAGTTTTAATTTTCTGTTTCTCTTTAACGGGCGTTAAACTTTAATCTAAATACTTCATGCTGTTAACTAAATTTTTTCTTCTAAATCACCACATAGGAAATTAGATCAATATTCACCTAATATATTGTACTTCAATAAAATGAAATCTTTTTGTGATTATTTATCACATTCATTTTATATTTAAGCCATTCAAAGATAATTACTGGAAAGAAACTCGCAGAAGCCAGCAATGTTTTTTAATAATAATAATTAGTGCATACTGGCTATTTTAAAGATTCTGCAGAGATTACTTTCATTTAATTATTTATTTATAATATTTGCAAATTCTTAATAGTTCAACTAGAAATGTGAATACATTTGGTTGGAAACACTTAGGATCAAATCTACTTTAGGAGATCAGATGACTTTATAAGGAGTTGTTAACTGAATTCAAGAGAAAAATAAATAATCTTCTTTCTTGTTAAACCCAAAACAGCGACATTTTCACCACTGTTCCCAAAACAACAATTGATCAATAATTCTACACAACTGTTTCGGATCTCTCATTATGCAATACCATTAACTTTCAGCCCACTCATTTCTCGAGAGTTCTTCCTATTACAAGCATTATTCTGAATAACCCATCCAAGAAGTGTTAACAAATAGAAAATAAAATAACTTCGCTCATTAATTCAGATATTTTTTTTAAATGTAAGGGCATGGGCATCCTCGGAGAGGGGGAAAACGGGGCACTTGCCCCCCATGATATACTTTTGAAAAAGAAAATGCAAAAAATTAAATAATTAAATAAAAATTTATTGATGTAATTATTTGTCTCTAAACTTTGCCCTTCCGTGGAAAATTTTGCCCCCCCCCGCTGTTAAATTTTCTTTGGACGCCCATGTGTAAGTGCATATATTTATTTTTTTTTTTCTACCTAAAATTCCAGAGCATTCCATCCATTTGGTAGAGCAGTTAAAAGCAAAAACTTGGAGTTGGGGAGTAAATGCATTATACTAATGATTTTTGTTCATTTGTTACCATTTCACTTACATGACGTCCGTTTTTAAAAAAATTTAATATACACTGTAGTTCTCACGACCTCTTTTGGTCGAGATAACAGCTTGCATTCGTCTTGGCACTGACTCCATTTAGAGGGGTATCTGAAGTTATTATGAACCAAGTAAACATAATAACGTCCAGATGGACAACAACCCAGCGAGGCACTGACGTCTACTGGCATATCCCACAAATATCTAGAGAAATTCAAATGACGAGCATTAGTTGGCCGCTGGCCAATTAATGCTCTTCATTTGAATTTCAAACACTATGCTTGGATATGCTCTTCGAATAATATGCATACACAATTCCAGCCTTGTTAAACAAGATATCGTCTTGCTGAAAGAGTCCAGATCCTTCGGGCTATGCTTATCACATGAAGTGCAGTTCTTGTCCCGAAACAATCCCATAGTTAGAGGTTACAATTTATTCAGTGAAGATGAAAGGAACCAGTGCTGTCGATGAGAACAATACCAATACTAGGATACTGCCATCAAGTGAATTTTCTAGGAAAACTATGCAGTCTGGTTGGTCAGAAAGAGGTTCGGTTGTCGTAATGTTTTCTGTCATGAGGTCACATGTTATATTTCTTTCAAGAAATATAACATGTGACTGGTACGGAAATAGCCAAAACTGAAATTTGTTATTGTTGTCATGTTCACACAAAAACTTCAGATTCTGCAGAAAGCATTCGAAGTTTAGATCTGCTTTTTTCCGTTAAATATCGTTAGAGAAATTATAAGCGAAATAAATATAATATTTGATATCTTTACATGAATTTATTTGTTAATGAATTTGTGCTTCTTTATCATTTTAGAAGAGAATGTTACTCTGAAATCTTGCAAAGATCATCATGCAAAGGATTGCATGATGATCAATTACTTGATCATCATGTTCGCCTGATCTGATCCCCATTGGACTATTTTTATACTTCAAATGAAAACAGTTGTCCCCTCATAAATGTCTCATTCTTTCAGTGAACTTAAATTCACAGAACCAATTCATGGAATCATGAGCAGAAACTGAAGAATATTTCCAACGAGTTGAAAACAGGTTCGGATGATGACTCAGCCAAATTTCGTTATGTTGAACATTCAGACTTTGAATTTTATTTCTGTAAAAGTTATGATTTATATGATGCTAGTAGTGTATTTCTGTCAGGATATATCCGAAGTTGAAGTTGCACAAGCAATGTTTATTCACCCTTTATTTCTGTTATTTAATCTAATGCAGAACACAGTTTATTTCAATAATTCTTACACCTACATCCAAATTCATTGCTTCGTTATCCAGCTGAATACGTACTAAGGTTTATGAATTAAATGTGAAAAGTAATATACAATCAGCCATTTGGTTTGAATCTCCAACATAAACATACTTGCAGCAATATACAATTAATATTCTATTGCTCTTCCTCTTCATCGTTACGCTTTCGTCGAAAAACTGTCCTCCTCCTTCGCCATGTGTGATAAATACCAATGTTTTTTCACCAGTTCCTACTAACGGATGATAAACAGTGCGGTATGTTTTCATGATTCTTCCTTATTAAAGGTACACATTAGTATAATTCAATTTTCGGGGTTTCTTAAAATATCACTCCAGTCAGCGATCACCGATGAAATAATAAAAAATCATTTCTCCCCTAAAGCAACAAATATATCATATTTTGTCTATATTAGTTATATCTAATATTTCTGTATTTGTGACACAAGGTTACGCATTTTAAGAATTCACTAACCTGAATGTTCCCGAGATATCTTATATTATATTATATTATATTATAGAATATTATAATATTCTTTATTAAAGCTAACTCTGGAGTAGAAAAATTTAGAATACCTCGGAGGGTTTCAAAAATATATTCTTTCAGTTTTAATTTAAGAAGAGTTTTATTAAATCATCATTACGTACCAAATTTTTCTTGAATCATTTCTATTTTCTTAGTTGCCAAAAAGAACGTGTTTGGTCTGCATGTCTAACAATATATTTTCATCCCCGGTGTTGTCAGAAGTATCAGTTAATACAAAGAAAATCACTATGAAACACTTTATTGAATTTCTGCTTTAAAATGGATGCATTGTAAGTAAATACAGTACAAAAATGCGAAACAAAAATCTTGTTCACTGCTGTGCACTTCATAAAACCCTCTTCATCATGAATCCATCTGTTTTGATTCTGGATAAGAAAAATAACAAAATAATAGTAAACCAGAATTTGAAAAGAAGTTTTCATTGGAATGTTAGCAATTACAATACACCGTAGTTTGCATGCTTCATTTCTAAGAGAACTATGATTCCTGTTACTAGACTCCATGAAATAAAATCTATTCTGTTATCCTTAGAGCAGTGGCTATTAAACTGCGGGTCTCGAAAAGGTTTCTGAGAGTGATAGCAACCATTGATAAACTAAATTAATTTAAACATTTATTATAGAACTATTTACGTTATTATCCACTACAACCTTTAATTCTGCCTTTTCTAATTTCCTTCCTTTTTTCTACATATGTAACTTGTAAACTTTAAAAAAAAGTGAACAGTTCGTAGATTTTTATAATATATACAAATAATATACATTTGGAACAATCTTTGAGACAACTGCAAAAATGAGAAGATTTGTTCTCATTGTTCTAATTGATATAAAATTGATATAATATTTGATAGAGTATTTAAAATAAGACCAATGATCATGTTGGGCTGGTCTTTTTAACAGGTAATGAGCATCTTGGAATTGAATCCAATTAAATCGATTTTAGTCAATCTACAAGTAGACCCGCATTTCCGTCTTTCAATGGACAGTAAGTTCTTAGCTTTTCGTAGATCGCTTCAGAACACCAAATTGTGATCAGTTGGACTAAATTCCGTTGAATTCTCAGATCAATCAATAGGAATAATGCACTCAGTGAGTTCCTCGAAACAGTCCTTTATGCATTACTCGTAGTTGCATAGTGCATAATCGTTCTGAAAACTTCACATCCGTGGACAAGTACTGTATAGCATAAAAGAGTGGAAGATTTCAATTCTGAATTGCCACTGGGCAGATTATTATATCAACCAGCAATACATAGGTATATGCCGGTTAATGCACATTATTATTTGTATTTCTGACCAGCAGAACTTGTCCATACATTCTCAGATCGGTACAGTGGAAACTGCGGATCTCTATTCATCGCGATATTTAGAATGACTCAAATCACATAACATTCGTCGTGTTTTTAGATCATTAAAGATTAATTAAAAAATGCTTCTTTTGGTTAATCTGATTTCCAGTTAGGCTGTTTAGATGGTGTGCAGAAGACTAGCGAAAACTTGAGGAGAATTACTGTGATCTTATGACCTGAGAAACAAACTTTTCTATAACTATGGGTGGATCATTTAGAAGTGTTAAGACTTTTAGTTGTTGCTTGAATAACAATTAAGAAAGTAAGGCAGTCATTTTCAGAAGGTAAAATTATTTTTTCAGTCATCTGATGAAAGAATTAAAGGAACACAGGCTGTATCTTCCTTAAATTCAATTCTGAAATGCCTGTATCGCCTAAATATAATTTCAGTAACCAGTATGGCTACAGTTCCTTATAATTTCGTTTCCCGGTTATTATTAACAGTCTCGTCATATAATTATGAAAAAGTATGAAGAACAAAAATTATATTACAGCACCTGTTATAACAACAACAAAAAAAAACCATTTAATCCCTATCATTCATCAAATTTTATTAATTTATTCTTTTCTTTTAGGATATAAGAAGACATATCAGAGGTTTTGAAGAAATTCGAACACACCAAAGTGCGGCAGTTATCAAGTTTCTCGTTCCGCAATAAAAGTCCGCAATTAAGATATACCAAATTTTCTGTGTGACTTTATACGACTGTACCAATATAACCAACAGTTGCCAGATGGATTGCCATGTTTATAGCTGGACGTCCTGAGGTCAGGACACCTTCCAAAGCGATCACACTTGAAAACATCGATGCAGTGCATGCCTTGATTATAGACAGATACCAGCCAAAAAATTGCAAAGAATCTGGGGTTATCCAAGGAACGAGTTGGCTTCATTATAACATCAGAACATATAGAGAAGTTCTCAGCGAAGTATGTCGTCAGATGTTTGGATGCCGAATAAAAGAGAGAATGAATCATTTTGAGAATTCAAATGCTAATGTTTGGCTCATATTATCACTGTTGATTAAACAGCACTATGACCCAGAGAACAAACAATATTCAATGGATTGGAGAAAATGTTTCTTCACGGCAAAAGGAGTTCCGAATCCAAAAGTCAGCAGGGAAGGTTCTTGCCATTATCCTTTGGGATATGGATATGCAATCCTTACTAAATACTTCAAAAGAGGTAAAACTCTTACAGCAGCAGTTTATTCAACAGATCTGAAGGAACCGAAGGAGGTACTGAAGGAAAAGCAGCCACGAGAAACTGAGCAGTTGCTGTTGCAGGACAACGCATCTGCTCACAGTGCTCATGAACCCTAAGAGACAATGCACAACTTAGGCTTTAAATGTCTCTTTCAGCCACCCTATTTGCCAGACCTGGCGCCATTTCACTATATCCTGTTCCCAGGTTTAAATAAACACTTGAAAGGAACAAAATTTATCACAGATGATGAAGTCATATCTGAAGCTGAGGACTGTTTTTTGCAACAAGGGAAAAAACATTTTTCTCTGCTTCTTTTTAATAAAAAACTTAAAAACGTTTTTTAAAAAAAAAAAACATTTTAAAACTTTTCATATAAGTAATATCTAATTACATTTAGCGCAAAAGTTGTAAACAATAGAATTTTACCTAATTGCGCTGTTTATATTTCTTTCTTCACAACATTACAACGTAGATACATATAACTTATGCCGGTGTATATTCTTGTATGCAGGTGTACATATGCATATAATGTAAATAGTAAGGCCAGAATAATAAAGTGAAAAGAGTATTCCTTCGTGCATCTAGATTTCACCTTTTTTTACGATAATAACACACACATGAATATTGTAGAAAGCGAAAATAAATATCATATGTTGAAATTTAAATTATTCTAGGAATAATACGGCACGCATGCTACCAATGCCTCTCGGCTAGACAGAATATACATAAGCCAGCATCTAAAGTCCACTGTTAAGGAAGTTTGCCATGCACCATTAACTTTTAGTGACCACCACTTGGTCAAGGCTAAACTGCCCCTTGAGACCTTAGACAGCAACACGTATACTAACAGAAACTACCCGCTATGGAAACTAAATAACAGTATTATTAACACAGATCAATTTAAATCGGAAATTAAACAAATACTAGACAATATTAAAAAATTAACAAATATAACTGAGGCATGGAACAAATTTAAAATGCAAGTAAAAAAAGCCGCCATAAAGATAGGGAAACAAAATAAAATACAACACAAAAAGAAAAAATAAACATAATTAAAGAACTAATGCAGAAATACAACACAGACAGAACACTTCCAGAAAATAAAATAGCCATTAATGCATTCCGTGCAAACCTAAAACAATTTGAAATAAAAGAGGCTGAAGGGGCCTGGGTTTGCGCTAAAATAAAAACAATGGAACAAGATGAAGGAAGGACCAAAGCTGCGTGGCTCTTTGAAGAACAAAAAAGCAGAAAGCACAATTTAATAAAATAAAACACGAGGGGTTAGAAATCGAGGGAGATGCAAATCTCCTCTGATTCTTCCACTCACAATACACGAATACATTCTCTGAAAAAGAAAACGACGAAATAGAAACACAAAACTTCTTGACACAACTACCAAGACTCAGACAAGGAGGCAGAACACCTAGACTCGCCAATCACGCCAACAGAATGCAAGAAAATCATAAAATCCCTATCATTACACAAATCCCTAGGACCCGACGGCCTCACTGCGGAGTTTTACAAAGCGTACTACCCCCTGTTTGAGACACTATTTGTGAAAATGCTATCCGAAATACACAATTCGGAGAGCATCCCAGAACATTTTAACCTCGGCTACATAGCATTAATTCCCAAAAAGAAAGACACAGCAAACAACGAAGAGACACAATGGAGAGGAATCACACTCCTCAATACAGACCAAAAAATTTTAACTAAAATTATTTCCGAAAGAGTGCAGAGACACATAAACAAGATCATATCCAAATCCCAAACCTGCGGAATAAAAGGCCGCAAAATAGAAGACAATATCCTTCAAATTCGATGTATATATGAGCACTACCAGGCAACACAACAACCATGTCTACCGGTAGTCTCGACATTGAAAAGGCCTTCGACTCAGTGAATCATCATTACCTACATGATGACTCACTGAGTCATCATTACCTACATCATCACAAAGTCATCAAAGCTGCAGGTTTTGGGAAAAAATTTCAGAATCTGATTTCAAATATTTACACCACAGCAGAGTTTCGCCTAATCATAAACAAGAAACTGTCTGCACCGGTCAAAATTAAATGCTCGGTCAGACAGGGAGACAGTCTCTCTATGATCCTCTTTGGTCTCGCCTTAGAGCCGGTGATACGAGAAATATCGAAGCATCCCGGCATAGTGGGCACTCACATAGGAGGTGAAGGAAAAACAAAAGTGCTCGCTTATGCCGATGATGTAACATTAATCGTAACTACAGCTTGCACATACAAAAATAACCAAGAAAATTACACAGATGAGACACAGACAACTATCACTAACAAGTAAAGCTAAAATATGCAATCAATACTTACTGTCTAAGATATGGTACCTCATGAACAATACCAACTACAACGCTCAAGAAGTAGACAGAATACACAGAGAGTGTGCAAAATTCATCTGGGGTTCCAAATACGAACCCATAAGAAGATCCACAATATTCCATGACATTGAGGCGGGAGGACTCGGCTTAATAAACGTAAACCTAAAAACTTTAAGTGCGAGAGCAAAAATCATAGAGAGAGCTTACACAGAGGAAAAAGCGTGGAGCGCATATATAATATATTATATGTAGATAATAATGCCCGACAAAGTTCGAGTGGCAAAACACCAAGAATGTTCCACGAGATTGCGGAAGGTTACAACTTCATTAACAAATACATAGGAATAAACGAATTCTTAAAGATGAGGCCTAAAGCAGCACACATCAAACTCACGCGCACAGTTATACCACCACCACAACACCGGGAGATGGAAAGAGGGACACTAAGACTATCAAATGCACTTAAAAAAGCTTTAAATCTGCCCATAAACCCAAAATTAAAAACATTCTACTACACAGTACACCACGCTTGTTTGCCCACCAAAATATGGTGCACAACGAAAGGGATCCCTCTTCAAGGCCCCGCCAGATGTCCTTTTTGTCCCCAACCAGAAACACTTTACCATTTAATGATGTACTGTCCTCACACCTCCCGAATATGGAACACAGTTTAAACATTCATAAAACACAACCAACCCTTTACAGAACACACATTATATTGGTTAAACGAAGGTAACATTAACAACTAAAGCAATCATTATTAACAACCATGTACTCGATTTGGACATACAGATGCGACAAAATTTACGGAAGGGAAACAGGACCAGATATACTCAAGAAAATAAACAACATATTAAAAGAAACAATCACAGATACCATAAACAGAAACAAAATAACAAAACACCAATGGCGGCAAATAGTTCTCATCTCAGAATTCGAAGAACAACTGCAAATCATAGAAATAAAGGACCCGCTATAAATTAAAAAAAAGCATAAAACACACATATACACGAAAAATAAATATACATAAACGAACGAAAAGCATATTGTAAACTTTTTCATTAAGCTGTATAACCACTTGTACATTAATTGCTTTATGCTATAATTAGTTGTAGTTCTGTGCATAATATTTGTCAATTATAGAGGTTGTAATTTAGTTTTATGTATCCAAAATGTCAATGACAGTTTATATAGTGGAAGAACTTGATGACATTTTACTGATCCGGTGAGTAACTCAAATCTTTGCCAAAATGTAACCCTCTCCTTCTATGTTAAAACAAATACTACATATGTATGTAGACAGTTGCAATCTGAAAGTGATAATAATAAAGCAATAAATCATGTAATGATATGCAAAAACAAGTTTTAGTAATTATATGTTAAGAATATTTATGATATGTAAAGTAACTACATGACTATGTATAAATATGGTATATGTAAATAGCGCTTAACACTCCATGATAAGTTGATAATGTATAATCCAAACTATATCTGTATAATCCAAACTGTATATGTATAATGTACAATCCAAAATATTTACAGTCCAAATGTAAAATTGTCAAGTCAAGCATAACAAAGGTCTATAAAGAAGTGTCTCCGAAAGAACAATTATATGTATTATAAGTAAAATAGTCATATGCATAGAAGACGTATTATATGTAAAGTAGTAATAGGTATATATGTATATGAGTGTATAAATATGTACATTTAACAATATAAAATCCATTGTTGTATATTTTAAAACAAACCTTACATAGGTTTAAGGAAAGGTGTCCCCTCACAAGAGACAATAATGCAGATCGAATCCCATATGTAATTGGAAATATACCACAAAAATATAGCAATTTCATTATAAAAAAGGAAATATGATTCATGGAAATAGAAATGTGACTGGTAACCATGGAATTCTGTATTATCATTAAATTAATAATACAGAATTCCATGGATAGTAAAGTTATGTAACATTAAAAGAAAAATACTGCTCAACTCAGACACTGAGCAGATTATGATGTTAAAAATAAGAAAAAATAAATTGTACATAATATATATTATTAAGATATCAAGAAATATAAATCAAAATGCCAATTGGAATAAGCACTCTATGTACAAATGTATATATATTTATTTGGATTGTACGCAGATGCTTTAGTGTTAATAAAATATCGGTCAGTCTAGTGGCTATGCGTTTCGCAACCACATGCCTCGGAAAGGAGTGTCCTAGGTTCAAATCCCGTCGAAGGCGTGAGTAAATTAAGGATTTTTTTTAGCCATAGCCATGTTAGCCGAACTTGTGCGTGGACAGCAGGTTTTTTCCCCAGGTTATCTGGGGCTTTTCTTCCCGCACATCGTCCCAGTGAACACACAGGCTATAGTGCTTAATCCCTCATTAGAATGGCTGAACCAGTCCTTAGGGGGGGAGGTCGAGGAACGGCATGGGGGAACCCTACGAATAAATAAATAAAAACAGCAATACAATGAAATGCATTTCCTCCACTCAATTTTATTTCATATTTAGGGGAGGAAAGGTATATGAAAGTATGTAGCTAATTATGTATAGTGTTATCCTTTTCTATCATATGCAACTAAGAAATATCTGAGCAAGACATGTCACATGTATAAAAATTATGTTCTTGATGTTATGTAATAAATTACTAAGAAATGATGAAAGTGATGTAAACTATAATACCAATTTATAAAACAAATTATCTCAAGCAAAACACTAGTCTACTATGAATTCATAGACTTTCGTGGGTAGAAGTAAATTTCAAATCCAAATAGCAAAATTCTCATCAATTGTGAACGTGTGAACTGGTCATGGACAAGTAATTTGGCTTCATAGAAACCTAATGAATGCATTTTTTGAAAATTATGGAGAAAACTACCGTGTTTGAATAAAAACTTCAATTTAATTTGGGGTTCCAAATACGAACCCATTTTAAAGTGGTGCGAAGGCCATGTTTCAACAAAACTTTGCTACCTTTTACGATGTACCTCTGATATAGGGAATAGAAATGGTCATGTTGTATTCATGTGTATAAGGGGAGGACAGAGTAATGGGCCTATGTAGCATTTTATCTATTTTGTAGTGATTGTAGCCGTTGGCTAAGAATGCATGGCGCAGGTATTCGAGTTCAGTGGTCAGAGCTGTATCGTTAGAACAAATGGCTCTTAATAAAACATCTTCGTGATAAAAGTGTATGTGGTGTTGTTAATACCGTGAAAAATAAGTCATGAGCCTTAAAGTACAAGCCATTAGGAAAAAGAAAACCAGGACGTCCTCTTAAACGATTCAACGATGACTTCTAAGGCCGGAACAGGCCATGCTAGGCCTAAATCCTTGATACGCATAACGATGATGATGAGTAATTAAAAGCATATATTTTTAAACCTGGCAATAAGGAAAAAGGATACCACTGGATTATTCGGTAAAATTCAAATGGAACAAACTGACTGTAAGCAGAAAGTTTTCCACTTTGGAAATGAAATATCGTATTTCGAAAACATGGAATATGTGGTCGCGAAAAATAATCAAAGCAACTCTGTCACATCGACATTATCACACTCAATAAAAATCATCTGTGCTGAAAAGCAAGCTTTATTGCACTTTTATTCACTACATTATTGCACCGCTATTAAACAGGCACAGATTTTAAAGGGCAATTAATTTGGATATATCAGGTGGAAGTTGCAATGAAACAAAAAAAAAAAAAAAAGATAAAACTTTCAAAAAGTAAATGCATTTCATTATTAGTATATTAAAATACATACATTTGAATTAACTAATGGGGTCATCAAAAAAATAAAATTCCTGTAGAAATAATCCAAGTAGCTGCCATACATCTCTCTCTCTCTCTCTCTCTATCTATCACTGCGTGCCGATGAATTAGTGATATCTTCTTTGGGCCAACTATTTCTGATATATATATATATATATATATATATATATATATATATATATATATATATATATATATATATATATATATATATATATATATATATAGTTCGTGCTAGATATATTTCCGTTTTCGAAAAAATATTCAATTTTTTATTATTACAAAAGCTGTTATATCCGTACTATACGTAGAGAATTGGATTACCTTTCGCTATTTATGAGTTCGCATTTGTGAGATTTAAGAGTAAATCTCACAAATGACATTTACTGTGTTAAATCTCACAAATGTGATTTACGGTTAAATATGTTAGGCAATTAGCGTTATTTAGCCAATACAATATTATAGTGTAATCTTTCTAGCAATATTTTATGAGGAAACGTATTAAGTGGTTTCATGTAACAGCATAATTATGGCAAATTTGTTTCGAAGCTCATTCCAAGTAAAATCATCAGGAGAATGAAGCTGCGTAATTTTTGATTTTAATTAAAACGACAATTTTGTCACCCTATCATTTAAATAGAATATTTTAAAAAAATATTTTTCCTGGCATCCTATTAATTCTTGTGTGCATTTTTATTTAGCGGATCTCTAGAATTTTCATCTTTTCGGAGCAGTTTTAAATAAATCGCAGTTTATTTTCATATCATCCAATTTCGTATATTTTTATCGCTGCTTTAATGTACAAAGTGTTTAATTTTAGTTGATTATTAGCATTTTCACATAAACTAATTTTATCACGATAACTATTATACCACATGATCTAAGAGTTTTTCCCCTCATTTTGTACTCAGCTTTGTAGGCTTCAGGGTGAATTCACAAGTCAGAATTTTTCTGTTTTATTTTTGCGTGTAATGGAATATGTAAGTTTAAAATCACCTTGACCACCGCCTTTTTCCCGTTGAAAACATTCATCAAATATTTCAAAAAATAACAAATAAATAAATAAATAAATATACTTAAATAAAAACGAAAGGAGCACTAAATAAAAATTTAATTTTTTTAAAGAAAACTATTCTTGATATGTGGTTATAAAGCAAACATGGGTTGTTTTATTTATTATTTACTTTCGTCCCTTCAAATTAGGCAGTCTTTGGAAGTATGAAAACTTCACATAAATATTTTTGGAATACAAACTCGGCCGTTCTTCATTTTTTGTTTCAGCGGAAGTAGTAGTTTCATTTCACAGCACTTTTTTTTGCTGTTAGATACTCGTTGTTTATATGGAGTTTGTTCTTGGATGTCGTTTTGTTGACTTTTATATATGTCTGTTTGAATTTTGTTTGAATCCTCTCTAACATGCGAAGAACTCTTTTAGGGATTTTCAGTTGAAGTGTCTTAGAGTATCTTACACAGTGCATTCAGGCTTTCCCGGGTTTCTTCTTCTCATTCAGGCTTATAGGTCTCTTGAACAAGCATGTACATACATACCACACCCACTCCAGCATGTAGCAGAAAAATGGCAATCCGGTTGCATTAAAAATGCCGAATGCTCTAACCCTCAAATCCTCTATCATTCATTGTGCAGAAGAGATGAAAGAAACAGAGTATTTGAAAGAATAATTAAAACAATTCAATTGAATTTAATCAATAATTGGAACTAGATAGGAAAAGTATGAGGTGCTAATATAAAAAGAATGAGTTCAGGTTTACTATTATTGTTATTATTATTATTATTATTATTAGCTTATGCTGATACGATAGGTACTGAATGCTCACACAAGGATTCAACATAATCTTACGAAACTCTTCTTCTTGTTGTGCTTTATCCTATCTATATGAGTTGGTCTTTTGCATGATGCGATTTTACGCGCGTAATCTCAATCTACTTGACGCAGAGCCTGATTGAGGTGAAGGCATTTTGCGTCAGTAGAAGTGTGTGTTCACCGAGCCGGTTTGCCTGTTCTGAGACACGTAAAACCCAAGTGTCCAGTAGAAAAATCTTCCAAATCTGCAAGAGACCTGCTAACTCATCTTTAACTAGATAGTTTCCTCACGTCATGAACGGTAATCGAACCCAGGTCTTTTCCGACCAAAGGGCTTCGTCTATACCGACTGAGCTACGCAGCCTCTACAAAATCTTACAAAACTAGTATGGAACTATTCGTTGTAGTGAATTTTTTATCTGTAAATTGAGTGTGTTCTATTAACTGGTTTTTCTACTTTAGGAACGAAAACCACACTTTCCCGAAATGAAAATTCCCTATCTCCATATGACTTGAAAATCCCTATTGGAGACTCTTCGCGTCTATATGGCTTTGAACCCAGGTCTTTCAGCAACCAAAGGGATTCACCTATACCAAATGAGTTACGGAGGTCCGGAAATCGTGTGCGAAAAGGCGGCAGAGGAAAAGATCGATTCAAATATGTTAAACACGTGGCCTAAATAAAACCACATGCTGTATAATGTCTGTCAATTATGGGTGTACTGAGGCTGTTTTGTTTGAATTTGCCCGAAAACCAAATGAAATTCAAATTTTCATCAGTAAAACTCCTGCCCCATTAACAGAAATATTAACCCATTTCCATTTTAAAGAGTTCTCCGGGAAACTGGGGTTTTTTATTGCACAAGCCGGCAAACCAGCAGTAAAAAATACGCAATTTTCATATGTAGTGCCGAATCTGTGTGTGACTATCCAGGACGTAGCATCAACATAAAGTAATATAAATAATACGCACACCATTATTAAAATCAAAGGGCAGTTCAACAAGACAAAATTAAGCGTATACCTTTTAAGGACATTTTTTTTTCATGTCATCTGGCAACTCTGATCCGCTCGCCTAAGGATAAACTTCACCCTTTAACACACTCAGGGGTGTATGAAGTTCCTTGTGACTGTGATTTGGCCTATTATCGACAAACAGGAAGATCATTGAACATCCATTTGAAGAACATGAAAGTTAGATTCGCTACTATTGGTATGGCAAGTCGAGACTGACAAACCACGTTTTGGACTCTCTTTCACACAGGATTAGATGGATGAAAACGAATGTGCTATTTAATATTCGTTGTAGATCTGAAAGATTATTTTTTGAGTCAGCAATTGCTTTGAAGAATTCTCCCAACCTTAACAAATATGGTTGCATTAATTTGCCAAAAATTTGGGAGACGGTTATCTTAAAAAAAAATCCTGGATAGCTGCTATATTTTCCTTTTAGAGGGCGCCAAAAATTGGAATTTAGATCTTTTGTCTTTTGCAATTATATAGTTTCACTCACTCACTGTCGCGTATACAAGTGTGTTGTGTTCTGATGATGCTGAGTTAAAAATCAGCGAAATATAAGCGTTAATAAAACATCTTTGTGATAAAAGTGCGTGTGGTGTTGTTAATACCGTGAAAAATAAGTTATGAATAACCATCAACACCTAAGCTTATCTGTTAGACTTTAAGGCTTGTTTTGGTATTCTTTCTATTTTCATTCTTTGAGCGTGTTCCATCCATTTATATTTATATTTTTTAATTTTTTCAATGTTTCTATGGTTCTTGGTTTAATTCTTTCATAATTTCTTCGTTTCTTTTGTGATCAAATATGGTATATTTTGCAGTTTTTCTCATAAACTTCATTTCTGTTGTTATTAATCTTTGTTTGTCAATTGTCCAGATTTCGCTTCCATTCATTAAGACTGGTAGGGATAATGAATTGTATAATTCTAGTCTGGTTTGTTTTTGAACTAGGTTTGATTTATATATAAAATTAATTACGCCTGTTATTTTTAAATATTTTGCTTTTAATTACTACTAATTAAAAACAAAATCAAGCAAATTTGGAAAAATATTAAAAAAATCCCAAAAGTATCCCAAATCGCATGCTACATAATTTTTTTTTTCAGTCAATCCAACTTTATTATTTAAATATAATATTTATAAATACATAACATGATATAAATATTTATAAATACATCATAATTGCACATACATCATATAGCCTTTCGGCATATTATCTTAGTAATTAACAACAATTAACAATATAGGGGATGCACAACTTTGGCAATTCGATAGTTGAGGTATATAAGTTGGTGTTCACTTAAAAACCTTGATATTACTCGTCTACCTACTCACTGGTGAGACCTCAAAAAAGGTTGAAACCGGTCTGGGTAGTAACCTCTTTTCATAATGTAAAACCATATATATACATCAATTAGGAGCTGGGTTTTACATTATGAGAGAATATTAAAGTTAGTGACGGAGCATGCTCTACCTTTGCATGGAATTGCCCTGGTGTTGTACTCACCAAGTGATCATTTACACTTGGGCCTTCCGATAGTTTTTTCGCATGAACTCTATGGATTTAGATGGATTTTGATCCGAGTTTCGGACCCGGCTATAAAATATAACGAGATTTACCATCCCCCTTTCAAATAATAATAATTATTTACAACACACACACACACACACACACACACACACATCTATAATTTTTTTTGGTAAAATGAATAAGCATAATTAATCTAATTAATGTATGAAATTTAGTTATATTTAACTGAAATAACTTCAGAGAAAAATGAAGTAGCAGGCCATTTAGCTACTGAACAATTACGAATTATTGTTACAATCAATATGTTGTTGTTGTTATTATTATTATTATTATTATTATTATTATTATTGCATGTTAATAAAATTAAAGCTGGTAAAACAGCAATTTAATCTCAAATCTAAAAATAAAGGTTTACAAATTATACTGAAATTATAAAAAATATATTAAATACGAACAATAAACGATTTTTCAACACTGAATATTCACACCTCATAAAATACAAAATATGCTTAGCCATGCTTAGCATTTTTTGTATATTCAGATAAGCATATACAGATAAATTCGATCTATTTGCTTATTGAACTTATCAATACTAGACTCTACACTTCAAGAAGCTAAGTAAGTCGATTGCAGTTAATATGCAATCAACTTACGTAACACACTGGCCTCATAGCCTGAGTTGATTCGGACGTAAATCTAAATTACCCTAGACTCTGTTCCTCTGAACTCTAGGGTTCTGCGAAAACTTCTAGGAGTATCTCAGAACATGGAGATTTAAATTAGTATTTTCCTCAATTATTGAATGAAGAAAAACTATTTTTTATTAAATTGATTTATTTCTAGAACGGTTGTGATGCTTTGTTTTTTGTGATATTATGTGTGTTCTTAATTAAAATATTTTGGGATAATTGTCATAATGTCTTTCGATAAATTTTTAATGAAAATCTTCACAGGGGTTTTGCAAAAAAGAAATATTTTTAGATTGCGTTCAGCACTATATAAACGTAAGTTTCAGTAGTTTAGCATTCTAGGAGAAGTTTTCAGTATTGAGACCATACCGAAAACTTCTCTACAGGTTTGATGTACCACTACCTCTATACAGGGGTAAGTGTACATCAACGTTTTACACAATAAAAGCCTATAAACTATTAATTACACATATTAGATGTTTTGATATTTTCATAACTGTTAAATACAATATCTAATTCATAAACCAAAATACAAATGGTAAATTCGTTAACGTATGCGTGTTGGAACATTGCTGGTTGTTGCTATTATATTCTGTGGTATCACGCGTTATATCCTAGGTCTGTGGCAGTTAACATTTTGATTAACGCAGACCATACTTCATGTTAAATGAAGACTTGGTTTTTATTGCATTGTTTTGGGATCCTAAGCATTTGGTGGCTTCTTTAAATTTTCTTGTAAAACTTTTACGATCAATATATGACATTTTTGTTTGTTGTCACTTGATGGCCAGTAGTGTGGTGTGGAATGCCAGATCTGATTTATCTCTATTCTTTTTTCAACATCTTTTACGTGTTGATACATGCGGACGGCTCTGGTCCTTCCTGTCTGGCCTACATAGCAAATGCTACAAGAGCAATGAATCTCATATACGCCTGGTTTTTTCATGGCATGATGTAGGCGAGCGCTTCCCAAACTGTGGGCCGCGGCCCCCTTGGGGGCCGTAGGTTTTGTTGAGGGGGGCCGTGAAATAATGAAAACAAATTTAAAATGTTTTAAGACTAAGTAGATTTTTTTTTTATTTTAAAAGAAACGTATTTAACTTTTATTATTTATTATTTCTTTTTTGTTATTTTTTATATTTAAATGGAAAAATTCACACTTTGGTGTTGGTTCACAAACTTTGCTTCCTGCGTATTTCGGCGCTTAATGAATATTAGTAAATATTGCTTATTCATATGTTTCATTTCAAAGCAGTGGTTAATTGTATTTACTTCGAATGCTCTCCAGGGAAGCTCCAAATCTTCCTGACCCTTTCATCACGCGTTCGTAATCAGGGACTGTTGATATTGACTTTATATACATATCAAAACTCGTTTTATATTATCACTGTCATCCGAGATAGTTTTCTGTTACCAATAAAAGTTTCGCATATACTTCACACATGAAAAAAAAGCTTAAACAAGTTCATGTGGGGAGATAGTAATTTGCTTGCAGTGGTAAACAACACCCTCCATAACAGCCACTATACTGCAGAGGCAATAAAAACAAGTACTTTTATTATGCCAGTGAATAAGGTATGAGGAGTCTGTGTAATATATTTCTCAAGAAATAGTGCAATTAGAGACAGCTGGGATAAAAAAACACACATTCAATGAATGAATCACATGTCCCCTCATACAGAAACTATGCTGTATAGACTGAAACAAAACCATATGTTGCATGGGCACACACAGTATCTAACTAAAAACTATTGTTATTAATTAGATGTGTGTGAGTTCGATTTCCCAAGGCAGCAATAAAATTCAACCGAACGTGTTAAAATTCGTAAAAGTGTTAGAACTAAATAATATATATATATATATATATATATATATATATATATAAAATGAATGTTATGGCAGTTTCACATATGGAATTCGGTTGAAGAGGGTTAGCATTTCAACTCAATTGTCAGCTATGCTTTTATCTTTCGGTTGCGCGATCTTTTGTTAATACCGCACCAATCATATGCAGTTTTAATAACCTGCCTTTGCTGTCTGTTTCGCGTTAGGCTTAATTACCGTAAAGGGAGAAAAGTCACAAAAGAGAAAAATGTTCCTGGTCCGGGGATCCCTTATTCAGGTAATATTCACTAATTTCATGTTATCAATCTGTGGTGTGCCAGTATCGGTAAGTGGTGATATTATTTGATCTATTCTACGTTAAAAATTTTAATCCTGAGATGGATAAGTGGCTGATAAAAAATATAAAAAAAATCCCCATGAACAATCAGAAGAAGCAGAAACAGACTCAAAAAAAAGGACAGTATTTCATATTTTACCAGAACAGCCAGCATCGTCTTCAGAACCAAACGGTAAGAAGCAAAAAATGTAATATATGCATTTGATTGTTGCAATACTCGCTGTGTATGTTTTGTATTGAATATAAATACAATAAATATTATTATAATATATCTCTCTATTACGATTTTTTTTTTCGAGGGTTGCCGTGAAATATTTTAATTTTTGCAAAGGGGGCCCTGACATCCAGAAGTTTGGGAAGCACTGATGTAGGCAACCAAGCTTATGGCCGATTTGCCTGAATGCTGGGTGAAACATCACAGCTGCGGCGTGGAAAAATAACTGCTATCTACGCAGTCCCTGTTCCCACACACTTTCAATTGAATAAAAAACAACTTAAAGATTTTTCTCCTCACGACGAGAATTGACCTTAGATCTTAGCCAGTCGAAACAGCCCAATGTCCTGTCATTCTTCAAATGCGCTAGCTTTTGAAGCTAGGTTCTTGAATCTAGAATCCTATGTAGGCAATTATACATTGGATGTTTTATTATTTACTATCTCATATATGATATTTTTTAAAAGTATGAATAAGCTTAGTGCAATATTTCTCATTCAGATATTTCATGTAACTTCGAAAAAAAAATAGTTTCAGCACTTTTTAATGTGAATTAATTTCATTTTGTAAACATATCCTTCATTTTTATCCCTGAAAAATCCATGAAATTGGTGGGCTATGGATTAGATAACCAGGATTACCTAATCTCCAGCCGACCAATCAGGCGCTTTTTAAAGCCACTTCATGCCTCCAATAACAAGAGTGGTAGTTCGCGAACTGGAAACACGGCAAATTTTATTGCCCTGCCTGTATGATAACAAGAGAAAATGTTCATTTTGCTTTTTTTTTTCTGATATTTTCCATACCTTTTGGTTTTTTTTTTTGCAGCAGATTAAGTTCATATCATTTATTGTAGTTTGAAACATATCAATTTACATGACTTTTATCTTTTTCTCCCTAATTTTATGTCTAATTTTCCTGAAGATTCCAAATACCAATTCTTTAGTAAATTTATATTTCGATAGCTAAATGGACTCTGGCCGGAGAAAGGGAAACCACTGGAGGTTTCCTTTTGTACGTCTGAATTTGAAGAAAAAAAAAACTGAATTTGAAAACCTCGCTTAAAGCACTTCATTTTCATGAAGTAGGGAATTACAAAATATGTCATGTTTAAAAGGCGTCACTATTTTGGTTTATGTTGTAAATAGGGCATTGAAAATTCTGATGAACGTTCGGTTTAATCACTCCGAAATATTTTGGTGATATATCACATGCACAAAAGACAGCAAAATGATAAACTACGTTCGTTAGTAGATATTTCAGCAAACTCACTTTTCTTTAAAACGTACCAGCTTTGTATTCTAGATGGCGCCACAATCATTTTCTTTCCAACGGAATAAACAAATATTGGGTTGTCGTAGTGCCAACTTAAATGGGAAAATAGAGATCGAGAGAAAGAGAGTGGAGTAGCGAATATCCATGAATGATGTACTCAAATGATGATAATTAGTTGTATGTTTTTTTTTTTTTTTTTTTTTTTTTCTTCAGTTTTCATCATTTGTGAAAACTAGGAAACGATTAAAATTAGTCAACATTCTGGTTGTCAGAGAGCGCGTATCCACTCTCTAGAAAACAGGCTCCTGGTTAAATTTAAAACCGAAATAAATAAGGTTATAAGGCTATAATTTAATTTAAATAAATGATAAATTTTAATTAAATTATGAGGATACCATAGATTTTGAAGGTCACCCATTAGTTTAGTTATGAGTACGGATGGGGTAGTTTAAAAAAGTCCTTCCTGCACGTTTATGTTAGGGATGGAAAGGTGAATTTCTACAAAAAAGAAAAAAAAAAAAGAATAGAAAACTAGGATTGGAAGACGTAAAAAATGGACCAGAAAACGAAAAACGCATAAAAACAAGTCAGACACACTACTGCTTAGCTTTCACGTATACTTCTGAATGTTCAACCATACAAACGTAGTGGGAAAAGAGAGAGAGAGAGAGGGGGGGGGGATAACCGATTTTACCAGTTATTATTCTCACTTTAATAAGAAATAACCAAAGAATAATTTCACCAGAGCTAATAATATAATTCAAATCAAATTATTACATAGGCAGAAAACGAGATTATCTTCAACCATACAAAACAAACAAATAAATAAAATAAAATAAAATAAAACGATCATGTCTTAGCAGGTAGTAATATATAAGCAACTTACAGTAACTTGCAGACGGAGAAACTGCTAATAATTTTTGCACCAAATAGCTATTGATGTATACTGTAGTGCGATAAGTCGTTAAATTTTTTACAACAGAGGACAGTCTCTCAGTACGATATACCTATCTACATACTTCAGCAAATTATGGAATATCTACTTAAATTGAGACCACACCCTCATCAATATCTATAAGTCATTATTACTTGTAATCCCTATTTACACATTTGTAATCTTGACTCTTTTTGCTGCATATTAAAAACGACTGTACTGCAATGTGAAATTTTGATCAACACTAAAAATATTCGTCCATGTTTTATTCCGCGTAATCAAAATTATTTGCCTTTTGAAACTCCTAAAAGTTACAAAAGTGATCAAAGGCTAAAGAAAATATATATCTTTGGCGAGAGTTTGCGGAACAGCACTATTTAAAATACGCAGACACTTTAGAAGGCTGTATTTGAATAAAAGTTTTACCTGCCAGACAAATAATTCGAATTTAGGTTCCCGTTATGTCCGTTCCCGAAATGTCCGTTAGTAGAAACCATTATAAAAAACACATATCACAGATACGTCTAGTAGTCTACTGCATCTCATTATCATATATTAATATCTGACAGCCCGTTCCTTATCTATTGCATCTCGTTACCATGCACTGAGATCCGACAGATATTTTCCGTTTGTCATTTTGTCTCTATTCTGCGCCCCACCTACTCCACTTTGCTCTTCTTCGTGTGTGCAGCTATTATACTTACTGTATTTCGTAGTGTTTCATCACTTTGATTGACACTCAAGTAATGTCTAACCGGAGTGTACGTGTGTGGGTGTCAGTTTGTGTTGGAAGAGAGGAAGTGATGTCAGCTATAACTTATATTTTTAATGATAAGTTAACAGAAATTAATCTTTATTTTTACACTCCCTTATGTCTTAACTTCGAGTCACATTGGTAAGTAATTTACATTAATATAATAAGAGCCGCACGTAAATGTATCGGTAGAGATATCTAAATGTGAGGTATTATTAAGTAATGCGTAATTGCACTTTCATATATTAATGGTTTAAAGAACATTTCGCATGCTTAAATGCGTCATCATACTTTTTTCTTTTTTGGTACCTTATCTTTGAAATATACCGTCAGTGGTACATCCAAAAATAAATGATGAAAACTCTCACCAACTAAACCATGATGTTTAAAACATCTCACGAGAATGTTTTTTTTTTTCTCTTTTTTATTTTATCTAGCATGACATTTGAAGAATAGTTACGAATCATTTATTAACAAATGAACGGTGTTTTTCTCAAATATAACCTTAAACACTTAAAATATGTATGAAACGACTTTTAGTGAAAACTGTTGTTTGTGACCAAAGAAAAATTTTAATAAGTAATTTCGTGATTTTAGAAAAATAAATAAATATGAGTTATTTGTGTTTACTTTACACTTTTTTCGTGATTTTCTTCTGAATGCGATCATGTATACAGTTAATGAGGCGTTCATTGTATAAAAGGCACAGTTTCCACACGTTTATACTTTGAGACCTTGAAATATTTTCTTAATTTCACGCTTTCTTTCCAGAACAAATGCATAAAGCAGATTTTTTTAGATTTTAAAGTTTCACATGAACGTTCACTGTGGATATTCATTTCTCTTTTCTTTTTTTTTTTTTTTTTGTAACTTTGCAAATACAAAAAAAAGCATTGTTTCAAATAGTCTACTTCTTGTGTATTATAGTGTTAGCGAATATAAATTTAAAAGTGCATTTGAAGTATTTATTGGTAGCTGGCTTTCTAATCACCGCTTACGCGCTATAAATTTGAATTCTAATATGCTATATAATAACAAAACTACCTCAATGAATTAAAAATATTACAAAAAATAGTCCATATATCATTTTAAAAAGCGTTTTATATTAAGTGTGTTATACAAAGAACACTTCTACAGAAAGCCACTCTCATTCATAAGTCAGATGTGCACTCTGCGAACCTCTGTCATAGGATTATAAGATGTAAAAAAAAATTATATGTGAATACTTATAATGTGGAGATTGACAATGACTTTTACAAAAGCCCTTAGATATGAATTGTTAAACAGTTTTATATTTTATGAAATAAATGTGGTTTAGAAAGTTAACAGCTTCCTTGAAATGCAACCAGCATCCTTCAATTTTATCTGAGCATATGAAAAGGCAATTCCATTCAATATCCAATTTTAAATTTTCCAATTCTGCTTCTGCTACTCTTTCAGTCCAACTGCTGTTATATACTGAATAAGAATATAGACGTTAATTTTGATATTTTTGTTTAAAAATATCAAAATTAACTTTAACATTTCGAGAACAATTAGCAACAGTTAGTCTGTGTTTCTGTTTGGAGTTTATAAATAATCAAGAACTCATAACTCTAACTTACACTTCCAAGAAATCACTGAGAGTGCAATTCATATAAGGATTTTGTATTTTAAAAAAAGAAACTTTATTTTTATTAGAGCGAAAAATAAAATGTGCATGCGAGAAATGGATAAAATTTTTTCTTACACACAACCGACGATTGTTAACGAGCATGGAAAAGAAAGCATCCCATCCCCACCCTCTTACTTCCCCCGTCTTTCCAACAATGTAACCAAGGCGAACAATTTTCCATTCATCAGTGCAGTTTTTGAAATCCTGGAGCATTAAATAACGTTAGTCGGTAAACAACAACTTTTTTATAAAATTTCGGTATTATTCTTCTTAGAAACAAATAATTGGAAATGAAACCGTATTTATTTTTCAATAAATGTGGTTTTCATAATGTGATTTAATTTTTTTGATAATTTCACTTTATATTTAACTGAAGAAAAAGTCTATTCGATAGTATTTAACAAGGTCCTATTAAAAATTCATACTTATTTTAATATTTCTTAAAGAAATGTGCTTTTATTTGTAGTGTAATGGTTATTATAAATTAAGGATTTGTGGAATCACGTTTCTCAAAAGGCAACGTTACAGAACTTATGTGCTTTAACAAATTAAAACTGCTGTAGGTGTATGCATGCAACTGCTGCTCTTAAATTACATCCGAAAGATGAATAACAATCAGTGCCAACTTCAGAATTTCGTATACAATATCATATTCAAATATTTTCAGATTCGCAGGAAATTTAGTTGCCAATTATACAGATATCGATAAATTTTTGAAATTTCGAAAGCAAATTTTTATATTATCTGAGATGTTTTTTTTCTTCAAAATAAATGTATAATCACAAAACAGAAAACGATTCTTGTAATCCCTTCTTACAAATTAAGAAGTGGAATATTGCTTACTCTATTCTTGTAAAGTATTTTGAAAACTAAAATATGCAGGCACATTTATGTCACTCATTAAAAAGATGTTGAAATTACGAAATAAAGTGCCCAATGTAGAAAATAATTACGTTTTTTTTTTTTTTTTTTTTTTACAGCAGTAATATGCACATTACACACTAGTCATCTATTATATATATATATTTCAGATGACTGACTATGAAAGAACGAAATACGGAATCTTGTTCTTTCCCAGTCAGTCATCTAAGCAAGTGCATTAACTAGTTTCAATGATAAAATAACTGAAACACAAGAACGGACAAAAATAAATTTATAAGGCATTCATCCTAGATTTTATTGGTTTCTTTTGACCTTTTTCTTAATAATCAAATACTGCAATATTTTTGAGAGATGGGTTTCGCGTATGTAAAGGTTGCAATTTTTTTTCGCTTTAGTCTAGCAAGCATACATGCAACTTCAAAACATATAGCCCTTTTGAAACGTCTATATTCTCATGTTGAAAAAAATTCTTGCTCCAGTGGGAGGTTCTGATATAAGTTAGGGAGAAAGTAGAGTGAGTTCCTATCCTTCGGATTCAGAAAACTGCTTACAGCAGGGTATTCTAGGAAAAGAGATGTCGTTCTTTTTTTTTTTTTTTTTGATAAAAATACCTGGTATTGTTTCCCCAGTCTTCTGTGAATGTGGCTGTGTGGCTTTTTCCTATCATAGACATTGCCTCTCTCTCTCTCTCTCTCTCTTGCTCTCCTGTAAAGGAGAAAAAATATCGAAGTGCTGATTAAGTGTTTGCTGTGTATGTGTATTTTTGTTTCTTTTTCATTGTTATTCCTGTGCTAATTTGAACTTGTAATAACTTTTTATATAATATGTCTCGTTTCTTCGTTTTCTCTCAAATTTCCCTCATTTATTTTAATCGGTATATATTTTTTCCTTTTTTTTTTTCCTGTATATATTTTCTTTGAATTAGTAAGTAGCATTTAATCATTTAATCTATTTAATTATTTATAAATTATTATTTATTAATATTCTGACGATGATTTTCAAATGGTTCATTTTTCTGTGTTACCTACTACATAGTATATATTATGGTGCTGGTTTTGTCTGGTGTAGCTGTTGTTTGGCATTGAGAAGTTCTAACCAAACAGAGTGGTTAGCGCACCCGACCTTCAGCTAATAGGCGGTGGGTTTGAATACTGCCGTAGGCATGGGCGCTTGTGATTGGTGGTCTTGGTGTGAGAACGCTTTTCCACTTATTGGAGTTCTTCCGTGCCTTGAGAAAAGTTCCATGATTTGTCTCTAGAGCAGGATTTCTTTACTTCATAAAAAATAAGTAAAAAATATATATTAATTTTTAAAAATACAAAACTAAATATATAAATTTGATAGAAATAGGAAAACATATTCTTAGCCCATCCACGGTACATATACTATAGGTTTACTAATAACTTTTTGTGGTTGTGAACCACATAAAAAAATTAATTATAATCGTAGCGTGCTACTTTTACAGTACATTAATATCTCGCTTACAACACTTCGCTTTACTACAATCCGGTTATAAAACGCTTTTCAATTATGACTTTAGCCCAATTACAGGACGTTGTGTGTGTGTGTGTGTGTGTGTGTGTGTGTGTGTGTGTGTGTGTGTGTGTGTGTGTGTGTGTGTGTGTGTGTGTGTGTGTGTGTGTGTGTGTGTGTGTGTGTGTGTGTGTGTGTGTTTCACTGTGAATTATAAACCTTTTATAGCAAGAATTTTATTTCATTGTTTTAAATAATGGTAGAAAACATTTATAGTAAGGGTGCTGTTGAACAACGTGAAAAGACGATGCATAAACCTATTACGTTATATACTCAGATAAAAATTATGATAATTGGTGACGATGGCCTATCGGACACTGAAAAAGGCCACTGGTTAACCTTCCCTCGCATTACTTTGTTACACTTGTTATGAACAAACCTCTTAGCGAAGAGAAAACTCCGTACACTAGTTGCTACTACAGTTAATTGTAAAGGTGACAATCTTATTGCCAAAATGGATAACTTTTAATAGTAGAGATTGGTCAAACTGGTTGGCGTGTTTCCCTAAGCCAAGATATTCTGAATGACTTTTCGTATGCGAAAATTATCCTGAATATTTCCTTTCCGTAATCAACATAAATGAATTTTTTCTTGTCGTCATTTATGCACTTAGAACTGTGTCCTAAAAATATTATTAAACCATTACATTCATCTAAAAGTGGAAGGTAAAAAATAAATAAATAATATATATATATATATATATATATATATAGTGATTCGGTATACGACAATGGCCTGGAATCTAACCAGTCGTATCACAGGGAGAATCCCTCCACCCACCCCAAATTACTATATGAGTAATTGTAAAGGAAAACAGAAATAACTTGCTAACGCTCTTGTATGTCATTTAATAATATATCTTTTTTTTTTTTTTTTTTGTAATTCTGCACAGAAAACATCAATCTATTACTTGGATGAAAACTACTAACCGCTGAAAGATATCTGATCAACTCACGCAAAGAGGATTTCCTTCATTCAATCTAACATGATTTGGGGAGTCTTTATATGTAATGAATATTTCGAAATACCTTATAATCAAATGAACTGATTTTTTTCTTACGTGAATTTGAAAGTGTAATTCTGATTGTAGATTCTTCTGTAAATCGCAAATACTTCTGCTTGTAAATATGTTATAATCAGTCTAAAAGTTATTTGTGAGTACCAGTATAATGCGGGGATTGAGAGTGTCTACGGTAAAAAAATATTAAATGTGAATTTTAAATAGTTGAACTTTTTTAATTTTAGTAAAGAGACGTTTATCAAAGTTAACTGCATCCAGCCTTTGTCCCCACTCATCTAAGCATTTACAAATGCCAGTGGCACCTAGTAAAAAATCCATTCGGCGTACAACTGGAAACGTTTCCGATCAGCCGCTTCCTCTCCCTGTTGTTAATTCCGTTGATTTGTATTCTCTGAATTAGCTTCCCTTATCGATTCATTCTCAAGAATTTACAAATTTTATCTGATCTGATCAACCATCAATATGTTTCTTTTCTCTTCTTGATCTCTTACCACCCACAATACTAAATGCTACTGGGTGTTAAGGACTTTTCCCTTGTCAGAGAAGTCGTGAATAAGAATGCTTCTGATGCCATTCACTCCTACCCATTTCAGCCTTACAGATGATATTCAGACTTCCTTACAGAAGATTATTTTCTATTTCTTAGAAATGTTTTCACATGAATTTTCTTTAGCTACTTTTACACATAATTTTTGATTGTTACATTTTCCCCTGTATTATCTAAAGGAACATTCCTCCTTTATTTCCAGGAAATTTCGTCGTGATAATCTTTATTTATTTATTTATTTTTATTTTATTTTATTTATTTTTTTTTTTTCAAAACTGACACTTAAACATTTTGTGTCTTTCAAGAAGTTCTACAATTTATATTTTTCTATATTCTATAATTTATATTATAAGTCGGATTGAGAATAATGAGCGCTGGTTTGGTTTCCATATACATAATACTGTTTATTCCAGTAAATACAAAGCTAATCAGCAATAAAATAATTTAGTATATTTATACATTAGAGATTGATATACTGCAAGGAAATACAATCTATAAATGCAGAATATAATAATTTCTTGTTCGTTGTTCAAAGAAAAGAATAAATTACTAACTCTGATCTGTGTCGCTTTAGTAGATGAAAAGGAAAGAAGAAAATTGGTCTATTCTGTAATGCTTAGAGAACAGAAGTTAGACGTCAGTGACCTAGTTATATAGTTTCCATTATCGTCTTGCTTTCGTTAGGAGGAATAGGCAAATAGCTATTAATTTCAGAAAAAAAAAAGTATCCAGACAACACTCACACTTAATAATTTATTAAATATATTGATTTAGTAAGATAATTAATAATTACGTTCAAGAAAATAATTAAGATTCAAAAAAATTCAAAATTTCATTGGATCCAAGTTAATTCCGTAAAGCGAAATTTTAAAAAAAAATCTAACTTAAAATAAATTATTAATTTTAAACTAAAGAAATTATGCATTTTAAACTAAAATAAATTGCTAATTTTAAATTAAATAAATTATTACATTCTAAATTTAAAAAAAAAATTAAATAAATTACTATACTTTGATGTATGCCATATCAGTAAAGTTACTCACTTTAGCACATATCAGTACAAATAGGAACTATTTCCTGAAATTGCAATTATGAGGTTACAACTCAAATAAAGTGCAGTTGAAGTCACTAACAACAAAACTTAGTTTGATTCCAGTCGGTTATTCCTAACTAATTCTTGTAGGGGAATATATTGAATAGATGTATGAACAGTTCACAGTATAACCATAAGGATGCGCTATTATTAATATTAAAAGACATAATTTCTCTATATCCAGTTAAAAGAAATTTTTGTAATTGAAATGTTGCTAAGTTGCGTGAATTTATACAGCAATAATACCATTGATATGGCAGACGAGTTCGGAAGGACCGCTTTGATTTGAATTTGTGAAATCATTATTATCTGTTACAATGATACCAAATTTCTTTGAATAATAAAATCCAAACCTTAAACTGTAACAACAAAAAAAAAAAAAACAAGAATGCAGTTATCTACTGTCGGTGGAAACATACAGATACTAATTACAATCAAAATCCTGCAGTAGAAACTATATTTTGCTTTTTTTTTAATTTTTTTTGCTTTGAATTTCTATTATTCATATTTTGTTCATTTAGTTTTTGTTATGATGGGAGGAAAAACAATCCAATCAAAAAAAAAAAAAAAAAGTAGAGTTCTCAATACAGTTCCGAACTCTCTGGTGCTTCATTTTTGAAATGTTTATTTGAAATATACTATTTTACCATATTGGGATAGTAATAATGAAATCTGGAATAATCATGAAAATATTCTTTTTTTTTAATATTTATTTATTAATAATATTAAATTCTGTGTAAAATGGTCCAAAAAATTTGCATTTTATGGCAATTGTAAACATTTGCACTCTGTAAAAAAAAAAAGAGTCTTGGCGGCGTTCCTTAATCGTTTTATAACAAATTCTTAGCCGAAGCATTCTCTGTTTAATAAGTTTCATTTGTAATAAATCGAAGGAATATCTGTAGTTGTCTACCTCGTTTAATACTTCGTAGGCAATAAAGTTTGTATACAGTAAATTTGTCAATAGCGTGACAAATACACCAGGAATCATTACAATAGCATATCGAGTTATTAAGTAATATCGTATTATTAATTTCTCGGACATTCCAATAGTTACAGGTAACAATGAAAGTTTTATTCTTTCGTTTTATTGATTTGTTTGATGAGATTCATTGCAATTGTTTACATTCTAATGATTCTTTAAAACTTTCAGGGCACTGGATCACTGTCATGCATTCTTCATCTTTCCATTTATTCTTCCTTTCTTCAAAAATAAAACTTTAATTCCGACAATTTCCATACCAAACAAAAGAATGTATATCTGTGAAAAAATGTGGAACAAGTTGTTTCCTATCGTAATGCTACTTATTCGCACGTCTCACTCAAATCAACTTATAAATTAAAGATCAGATTCCCACCTTCAGAGAAATATCTTTTTCTTTTCGAAAGATCTGAGAAATATATAGATATGTAAGGTATTTTAGACTGATGGTGTGGTCATTTTTTATAATAAAGAGCATTTTGGGAATTTATTAAAACGTTATATTTGAATGGATTCACTCTTAATAGACCAAGGCCATCGGCAGATATTAATATTTATTTTAAATGCCGCACTAATTTTGTTTTTTATCCAAATGACCATCTATTTTTTGGGCAGCTTCTTTGACTTTTAAGTTAAGTAGCTGCATATGATTAATCATTTTGTGACCACCTTAACTTCTTCACGACGACTAAATAAAATATACTAAATCTCAGATGGAGGAGCCTAGCACTTGTTCCATTTATAACCAGCCTTTTCAATAATGTCTGTATTGACAGACATAATTAAATTCATGTGTGTTAAACAGCTGAATGTATGAAATAAACTATGCATACAGAGCTATGTTTCCAATATCGAAGTAATGTCAGTCCTACTGCTGCTACTGTTCTAGGATTAAGAGTGACTATTCTTTGAATATCTTATTACTGCATATCGTAATCATCCAGGTTCTTTTAACAATGCATATGGCTTGTGCACCGATAGATCATGAAAACAAATGTTCTTCGTTAATTTATTTCAATCTGAGAAGAGTATGTCCCATTGGTCAGCTTTTATGTCTAATCAGTTCCATAACTTATGAATGAATAATCTGGCTGGCGAAATCCTAACGTCATTAACAAATAAAAGCGAACATACTTGATACTAAGCAGAGTTCTTCATCTTTTAAGTGCTGCAATACCAAGCAACTCCGGTGCCGTAGTTTATGTTTTCCTAAGCTCCCTGGTCATTTTCGAAAAAACACAGATTTTCAAGCACATTCCGTAATAGAAGAATAAGGTATATTTAGAACTTGTTGTTGAAATGGTAAGAACATTTTACAACATCCTAAATAAAGAATTAGAACGAAAATCAAGTTACAGTAATATCGAATGAAATGTAGGTACGATAATACTTCTGACTGATAAAGAAATATCGCTGTTGAATATGTTGGTTATTCTATGATGAACACTACTGGAAATGCATCTCGATATATTACTGGCCTAGAAGTTAGATAATGATAAAATGACCAGCTGACACACATGAGGAGAGAAACAAATAGGTTAAGCGCAAGTTAAGTAAGATAAATGCTAACAGTAACCATAATTTATCTTTGAACTTTATTGATTAAATAAACCAGATCAGTGTGTGGACATCACTTATCGATACATGTCGTTAATTAGTTGCATATTTTTGAATTATTCGTCTATTACGTACGGTGATACATATATATCACCATATTTATTTTTAATAACCAAATCAATAAATAAAAAGTTCTTACTCGGTTTCCCTCTATGGAAATTTCAATTGATTGCTCAGCAGTAAGATTATATACAGTTTGGCGTTGCTCCATCAGGCAGTCTATGTATCTTCTTTTAACTTTTAAAAAGAAACTTATTTACGTAATACAGCAAAAGAGAAATGCATAATTATGCTTTAATTTATCTTATCCATTCAGAAGAATGACTATATAGTTAAGCAATAATATAACTTAAAATATTCCCAATTCATACAGTGCCGAAATCCCATCGCGGTCATGAACTGTTTCTTTTATGAATATATCATATGCACTACCCCAGAGTTTTCCCTTGAAAGCTATTTTATCTATGGAAGTACTTTCCAGTGTTCAGAAAAAACTTACCGATCTCATGACAGAGATCTATTTTACAATGGTAATCATAAATAAAGACTAAGGGCCTCCATAGCTTATTCTATATATATACTGTATATATATATATATATACTGAGCTACGGAGTATTCCTATTTTTTTATTTTTTATTTTCATAAATCTAAATTTCTATTCATTTAAAGCATTACTTCGAAATAAAAATGCCATTTATTCATGAATGATTATATTTTAGTTATTTTAATCCAACAATATGCTGAGTTTTATTATTTGCCTAACCAATATTATTCGTGAAAAAAAATACACGTCTTGGTATTACTTAACTTCTTCTAAAGCCTGTCTTATTCACTTACATATAATATCGTGAGTGGAAATGTGAAGATCATTACCTCGTTAAGAGTACCACAGCGGCAATCCTCATAAATATCCCCACCGCAGAAGAATTCGACCATATCCTTTCCACCGTTACAGGTTGGCACTTCAACATCAGCCATGCAGTCTGCATATAATTTTAACGCCTAGAAAGAGAAAAGAGGTGCTGAACTTCTGAAGAAAGATTTGTGGCAAATAACTTTGCTGAATAATAAGTAACTGAATATTACTGTTATATTACCCACGTGTTAATTATTAAACTGAAATTGGACGTTCTAAGCCTGTTTCGAAAAAGAAGAAAAATTAAAGATTAGTTGAGATCAACACCGATCATGACGATGGAAGGTTACATAACCGAAGACACAAACGGTTTAATTTATTTATATATATTATTATTGCTGTTATTAATGAAAATGTGTTATTCCATAAGTCATACGAGGTACAAGTAGATCGTGCAAGTGACATGAGCTCCAAGCAAATTACATCTAATAGATCGCCTCTCTTGCTTAATGTGCTCCACCTTTCATCAGCGGAGTCACAAAAAAAGTAATTGACCCTTTTTTAAAAAAAAACATTGTTCGGCCAAGGAACATTTTCAAGTAGGAAGGCGACAGCAAATCATGAGTTCACTGAATCTTCTTGTATGCTGTGATACACGTTTTTTTTGAGGAAAAAGGCAACAGCACCCTATTGTGAAACCACGCGATCAAGCTTCAGTAATTTTTTTTTTATAAAACTTCCTCAAGCATAAACAAAAGAAACAAGAAAATCGTAGCAAGTAAAAATGAAATAAAATAAGCAAAAAAGCATACTTATGATGTGACATAAAGCAAAAACAAGAGAATATATAAAGTAAGGGTAGAATGGAAATGATATAACAAAAGGTAGTTTACAATTTTACAAATGATAATTCAAATTCTATGATTAGATAAATACTTAATAGGAAGATAGAAAGTTGTTCAAATGTAATCTGCGCTTTTTAAGCAGGAATACTCTTCTTTAAAAGAATGGGATTAATAAATTTCATTGATGTTGTTTAGCGTTTTTTTTTTTTTTTATCAATAAATCTGATCTTCTTAATTGCGGTTTTCTACACACATCGGACACCGAATTGGCCCCTCCAATAATGCATTAATTGAATTCCGAAATATCCTCTGATTTTTTCTCACTGTGATCAACTCTACTGACGATTATTGACCAGCAGCATTTATAAACACTAGCCTAGAACACGTGATGAATCACGTGACCAAGCATTTTACATATACGCTGCCTAAGTAATCTTTACGTTCATCTGCGAAATGTTTTCTGTATGGCTGTAGCCACGATTTTGAAACACAGCAGAGCTGATTGGCTTCTCAAAAGATCAATTATCCGAAGTATTTAATCAGTGGAAAAATAGCATATTTCGCTTGTCTATCAGGCATAACTGTGGTCCTAAGATACCCTATCAAGGAACAAGATCGCCGTCGGCTGAGACTTGTACTGACAAACTGAACTTCCTGTGTGTAGCAGTTGACCGAAGCATTTAATGAAGGATGATACTGACCTGACGTATGTCAACGAACTGTATGCAGGAAATCGAAGAGGATCGATATTGGCAGTTGCATGCCTATTAAAAGTTTGTAATTCAAATACTTAAGTCATACGAGTCAGTTAATGGCAGGTAAGTATATTTTTAAAGTGGTTCGGATATTATTCGCTTCTCTTCCATTAATTGTGTTAATACAGCTCCCACAGTTCTTCTTTTAATATTCTGTAATAGTTATGTGCATTCTAGGTTGTTCAACAGGTTCTTGAACAATACAGAGGGAAATGCTCTCTCTCTCTCTCTCTCTCTCTCTCTCTCTCTCTCTCTCTCTCTCAAACACAACCAAGCTGTGGGTATGTATGTCTAAATGCTAGGGTATTTAAAATGTTGCGATTAGTTTTAATTGTGTTATACAAAATATGTTTTCTCTGTTGTTACCATAATAGTTACTGAAATAATTTCTTACTGATTATTAAAATGCAGTGTCTCCGATATTTTATCCACAGAATTTCTTCTATAATCATGAAGGGTTCGGATATTGATTAGTGTATCTTAAGTAGTTAATACAATAAACGTTTATTATACAATTCTTCTATGGATTTTTTTATACTTTTCATAGACTGCCTGTGGTGTTTCACAAATTCTAACTTATATTATTTTCTAATCCTTCTTTGGCAAGATTCCTTCTTAGTGATCTTAAAAAAAATGAACGTGTAGACCTTGATGTATTTAAGACATAAATATTGTGATTTAGGACTAAGAGATTGAGGTACACGTCTGCTGTAATTTCTCCCTGAAATCTTTATTTTATTGATAGCATCATTCAGCAACAACGAGCAACTAATCTCCACCTGTCATTCAGCAACGATGGGTAGAGATTAGCCGCCCACAGATTTCCAAGAAGTTAGGGGTAAAGAGCTCCGCTACTCCATTTTGGAATTAAATATCTTTCGTTAAGAATTTTAGCAGTCACATGAAGTTTGGTATGTGGCGTTTATGAAATTTAAGGTCGAAGTATATAAAAAGGATGTATTTAGCTTTTGCAGTGAAAATTTCCATGCATTAGCTATTGTGTGATTGTTATGCACATTAACTTCACTGAACGGCGCAAGACTGTTAGTTCTTTATAATCAACATTTGCGTTTTAGAGCTGTTTATTAGGGTGTGAAAATATTTATAGCAGAATGTGGTTTTCTTGAAACCATATTGCTTTACAGATATGATTATGCACTGATGTTGTATTTCTGTGAATAATTTTGCAGCATGTGTTTAGTAGTACTTTTTTGGGAATTGTAACAGAAATCTTTTAGGTTAGTTATAAATATGTAATTTCTAATTTTATGTTTATTAGTCTATGTGATCATTGAAACTTTTAGTATTGGGGAATAATACTGATGTCAAATATCATGTTTCCTACTCCCTGTGTACTGAAGACAATTAGTCAAAAAAAGGCCTTAAAAGGTCTATGCTTAATTTTTTCTTGTTGCACTGCCCTTTGATTTTAATAATGGCGTGCGTATTATTTATATTACTTTATGTTGATGCTACGTCCTGGATAGTCACACACAGATTCGGCACTACATATGAATATTGCGTATTTTTTACTGCTGGTTTGCCGTCTTGTGCGATGAAAAACCCCAGTTTTCCAGAGAACACTTTGAAATGGAAATGGGTTAATATTTCTGTTACTGGAGCAGGAGTTTACTCATGCAAATTTGGATTTCATTTGGTTTTCGGGCAAATTCAAACAAAATGGCCTCAGTACTCCCATAATTGACAAACATTATACAGTATGTGGTTTTATTTAGTCCCCGCGTTTAGCATATTTGAATCGATCTTTTCCTCTGCCGCCTTTTCTCACTTGATATCCAGATCTCCGTAACTTATTTGGTATAGGCTTGTCCCTTCGAATGTTGAAAGACCAGGGTTCAAAGCCTTATAGGTGACACGATGACCCTCCAGTATGGATTTTCAAGTCATATGGAAATAGAGAATTTTCATTTCGTGAAAGTGAGGTTTTCGTTCCTAAAGTAGAAAAACCAGTTAATAGAACACATTAAATTTACAGATAAAAAATTCACTACAACGAATAGTGCCTTACTAGTTTCGTAAGATTTTGTAGAGGCTGCCTAGTTCAGTCGGTATAGACGAAGCCTTTTGGTCTGAAAAGACCTGGGTTCGATTACCGTTCATGACGTGAGGAAACTATCTAGTTAAAGATGAGTTAGCAGGTCTCTTGCAGAGGTGGAGGGTTTTTCTTCTGGACACTTGGGTTTTACGTGTCTTAGAACAGGCTAACCGCCTCCGTGAACATACACTCCTACAGATGTAAAATGCCTGCACCTCAATCAGGCTCTGAGTCAAGTAGATTAAGATCACGCGCGTAAAATCGCATCTTGTAAAAGAAAAATCCACTTAGATAAGATAAAGTACAAGAAGAAGAAGAGTTTCGTAACATTGTGTTGAATGCGTGTGTGAGCATTCAGGACCTATCGTATCAGCATAAGCTAATAATAATAATAATAATAATAATAATAATAATAATAATAATAATAACAATAATAGTAAACCTGAACTCATTCTTTTTATATTAGCACCTCACACTTTTCCTATATAGTTCCAGTTATTCATTAAAGTCAATTGATTTATTTTAATTATTCTTTCAAATACTCTGTTTCTTTTATCTCTTCTACATAATAGAGGATTTGAGGGTTAGAGGATTCGGCATTTTTATTGCAACCGGATTGCCATTCATCTGCTACATACGCTGGAGTGGGCGTGCTCTGCATGCAGATGCGTGTTCAAGAGACCTATAAGCCTGAATGAGAAGAAGAATCTGGGGAGAGCCTGAATGCACTGTGTAAGATACGCTAAGTCACTTCAAATAAAAAGAGTTCTTCGCATGTTAGAGAGGATTCAAACAAAACTCTTTCCAACCAACGTGCATCTTAGTTCAACACGGAGCGAAGGTGGCTCTCTTTCAAATGCTACTATATTGTAAAATAAACTAAACATTTTAATATTTGAACACATATAAACATGTGCTCAGCCATTAGAGGAATTTTTTTTAAGTCTTTTTTTTTTTTTTTGACCAATTCCCGAGTTGTTCGATCCCTGGCACGAGTAACCGGATGTTTTTTTCTGGAATCTCCGATATTTATCCCGTAAACTCAAGAAAATTGGCTGTATAACCCATACTATTTCAGACATTAAATATATTAAATTAGGGACCAGGAGATGGGAATAAAAAGCGTTTGCTGATTTTTTTTTTGATATGTTCTTCTTCTTAAACTTTAGCTTGAACGGCACCCAAATTTTGAAATTTCATTCGAAAGGCTGATGCAGCAACGCAGCTTCATTATCAAAGGCAAAGTATTCAGTGAACTTGAGCTGGAAGCACTGAAACCTCAAGCTGTAAAAGGAGACCGTACTGACCCTGAAGCGACCAAGAATATGCATGAAGCAGAACCAGATTCCAACGTGCAGAATGCTGAAAATTTTGAAAATATACAAATTGTTGAAAGGAAGCTATCAGATAAGGAACAAGAACTCACAAGAAAAATTATCCAGCAAATGAACAGCAACCAGGAACGAGTTAGGCTTCCAGTATTGAGACAAGTACCTCAACAAAAACTGAAGGAACTCCTACAAGAGGCCAATAAAGCTGCAAGGGATATTCCTACTGGGACTGTTGGACAAACGAATCAACTTATGTACTCAATAGCCTACGTCATAACATCTGAATTAGGATATAAGATTAGTGAACCTAAAAGCAGTAAGGCTCAGGAACCAAAATGGAAACATCGACTGGAGAATAAAATTCTTAAACTCAGAGCAGACGTGAGCAATTTGAAAAACCTTAAGGAAATGAAGCTGAAAAACACAAAAATCCGAATTAACCTCATAAAGAGATATAATACTAGAATACGACCTATTGATGAAGTATTAGAGGAAGTGAAGCAAAAAGTAGTTGCAGTTGCAGCTAAAATAAGAAGATACAGTGCACGCATTGAACAGTACAAGCAAAATTCGATGTTTCGCGCAAATCAGCACCAGTTTTACAAGAAAACTGATTGCTGCAGGAATGATAACTTTAAAGAAAATATGAATATAAATACCAGAGACAAAGAAAATACACTAAAGTTTTGGAAATGCCTGTGGGACGACCTTAAGAGGCACAATAACAAGGCAAAAGGGATTGAACAAATTACGATCAAATCTCAAGAAAGAAAAATGGACCAACTGAAAATAACAACTGAAATGGTTCAAAAGCAAGCAAAAAAAATTAAAAGACTGGTCAACCCCAGGGAAGGATGAATTACATGGCAACTGGTTGGAATATCTAACAGGCTTACATGAAAGACTTGCTAACGAATTTTATGATGTTTTAGAAGGAAAATGCAAAGAAGAGTGGCTGACAGCAGGGAAAATGTTTTTATCATAAAGGATAAAGAAAAAGGTCCAAATCCAGAAAACTTCCGACCAATAACCTGCCTGCCAACAACTTTTAAGCTACTCACAAGCATACTAGCTGATAAAATATACAGCTATCTTAAAGCAAATTTTCTTCTCCCAGTTGAACAAAAAGGTAACAGCAAAAATTTAAGAGGCACAAAAGACCAATTGCTGACTGATAAAATGAT
Source organism: Typopeltis vanoorti (assembly GCF_054136105.1). Lineage (NCBI taxonomy): Eukaryota > Metazoa > Arthropoda > Arachnida > Uropygi > Thelyphonidae > Typopeltis > Typopeltis vanoorti. Next base: position 124,025,348 of record NC_143549.1, read on the forward strand.
TCTTAAAAATTGCAAACGTAGAAAAACCAGCCTTCATATGGCTTGGATGGATTATAAAAAAGCGTTTGATTCGGTGCCTCATAGTTGGATTTCAAAATGCACAGAACTATTTGGTATTAGCGAAAACGTGCAAAACTTTTTGTAATCCAGCATGTAAAACTGGAAAACAACGTTGGTTATAAATAGAGAAGAAATTGGAGAGGTAAACATAAAAAGGGGCATCTTTCAAGGAGACTCATTATCTCCTCTATTGTTTATATTGTCATTGATCCCCTTAACTAGAATTTTAAATAAAACGGCTCATGGTTATCAAACTGCGCAAAAGAGTGCAAAGATATCTCACCTTATATACATCTATTCAAAATCAGAGAATGAACTCGGATCGTTGCTAAACACTGTGCACATATTCAGTCAAGATATATCAATGGATTTTGGATTAGACAAATGTACAATTGCTGGAATAACAAGAGAAAAGTTTGAAGATATGAACGAAATCGAGCTGCTCAATGGTGAAATAATCAAAGCAATAAAATTCGAAGACAGCTACAAATATTTGGGAATTTTAGAAGCATCACAAATTCTGCGCAATAAGATCAAAGAAAGAACTAGACCAGAATACACAAGACGATTAAGAAAACTCCTTAAATCAATGCTTAATGCTGGAAATTTGATAAAAGCAATTAATACCTGGGCCATACCTGTCCTGAATTATTCAGAAGGCATTGTTGAATGGATCCAGCTAGAGATGGAAGATTTAGATCGAAAATCTCGAAAATTAATGACAATGCACCATGCCCTCAATCCTTGCAGTGACATTGATAGGCTCTATCTATCACGCAAAAAAAAGGATGTAGAGGATTATTACAAGTGAAGCAAGTTAATGAAGAAGAAAAACGAAATTTAAATGATTATCTGCGGCAAACAACGGAAAAATTTCTAATTGAGGTAAGGAAAGATGGTTTATTTAAACCCATGGAGCAAAATTGGAATACAAATCCAACTAAAAGTGAGAACCGAAAGATGGAAAAATAAGGCATTGCATGGAAAATACCTTCACAGCATAGAGAACAGCCCTGAGAGCAACTTGACCTGGCAATGGTTGAGAAATGGACCACTAAAAAAAGAAACAGAAGCGGTAATTTTTGCAGCACAAGAACAGGCCATTAAAACCAACGTTATGAAGGCAAAAATATAAAAAATTCAAGAAGACAGTAAATGTAGATTGTGCAAAGAAAAGGAAGAAACGGTAGACTACATTATAAGTGGATGCAGCAAAATCGCACAAATGGAGTACGTAAAAGGCATGATAACGTAGCCAAGATAATCCACTGTCAGTTATGTAAAAAGTATGGGTTTGAAGTATCTAAAGACTATTGGAAGCATAAAGTTCACCAGAAAGTGACTGAGAATAAAAAGCTAAAATACTGTGGGATTTCAAAATCCAGACAGACAAAAGCTTGTAATGTAACACACGCGATATCAAAGTGGCTGAAAAAAGTGAAAACAAGGGTGTTACGTTTATCGAAATATCAGTACCAGGAGATAGTCGGATTGACAACAAAGAAAATGAAAAAATTACAAAATATCGCGATTTGCAAATCGAATGTTGAACGAATCTATCAAAAGAAAACGAAAGTTGTTCCCATAATAATAGCCACTTTAGGCGCCATCCCTAAAACATTGAAAAAACATCTAGAAGCACTCGAGTTAGATGGATTAAAAATTGGGAAGCTGCAAAAGTTCCCTTTGTTCGGCACAGCTTTCATTTTCAGAAAGTATTTCCACAACTCATAAGCCCTTGGGTATGGCCCGAATGAGTGGAATATAACCAGCCTTTTCTTAAGACTGAGGAAGCAAATCAAGCTTTGATGAATATTATATATATATATATATATATATATATTTGTTTTGATATCTCCTCTATTTTACATAAAATATACAGAAATATATAATACTCAACAAAACGGCATTCAAGAACAAATTCCATATAAACAACGAGTATCTAACAGCAAAAATAAGTGCTGTGAAATGAAACTACTACTTCCGCTAAAAAAAAAAAAAAAATTAATAACTGCTAAGTTTGGACTCCAAAAATATTTATATGCAGTTTTCATACTTCCAAAGACTGCCTAATTTCAAGGGATGAAAGTAAATAATAAATAAAACAACCCATGTTTCCTTTATAACCACATAACAAGAATAGTTCTTAAAAAAATTTAAATTTTTATTTAGTGCTCCTTTCGTTTTTATTTAAGCTTATTTATTTTTTGAAAAATTTTATGAATGTTTTCAACGAAAAAAAAAGCGGTAGTCAAGGTGAATTTAAACTTACACATTCCATTATACGCAAAAATAAAACAGAAAAATTCTGACTTGTGAATTCACCCTGAAGCCTGCAAAGTTGAGTACAAAATGTGGGGAGGACACCTAAAGCAGGTGGTATAATAGTTATCCTGATAAAATTAGTTTGTATAAAAATGTTAATAATCAACCAATATTAAACACTTTGTACATTAAAGCAGCGATAAAAATATACGAAATTGGATGATATGAAAATAAACTGCGATTTATTTTAAACTGCTCCGAAAAGATAAAAAATCTGGAGATCCGCTGAATAAAAATACATACAATAATTAATAGGATGCCAGGAAAAATATTTTTTTAAAATATTCTATTTAAAGGATAGGGTGACAAAATAGTCGTTTTAATTAAAATAAAAAATTATGCAGCTTCATTCTCCTGATGATTTTACTTGGAATGAGCTTCGAAACAAATTCGCCATACTTATGCTGTTACATGTAACCACTTGATACGTTTCCTCATAAAATATTGCTACACAGATTACACTATAATATTGTAATGGCTAAATAACGCTAATTGCCTGAGGCATTTAACCGTAAATCTTATTTGTGAGATTTTCTGTTAAATCAAATGCCAACTCATAAATAGCAAAACGTAATCCCACTCTCCACGTATAGTACGGATGTAACTGCTTCATGTAATTATAACTAAATTCTTAACATTTATTGTATTTTCTTCAAGGAGATGTCATTCTTGTCATCATAGTATTTGTGCTGTATTTGTATATATCATTTTGACATTCTTCATAACATTCTTTTTGTAAAAATAAAAAATTTAATTCTTTGTCGAAAACGGAAATATATCTAGCACGAACTGTATATATATATATATATATACATATACGGGAACAAAAGTATATATATATATATATATACGGGAACAAAAGCATTAGAAATTTATATATATGTATATACAGTTCGTGCTAGATATATTTCCGTTTTCGACAAAGAATTAAATTTTTTATTTTTACAAAAAGAATATATATATATATATATATATATATATATATATATATATATATATATATATATATATATATACGGGAACAAAAGTATATATATATATTGATAGAGAGAGAGAAAGAGAGAGAGAGAGAGAGAGAGAGAGATGTATGGAAGCTACTTGGATTATTTCTGCAGGAATTTTATTTTTCTGATGACGCCATTAGTTAATTCAAATGTATTTTAATATACAAATAATGAAATGCATTCACTTTTTGAAAGTTTTATCTTTTTTTTTTGTTTCATTGCACCTTCCACGTGATATATCCAAATTAATTGTCCTTAAGAATCTGTGCTTGTTGAATATCGGTGCAATAGTGAAGTGAATAAAAGTGCAATAAAACTTGCTTTTCAGCAGAGGTGCTTTTTATTGAGTGTGATAATGCCGACTGTGTCAGAGATGCTTTCATTATTTTTCGCGACTACATATTCCATGTTTTAGAAATACGATATTTCATTTCCAAAGTGGAAAACTTTCTGCTTACAGTCAGTTTGTTCCATTTGAACTTTACCCAATAATCCAGCGGAATCATTTTTCGTTACTGCCAGGTTTAAAAATATATGCTTTTAATTACTCGGCATCATCATCATCATTATGCGTATCAAGGATTTAGGCCTACCACGGCCTGTTCCGGCCTTAGAAGTCATCGTTGAATCCTTTAAGAGGACGTCCTGGTTTTCTTATTCCTAATGGCTTGAACTTTAAGGCTTCATGACTTGTTTTTCACGGTATTAACAAAACCACACACACTTTTATCACGAAGATGTTTTATTAAGAGCCATTTGTTCTAACTATACAGCTTTGACCACTGAACTCCAATACCTGTGCCATACGTTCTTAGCCAACGGCTACAATCCCTACAAAATAGATAAAATGCTATATTGGCTGCTTACTCTGCCCTCCCCTAATACACAAGAATACAACATGACCATTTCTATTCTCCATATCAGAGGCACATCGGAAAAGGTAGCCAATGTTTGGTTAAAACATGGCCTTCGCACCAATTTCAAACCACATGTCAAGCTGGCAACTCTGATCCGTTCGGCTAAGTATAAACTTCACCCTTTAGCACACCCAGGAGTGTATGAAGTTCGTTGTGACTGTGACTTGGCCTATTATGGGCAAACAGGAAGATCAGTGAACATCCATCTGGAAGAACATGAATTTACATTCGCTACTCTTACTATGGCAAGTAGGGACTGGCAGACCATGCTTTGGACTGCCCTCCACACAGGATAAGATGAAGGAAAACGAATGTGCAATTTAGGAGTCGTTAGAGATCTGAAAGTTTATTTCTTGAGTCAGCAATGGCTTTAAAGAATTCTCCCAACCTTAACAAATAAGTTTGCATTAATTTGCCACAAATTTCGGAGACGGTTATATAAAGAAAAACTCCTCGAAAGCTGCTTTTTTATTTCCCTTTAGAGGGCGCCAAAAACAGGACTTTAGATCTTTTGTCTTTTGCAATTATATAATTTCACTCACTCACTGTCGCGTATACAAGTGTGCTGTGCTCTGATGATGTTGAGTTGAAAATCAGGGAAATATAAGCGTTAATAAAACATCTTTGTGATAAAAGTGTGTGTGGTGTTGTTAATACCGTGAAAAATAAGTCATGAATAACCATCAACACTTAAGCTTATATGTTAGACTTTAAGGCTTGTTTTGGTATTCTTTCTATTTTCATTCTTTGAGCGTGTTCCATCCATTTATATTTTTGAATTTTTTCTATTACTAGTTCTTGGCTTAATTCTTTCATAATTTCTTCGTTTCTTTTGTGACCAAATATGGTATACTTTGCAGTTTTTCTCATAAACTTCATTTTTGTTGTTATTAATCTTTGTTCGTCTTTTTGTTTCATTGTCCAGATTTCGCTTCCATACATTAAGACTGGTAGGGATATGTATTGTATTCTTTTAGTCTGGTTTGTTTTTGAACTAGGTTTGGTTTAAATATAAAGTTAATTACACCTGTTATTTTTAAATATTTTGCTTTTAATTACTACTAATTAAAAACGAAATCAAGGAAATTTGGAAAAATATAAAAAAATCCTAAAAGTATTCCAAATCGCATGCTACATAAATTTTTTCTGTCAATCCAACATTATTATTTAAATATGATATTTATAAATACATTACATAATATAAATATTTATAAATACATCGTAAATTTGCATCACAGATACTTTAACGTACATAATATTTTAAAATTATTTTTAAGTATTTTGCTTTTAATTACTACTAATTAAAAACAAAATCAAGCAAATTTGGAAAAATATTAAAAAAATCCCAAAAGTATCCCAAATCGCATGCTACTTCATTTTTTTTGTAGCATGCCATTTGGGATTTGTTATATCAGTCAATCCAACTTTATTATTTAAATATAATATTTATAAATACATCACATGATATAAATATTTAAAAATACATCATAATTGCACATACATCATATAGCCTGTGGGCTTATTATCTTAGTAATTAACAATAATTAACAATATAGGAGTGCACCACTTTGGCAATTTGATAGTAGAGGTAGGTAAGTTCGTGTTCACTTAAAAACGTTGATATTCCACGTCTACCTACTCACTGATAAAACCTGAAAAAAAAAAAAAATGGTTGAAACCGGTCCTGGGTAGTAACCTCTTCTCATAATGTAAAACAATATATATATATATATATATATATATATATATATATATATATATATAAATTAGGAGCTGGGTTTTACATTAAGAGAGAATATTAAAGCTAGTGACGGAGCTTGCTCCAGCTTTGCATGGAGTTGCACTGGTGTTGTACTACCCAGGTGATCATTTATACTTGGGCCTTCCGATAGTTTTTTAGGCACGAAACATGAAACTATGGATTTCGATATGAGTTTTGGATCCGGCTATAAAATAGAACGGGATTTACCATCCCCTTTCAAATAATAATAATTGTTTATATCACACACACACACACACACACACACACACACACACACACACACACACACACACACACATGTATAATTTTTTTGGTAATATGAATAAGCATAATTAATCAAATTAATGTATGAAATTTAGTTATATTTAAACTGAAATAACTTTCGAGAAAAATGAAGTAGCACGCCATTTAGCTACTGAACAATTACGAATTATTGTTATATTCAATATGTTATTATTATTATTATTATTATTATTATTATTATTATTATTATTATTATTATCAATATTGCATGTAAATAAAATTAAAACTGGTAAAACAGCAATTTAAACTCAAATCTAAAAATAAACATTTACAAGGTGTACTGTAATAATAAAAAGTACATTAAATACGAACAATAAACGACTTTTCAACATTGAATATTCACACCTCATAAAATACAAAATATACTAAGCAGCGCTAAGCATATTTTTTTATCCAGATAAGCATATACAGATAAATTTGATATATTTGCTTATTGAACTTATCAATACTACACTCTACACTTCAAGAAGCTACAATCAACACATTACACAAGATTTCATCTCGTAAGTTGATTGCAGTTAACATGCAATCAACTTACGTAACACACTGGCCTCATAGCCTGATTTGATTCGGTCGTAAATCTAAATTACCCAGGACTCTGTTCCTCTGTAATCTAGGGTTCTGCGAAAACTTCTAGGAGTATCCCAGAACATGGAGATTTAAATTAGTATTTTCCTTATGTATTGAATGAGGAAAATATAATTTTTTTTATAAAATTGATTTATTTCTAGAACAGTTGTGCTGCTTTATTATTTGTGATATTATGTGTGTTCTTAATTAAAATATTTATTGTCATAATGTCTATCGATAATTTTTTAATGAAAATCTTCACAGCAGTTTTGCAAACAAGAATATTTTTAGCGTTCTGCACTATATAAACGTAAGTTTCAGTAGGTTAGCATTCTAGGAGAAGTTTTCGGTTAACACCGAAAACTTCTCTACAGGTTTAATGTACCACTACCTCTATACAGCGGTAGTGGTACATCAACGTTTTACACAATAAAAGCATATAAAGAATTAATTACACATATTAGATGTTTTGATAACTTCATAACTGTTAAATACAATATCTAATTCATAAACCAAAATTCAAATGGTAAATTCCGATACGCATACTGGTAAACAGTATGCGTATTGGAACATTGCTAGTTGTTGGTATTATATTCTGTGGTATCACGCGTTATATCCTAGGTCCGTGGCAGTTAACATTTTGATTAAAGCAGACCATACTTGATGTTAAATGAAGCCTTGGTTTTTATTGCACTGTTTAGGGATCCTAAGCATTTGGAGGCTTCTTTAAATTTTCTTGTAAAAGTTAGGGACGATTTTCCTGTATGCTGGATGAAACATCACAGATGCAGAGTGGAGAATTAACTGCTACCTACGAAGTCCTTGTTCCCACACACTTTCAATTGAAAAAAAAAAAAAAATTAAAAAATTTTTCTCCTGACGACGATAATCGAGCTCAGATCTTAGCCAGTCGAAACAGACCAATGCCCTGAATCTAGAATCCTATGTAGTCGTTTCTACATAGGAAGTTTTATTATTTACTATCTCATATATGATATTTTTTATAAGTATAAATAAAGTTAGTGCAATATTTCTCATTCAGATATTTCATGTAACTTTGAAAAATTATTTGGATAACCCGGATTACCTAATCTCCAGCCAACGAATCAGGCGCTTTTAAAAGCCACTTCATGCCTCAAGTAAGAAGATTGGTAGTTCGGGAACTGGAAACACAGCAAGTTTTATTGCCATGCATTTATAATAACAAGAGAAAATGTTCATTTTGCTTTTTTTTTTGGATATTTTCCACACCCTTTGGTTCTTTTTTGCAGCAGATTAAGTTTATTTATTGTCGTTTGAAACATATCAATTTACATGACTTTTATCTTTTTCTCCCTAATTTTATGATTAATTTTCCTAAAAATTCCAAATAATTCCAAAGATTTCCTAAAGATTGCCAATTCTTTAGTAAAATTAAATTTAAAACCACTGAAGGTTTCCTTTTGTACATCAGAATTTGAAAAAAAAAAAAGAATCTGAATTTGAAAACCTAGCTTAAACACTTCATTTTCAAGAAGTAAGTATTAAAAAACATGTCATGTTTAAAAGGCGTCACTATTTTGGTTTACGTTGTAAATAGGGCATTGAAAATTCTGATGAACGTTCGGTTTAATCACTCCGAAATATTTTGGTGATATATCACATGCACAAAAGACAGCAAATATTAAAATATATTGGAAAAAAGTATAGTAATGTATTCACCACATCTAGTGCAAATGGATAGTACCATGTATTCACACTTGTCACTAGTAACTTTCTCGTCATGAAACCAGGTTTTTTTTTATAAGTGTTATATATATATATATATATATATTTATATATGCACCGGCGGAGTAGCCACTTTTGTAGGGATAATGAACAATAATTACACTTTCACTTTTCTCCTGCTGAGTTGAAGGAGGAGATATTTCAGCAAACTCACTTTTCTCTAAAAAGTACCAGCTTTGTATTCTAGATGGCGCCACAATCATTTTCTTTCCAACGGAATAAACAAATATTGGGTTGTCGTAGTGCCAACTTAAATGGGAAAATAGAGATCGAGAGAAAGAGAGCGGAGTAGAGAATATCCATGAATGATGTACTCAAATGATGATAACTAGTTGTATAATTTTGTGGTTTTTTTCTTTCAGTTTTCTTCATTTGTGAAAACTAGGAAACGATTAAAATTAGTCAACATTCTGGTTGTCAGAGAGCGTATCCACTCTCTAGAAAACAGGCTCCAGGTTAAATTTAAAACTGAAACAACTAAGGTTATGAAGCTCTGGCATAATGTCGATAAATTGCGTGTGTTATGCAGGACGTTTTGCTTGTTTTATGGGGAAAAAAACCCTGGTTTCGTGAAGAGAAAATCCTTCTTCCTCTGTGATTGAGAGAATTTTAGCAATACCCACTTTTAAAAAAACAAAATGGAAATCTTGCATTTCCTCATTAAGTAGTATAATTTAAGAACACATAGCCTCAGGATCTATTATGAACTTATACAGCTAAAATTATTTACGAAGGTAAGTCATAATATTTAGTTTTTTAATATTTATGGATTTATCTTAAGAATTTGCGATTTGAACAGAGAAGGGGATGCGTTTTTCTACAGGTCGAATTACTCATCAGGGAAATCTAGACGTGCAAGTTAGAACTGTAATTATTATTATTATTATTTTATAAAAGTAAACCCAAGCTTCGAAGTAGATGGGGTTAATCCGCCTCATTCATGCGCACGTAATCCTCATAATCAAAGACTCAAATTATCTTACAAAACAGTCAGTACGGTGTATAATAATAACGAAGATACAGATATTAAAAAAAAAAGCACACAAATTTGGATCCAAAAAAAAAATTACTAAAATGAAATAATATGCCTTACACTGCATACAGTATAATGTACAGAGCATCAAGCGTAATGTGCATTAATTGTAAATATGTCAATACTCTGTACGATGAAAACAGAAAAATTGTTATTTTGTATATAATGTGTAAACATGCAAAAATCTGTAATAATTTTCTGTAATAATCATATGTATGTGATTTATCTGAAACATATTATTATTATTATTATTATTATTATTATTGTTGTTGTTGTTGTTGTTGTTGTTGTTGTTGTTGTTGTTGTTTTTGTTTTTATTATTATTATTATTGTCCATTATTCAAAAATTTCGTGTAATCTTCATTGTTAATATTACAAGAACACGTGCTCTAAATATAGATGCAAAAAAGTATTATTATCAAAATTTTAATGGAAATGCAATGTAGAATACGAATCACATATGCACCACTTAGTGCTGAATTTTGTAAAAATTACAAGCTGAATGAGACTAAAGATGATTATTGTAATTGAGTAATTTTAGAAATCCATAAAAAAAAAAAATTACACTTCACCTTTTTGGAGTTCGAGAACTCAACGTAAGTCACTCTCTATACATTATGCACTATATCACTGCAAACTTCATCCGCACTACATCACACATTACTTCACGGCATTCGTGCATTGTGTGTATGTAGTTCCTTCTCTGTATGCGAAACTAAACTGTTGCCCTTCTATGGCTGACTGAATATCAATGGTATGAATGTTCGGGAAAATAATTTTCAGATCGGTTCTCGTTAATCTTTGGAAATTCACACATCAATTCTGTAGGTGTGAAGGACCATAAATATTTTCATCTGCTGGGTGAATTTCCCGATTTATTTATCGGTCTGGATCTCAGTAATAGTGTACTGTAAAGCTGAAAACCCAAAACTTAAATAACTTTTATATTAAATAATCATTTTTGTCATGTGTTTGAAATTTTTGAGTCTTTAGATGATTTAGTAAATCCAGGTAATATAATTTCAAATAAATGATACATTTTAATTAAATTATGAGGATACCATAGATTTTGAAGGTCACCCGTTAGTTTAGTTATGAGTACGGACAGGGTAGTTTAAAAACGTCCTTCCTGCACGTTTATGTTAGGGATGTAAAGGTGAATTTCTACAAAAAAAAAAAAAAAGGAAAGAAAATTAGGATTGGAAGACGTAAAAAATGGACCAGAAAACGAAAAACGCATAAAACAAGTCAGACACACTGCTTAGCTTTCACGTTTACTTCTTAAAGTTCAGCCATACAAACATAGTAGGAAAACAGGGAGAGAGAGAGAGAGAGAGAGAGAGAGAGGAAAATAATCGATATGACCAGTTATTATTCTCACTTTAATAAGAAAAAAACAAGGAATAATTTCACCAGAGCTAATAGTATAATTCAAATCAAATTATTACATAGACAGAAAGCGAGATTATCTTCAACCATACAAAACAAACAAATAAATAAAATAAAATAAAATAAAACGATCATGTCTTAGCAAGTCACTCTCTACATATTATGCACTATATCACTACAAACTTCATCCGTGCTAAATATTACTACCTGCTAAGGTAGTAATATTTAGTACGGATGTAGTTTGCATTTAGTACGGATATTTAGTACGGATGAAGTTCCGTACTAAATAGATGAAGTACTCATCTATTTAAGTACGGAAAAAATATTACTACCTGCTAAGGTAGTAAATATTACTACCTCAGCAGGTAGTAATATTTAAACAACTTACAGTAATTTGCAGACGGAGAAACTGCTAATAATTTTTGTAACAAATAGCTCTTGAGGTATACTGTAGTACGATAAATCGTTAAATTTTCTACAACAGAGGACAGTCTCTCAGTACGATATATAGCGATCTATATACTCCAGCAAATTACGAGATATCTATTTAAATCGAGACCACACCCTCATCAATATTTATAAGTCATTATTACTTGTAATCCCTATCTTCACATTTGTAATCTTGGCGATCTCTCTTGACTCTTTTTGCTGCATATTAAAAACGACTGTACTGCAATATGAAATTCTGATCAACACTAAAAATATTCGTCCATGTTTTGTACCAGGTTAAGCAAAATTATTTGCCTTTTGAAATTCTTAAAAGTTACAAAAGTGATCAAAAGCTAAAGAAAATATATATCTTTGGCTAGAGTTGGCGGAACAGCACTATTTAAAATACGCAGACACTTCAGAAGGGTGTATTTGAATAAACGTTTTACTGTCTTGACAAATAATTCGAATTTAGGTTCTCATTTTTACGATTTTACGAAACACGTAGTACCACGATATCCCATCAAAAAACTCATGCGATCCACTAAAGGAGATGCTTAGTCGTTGCGAAAAGAATAATTAAAAGAAGAGGGTCAAAATGGGTGCTGTCATTCGGATTTTAATATGCTACGATGCAGCTAAAAATCATTCACATTAATTAATTCATTCATTTCATTGCGCTGGTAAACCTTCAGCAACGTCACACGTGATCATTGTTAGGGAGATTTCTACTGAAAATACTAGTATATTGCAACAACTCATCTAAAAATGCAACTGGCTGGTTGGTTATGTAATCGGAATAGCAGTCATTTGCCGCGGCAGTCGTTCTCTTAATGCCTGATACTACATTTAATCCCTAATATGCCAATAGTGAGATTCTTCAGTTATGCAAGATTTCTCGGTGACTAATGAAGCCTCTGATAGAAGTTATGCTAATAAATAATGAAGAATAGTGATGGTTGTGAAAATGTTTTTCTTGTTGCTTTGTTGTTTTTAAGACTCGATGTGTTATTACACATAAAACATTAACCGTCACGTACGCAGCGTGTTCTAGGCACGATTTAAGAATGATGCTAGTCAGTAACTGTCAATCATTTTGAACACAAATGGGAAAAACAAAACACAACATAAGAGATCCATAGTGTAATTATATCAAATAATCTCCAATACTGGCCATAAGTCCCCTTGTTGACCAGCAGCTCATTTCGCAATCATTTTTCAACTGAGCTGTTGCCTTATTATAGGCGCGTAGGCAACATTCGATTGCAAGTTTGCACGTAGTCGAAAAACCCTGTCTCGATATTTGTAAAAGTGACTGTTCTTTCTACATCATAACTTGAGATTTCGGGCAATATGGATATGTTTCTCCTTTAAGATAATTTAAGGAGTATACAGAACTTTTTAGATACTGAAATAAGAGAAGCCAGTGCGGAAATATACTTGACTTGATTACTACATTGGTGTCCAACACCTAATGGAGAATATACTATTTTCAAGATTACAAACCCAAATTCTGACGACTCAGCTGTGTAAATTTTTATTACTGACGATTTCGAATAGACGTAGGTACACATAGTCTAGACCAGGGGTGGGCAACCCCATGTCGGCCAATGGACAAAACCATTGTGACCAACGGTGTTTTTAAAAAAGTTCGAATTAATTGACTGTTCCATTTTATAAAAAAAAAAAAAAAAAAATCAGCTAACGCCTTTTTATTCCCGTATGGAGTAGGCGAGGCTATTTAGCCCTATCTAACTTTTTGGAGACTGAGTGGGCAGTTCAATCTCCACTGGTACCAATCAGATAGATGGCCCAACGCTATCACTAATTAAGCGGTACTCAATGAAGAGAGACGGCTCAAATGTGCCGCCATCTCATGGTCCCTAACCGTAACACAATATATGTAATGTCTGAAATAATGTGGGTTCTACGGTCGATTTTCTTGAGTTTACAGGACGAAAAACCCGAGTTTCCGGGAGGAAAAACCTGCTTGCCCGTGCCAGAGATCGACTAACTCGGGAACCGGTCGAAAAAAGGCTTAGAAAAATTTCCTCTAGTCGCCGACTAGACTCGAAACCAAGTCTTCCTTCGTGCGGCCAAGCGCAGTGGTTGGCAAACGCCACATCCACTGAGCTACACAGGATTGTTCCATTTTATTTGTATTTTAATTTATAGATTTGGTATATTTAATTGGTAAAATCAATTTTCTTAATTTGGTAATTTTCGGCAACCGCACTGCCTCGAGCAAATTGCTTTCATACGTGACAAAGAATATTTTGTAGCGAAGTCTGTCTTAGTTGTTTATCAGCAAGTATAGGTAGGTAACTGTGTATCCTTTGAGTACTATTGCAAACATTTCTGTATTGTGCAACTTTAAGTGTTTAAATAAATTTTATTTCAAATCCCTAATATGGATAAGTGGATAATTCGAAAACAAAATGATTCAGAAGATGTTCGTGAAAACTCAAAAACGTAAAGACAGTTTGAATGACTCCAGAATTGCTGCCGAAAAGAGAATGTCACCTGACTGGAAAAAACGTGAAAAGAATATGTAACGAAAGTTGGGAGTTGCAATTAGCAGTGATTCTAGTAAATAATGAACCGCTGTTATTTGGTGTAAAGTATTTTTAGTGATACAAAAAAAAAAAAAACATACAACTTTAAGCAACACTTTAACAATTTTCTCAGCAAATTTGATGTAAAATTTCACGTTGAAAGCCAGAATCGGTTTAATGAAATTAGCAGACTCAAAGCACAACTTCAGGATTCAAAACTAAAAGATAATATTTTTTTAAAATGAAAATAATTTACTATTAATTTTAAGAACAATTGTCTGCAAAATGCTAGAGTTAGCGAAAGACATGAAAAATCATTTGCTTGAATAAATAAAAGAGTGGATTTTTCTTTAGCACCAGATGAATCAACAGATGTCAGTGGCACCGAGCAGTTGATAGTTTGAGTTCCATATGTGACTTCCGTTCTTCAAATTAGGGAAGAAATGCTTGGCATTTGTGGATTACAAGATAGAACATGTGGAAAACAAAACACAGAAAATTTTCTCGATATGTTCCAAACATAATCTAGATTAAAAACAAAAATCGTTTTCGCTCACAACAGACAGTGCTCCCGAATGATTGGGGTGAATTTATGATTTATTTCGCTTTGGAAGCAGCATTTAAATGAAACTATGTAAAGTCCACGATGCCTTCTTTCCATTGCATTCTGCATCAGGAAACGCAATGAACTCAGATTTCTAAAAGTGATGAATTTAAAAATATGCTGGACGGTGTAGTAAAAATTGTGAATCATATTCACCAAAGGCGAAGCTCTTTCACTCATCGACAGTTTGTTGATTAACACTATTCTGACAAATGGGAGTCTTCCAAATCTAAAGATAGCAATTTCGACTCTAAGCAATCATTAATTTTAATGTTTAGATGTACATGGGTATGCGAGACAACATTTTCTATGTCAGAGATCTTGAAATCTAGATACAAATCTCAGCTAACATAAATTTAGAGGCACAGCTAAGATGTTCAATGAAAACAAATATTAATCCAAATTTCGTGAAACTTGTTGATGAAAAACTCTAAAAATGCAATTATTTTTATTAAACTAACATATTTCATTTATTTTATATCATTGCTTTCATAAGGCACATTGGTCTTCACTATGAAAATTAAGTTTCCCCACCCTCGGTGTAGAAGTTGTGTGGCGTGATATATGTCCTACTGTGATTAGTCTTGAACTTTTGGGAGGTGTTAGGTGAAAATAATGCTGCTGCTGCTACTACTACTACTACTACTACTGCTACTGCTACTTTTTGCTCTCCAGCAAAAAGGCTGCGGGTTCGAATCCTGTGGTGGGCATGGATGTTTGTGATTGTCTATGGAAATACTTGTGGTGGTGGGCAGTAGAATGGCATTGGTGTAGATGATGGCAGTTGCTGTTCTTTGTAGTTTGTGGAGAGAGGTAGAGAGAGCTGTAGAGTAGGTTTCTTCCCTCTATGAGTCTTTGGGTTCCTTGGAGGTGTCACGTAATAATAAAGACAATAATTTTTTATATGATAATATTTTTATTAATCTGCTAAAATATTTACACATACAATAAACATCTTGAGTGACATTGCAACTTATAGTTTTACAGAATTCAGCACAAAATGTTACATTTTTTACATTGGATTTCAATGAAAATTTTTAAAAATAATTTTTTGCCTCTGTATTATGTATTTACAACATATGTTCTTCTAATATTTACAATAAAGATTATACAAAATTTTTGAATATAGAATATACATAATAATAATAATAATAATAATAATAATAATAATGATAATAATAATAATAATAATAATAATTTATTTTTATTTTTATTTTTATTTTTATATTTTTATTGCTGTAATACTACTAATATATATATATATATATATATATATAGGGCTGTAGTAGTGTTTTAACATGACTGTGTAGTGGCGTAAGTGTTTCACCTTAAATATTTTGTGTTTTGTCCGTGCTTCCTGCATAAGAGTGGGTTGTTCTCAGAATATCAGTTTTATCATTTTATCTTGCAACCATTGTAACCTGTTAAGTCTGTAGTCTGCGCAGAAAGCGTTTGATGTGATTGCCTATCTTAAAATGTTTTCACATAATGCTTCATAGATTAGTATTTTTATGTGGGTTAGGGCAATGTCTTTTAATCTGTATAGTTTGCTTGCTATTATCCTAAGCTTGGTAAGTAAGTAGTTTGATTGGCTATTCCACCTTTGATAAGCATCAAAGTGAAGTCTGAGATAGAGTGTTTTTTTCACCTTTTTTGATGGTTGTGATTTTAGGTTCTGCGCATTGTGTATAGGAGGATGAATGTTGGATAGTGAGATATTTAGTTTCTATGGGCAGGGTTTGGGGTTTTTGAATACCATTAGCTTTGTTTTTCCAGGGTTTGTATATATGCCGTTTTCGGTTAATCAGCTAGTGATTTGGTTGATGTCGTGTGGCATATTTGTGTAAGCGATATTTGCATTATTGTGAATGGATACTATGGCCGTGTTGTCTGAGTACCGGAAGATTTTACTTTTTCGGGGAGTTGGTTTATGTCGTGTGTGCATATGTTAAATAGAATGGGAGATAGGAGAGCTCCTTGAGGTACTCCACAGGTTACATGTACCTCTTTGCTGTAAGATGATCCTATACGTGTGATGTGCTTTCTGGTTTTCTTGTATGCTTTAAACCACTCCAATAGACGACCTCCAATTCCGATATGTGTTAGTTTGTTCAACCAGGTTTTGTGACTAACTTCAAAAAACTCAATTTGTTATGAATTTCCTTAATAAACGCAAATTTAATATTCATCTTTTTATATTATTTCTTTTTCTATAGTGAACTGCTACTCCTCGTAGTTTAAGCAGTTTTTTCTCGATTTAAAACTTGATCATAATGAATTTATGATACGCTAGTTTTTTTTTTTTTTTTTCATTCCCGTCCCAAATGCGAATGCAAATATGATTCATTGGTAAAAAAAAAAAGGTTGTTATCGGTTCTGGAAAAGTTGGGTATCGCTTATCCACTAAGCTCAGAAAGGGTTTTTTTTTGATATATCACTCCAAAATACGATAGGCTGCAATGCCTATTAGCAAATAAATACCGCGTGCGGGATGAGGGAAAAGGTTTCTTGAAAACGCATGAATTGTTTTATTCAATAAATTGCCTTTCGGTGAACTGTTGTTCGCCCATTCGTCTTTCGTAAATAATTTTCCCTGAATTTTCTGCATACTTAATAGTTATTAATGTGAAAGCTATTAAATATGAATTTAAAACAGTTTTACGTTTTATCAGCGAGGACATATGGCTATGAAGGTTAAATAATATATGGAACTGTATTTATACCCCCCCTATTTTAATATATGAAATTTAAATGGAATCAAAATCCATTTAAATTTCAACGAATTGACTTCGTTAATAGTTAATAGTTCTTCGTTAATTCTTAATAGTTCAACTAGAAATGTGAATACTTGTGGTTGGAAATACTTCGGATCAAATCTACTCCAGGAGATCAGATGACTTTATAAGAAGTTGTCAGCTGAATTCAAGAGAAAAATAAATAATCTTCTTTCTTGTTAAACCCAACACGGCGACAATTTCATCACTGTTCCCAAAACTACAATTAGTCAATAATTCTACAACTGTTTCGGATCTCTTATTATGCAATGGTATTAACTTTCAGTCCACTCATTCCTCGAGAGTTCTTCCTATTACAAGCATCATTCTGAATAACCCATCCAAGAAGTGTTAACAAATAGGAAATAAAATAACTTCGCTCATTAATTCAGAATTTTTTTTAAATGTAACTGCATGGGTGCCCTCACAGGGGGCAATGTGGGCACTTGCCCCCATGATATACTTGTGAAAAAGAAAATGCAAAAATTTAAATAATTAAATAAAAATTTGCTGATGTAATTATTTGTCTCCAAGCTTTGCCCTTCCGTGGAAAATTTTGCTTTGCCTCTCCCCCCCGCTGGAAAATTTTCTTTGGACGCCCATGTGTAAGTGCATATATTTATATTTTTCAGCCTAATTTCAAGAGCATTCCATCCATTTTGGTAAAGCAGTTAAAAACAAAAACTTCGGGGTGTGGAGTAACTGTATTATACTAATGATTTTTGTTCATTTGTTACCATTTAACTTTCATGATATCTTGTTAAACAAGATATCGTCTTGCAGAAAGAGTCCAGATCCTTCGGGATACGCTTATCACATGTAGGGCAGTTCTCGTCCCGAAACAATCCCATAGTAAGAGGTTACAATTTATTCAGTGGAGATGGAATGAACCAGTGATGTCGATGAGAACAACACCAGTACCAGGATACTGCCATCACGGGAATTTTCTAGGAAAACTATGCAGTCTGGTTGGACAGAAAGAGCTTCGGTTGTCGTAATGTTTTCTTTCATGAGGTAGTACAAATATAACATGTGACTGGAACGGATATAGCCAAAACTGGAATTTATTATTGTTGCCATGTGCACACAAAAACTTCAGATTTTCTGCAGAAAGTATTCGAAGTTTAGATCTGCTTTTTCCGTTAAATATCGTTAGATAAATTATAAGCGACATAAATACAATATTTGATATTTTTAGAAGTTTTCATTATTTATTTGTTAATGAATTGCATGATGATCAATTATTGATCATCATGTTCGCCTGATCTGATCCCCATTAGACTATTTTTATACTCTTCAAATATATACTTCATTTGTCCCCTCATAAATGTCACATTCTTTCAATGAACTCAAATTCACAGAACCAATTCATGGAATCATCAGCAGAAACTGAAGAATATTTCCAACGAGTTGAAAACCGGTTTGGATGATGACTCAGGCAAAATCATCGTTCTGTTGAACACTCAGACTTTGAATTTTACTGCTGTAAAAGTTATGACTTATATGATGCTAGTAGTGTATTTCTGTCCAGGATACATCCGAAGTTGAAGTTGCACAAGAAATGTTAAATCATCCTTTATTTCTGTTATTTAAGCTAATGCAGAATACAGTTTATTTCAATAATTCTCACACAACCATCTAACTTCATTGCTACGTTATCCAGGTGAATGCTTACTAAGTTTTATGAATTAAGTCGGAAACGTATTATACAATCAGTCATTTGGTTTGAATCTCCAACATAAAAATACTTCCAGCAATATACAATTAATATTCAATTGTTCTTCATCTTCATCGTTACACTTTTGTCGGAAAACTGTCCTCCTCCTCCGCTATGTGTGATAAATAACCAATGTTTTTTCACCAGTTCCTACTAACTGATGATAAACAGTGCGGTACGTTTTCATGATTCTGCCTTATTAAAGGTACACTTTAGTATAATTCAATTTTCGAGGTACCAGATCTTAAAAATATCATATCTCACTCCAGTCAGTGATCACCGATGAAACAATAAAAAATCATTTCACCCTAAAGCAACAAATATATCATATTTTGTCTATAATAGTTATAACTAATATTTCTGTATTTGTGACCCAAACTTCATTACATCCAAGGTTACAGATTTTAAGATTTCGCTAACCTGAATGTTCCTGCGATATCTCCAGAATATTATAATATTCTTTATTAAAACTTAACTCTGGAGTAGAAAAATTTACAATACCTCGGAGGATTTCAAAAATATATTCTTTCAGTTTTAATTTCACAAGAGTTTTATTAAATCATCTTTACGTACCAAATTATTCTTGAATTATTTCTATTTTACTAGTTGCCAAAGAGAACGAGTTTGGTCTGCATATCTAACAATATATTTTCCTTCTCGGTGTTGTCAGAAGTATCGTTTAATATAAAGAAAATCACTATGAAGGACTTTATTGAATTTATGCTTTAAAATGGATACATTGTAAGCAAATACAGTATAAAATGCAAAACAAAAATCTTGTTCATGGCTGTGCACTTCATAAAACCCTCTTCATCATGAATGCATATGACTTGATTCTGGATAAAAAAAATAACATAATAATAGTAAACCAGAATTTGAAAAGAAGTTTTCATTGCAATGTTAGCAATTACAATACACCTTAGTATGAATGCTTGATTTCTAAGACAACTATGATTCCTGTTACTAGACTCCAGGAAATAAAATCTATTTTGTTATCCTTAGAGCAGTGGCTATTAAACTGTGGGTCTCGAAAAAGTTTCTGAGAGTTGCAACAACCATTGAAAAACTAACTTAAATTAAACATTTATTATAGAACTATTGACATTATTATCCACTGCAAACTTAATTCTACCTTTTCTAATTGCCTCACTTTTTTCTGCATATGTAACTTGTAAACTATAAAAAAAAGTGAAGTACATTGTTATAATATATACGAACAATATACATTCGGAACAATCTTTGTGACAAATGCAAAAATGAAGAGATTTGTTCACATTGTTCTAATTGATATAAAATTGATATAATATTTGACACAGTATTTGAATTAAGACCCATGATCATGTTGGGCTGGTCTTTTTAGCAGGTAATTAGCATCTTGAAATTTAATCCTATTAAATCGATTTTAGTCGATCTACAAGTAGACCCGCATTTCCGTCTTTCAATGGACAGTATGTTCTTAGCTTTTCGTAGAGCGCTTCAGAACACCAAATTGTGATTAGTTGGACTAAATTCCGTTGAATTCTCATAGCAATCGATAGGAATAATGTATTCAGTGAGAGTTCCTCGAAACAGTCCTTTATGCATCACTCGCAGTTCCATAGTGCATAATCGTTCTGAAATCTTCACCTCCGTGGAGAAGTACTGTATACCATAAAAGAGTAGAAGATTTCAACTCCGAATTGCCACTGGGAAGATTATTATATCAACCAGCAATACATAGGTATATGCCGGTTAATGCACATTCATTATTATTTGTATTTCTGACCAGCAGAACTTGTCCATACATTCTCAGATCGATACAGTGGAAACTGCGGATCTCTTTCATCGCGATATTTAGGATGACTCAAATCACATAACATTCGTGGTGTTTTTAGATCATTAAAGATTAGATTTAAAAATTCTTTTTTGGTTAATCTTATTTCCAGTTCTGCTGTTTAGATGGTAGGCAGATCATCTAGCAAAACCTTGGGGAGGAATTCCTCTGATCTTATGACCTGAGAAACAGACTTTTCTATAACTATGGGTGGATCAATTAGAAGTGTTAAGACTTTTAGTTGTTGCTTGATTAACAATTAAGAAAGTACGGCAGTCATTTTTTGAAGGTAAAATTATTTTTTTCAGTCATTTGGTTAAAGAATTAAAGGAACAAAGGCTGTATCTTCCTTAAGTTCAAGGGAGGTAGAGGAACGGGAGGGGGGGGGAACCTTAACGAATAAATAAATAACAACAGCAGTACAATGAAATGCATTTCCTCCACTCAATTTTATTTCATATTTAGGGGAGGAAAGTTACATGAAAGTATGTAGCAAATTATGTATAGTGTTTCTCTATTGCTATCATATGTAACTAAGAAATATCTGAGCAAGATATATCACATGTATAAAAATTATGTTCTTGATGTTATGTAATAAATTGCTAAGAAATGATGAAAGTGATGTAAACTATATTACCAATTTATAAAAAAATTATCCTAAGCAAATCATTAGTCTACTATGAATTCATAGACTTTCGTGGGTAGAAGTAAATATCAAATCCAAATAGCGAAATTCTCATCAATTGTGAACTGGTCACGGACAAGTAATTTGGCTTCATAGAAACCTAATGAATGCATTTTTTGATAATTATGTAGATATCTACCGTGTTTGAATATTTAATTTAATATAACTAAAATCGACATTCGACGTTTCACCCTTTATGTCAAGGTCATCATCTGGAGCATAAAAATATACACAGAAAACAAGCTACACTACAATGGTTTGTTAAAGATACTGATCAACCGTTACAACAATTGTTGACCTAACCTCTGGTGGAAAAAAAAATTATACAACGCAAGAGCCCAATTATTAGTGTTATCTGTTGGTTGCAGAAATGCATTGGGCGTAACAACAAGTATCTATCTATATACATACATTAATATACTTGTTGTTAAGCCCAATGCATTTCTACAACCAACAGATAACACCAATAATAGGAGACTCTAGCGTTGATGTTTTTTTTTTCCCACCAGAGGTCAAGCCAACAATTGTTGTCGCGGTTGGTCAGTATCTTCAACAGACCAGTTTGATTGTGGCGTAGCTTGATTTCAATGTATAGTTGTATGTTCCAGATGATGACTTTGAAATAAAGGTCAAAACGTCGAATGTAGATTTTAGTTATATTAAACTAAAGTTTTTATTCAAAAACGGTAGTTGTCTCCATTCTGAATGCATTTTTTGAAAATGCATTCGGATCACCGTGTAAGTTAAAATAATGGAAACCTAATGAATATTCCTATCTGCAAACTGTGTATGTAGGAAGCCAAATAACGCTGATAAAACTAAATTCATATTATTTATAACTTGCGCTAGGATTTCAAATCTAACCTCGTATGAAAGAGTAAATATTAGTTTACCAATTTAGCAAATAAATGAATTTGGAAAGTTATTTAATGAATACTTACAGTCACAAAATATAATTAAGACTCAGGAGGAGGAGAAGGAGGAGGATTGTAATATGAACATGCTATTGGCTCTAAGTTAATTCCACAAACCTAGGAATTAGAAAAATAAATTTTGCAAGTTAGCTGAAGTTGTAAATCTGTAAAAGTCACTAATGATAACGCATATCAGCTTAAGAAGAAACCAGTTCCTCAAATTTCAACTATGTAAACAAAACTGGAAAGTTCAGTTAAAGTCACTATTACAAAATCTTATTGGGTGCAGTCAGTTGTTCCAAGTTAATGTTTGATAATAAAGATCTTTAAGAAACAAGAACAGTTCATGGTGTAATCGGAGAAATTCTGCATAAGAAAATATTTAGCAAAGGATTTATTTCTATCGAATTATAAAGAATTTTCTGTTTATTGCTCGTCTGCTTGACTTCCAACTACATTTCTTCATATGACAGAATTCGAATAACTCTAGGTAACGAACTATCTGTGTAACTGAGAAACCAATGATAGAGATGACTTCCGTACTTGTCACGTGGCTAGAAAATAATCTGAAATTAGGTTTTCATTGGTTTCATTATCTTTTATCGGAACGTTTGTTGATTATCTTCGAAATTGTGGCTTAAATTTTGTGTGATTGCGATTATTTTTTTTTTATTTTTTAACATTTTTTCGCTGAAGTGAATGATGTCATTATATCATTATTTTAAAATAGCTTTTTATTGACAAGCAGAATTTGAGTTTTATTATGTAACTCGTGTGGCTGGTCTCTTTATTTTCCTTCTGTACAGTTTGTGATCCTAGTTTTCCGGGTTTGTTTCCACTATATTTTACAAGCATCTTCGACGATGGTTTTGATGGTCCACTTTGATATTTTCAATGACATGTGTGTGTGTGTGTGTGTGTGTGTGTGTGTGTGTGTGTGTGTGTGTGTGTGTGTGTGTGTGTGTGTGTGTGTGTGTGTGTGTGTGTGTGTGTGTGTGTGTGTGTGTGTGTGTGTGTGTGTGTGTGTGTGTGTGTGTGTAGTAGCTGTCGGTTGGTAGTTTGTTAATGGTGTTAAAGATATTAATAATACATCTAGAATAAAAGCTGATTTCTGTTATATTCATCATTTATTAAGAATAATTCATTTAACGATATCTTCTTGCCAATTAATTTGCCGGTTCATATCGTGAGGAAGACAAAGTACAGCGGTTGCAGGGAGATCTTTCCAGGCTATGTGCAAATGGACATATCAACAGTAACTAATGCACAAAATGTAATGGTTATTTGTTTTACAAATAAAAATAAATAAATAAATAAATAAATAATATCTTACCCGGTGTGCCTCTATGAAAGGGTCGACTAATTCCTCCTCGTTCAAACAATATAGTCCTTCGGATCTCTCAATTATGCAGTCTTCGAATTTTTTTTTTTCCTTTTAAATAAACACGTATACAAATAATATATAGCAAGAGAAAATATATTTGTTATGCTTTAAATTTGCACACAATTTTAAAAATAATGATTATAGAGTTAGACAAGAATAATTAGAATAAACAACTTGTATTCGTTAAAAACATTACTTCTACGTCAAAACGCTGCTCAAAACGCTGCTCATTTATGATGGACATTGATATTGCATTCTAGAGAGAAATGTGTTTAGATTTTTATATCAGAAAAGTTTTTTTTGTGATTTGAAAAGAGAATTTTAAACCCCATTAAGAAGTATGTGGACAACTAATGATTGTTCGATAAAGAAAGAGGTTTGTATAAAAAACTGATAATACATTAATATTTTAAGATTCTGGATTTAATAACAAAAGGAAGATAAAATTGCCTGTAGCTTTTAATTTACTCGTGCAAAAATTACTCTGAATGTTCACCACTCTTCGAGATACCCCGCTAAAGAACAACAAAAATCAGCGCAACAAAATGACCATTAATCCCTTTCAATGTTGAAACCAGTTCCTGATATTTCTTTACCTCAACCCAGCTATTTGATGACTCGAAATATTTTTCTGTTCTTCCTTATCTTCCATCAGAAGTCAAGTTATTCAAATTCTAAAAATTTCTATTCTAAAAATTTTCCTCATAACTTTGCTTAATTAAAACTGACTCTGCCATTCAAGAAATGTATCTTCATGTTTAGAATTGAATATTATAACATGTGCTCCAGACCTCACCCCTTGGATTGAATAAATTATTATATACTTGTTGCTTGGAAGTATATCATCAATTCAGTATTTTCGAGAGATGCATCATATCGTCGTGATATTTCTGTAATCCCTTTGACAACGCCACCTCTTTTGCACTGATCCATTTTGGCTGGGGATGCGTATTTTCAGTCTGTTGAGTTGATACCAGGCTCTCGTTTTTCTACCCGCTCCACGCAATCTAATTTGACTATGTGGGTACGCTGATGTAGTAAAGCACATTAGTCCATGTAGGATAGTTACGTTATTGAACTCTGCCAATTACCAAATTCATATTCCTGAAAATAACGTAAATACTTACTAGCACATACGTTTAAGCTGAATTCATGGAGTGAGGAGAAATCGAGCGAACGCGGAGGATAACCAACCCAACGGAAAAACCATTCGAGACCGAGTAACTTCATACTGAAATAAAATTTATAAAAGAAAATAGGAACAGAAGATGAATAATATACGAAATACTGACCGCCATGACCACGATATACTGGTACATACCGAGAATTTCATCACACACACAAAAGGTGGCTTGTTTTACTCGTATGTTCGACCATATTTAGCCTTTCTTCTATATCTTGCCAGTTTTTGTTCATTCTCAATATTTTTATTTTTTCCAATAAAATTTGATACACACACACACACACACACACACACACACACACACACACACACACACACACACACACACACACACACACACACACACACACACACACACACACACACACACACACACAATGTTCAACGCTTTCAAATGAAATAACGATGTTAAAATGTTAATTAACCTATCATCAAGCTGTTAGAAGGTCTAACCACTTCTGTAACCAGTTATCACATTTTATGCTTAATGATATTCGGATATTTCTCGTAACTTGTTTCTTCTTTGTTACTTTTTATGCCATCGAGTAACTACAGCCGGTCATGTCCTTGCAGCAAACGCTGCTATTATTAGTGAAAAAAAGAAAAATCTTTACCTCGCTAAGAGTATCAGCACAGCGGCAATCTTTGTATATATCTTCACTGCAGAAGAATTCGGCAAACTTCTCTGGATCATGAGTGGGTGGTAATCCAGCTTCAACTATGCACCGTTCATATGAATCGAAGAGCTGAAAACATGAAATAAATATACTTAAACATAACAAGCGATAAATGAAAATTTACAAACAACTACAAAAATAACTCAGATTTTACTACAAATCCCATCTTGACATTTATTCATTTTCACGTAATCGAAAATGCACTGCACCGTTAAATAAAAATAATAATAATAAAATAAAAAATCCATTATTAATTGTAAATCATTATAAGCTTAGCTTGCTGATCTCCCTTTATTTTTCTTCCTAAGTTGAGGAATCTTCTGCTTCATGCATGCATAGAAGAGGTCAGTTGGAACAAGATCTGTGATGTTGTAAACTACACAAGGAATAAGAAAGTTGTTGGATTTAAATTTCGATATTCTTCGTTGTAAGCTCATTCTGCAGTAACACATTTTTGTCCATGGTTTCTTCCTATGGGAGAAACATTTATTGAAATTCGCTTTTCTGTTGTCCAAAAGTATCTTCGTCAAATTTCCTTTAATCACCTGGACGTTAAAACTACTGTCTTTAAGAATTAAGTTCTTCTCAGGAGAATAAAAGTTACAAGGCTTGATGTTTTGGGGAAATCTGTTTTGCAACAAGCGCTGAGGTCTCCGGTGAATTTTAGTCGAATTAAACTCGAATTTTCGATCTCTTCTATAGTGCATGAAATTAATGGTTACTTGTAAATTAGCTGCGCACTACTTTTCACAGATCGTTTCATGATGGTCAAACTGACGAATAAAAGATGCCCATGTAGTTTAGAGCCCGAATTCGATTAAGGTTCGTCTTCTTTATATACGCCAAAACAACTCAAAGATGTTTTCAAAACAAATACGCAGTTTCTGAGCATATATGAATCTGCTGCTGTGTGTTTCGCTGGTTTTGAGCCTGAATCACCTAATTGTGCTCTATTTTATCAAGGAATATCTCCAGTATAAAAATCGAATTATCGCCTTCTGTTTTTATGTTATGCATACATTTGAACACATACGTTTTCGAAGAAGTTAAATCCAGTCTTCTGTTTATCGCTTTGTTCCTAAAACTAACAGGGACACGTAATACGGAAGCGGCAAGATTCTCTACGGGATCAGTTTATATAGGTAAAATCACAAAACGTCTATTATCTATTTTCACATTTAATGAATGTGAATGTTCCTAATTCCCTTTGTTCTCAGTTTAGAAAGCCGTTTATATTTTGGGGTTTACCACTGAGTTTCATAATATTAGGATTCGAACTGCGGATATTTGCGAACCAAATGTGTTACACCATTTTTTAATGAATCAATGAAATTGATAAATGATTTACTTTATTATGACGTTGCCATTTCCAGAAGTGAAGAACAGAGTTGCTGTCTGTTTGAGTTTTAACTTCATATAAAATTTATTACTTTTATTATTATTAGAGATGTAGTTTTAGCAGCAAGCATGCTATTTCGATGATTATATATTTTAAGTTATAAAGTAGATCTTTTTTGTTGAGGATTAAAATTAATATTGTATCAATGTATTCCTTTCTTCAACCCGAAACAAACTGACGTCAAAATTATATGTGTTAAGTAATAAGTAAGCTATAAGTTATTTTTCAAAGTTCGAAGTATACACTGGTCAACCACGCGAGGGGGAGAACAATGGAAGTCGCCATTTTAGCAGTCACACCAGGATCGCCAAAACTAGAAATATGAAGTGCTACAAATACCAGGAAGACCTAACGAGGGAAGAAAACCACATAACATGGAGGAACTGCAGAGGGAAATATGCATTTTCTATGTTCAGGATTGTCCGAGACCACTTGGTAGCGAAAATCGAATGCGAAACGTGACGAGTGGAAGTGTCTGCATTGTAGAGAAAATAAAATAATGTTGCCTTCAATGGCAAACGGGAAATAGCCACCACAGAAACAACCGCAGGCGGTAAACAGCTAAAGCGGCAATCAACAGCAGAGGAAATGAAAAACAAGGTACAATAACGCAAACTCAGGTGAGCCTGCTTTGATTGTATTACTAGATAACATACTCCAAAACCTAAACGACAGTTTTTAATCAGTTAATCAATTTTTTGGAGAACTAGTTGAAAAAAAACACTCAAAAATTACCAAAAAATTAAGCAAATATGAGGAATTTATAAAATTTAATAACTCGGTAGAAGACCGTTAGAGAAATTAAAATAAACGTTAAAGAGCTAACGAAAAGACAGCATAACTTAATTAACGAGGCAACGGAATTACGAACTCCTAAACTAACAGCATTATAAATAAGATCTCATCATTTTTATAGTGCTTTATCATGAACTTTAATATGAACATTTAAAAGACGCAGTAATCCAATTCATCCAGAAAATTGGCGCACTCAGACAATCAAAAGATATCCAGTCGGTAAAGTGATTACCTCAAAAAAGGAAAAGAGGTTTTGCTCAACCTCTAACCGCCTCCGTCGTGATGAGACTCACTACAAAACAAAAGTTAACCTCATAAAAGCTAGAATGATTAAAAAACCAGTAGTCAAGGATCTGAATGGGACTCACGACAATACCCCAATATATTTGTCCCAATGCTTAACAACATATTATCAGAAACTATTCTACCATACGAGGATAGTAAAAAGAAAAAACAAAACAATTTATATGGATAAGAGACAGCAAAATATTCCTTAGAAAAATACAAGATGCTAATCCAATCCAAATGAAATCCATAGAAGACCTCAACAGACTGCCATATTAAAAGGATCACTGATGAGTCGTAATGCAGGGAACAACACATCAACCTACATGAACCCAGATAACCAAGCAGATGTAATCACTCCCGAACATGACAATTTCCCCATTCTAAACTCGATAACAGATTGGAAACAAGTGACTACCTCCAAAAAAAGGACTATCTGCTCTCCATATCAACATCAGGAGCATTCAAAAATAATGGCTGACCCTACAAGCTTATCTGAAAGACGACATAAACAACAAAATATTTTAATACTAACAGAAGTATCCAGAACAAAAGAAGAGGCAACCATCGACAAAATGCAAACAACACTACACAAACACTGCAAACAAAACTAAACGAGGGGATGGTATAGTAATATTTACCTAACATTTATATTAAAATGATAAGTAAATTAAAATGTTAGGTTATACCAGTGAGAAGTAATAGAAATAAACTATAAATTAGAATTCGCAGAAAACATTGTATCGAAGTTAAAAATATTAATTAAGAAAATTCCTTGATATACAGACAAAAAATACTGTTGTTGGCGATGATGGGAGATAGATGGTGTTGATGGTGGTAGTAGTAGTAGTAGTAGTAGTAGTATCGTAGTTGGAGAATTAAGTAGTAGTGAGGATGAGGTGTATTTAGCGAAGTAGGCTGGAGTGCCCTCCCACGATGAGTACTTGGACTCTCTGGAGGTGTCACGCAATAATAATAATAATAATAATAATAATAATAATAATAATAATAATAATAATAATAATAATAATAATAATAATAATAATAATAATAATAATAATAATTATAATAATAATAATAATACCAAAATACAGACCATTCAATTTAAGCACAACAAAATTTCTAGCTGAATCAAGCATTGAATTCTAACAGAATTTCTGCCACAGAAGAAGGCGCTTCAGAACTCAGAATAACTGATAATAATAGGTGACATGAATATAAACATTGCAAACTGCCATATTAAAAGGATCATATAACCCCATCCATACAGTCGCATAACACGAGAAGAGGTAGTGGAAAATATAATCACCTCGTCCCGTATTGATGACATGAATATATGGGTCCCTCCAAACAGATATACGCCAGTAGTCATAACGTGCAAACTGGCAGACCATTATGTCACGGCATTACAGTTACATACTCATACAGAACCTTCAAAACTCACTGAGACTACATAACAGTATAATAGCATCCAAACCGAAACTATAGTAAACGACGAAATCCGAAATTCTGACTGATGCAGATAGCATCTTTAGACTCTGCTGACGCTATATATAATAATCTTATACTCACATGAATAAAATATATAACAAAGCATTAACAAAAACAAAAATACCTCCCCAAACGAAACAAAATCCATGGATAACAGATAACATTCTAATAGCCATAAAAAGACAACATACCCTACGGAAACATTTTAAGAAGTCACCGAATAATACTCTTTATTAGCCGAATACAAAAGAAAACGGAATCTTTTAACACAGATTAGAACTGCAAAAAGAAACAATTATAGAAACAAATTTTCAACAGCTCAGAACGAAATAAAGGAAACTTAGCTCTGATCAACGAAATAAAGGAAACTTAGCTCTGATCAACGAAATGCTGGACAATACACACAGAACCACTGCCTCAGAAACAATAAAACACAGCTTTGTTTCTAGTCCCACATCTTTCAAACAGTTGACAAACAACTTTAATTAGCACTTCGCAAACACTGCCCAAAAACTACACGAAATATTCTCCACTATGACCATCAAGAACTCAGTCAATGTGGTTCTCCACAATAACAAAAGAAAAACTGTCACTTGCAATTAAACAACATAACGCTAACAAAGGACCAGAAGTAGACGGATTCAGAACAAAAGACAAAAAACACTCAAGTAACCTATGTCCAGTCATACTAAAACTGTTAAATAAAATCTTTGAATGGGGCACATACCCGAAACACTAAAGATTGCATTAATCACTGCCATACACAAACATGGAAAAAGAACCATTATAAGTAATTACAGAGCCATCGCCGCCTTGTCTGTAATCAACCAAATCATGTGCATTGCATAATATAAACTCTCTACACACGTTGAAAAATTTCAAATCATACCCAAAACACAATATGGCTTTCAAAAAATAATAAGGAACATCAACACTCCTGGACGATTTCACAGACTTTCTACATTGGATAAAAACAGAATAGTATTAGTCGTTTTTATTGAGCTAACAAAAGCAATCGACACCTTATCGCACAAAACCTGGTTGAACAAACTAACACAAATCGGAATCCGAGGTCGTCTAAACCAGTGGACGACCTCGGATTCCGTTACATGAAAAACAGAAAGCACATCACACGTATAGGATCAGCACACAGGAGAGAGGTTCCAGTAAGGTGTGAAGTACAAGGAAGTGTTCTATCTCGCATTCTGTTTAACATATACACACACGACATAAGCCAACTTCCCCTAAAAACGTAAAATCTTTCAATACGCAGAGGTGTCGTCTGCGTATTGGAATGGATACTGTTGTGAATACTATGGCCGTGTCGGCCATAGTATTCACAACAGTATCCATTCACAACAACGCAAATATCGCTTCCACAAATATGCAAGACATCAATGAAATCACTAATTGGCTAAATGAAACGCATATATATAAATCCTGAAAAAAAAAAAAAACTAATTATATTCAAAATCTCCCAGACCATACCCATAGAAACTAAAATCTCACTATCCAACATCCATCCTGCTGTACACAAAGCGCTGATCCTGAATCCACAACCATCACATAGTTGAAAAAAACAGGTTATCTCTGACTTCACTTCGATGCTGATCAAATTTGGAATAGCCATACAAAGTAGCAACATAACAAACTCAGGACAATAGCAAGCAAACTCTTCTTCTTCTTCGCGTTATTCCCGCTTCCTATGCAGGGTCCACGTGTTACTTAGATGCGACTTCTTGTTAGTACTACTCCCAACCGACCCGTCGCCTGGTCTGCCGCTGGGTGGGGGGATATATTTTTTGACTGTAGAGGCGTATGTTCACGGGGGCGGTTTGCCTGCTTGCGGGATGAAAAACGCCTGATAAACTGGCGGAAAAAACCCTACTGACCGCGCCCAAGACTGGCTAACTTGGCTATGCCTGAGGAAGATCCTCAAATTCCTCACGTCTAGAACGGGAATCGAACCTGGGACACTCCTTCCCTAGGCATATGGTTGCGAAGCGCAAAGCCACTAGGCTAACCGCGCGGTCATAATAGCAAGCAAACTATATTAATTAAAAGATATTGCTCCGACACACACGAAAATCCTGATCTATAAAGTATTATGTGAAAACATTTTAAGATATGCAATTACATCATACTCATTCTGCGAAGGCTACAAACGTAAAAGATTACAATCGCTGCAAAATAAAATGGTAAAACTGATATTATGGGAACAAAGAGAACATCCGACACTTACATGGGAAGCAAGGACACACCACAAAATATTTAAGGTGAAACACTTATGCCACGCCATGCTAAAACATTACTTCAGTCTGACCAACAGAGTAACCACAACAAAATATCAGATAGCAAGACCACAGTCAAACTACATAACATACTAATATAATAATCACTACGGAGAAGCCACCCGAAACTTCTACATACCTGACATGATAAACAAACTGCCATTCGACGACAGAAATGTAGGAACCCAAAGAGAGCTGAAACAGGCGCTATATGAATATTACAGCGAGACTGTAATTTCTCTCTCTCTCTCTCTCTCTTTCACACACACACACACACACACATAAACTCCTCTCAAACACCATTACAAGGACAAAAACATGACATATCAAAATCCAAACACCCCTTTATATATATATATATATATATAGAAAGTATTTTACCTTGGGTATAACAATGTTAAAGATACCAAGTTATTTTAAACCTGGTTTTACTTGATTTCCCAAGTAAGCAAACAGAAATCAAGTCAAGTTTGCACCTGCAAATGTTTCAAGTCTAGCTGACCCTGCACGTAGTGCAAGACCAAGGCAACTCATGGTAAAAGTAGAATAATCTCTGTAGAATAACATCTCCTGGACAGGTATGATGCTTTGTATTAAAGGCAAGGGGCCACTACCCAGACCGGTTTCGACCTTTATTGAGGTGTATAAAGACCTCTCCATAAATTAGGACGATCCCTAGACCAACACAGCGTTGTTCCACTCAGTGACAGGCTCACCCCGTCACCGAGAAGAACTTCTCTGCGTTGGCTCTACCCAGTGGCAGGCTCACCCCACCACCAGCCACAGCCATAATCTCAGCGGTGGCCGTACTCAGAGACAGGCAAAGGCCTATCCCCAAGCATAGCTTCTCAAAGCCAGTCACCCACTAGTTGCGACCCCTATCGAGGTCTCATCAGTGGGAGCCAGGCTATAAATACCAAGATTTTAGTAATACAGGGCTTATAAGTATTTTACCAGAAAAAGTAACCATAAGTTGTTATAACTTTATTAAATAAAACTCTCAGGAGGAGATATAAATGTAGAAAGTATTTCACCTTGGATGTAATAAATGTTAAAGATACCAAGCGATTTTAAACCTGGTTTTCTTCATTTCCCAAATAAGCAAAGTAGTGCAAGACCAAGGCAACTCATGGTAAAAGTAGAATAAGCTCTGATCACTAATTTTAATATTCACCCTTCATGCAAAGCACATCTCGTGGAGGAGATGTATGATGCTTTGTATTAAAGGCAAGAACACGAATTTTACCGGAATTTTACCAGAACAAGTTACCTTATGGTAACTTGTTCTGGTAAAATACTTATAAGCTCTGTATTACTAAAATCTTGGTATTTCTAACCTGGCTCCCACTGATGAGACCTCGATAAAGGTTTCGACCTTTATCGAGGTCTCATCTCTGGGTAGTGGCCCGTTGCCTTTAATACAAAGCATCATACGACTTCCAGGAGATGTGCTTTCATTAAGCGTAAATATTAAGATTAATGATCAGTTTATTCTACTTTTACCATGAGTTGCCTTGGTCTTGCACTACGCGTGCAGGGTTAGCTAGACTTGCAATACATGCAGGCGCAAACTTGACTTGTTTGTCTGTTTATATATATATATTTGTGTGTGTGTGTGTGTGTGTGTGTGTGTGTGTGTGTGTGTGTGTGTGTGTGTGTGTGTGTGTGTGTGTGTGTGTGTGTGTGTGTGTGTGTGTGTGTGTGTGTGTGTGTGTGTGTGTGTGTGTGTGTGTGTGTGTGTGTGTGACGAAGCACATACATATAAACAGTTAAATCTAGACATGGTTTACGCCGGATATGGAAACAAAAACACGAAAGCTCGATTTGAAAATAGCATTGTGAAAAAGTGAAATGAATGCATTCAGCATTCCTATTGCATGTTAACAGAAAAGAAACTGACAATGTAAATTGTAAATCAAAATAGGAATTCTGAATAATTAAATTGAAATTGAAAAAAATATATATTATTAATATTACTGACTAAAAAAAATCATTTTTAAAAGTGAAATGATTGCATTCAGCAGTCTCTACTGATGCAAAAAAAAAAAAAAAAAATATATATATATATATATATATAATTTATGAATTAAAATGAACTGCCAATTGAAATATAAATATGTAAATAATAAAATTTAGGATAAAATTATTTTACGACCAATATCGTTAATAGGAAAATTATCTCTCTCTTAACACATTAAATAATCATCGAATATATGTATATGAAAAAAACTGTAAAATGCATGGTCAGTACTATTATTTATATATTTAAATAAGATATTTTCTTCAAATAATTTTAATTATTGAATATTTGTATTCAATATTTACAGTGAAGAAAAATGTAAAAGAAATACTTCAGTTATGTGTTTGCAAATGTTAAGTATATGTAAAGTGGATAGTAAACCTTGTCAAAAAAAAAAAATAATAAATAAATTACTTTCATTCCTTTACTTTATGTAAGGTACACACACACATCCACACACAAACACACAAATATTCTCAAACATACTTAATTATTCAAATAATATTAATAGTCTTTTATAAAACTTATTTGAATGAACCAAAAAATTAAGTATTTATTGAATAAAATATAATAAATTAACTTAAATTAGTATTAAATAATTAATTTAATATTAATGTTAAAATTACTAAATGTAATGTAATAATATTATCAGGTAAATATTACTATTGCTATATTTAATGTAATGATCTTGTTATATAAAACATCGATGTTGCTATGCATAATATAATAATATTCCGATGTAAAATAGGAAAATAGAATGTCATAAAACATTAATATTACTAAAAATGTTTGTAAATAATAAATTTACTTTTAGTCTATGACTGTACAAAATAGTAGGAATATTATATTATAATTGTAAATGTAAATATATATAATATTAGGAATATATAATAGTAAGAATATAATATTTTAATTGTAAATATAAATACAGTAAAGAAAAAAATGTGAACTGCGACGTATATTTTTAACTAACTTTTGTAACAGTGATTTATATATTGTCAATTATCACTAATTATTATTAATATTAGAAACACATGAATTGGCGTTATGCAAATTATAGTGATATTATTCAAACTTTGTACAGAACAAAAAGTAGTAAAATTCAGTATTGTTATCTAAAAAAAATGTATCAATTCTATTTACTGTAATAGAAGTTCGCGCGGTTAGTCTAGTGGTTATGCGCTTCGCAACCATATTCCCGAGAAAGGAGTGTCCTGGGTTCGTTTCTCGTCGCCGACGTGAGCAGCTTAAGGATCTTTATCAGCCATAACCAAGTTAGCTGGGAGTGGCACAGCAAGGTTTTTCTCCCCAGTTTATCTGGGTTTTATCCTCCTACAAGCAGGGAAACCGGCCCCGTGAACACACGGATTACACTAAGCAATACTTAAGATGAGCCATAGGCCTGATTCGTCAGCCATGCCGGTCCCGATACAGTAAATAAATAAACTGTAACAGAAAGGTACTCAGCAGTCAAACTATTTATTAAGGTATTTAAAAACCGTGTAACTACCCAGGAAGCCCCAATAGCATTGTTATTGATAGTTATTATAAATTATTAACTAAACAAGCACACGTAATAATAAGTTTTAATAAGTAAATATTTCATCCTAAGTATCTTAGAACATCGTCAGTACAGTTAATTCAAACAATACTAGGAATAACATACAGTTAGGGCATGATTACAATGGAATCCTAATATGCGTGCAGTAGCGTGTTATAGAATTAAATTAAAATATATCTGGAGGAAATAAAAAAAGATTACATTAAAATAAGATAACATATATAAAAAATGATTTTACACCATTTACTATGACAATTTCCCATCCTTTAGGAATAGCAAGGACGTCATTGCGGTTTAGATTTGGTATATGAAGAACGGCTTCTGCACTTTCTTTACATAAACGTTCATGTTTATATAAAGATATATGTAGACGTTTGGTCTTTTCCCAATGGATCCTATGGTTGGGATTTTCAACTCTGTGTTGTGCGAGGTCAGATTTCTGCGGTTTGATAAGACGGATATGGTCTTGATGTCCCGAAATGCGTTTATAAACAGATCTACCTGTCTGTCCATAGTAAAACAATTTACAGGAGCATGGAACCTCGTACACGCCAGGAAGCATCAGATGTGAGAGATTGTCTTTAGGAGAAGGTAATAAGTTATAGATCTGGTTGAATGAAGAAAATTATGAAGAAATACAAACTTGCTACTACCTACAAACCATTCAACCAGATTTAAACTTGTTACCTTCTCCTAAAGACAAACTCTCACCTCTGATGATACCATCAACGCCATCTACCGCTCATCATCACCAACAACAGTATTTTTTTTCTTTGTTTATTTCATTTCATTTCATTTTATTTTGTTTGTAAATTGCGTGTGTTCTGAAGGCCGATTTATCTGTACACAGGATGAAAAACCCGAGTTTTCGGGAGAAAAATCCCTGTTGCTCGTATAAGATCGGGCTTCAAAGTGTGAAGAACTCCCCTTCAATATAAGCCTATTCGTATTTCGCTATATAAACAAATGAATATAAAAATAACACTAAAGCAGATTGTTCTTGGTGCTCATGTTAAGTTATCTGGTAAATAGCATGATTTTGTATTAAGGTAATTTATTATATCGCAAATAACTATTAACCGTCCAATAATTCTTAAAACACGAATATGAGTATTATTACAAGAATATTATATTACCTCATTTACATGAATGTGATCCTATTCGGGTTCCAAATTACCTCTGGGAGATAAAATAATTTCATCTCTCGAAATGTGTAATCTATGTAATACATCACAAATCTTGACAAACTGAAGCCTTTAAGGCTTTATGTTTTGTATTACACTTATGCAAAACACAAGAGTGCATTTATGAAGATTATTAGTCATTGACATGGAACTGCTACGTATTCAACAGAGGTTTTTGCACTCTTAGGTTTCTCCCAACTTCTCTAAAGCTGAAAACTTTCAAACCTTTCCAGCTTTCTAAAAAAAGTTGGATACAGCTGGCCAGTGGAGCAAGCCAAGGCAGCTCCTATCCTTGTTTAGTCTCATTAATGCTCTAGTAAATTTTAAAACGTTTGTTTCATTTATTAGATTTTGAAATGATAGATATTTAATATCCTCCCTATATATATATATATATATATATATATATATATATATATATATATATATATATATATATATAATATATATATATATATATATATATTTATATATATATATATATATATATATATATATATATATATATATATATATATATATATATATAATATATATATATATATATATATATTTCACTTTGCCACGAGTTGTCCTGGTCCTGCACTACCTGTGGGATCAGTTAGACTTGCATCAATTGCAGGCGCAAACTTGACTTTTAGTCTGTTTGCTTACTTGGGAAATGGAGTAAAACCAGGTTTAAAATTGCTTGGTATCTTTAACATATTTAATATATATATTTATATATATATATATATATATATAAATATATATATAAGGAACCATGCGGAGTTTAGTACGTATGTAATCAGTATCTTCAGAAAATTTAATGTGGCAGTTTACATAATGGTACAGGTATCTAGTGTGTGTGTGTGTGTGTGTGTGTGTGTATTAACAAATGTATTTTGGAGCAATGACAATTAGAGCACTAATAATGTTTTTCTTTGTATATGCAGCTTTATTTCAGCTTATATAAGCAGTAATAAAAGCAGTGATATAAGCAGTAATATTGTGAATGAGGAATACAAAAAGGTATGAGATTAATGTTAAAGGCGAACTTTTCAGAGGACATGCAGAGACCAAATGGAATGTAGACAGTCACTTTAAAACAGAATGCTAGTTGTTTATTCAGGAGGTGACTCAAAGCATCATGGGATAGCTGTGATACTGAAGACAGTTCTAGCAAGAGCCCTTCGTGCTTATAATCCCGGTTAGTGACAGGATACGTTGTAATAGATTTAAGGCTCATCCTACCAATATGTCAGTCATGGACGTTTATGTTCCCTACAGAGATGGCCTGATGAAGACAGTGAGGAATTCTAGAAAAACCTATACACTGTTTTGGACTGCCTACCAAGAAGAGATGTACTTTACGTCTTAGGGGACTTTAATGCAAAAGTGGGAAAGAACATGGAAGTAAGGCTTGCTTGTGACATATTTGTTCTGGATGAACGTAACGCCAGTGGTGAAAGACTGTTGTAATTTTCCCATGCTAACATATTAGCATGGTTAAATATGTCTAACCTATACTTGAACATATAAGACATCCAAACTATACTTGTACATCTAAGACTGATAGGTTAAGGCACCAGATTGATTGCATCCTGGCTCTCCAAAGGTGGAAGACAAGCATCTCTGATTTGCATACCTGTCCTGGAGTAGATCGAGGTACAAATCATCAGCTAGTAAAAGCCAAAGTAAGACTGATTCCAAAACCTTCCAAGTCAGGCATGTCTCAATAGACAGGATGTTGGGGTTAGCTCTAGTGGGTTCACAGGAGAACTCCAATTCGGATGAATGACCTTTTAGAGACTGGTCAGGGGAACTCGCTTGAAATGCTTTGGGAAGGATGAAAGGTTATAATACAGGATACTACCAAGACATTTCGTAAATAGAAGATCAGGAGATACATGGATATCAAATTCAGCATCGGATCTAATGAAAAGAAGGAGATTAGAGAAATAAACACGCAGAGACTGAAGAATATAAGATTATAAGAATATAAGAGATATAAGAAGTCAGAAGAACCATCAGACAGGAAAAGGAAAATGTTTATTCCAATATTTATTTATTAATCGTATGACATTCTACATGCAGTTATAAAGGAACATAAGTCAAAATAAATATGTAAAATGTAAGTGACAAATAATTAGAATAAAACAAAGACACTTATACCTTCAGCAACCAAAACACTTAAAGTTAAGATCAAGTTGTCTGATCCAGTCTATCACAGGCGTCATCGCCTGAAAGAAGTCGTTTCTTTGACCGGTGTATGCACGAACACTGCACTCAGTAGAAATGTGGCGGATTGATTGATTCGGGTGCCCGCAGTCACATTTCGGTGAGGGAATTTTACCCCACTTGTACAGAGAGCTTGCACATCTTCCATGTCCGGTGCGAATCCTGTTCACTGTTATCCATGTCGTTCGGCTGACTTGTATACCCGGGATGTTGAGACAATGCCTATCAAACCAAGTTTGGAGTTGGGCATTGGTATTTATGCTCTAGGTTCGTTTCTATTGTTCTATGGTATTGGAGTTGGTCGTTCTTAGAGAGGGAGCTTTAGTTTCACACAGAGAGGGATGCTTTCTTGAATTCAGTCTGCTGAGCTGTAGCTCTAATATGTCGTTGTGTATAGGCAATTCAGTATTTCTGAATACTTTATCATATTCTTGTAGTAGAGCATCGCGTCTCCGTAGGTTTGGTAGTATTATGTTACTCAGCATTGGAATCCAGAAAACAGGAGTTGATTTTATGGTTCCTTCCAGTGATAAGTCGCATTGTGGTATTATGCTGGTGGTAAATTAGTTTGGTATAGCGGCTATTGAGCCAAACTGGAGCGCAATACTCTGCCACCGTAAAACCCTGTCCGAGTGCGGATGTTCTTAATGTGATTGCTGCTACACCCAAAAGAAGTGCCGCATTATTTCTGGATGATGTTGATTCTAGTTCTTTTATTCCAATAAATGTGAATATATAGAGTTCGGGATGAGGGGACAAGTATAAAAGGGTGCGTCATTTAATTTCTGACCTAAAGCAGAAGTGTAAGTCTAAATTGAATGTCATGGAAGACAACAATGGCGCAGTACTAACAGAACTGGAAATCAAAAACAGATGAAAGAATACCCGCTGGGAAGTGTAAAGTAAACAAGATAATTAAAATTTGATGGAGTCCTGTCAAGAAGAATTTTTCTATTTGGAACCTCCTCCATTTTGGCAAGAAGTTGAAAGAGCAGTTAAGCAGCTTACAAAAAAAAAATAAAAATAAGAAGACGGAGTTCCAGCAGAATCAATTAAAGCCACAGGAAATAGAGGGATAACAGTGTTGCCTACATTGATTACAAGAATATGGAAGACTTCAATATGGGCTTGATAGTTTAATCCAATTAAAGCCAATGCATGAAGTTAGATATGAAGGATTACAAGCACTATAAGAACTGTTTGTCTACTCTCTCATGTAAACAAGCTTTTATTAAAGGCCATTCTAAATAGGATGGAGGCGAAAGTTGATTCACAGATGCCTGAAGAACAAACAGGATTTACGAAAAGTAAGGGTACCAGAAATCAGACACTTTGCCTTATAACAGATCATAGAAAAGTATAAAGAATTAGATCCCCTGTGGTACTACATTTCATAGACTACTCTAAAGCTTTGACTATGTCTAGCATGTGAAACTTTGGGAAGCACTGAAAATATTCGGTGTCCTCAGTACACCATCACGTTCATAGCTAACTTGTACACTGAGCAAGAATCCACGGTGAAGATAGGTGTTGTATTAACCGATTGCCTTTAGGTTGGAAAGGGAGTTAGAAAGTATATGTCTACTTTCTTACTTGTCTGTTTAGTGTCTATGCCTGCAGGTCATCATGCCTGCAGAACTGGATGAGC
The DNA here is from genome assembly GCF_054136105.1 of Typopeltis vanoorti. Classification (NCBI taxonomy): domain Eukaryota; kingdom Metazoa; phylum Arthropoda; class Arachnida; order Uropygi; family Thelyphonidae; genus Typopeltis; species Typopeltis vanoorti. The sequence continues at coordinate 124,066,107 of NC_143549.1, forward strand.
TTAGGACAGAGATTAGGATACGTAGTAGATTGCTCAGTAATCTGAGCTACACTGATTATACCGTACTCCTCTGTAATGACAAGAAAGAAATAGGAACATTCTTGACATTTAATGAGAATAAGATCAGAGGACTTCATCTCAATCCTAGCAAGTTAATTTTATGGTTCTCAGAGGAAATGCATAAAGGCAAGCATCAAAAACATCAAAAGATTAGAAATGACTAAAACAACGGTCAGAGACTTGTTTAAAATCTGGAAAGATGGATTTATCTCCGGGGAAAAAAGTTCAGGATTTTGGATTCAGCTGTTTTCCCAAAAGCGACTTATGTTTGTGAAACTTTGAACCTAAAGAGGTCTGACAGGAAAAGGATAGCTGCTTTTGAGATGTGGTGTTACAGAATGCTGTTGAGGATATCATATACTGAACGGCAGACAAATTGATGGGTGCTAGAAAGGTTCGGTAGAACTTTAACGCCCCTTATGAATATTGACAGAAGAAAGTTGAAATACTTTGGACACATTCTAAGAATGGAAGAAAGACTTCTAAAAACAGTAATTGACGGTCCTTTTCATCCTACAAAAGGAGCAAGGGGTAGACCATCAATGAGATGGATGGATGATGTGTCTTGAATGACTGCTCTTCAGAGAGTTAAAGTCTCCAGAAAATCATACAATAGGAACGTCTGGCTAGGACTGGCACTTTACTGAGCATCTGGATGACCGTACAACATCTGATAATGTCCAAGGAATAAATGGATATACGAGTATAAGCAGTGCATAAGTATGTAGTTCTGTGTGTATGTTTTGTAGTTTTGTATGAATTTAGAAGTGTGTATCACTTTTAAATTACAAAAAAATGAAATGGGACTTCTAGTATTTATTAAAAATTATCTTTTGTTCTATCCAGAAGCAGAAGGCCACCCAAAATGTATTTATGATTCAGTTTGAATAATTCAATTTACAGCGTGTAACTAATTCTGATAACCGTGTTTAAAAGCATATGCCGTAAATATTAATATACTTATTCATGGAAATGTTTATTAAACAGTTTTTATCGCGCTTTATCATTCTTTATTTGAAAATATAGTACGATATGGTATAGAACTCTAATCTCCTCTTTATAACACATTATGAACTTAATACTATTAGAAATATCGAAGAAAGCAAACATACCGTGTGATTGTAGAAATCATCCAAGCACTTTAATACTTCGATGAGGACCTCTTTAGTAAGGGCTGAAAAAGCAGAAAAAATAAAATCTTCATCACGAATATAGTGCGACCTTCATTTATATCTCTGAAATTCCACTTTTAAAATTGATTTATATTGTAAGTGAGCAGACAATGAAAGCATATTATATCATTTGCTCCCAGGGTTTCAAGCAAAATAAGGTTTCCAGCGCATAAATGAGTAATGGTGAGTTATCTGACTCCATACTAATTCCCATATTATTATTATTATTATTATTATCATTATTACATACAGGAACCTTCATGCAGTCTGTAAACTCATCGCGGGAGACCACTTTTCAACACATTAAATAACAATTATCAATACACATACAATATTTGTCATATTTTTCCTTGAAATCATTCACCTACAAAACACACATACAAATAATTGACAATCTATTCCAATCACAGCAACTCTCCAAGAAAAAAATCTAATTATTGTTTATCCACACTCTTACTCATTTTTCCATGGCTGATCTGTAGTTTTTCTCATGTTATTTATGTACTGAAATAGTTTCATTCACATCAATTCTGTAAATCCCCTAAGCAACTTACTGTTTCCCGATAATAAGCAACTTATTATTTCTCGATCATATCCCTGCTTATCCACTATCCTATACAACCCACAAATCTTCAGTCTCTCCTCAAATGGAGCATCACTGCTGCAACCATCTCTGTTATTACTCGCCTCTTAATCCGATGTATCACATCTACATCTCTAAGAAATCCAGACGACCAAATCGATCTGTGCGCAGTAATTAAAAGAGATCTTATCAAAGCCTTAGAAAGTAGAGTAATAACATGTTTATCTCTGCATGTCAAAGTGATCTTCAATATTTATCATGTCACGGTTTTAGACACTTTTGCAATATGCCATCCGAATTTCAACTTCGTATCCACCAAGTTCCTGGAAAATTCCATCAATATGGTACAAGGCTAGTAATCCCTTCACTACAATACCTTACACTTTGCCACATTATATTGTCATCCATTTTTTTTTGCACATACTTCCAATCTGTTTAAATCATCCTACCTCTACCTAATTTTGCATCACCTGCAAACAACTGAATATTTCTCCTCAAATATTTCATATATCATTAATAAACAAACTAAATAGAAGTGGTCAAAGTACATAGCCCTGTCGCAAACCACTAATAATCACACTCATTCCACAGGACTGTTCACCTGCATAAACTACTGTATGGCATCTCTCCATCAGCCAATAACTTATTCACCTCGCCAGCTTCATATACATATTCATTTGAAGTAACTTCTGCATCAGGATTTCATGCCGTTAGGGGCGAATGCTGGTCTTGAAATTCACGCTTGCTCTTGTTATCATTCAGATAGTGAGAGGTGATTGAAGTCTGATTAGCGGAATAATGGATTACTAACCATTTAAAACTATATATTTAGAAATTTATGTACATTTAATCATACAAATACAACATTTATTTCACAAATAATATTCTTTTTCAATTTAGCTACTTGAATACAAATTCTATCCTACAGTTCTTTATGAAGTGGTCAATAACTTCGTCATAAAACGTTGGTTGTAACTTAATTTTATCCATCGACACGCAACTTGCAAAGGTTGGCTGAAGCTCACTGGCTAGAGCTACGTTGACTGTGTATGGCCTGTGTTGAAGCAACAGAGTTAGACGACGTGAAATGGCTATGCGCGCGCATGAAATCACACTGCTGCTGCGAGAACCTGAAAGCTCCTACAACCGAGTTGACTAGACGAGCAAGCATCAGCCTTCGATACACAACGCAAAGCTCAATTATTGTCGCGTAAGCATAAGACGTCTTCTGTCTACAAAAATAAAAGCCTAAATGGAATGCTTATAAACGCGTGCATTTACAATGAAATAAATATTACTTCTTTCTCAATTAGTGAACTTGCGCAGCAAGTATAGCAAGCATGGAGAATTCTCCCCTGCATGCAGTATCCTATCGAAAGCCTTTGCTAAGTCCAACTGAGCTGCCATCTGATATAATGTAAGTTACTGAAGCATGCACCTACGCTTCACAAAGCCATGCTGCCACCCCCCCCATCCCATTCAATATCCAATTCCTAACTATCGATTTCCGAATTTTGTCTTTAACCCACTTCTACAATACTTTCACCACCACTCCTGAAATGCTTATTGGTCTATAATTAGCTACTTCTACCTCGGTTTTGGAACCGCCTTTGTGCAATAAAAATATTTTTATCTCCTTCCATTCCCTTGGGATCCTACCAGAGTTGAGATGGATTAAACAATCTAAACAAACTGTTTATTAATTTCCTAGCACATTTTCGTAATACAACCAATTCTAGTTGATATCCCATCTAAACCTATAACTGTATTGATAACAACCCCTTTACCACTTCTCTTGCATGTGTCATAACTGATATCTTCTGCATGATTCTCAAAGTGTTGACGCACTGTAGAAATCTCAAAGTATCAATGATTCTCACAAAATATATCATATCTCTGCTTAAATGAAATTACCAACAAAGTACTACCATTCGCCTGTCATTCCATCACAATCCTCATCATTCAATGACGAAATGAAATCTTGATCTTTCTTTTTCCTGCAATTTATTGAAAGATTCCCCTACATTCATTCCAAAAATCCATTTGGGTGCTTATACATTTCTATCATGTCCAATCTTCTTCGGCTATCAACTAATTTTTCTAACCCAAAATCTTTAATCTATCATCATACAAAATACTACATATCCCGAAACTATGTTTGTCACCAGCAGAGCAATTCTCTCAACCACTTTCACTACCCCAGAAACCTTGGCGAACAATCTAAGTACAGTAGGTTCAGATGCAGACATATCAAAGCCTAGTTAATGAAAATAATGGATTCTTTGTTCCTAGCAGTGAACATATGTTTAATCATTCAAGTGATCCGCTAGGCCGTATTGTGAATTTTTGCAATATGCCCTCTGAATGTTCAATTCACTGTCAACCGTTATCCGCAAATCCTAGTCTCATCAATTTCCAGCAGCGAAAACCAATCAATATAGTACATAGATTGAAACTTTTTGAATCTAAAGTTCATTAATTTATATTTTTTCCACAGAGAAAGATAAACGATTATTTGTCACCAATAATGTCAGCTTATTCAAGTCAGGAGAATCATTATAGAACTTTTATTTACAATAATCTTCCCCAACTTAGCATATTAAGTAAAGAACTGAAACTCACTCATCAAATTAACATTTCTATCATTAACACGGTCGCTGCTATGCTCCTCGGGCATAGTTTGTCACCGCACTCCAAGCAATTTCACTTCTTCAAGGTCAGTACGAGTAATCTCGTTGCCTGCGGTAATCGACATCCGAGTATATTCGTAGTTGGCAGCGAACGTGTGAATATATAGATTAAACAATGTTTATAAAAGGGAACCTTGCTGCACTCCACCTTCCTAACGTTGATTTTACTCCGCAGTACACTGCTTAATGATGACTTCCTGATGACTGTCGCCAGTTCATCTCATTAACCTCATATCCATTTCAATTTGCTCCACTTTACTGATAAGATTGTATCCTGTCAAATTCTTTTCCATTATTATTGAATAATTGCTTTTATCCTATCATAATTCGCAGTTATGATATACATATTCATACTGTATCCCCATTAATGGGTGCAAAAGTATATATAATTGAAAATAACATGAATATACATCTTGGACTCATCTAAGAACGCCATTAAAAGATACTTGAGATTGTCCCTATACTTATTTCGATTTTATTATTATTATTATTATTTTATTCACATAATTGATACACAGTCAAACACAGTCATATAAATAAAACTTTGACTGGTGATTCAGAAAAATTCAGATTCTATCCAAGAATCTAAGAATAGTCGGTCAGGAAGTGTCGTAAAATATGGACTGTTCCAAATAATGTTGTTTTTTGGGATCACTTCATTGATTTTTAATTGCTGTAAATAGTTCGACAGCTTCTTTGAAGTTGCACCAAGTGCACAGATAACTATTGGGATGACTTTGGTATGATTAAGCCACAGTCGGCCAACTTCGATTGCCAGATCTCGATTTTTAGTAATTTTTTCCAGTTCTTTGTTGTTAATGTTGTTATCACTGGGTACTGCAATATCGATAATCCAAACCTGTCGATGTTCGATAATTGTGATGTCAGGTCTATTGTGTTCCAGATGCCGATCACTTTGTATTCTAAACTCCCAGAGAATTTTTGCTGTTTCGTTTTCCAGTACTGTCACTATTTATGCTGCCACCAGTTATCAGAAGTAGGAAAGCTATATTTTTGCTTATATGCCAATGGACTATTTTGTCCACTTGATCATGGCGGTATTTATAGTCAGTTTGAGCTATTTTGCTGCACGCACTGATTAGATGTTCTACAGTCTCATCTTTCTGATCGCATAATCTGCATTTGCTGTTACTATTGATGTTGAAAATGTTTGCTTTGATTGCATTAGTTTGTAACAGTGATGCACCCAGGGAGGGGGACAAGGCCCCCCCTCAAAAAAAGAAAAAGTTAAAAAACACTAGAAAATTTTCCAAAATACTTTTCCTAATTAAAATTCATTTTTTAATTTAAGTTGTGTCGTGTCTTCTATTTGTATACTAGTTATGAATTAAGGGTCACATAACGTGAAAGAACCCTATAGCAGTGTTTCTCAACCTGTGAAGGCTTAAATTAACCAAATAAATCTATATATTTTTATTATCCAAACAAAACAAATTAAAATTGAATAAGTAAGTAAAAATTATTGAAATAAAATGAATATTTAAAAAAAATAGCGGCAGAATGATGAGTAATAAAAGAGGGGCGAAATGAAAAACAATATGATATTATTGCTTCCACCTCCCCCCTGTTTTTTGTCAGATTTGAAGTGAACATTTGTTATCCACATGACCTTCGACCGATTGCTTGTTGTTTATTGATTTTTGTTGTCGAAGGTTTTCCTCTTCCAACCAAGGCTCAATATATCTTCAGAAGTACTAAGTAATACTTAAGTAAAATGTGTTGTGAATTAACTCCAGTAGTTATGTATTTTTCGGAAATCGCGCGGAAATCAAACTGACAATTGAAATGCTAACTCTCTTCAACCGAATTCCAATAATATATGAAGCTGTCATAACAGTAGTCATTATATATATATATATATATATTTTTTTTTTAACATAGATTTAATGACTTAAAAAACTGAGATAACTTAAAAAGATTTTATTGAGAATAATACAATTAGTTTCGGGTTATAACGGCCTTCGACGGGTATTCATAAAGGAAAAGGGTAGTAATAAACATTGAAGTATCTAAAACAACTGGAAATTACAGGTAAAAATTGCCACACGTGAGCCTGCACGGACACGTGCAGTAAACAATGGCACGCCTGTTAGAACAACTTGAAAAAATACAACGGTTTTTATGTATGAATTATGTGTGGCAATTTTTACCTGTAATTTCCAGTTGTTTTAGATACTTCAATGTTTATTACTACTCCTTTCCTTTATGAATACCTGTCGAAGGCTGTTATAAGCCGAAACTAATTGTATTATTCTCAACAAAATCTTTATAAGATATCTCTCGGTTTTTTAAGTCATTAAATCCATGTTTTAAAATGTATCACTACAACCGAGTAAAAGCCTATGATCAGGCGCACACACGCACGCACCCACGCACACGCACACACACACACACACACACACACACACACACAGATATATATATATATATATATATATATATATATATATATATATATATATATATATATATATATATATATATATATATATAGTATATATTAGTTTTTTTAACACGTTTAGGAATTTTAACACTTTGGGCTGAATTTTATTGCTGCCGAGCAAATTCACACAATCTAATTAATAACAATAGTTTTAGTTAGAGACGGTGTTTGCCGGTGCAACATATGGTTTTGCTTGAGTCTGTATATACAGCGAAGGTGTTCACTGATATAATAAAAGTACTTGCCTTTCTTACCTCTGTAATATAGTGGTTATTCAGCGAGGGCGTGTTGTTTACCGCAGGAGCAAGTTACTATCGCCCTGCTCTGAACGTGTTTCAGCTTTTTTTTTTTTTTTTTCATTTGCGAGGTATATGCGAAACGTTTTAATTTATTTTTCCGAATAGTAAAATCAGAAGTGAGAGTTATATAAGAGTAAGTACGGTATTTCAATTATGAATAAGTACATTGGTACCTTCTTTAAACGGAAAAATATCTCGGATGACAGTGATAATAAAAACGTGTTTGTAATGTCAGCTTGTGTGTAGTTTCTGAAGAGAAATAAGTGTGTAAAGAATCCACAGAAATACAGAATTCCCATCAGTTGCAATGCGATAATATTAATGCGCTTAATATTATGGGAAAGATTTGCTGAGTTGTTGGTCACTCGACCAGTGGATCGAATTCAAAGGTAAATACAATTGGTTAGTTTGTAGGAACATTTTTCTGTTTTGTGACTTTCCTCCCTTTACAGTAATTATACTTATATTATTGTGTTATTCTTCAACAACTGTTTACGATTTTGAATGTGTATATAAAGTCAATATCAACAGTAGCCTGATTACGAACGCGTGATGAAAGGAACGGGGAGGTTTGTAGCTTTCCCGGATAGCATTCAAAAGGTAAATACAATTGGTTATTTTGTATAGGGCCCGAACCTTATTGGTTTTGAATTTAATCACAGGGAAAGTTTGTGTCCAACTCAAAACTCTGAAACAGAATTTGAAAATATTTTCCGAATAACTTTTTATAAGACATTCCTGTGATCTCAATCTACTTCGGGCTTGCAGTCACGAGAACAACCTTTCGTTATCGAAAAAAGAGCAGCTAATTGAGCTTTCAAGTGACAGTAAACTTAAAATGCAATTCCGTGATCGTGGGTCGGCTCGATTCTGGATCTACCCTTCAGTAAGAAGTGAATATCCTGAATTCTTTGAAGAAATCGAAAATCGTCATGCAGTTTTCTACAACCTATCTTTGCGAGAAACGATTTTCATCACTCCTTCAAATGAAAACAAAATACAGAATTCGTCTTGGCGTGTGTGCCGATCTTCGATTGAAGTTGACCAATATTGAGCCAGATATCCAGCAATTCTGCAAGATCACCCATCTCATTAAAAGTAAATAGTAACATAATTATATCATTTTATTTATTTGTTTAATAAAAATTAAACTTTCTTTTAATTTTTATTCATAAAATTTAATTTTTTTATCTATATATCCGACCTGGTGAGCTGACTCTCCAGCCAAAAGGCTGCGAGTTCGATTCACGCCGTGGGCATGGAAGTTTGTGAGTGTCTGTGAAAATATTAGTGGTAGTGGTCGGCGGTAGACAGCGTTGGTGTAGATGATCATGATTGTAGTTGTGGTTGGTGAAGACGGACAGTTGTAATGTAGGTGACCCTTCCTCGATATGTCTTTGGATTACCTGGAGGTGTTTTGTAATAATAATATCGACAAGCGCTATATGTTATTGTGCATCACATAGTTTTTGCACTTGGAAATGCAATATCTGTGACAAATAAGAAATTGCAATGGCATAATTGAAAAGCTACACAATTTCTTCAATACCCCTAAAATACATGACGTCCTTGTTGTCTATAATAGTAATATCTTTTAAGATTTATATCTTTATTTAGCTTGAAAAAAATATTTGCGTGCACCTTACCATTGTCTAAAATATTGAAAAAATCTGACGGTGACCTCACAATTGCCCTAAATTTGTTGATGTTGTGGCTCAATTAAATACCGTTCGTGAACACCGGGTTCTTCATTTAAAGATATTTACGATGATGCATATATAAAAGCCAATAATTTTAATATTAACATTAAAAAGCCAAGGTCTTCATCAAAACAAACATTAAGGTCCAATGTTCCAGCTGATTCTAAAGAAGAGTATTTCAGGAGAACTATTTCATTCAATTTATTGACCAAATATTGACTCAACTTGTTGAACGTTTCACTCGGCACCGCAACATTTTGAAATATTACAACAAGATCGTCAAACAAGAAATATGAAGTGCTACAAATGCCAAGAAGACTTAACGGGGTAAGAAAACCACTTAACATGTAGGAACTGCCAGAGAAACATGCATTTTCAATGTTCAGGATTGTCTGAGGCTACTTGGCAGCAAAATCAAACAAGTATCGTGACGAATGGAAGTGTCCCCATTGCAGAGACAACAAAGGAATGTCGCCTTCGACCGCATGCGGAAAACAGCCAATGCAGAAAACAACCGCAGGCAGTAAACTGCTATCAACAACAGAGGGAATTAAAAACAAAGAAAACAATAACGGAAACACAGGTGAGCCAACTTTAAATGCATTGCTTCAAAATAGATTACAAAACCTAAAAGACTGTTTAATCGATTTTGTTGGAGAACTATTTAAAAAACATACCACACAAATTATGAAAAATTCAACCAATATGAGGAATTTATTAAATTTAATAATAACTCGGTAGAAGGTGTATTACAGACCGTTAGAGAAATTAAAAACTGCGTTAATGAGCTAACGGAAAGACAGCATATTTTAATTAAAGAGTCAACGGAACTAAGGCAAGAACTAAACTCTTTAAAGCAACAGTACGAACTTTCAAACCAACAGCTGCACAAAAATGATCTCCTCATAAATGGTCTCAGAGAAATAGCTACGGATTATCTAACAGACACCGTAATACAATTAAGCCAAAAAAATTGGCTCTCCCATTGAATCAAGAGACATCCAGTCAGTGCATCGGGTACCACAAAAAAGGAAAAGAGAAAATAATAGTTGGGCTGTTGGTGTGTCGTAGAGCAACAAAAACTACACTTATAAAAGCTAGCAGGATTAAAAAACCAGTAGTCAAGGATCTGAAAGGAGAACACGACAATACCCCAATATACTTGTCCGAATACCTAACACCATATTATCAGAAAATATTCTACCAAGCAAGAAAAGTAAAAACAGAAAACAATTACCAGTTTATATGGATAAAAGCAGCAAAATATTCCTTAAAAAGACACAAGAAGCAAAACGAATGCAAATAAAATCCTTAGAAGACCTCAACAGGCTGCCACATTAATTGGAATATTGACGACTCCTAAAGAAGGGAACAGCACACCAACCTACATGAATGAAGACCATCAAGCAGATGTAATCACCCCAGAACATGATAATTGCAATATTCTGAAATCAATAACAGAATGGAAACAAGTGGCAATCTCCAAAAAAGGACTATCTACTCTCCACATCAACATCAGAAGCATTCAAAAATACTGGCTGATCCTGCAAGCTTATCTGAAGGAATATATATAGACAACATAGATAATTTAATACTGACTGAAGTATCTACGACAAACGAAGAGGCAACCATCTACCAAATGCCACACTTCCAACAACACAAACACTGCCGTCAAACTAAACGAGGAGGTGGTATAATAATATTTTCCAAACATAAACTAGAAGTAACAGAAATAAACTATAAATTAGAATACGCAGAAAACATATGCATCGAAATTAAAAACATCAAACGAGAAAACTCCCTGATATTAAACGCAATATACAGATCACCCAACTTAAGCACCACAAAACTCCTAGAAGAACTAAACAGATGGCTTTCAGCCACGAAAGTAGGCACCTCAGAATACTTGATAATAATAGGCGACATTAATATAAACATTAGGAACATAAATAACAACACAGAACATAGACCTATTATCGGCATATAACATAACCTCATCCATACAGTCGTATACACGAGAAGAGATAGTCCGAAACACAACAACCTCATCCTGCATTGATCATATAAATATAAGGGCCCCATCCAAACAGCCACACAGTAGCCGTCATAACATGCAAACTGGCAGACCATTATTGCGCAGCATTACAGTTACACACTGAACCAGAACCCATAAAAATCACTGAAACTACAAAAGAGTATTATAGCATTCTAAACGAAACAATAGTAAACGATGAAATCAGAAAAACAAACTGGATACAGCTAGCTTCTTTAGACTCGGCTGAAGCTATATATGATAATCTTAACCTTGCATTTAACAAAATATATAACACAGCATTAACAAAAATAAAAATACGCCCCTAAACGAAACAAAATCCATGGATAATAGACAACATACTAACAGACATGCAAAGAAAAGATGCCGTATGGAAACAACTTAAGAAGTCGCAAAAAATATCGCTTTAAAAGTTGAATACAAAAGAAAATGGAATCTTCTAACAAAACAGATTATAACGACAAAAAGAAACTATTACAGCAACAAATTAACAACAGCTCAGAATGACATAAAGGAAACCTGGCACGTGATTAATGAAATGCTGGACAATATACACAGAACCACTGTCTCAGAAACAATAAAACACAGCTTTTCCGTCTATCCCCGGTCCTTTGTTAGGGTTAATTTGTTGAATTGCCAGTGATAGTTCTTCTTTTGTTACTGTGGGGAACCAAATCGACTGGGTTGCTAGTGAAGTGGAGAATGTCCGTTTGTGTGAGGAAGGGTTGTTACTTGTTGCTTTTGGACAGAGTTCACGAAGTGCTAATTAAATTTGTTTGCGAACTGTTTGAGGGATTTGGGGTCGCAGGAAAAGCTGTGTTTTATTGTTTCTGAGGCAGTGGTTCTGTGTATATTGTCCAGCATTTCATTAATCACGTGCCAGGTTTCCTTTATGTCATTCTGAATCAGACCAAAAGACATCAACAAAAACTCTACCGACCTACTTCCAGTTATACAAAAACTGTTAAATAAAATCTTTGAAACGGGACACATACATGTAACACTGAAAACTGCATTAATCACACCCATACACAAACAGGGAAAAAGAAATAATATTAGTAATTACAGACCCATCGCCACGCTGTCTGTAATCAACCAAATCATGGAGCGCATCGTGCATCAGAAACTCTCCACATACGTTGAAAATTTTCAAACCATACCCAAAACACAAATTGTCTCTCAAAACAATAAAGGAACAGCAACACTCCTGGAAGATTTCACAGATCTAATAAATGCTGCATTGGATAAAAACAGAATAACATTAGTGCTATTCATTGACCTAACAAAAGCATTTGACACCCTAACAAAGAAAACCTTGTTAACGAAACTAAGTCATATCGGAATTGGAGGTCGTCTACTCCAATTCCGATATGACTTAAGGTGAAACACTTAAGCCACTACACAGTCATTTTAAAACATTACTACAGCCCAACATATAGAATAACCAGAACAACATATCAAATAACAAGACCACAGTCCAAAAACTACATAACATATAAGTACAACAATCAACATTGCAAAGCCACCGTCTATGACAAACCCCCTCTCAAAAACCATCACTACAAGAACACAAAGAAACAAACACACCATGTTTAATTCCAACCCTATTTGCACAAGAAAAAGAAAAAAAAAGTTAAACTGTAATAGCAGTTGAAGTCTTCCAAGCACGTACCAACAAACAGTAAAATCTATACCTGGCTTATGACCATTACAGGAACATAACCATGAAACCACCACCATCTATCATCTATTATCTTCCTCAGATAATCTCTGCTAAGCTTCGAGAAAGAAAATTAACTTGCAAGTATCTGTTAATCACAATTTTAACATGTTATACATATTGTGTGTGTATATATATATATATTTATTTATTTATTTATTTATTTATTTATTACAGCATCTATGTATGCAATTTATCTGAGACATAAAAAAAAATAATAAATAAATAAATAAATAAATTATTTTATTATTATTATTATTATTATTAATATACTGCAAACAATAAATACTACGAACAAGAAACCCGCACCCAAAATACCATACAAACTTAATGAAACACAATATCGACGCATCAGTACATTCCAATTTATTGTGTGTGTGTGTGTGTGTGTGTGTGTGCGCGCGCGCGCGTGTGCGTGCGTGCGTGCGTGCGTGAGCGAATTTCTCAATCATAGATTCCGTAGCATCCTAACACACAAAAAAAAATACATTATAACCAACTGGTGTCATCCTCAGATAAGCTTACATTTACGCTTCGAGGATGAAAGGAAAAAAAAATTATTCTCATCCAAGATGTATCATATGTAACCAAATGCATGTAATGTACGTATCACAAGAAAACCAATGTATGTATTATATGTAAACGAATGTACGTAATGTAAATATCACATGTAAACAAATGTAAGTAATTGTATCATATGTAAACAAATGAATGTAATGTATATAATAATTGTAACAAATGTATGTAATGTGTATAATAACTGTAACAAATGTATGCAATGTAAAAAAAAATAAACATTATTTTAAAAGTAAATCATGAGTTTACACCGTATGTTTGTGAAAATAAGGACACATAATATTCAGATTGCATATGTGTAAATACTGTTGTATAATCACACCTTTTCAAATTTGAAAAAAAAAATAGTAAACCACAACATGTAATATTATACAACTTATGTAACTCTGAACAATATAATTGTAAATTATTATGATTCTTATATAAAAAAATTTTTTTATCATCATTACTATTTAAATCTCATTATATGTAGCACAAAGTGCTGAATGTTGTAAAATAATATACTGAATATATGATCATTGTACATATGTAAATATTTGAAAGAACAAAAAAAAATTATTATTATTATTATTATTATTATATATTCTATATTCAAAAATTCTGTGTAATCTTTATTGTAAATAAAGTCACTCAATATATTAGAAAAATATATATATTATTATTGCAAATTACAAAAAAAAGCGATAATAGCATTCATATAACATTACTATTTAACACGAAAAAAATAATGCAATAAATTAGTCGTATTATTAAAAAATTATGTAAATAATTAGTTACATTGTATGTTTATGAGAATTAGGAATATAATATTTTAACTGTATATGGGTAAATACTTGTATAATCACAATTTCTCCAACTTTGAAAAAATAAGTAAACTACAGCATGTAATATAATATAACTTGTGTAACTCTGAACTATATAATTGTAAATTATTACTGCAAACAAACTATGTTATCATCATTATTATTAAAATCTCATTATATGTAGCACTTAGTGCTGAACCTTGTAAAATAATATACTGAATGTTACTCAAGATGATAATTGCATATATGTAAATATTTGAGAGATCAATAAAAATAAAATAATAATAATAATAATAATAATAATAATAATAATATTATTATTATTATTATTAGTAGTAGTAGTAGTAGTAGTAGTAGTATGTATATTCTATATTAAAAAATTCTGTATAATCTTTATTGTAAATATTAGAAGAACATATGTTGTAAATACATAATATAGAGGCAAAAAGATATTTGTAAAAATTTTAATTGAAATCCAATGTAGAAAATGTAGCACTTTGTGCCGAATTCTGTAAAATTATAAGTTGCAATGTCACTCAAGATGTTTATAGTATGTATAAATATTTTAGCAGATCAATAAAAATATTATCATATAAAAAAAAAAAAAAAAAAATATATATATATATATATATATATATATATATTATAATTAATGTATATATACTAATTCTACTGATTGCAGAAAAACGGAAGTGGTAGACAGCAAAGAATGGCTTGTGTTCTTGTTTATTTTATTTTTATTTATTGGATTTCAATTAAAAGTTTAATTGAAATCGAACATAGAAAATAGAAAATGTAGTACTTTGTGCTGAATTCTGTAAAATTATAAGTTGCAATGTCTCTCAAAATGTTTATAGTATGTGTACATATTTTAGCAATCAAATAATTTAGCAATCAAATATTTTAGCAATCAATCAATTATTAAATACTAAATCTACTGATTGTAGAAAAATGGAAGTGGTAGACACCAAAGAATGGCTTGTGTTCTTGTTTATTTTATTTTTATTTACATGTAATTTCTGTGGCAGATAATAAACTACTGCAGATGTCAATTATTATGACTATTTTCTCATCCATTTATTATTATAATTATAGTACTATTCAAACTGAACTAAATATCAAATTATCCATGTTTCGCAAGTGTTAAGATGAACTGGAATTTATTTCCTTTAGGAAAATTGCTGCCTCTTTTACGTTTCCTTCCGCCTCTTTTACGTTTCCTTCCGTCTCTTTTTTTTTAATATTATTCTAGCCTTTGCATTTAAAATTGTGATGTTCAATGACATCACTTCGTTTTCATTAGTGATAATACTGGTCTTCAGTGTAATTACTTCGGATAATGTTGCTATCTGAAGTAATAACAATTTGTAATGAAAATTACAACTACGTAATAACAATAACGAAGCAATAGCAATTTGCTCATATGTTTAACAATGTTACGGCCAGGTTGGATAAAGGGAATGGATACACTATGATAATATTGAATTTTTCTAAGGCATTTGATTGAATACCATACGGTAGGCTTTGTGTAAATTGGAGAATATGGGTTTGGAACATAATTTATTGACTTCGATCAGGGAATGGTTGAGAGCCAGATATCAAAAAGTGGTATACAGTGGGTGTGAATCTGCTAGATTTAAGGTAACCAGTGGAGTACTTTAGGGTTCAGTCCTTGGGCCAGTATTGTTCCGTCTATGCATTAATGAAATCATGCAAGGTTTATCATCAATTTGCAATTTTTCTGATGACGCGAAGATAGGCAGGGCAATCAGGGATGCTACTGATAGTCATTAATTAAGTGATGATTTGAATAGACTGGAAATCTGGGCAAACGAAAATGGCTATCAGTTTAATGTTAGTAAGTGGAGAGTTATGCACTTTGGCGTGATTAGAGTTCCAGTGGCATATTATATTAGCGGGGTTATGCTACAAGAAACTGAAGAGGCAAGGGATCTTGGTGGATTCGTGGGTAAGAATTTAAAGTTCAAAGGTCACATAGCAAATGATGCAAATACAACTCAGAGGAAAATTCCTATGTTGAAGCTACCTTGACATGTAAGGATAAGGAAGTAATTTCGCCTGTTTATAAGGCTTTCATAAGACCACACTTGGATTACTGTGGGCAAATTTGGTCTCCCGGGTTCGAAGATTATAAAGAAGCTGTAGAAAAGGGCAAAGAAGAGTTACAAAGATTATATGCGGATTATGGTATTTAGGTTATGAGAACAGATTGCGAGTATGTTCATTACAGAATAGGTCTATAAACTTTAGAATGGGTGTTATAGCATTTCAAATGATGAAATAATTTGTTATATGGAAGGCTGGAAGAGAAAACGGGGACATTCACGGAAGTTGCTCACAGTCATGAAACGGTTAAGAGGTAAGTTTTTCTCCCAGGGAGCAGTAATTGAATTGAATAAATTGTCCTTACGTGAATAAATTGTGTAAATAGTGAGTGCTATTAGCGTAAATGAATTTAAGGGAAGGTATGATAGCTGGATTGGGTAATTTACATCCTCTCTCGATGAGTCCGTGACTCCCTGGAGGTCTCAGACAATAATAATAATAATAATTATTATTATTATTATCCCACAAATTTTTTAGCACATCTCTCAAGGCTATCTGGTCTATTTCATCACAAAAACTACAATGTCGAATGCCTTCAGCAATGAGCTAAGAGCTTAATAATTTAAAATTTTCGAAATGTAATTGTTCTGTCATCAGCTATATTGTCTTCTTTCTCAAATGTCTAGAAACACTAACTCCATTGGGATGTAACCAACATCTACGTTCACTGAGTATAAATATGGCAGCAGTAACTGGGTTGCATTTTTTGCATCAGTGAAATAATTTCAGGGTAACAATTCTGTAAACTCCATATCGTTATGGACTGGGTCGGGAGGAACTTGTGGACATGCATGGAGATGTATGAAATTTGCTACAACTAGTGTTATTGTGGTGGTTAGTAGGTACGGCACTACCGCTTGCGGTCTCAGTACAGCTGAAGTTTAAATGATACACTTTTAGTAAATAATATTAAACATACATTTGAAAGAATTTCATTGATATACTCACAACATCTTGCACAATAAGTAAGGAGGACAAATTCGTACTTGTCACCAACCACAACATTCAAAAGAACTGCGAGCAGAAAATATTTTGAATTCATATCTGATTCGGCCGATGATATCCTAAACTCTGCGAAAGACATTTGAGGAGAATATTGACACTATTTATATTATGAATAAAAATAAATAATAAACAAATATGCCTATAAAATGTAGGAATATAGTTATTATTATCTCAGCTAACGGTGTTCCAATATTGAAACAAATCAAGAAGTCAAAATAATAAATTCTATTATTCCATAACACTTGTGTTGTTACATGTTTGAATGCTTTCAGATGTAAACAAATTATGCTGGAGCAAAGCTGAATGGGAAAGAAAACTAAAATATTCGTTGATAACTAATTACATTATCACTTACACCTCACTCATGGGACAAAAAATTATTCCTGTTTATTCCAATTACGCAGTTTTTAATATTTTTAAAATTCGTGTTTGTCTATGTTTTGTGTCTCGTATTTGCATTCTCTTTCTCGCCTCCAAATATCAATCGGATCATTGGCTGTGAACTCAATGTCAAGGACGAATAAGATATTTTGTAGATATATTTCCACCCCTAAATAGATGGTCTTTCCTTTTCTCCATATATTCCTTGATCTTTTTTTCGTTTACGTTGTAAATATCTAGTTCTCTTCTGATGTTTTTATTTCTTATATGGTCTAGTTTTTTCCATCCTTTAATTGTTCTTAAATATCTCTGCAGCTAGGTTGTATTTTACTTTCACCTTTCTTTTTAACGGTCCATGTTTCCGAACCATATAGCGGAGTGGGGGTGGTCGTTACTTTAAAAATGTTTGTTCAGTTAAATAACTTTTTTTTTTATGGAGTGTCTTTTTAATTGTTCCATAGATTATCTGAAATTCTTTATTTTCTCATCTATATATTTATCTTTTAGATATATGATTATCCGGTCTAAATAATTTAACTATGTCACCTTTTCTAGTATTTCATTTTCTATGATCTAACATGATCTCGACGTTTAAATGCAATGTCTTTGTGTGTGTGTGTGTTGTGTGTGTGTGTGTGTGTGTGTGTGTGTGTGTGTGTTGACCTATTTGGTTCAACCTCTCTTCTACCGGCCGTGGTGGATAAAATAGTAAGACAAATTGCACTTCCTATCCATGTTATTCAATAGGTGTTACAGAATCGTAACCAGATTTTGCTAGATGTCTATAAACGTCACTGGGGGTTTCTTAAATATAAAGAACTAATAAGCTTCATTTCGGCGATATAAACATTATTTAAATTAAGGGGATATTAAATCCCACCTTGTTTTAAAACCGAATAAGAAACTCAAAGATTGGAATCAGAGAGTTTCATGCCGAATATAGTAAACTATAAAAGTATCAGCGATTACTAGAGTGAGCTAATGCAAGTGACCCTAGTATGTAGTACAGTACCGGAGAACTCGCAGCCAACTTTGCTGCGAGTTCTCCGGTATTGTACTACGTACTAGGATCACTTGCATTAGCTCACGATAGTGTCGCCGATACTTTATAGTTTTACTATATTCGGCATGAAACTCTCTGATTCCAATCTTTGAGTTTCTTATTCGGTTTTAAAACAATGTGGGATTTAATATCCCCTTAATTTAAATAATGTTTATATCTCCGAAATGAAGCTTATTAGCTCTTTATATTTAAGTAACTTAATGGTTGCACCTGTTTGGAAACTCGTATAGCAGAGTATATAAGTTCTTTTCGCTATACACTTTGTTATTAATTTAGTATCTTTGGTCTAGCTACAGAAGTTCCGATTTCCCGTGACCCTGAGGGAGAGCTCCATGTTCCAGAATCCTGATCCTAGGTAAGATCGTTTGCAATATATCTATTTTTTCCTACTTTGTCTACTTTGTCTAATCTAATTTTGCCTTGTGCCTGTTTTGCAGTCTTCCGACTCTAGCTAGCCTAGTTGGAGATTTCGGCAAACACGGAACGCTTGGCCCTGGTTCTGAAGGTCCTTCATTTCTGGGACTTATTTTTTTTTCTCTAAATCATTATTTCTTTTTCACCGTGAGTCAGGACCCTTGGCATCGAAGCGGACGCGGACATACCGAAGAGGACGTTGGCAAAAGCTCTTAGCGAAGCAGTAGGGACAGAAAACATAGCTAGCTTTACCCCTTATGGGGCAGGCAGGTTCCAGGTAGTAGTAAAGAATATGAAAACTACGAACAAGTTAAGTAAAGGACTAGCATGTCAATGGAAAATTTTTTTTCCCTTTGTAGTAGGGAGTGTTTTCAAGACAATAAGGATAGAGAGGTTCCCTGTAGAATATCTTGAGGGGGGGGGGGAACCGAAATAATCAACAAAGTGTTTTCGAAATGGAGAGTCGTACCTGATGTAAATGTCGCTAATGATACAGACTTCCCCGACTGGAAGTTTGGCGAGGTAACTTTCCGTATGGAAATGTAGGCCAATTTTGTCTTTCTAGGCTCTGCCAGGGTGGTAGTTAACTACCCTGGAGTTAAGAAACAGTGTTATAAGTGAGGTTCTCTGGAGCATCTAGGTAAAGACTGCCCCAAGAACAAATGCAGGAACTGCATGGCGGCAGGACATGCCCTAGCTCATTGTGAGGCACCTTGCCTTAAATGTTGCACCATAGATCACAAAGTAAACACTTGCCCATCCAGAAACTAGGCAGAAAGAATGGGAGGTGCTATTATGCCAGCCACAGTAACAACAGCAGTAAATATTAATGACACAGAACGGGGAGACTTCCCAACCGTGAAGGCTGCACATAACACTGTAGCAACAGGGAGTCGAAAACGCACTAAGAAGGAAGCTCCCGTAACTAAGAATGCAGAAACGACCAGCAAAGAAAGAACAGAGGAAGAAGAAACAGCCAAGGATCAAGCCACCACCACAGAAACCGCAGTGGAAGAAATAAAGGAACACAACCAACAAGAAACTACCACTTCAGATACGGAGAAGGAAAACGAAGCAGAGGAAGAATGCGAAACGGAGGAAGAAATGGAAACTACTAAAGAAGAAGGTACACAAAAGCGGTCACGAAGCCCTGAAGAAGGGAACATTAAAAAATCAAAACCAGGTAAAACCAGAACCTCATCGGAAGAATCAGAAGCTTTTGAAATGGAGACCAAAACAACAATACAGGAGGAAGAGGCCGAAGAAGTTTCTGTAGAAGAAATCAAACTAGTTTTAGGTGAAAATATGGTTAACAATGGGATTCCGATAATAAAGAAATGGAGTGGACCATCGAATCCGCAGACAGTGTATTCGAAACAATGTACAGAGATGATGGGCCAACGTTCCTCCTTCGGAAAGGATTTATATGTATGAAATGGAAGGATATCTATATCGAGGACATACCCACGGCCATGCCCAACCAGGTAACGGGTCATCTGGGCCTGACAGCGGCCGAAAGTAAGTACTTCTGCAGAACTTTGAGAAAGGTAACAGAGTCAGCGATCAAAGAAGACACTGAGTGGTTTGGACGTAAACACTTCTACAGGTTACGACAGCTAGGAAAGTTGATTTAGTTCACGCAGGAGAAACAAAAATTGAGTTAGTTCACCCAGGAGGGGGGGGGATGTATAGTTATATATATGTATATAATTTGTTTCGTTTTCCACAACAGGTTTATGATTATTAGTCCACAAAGGAGGGGGATGGACCTGAGAACCAGAGCTGCGAAGGCTTACATCGAGTCGGTCCAGCTCAGTTGTGGGCTGCATCACTCGGGCCAGGTTCTTTCCCCCCACTCTCTCAATCCCTTTTCATTTTGGGAGTTTCATTTGAAGTTCCATTGATTTCTTTGAAAGCCATATCAAGTTTCTTTTCCTCAGACGAACTCCAGAATTAATTAGTAATTTTTTCTTTTAGTTTCATTTTTTTAAAAGTTTTCTTTCAGATATGTTACAGTGTAAACTGTAAGGAACATATGTCAGGAGATTTTTCTCCCCTCAGTTGCCCTTCAAAACAATGGATCCCTTTAATTCGGCACTAAGCTAATTAGTCAAGTTCCAAAATTCAATCCTACATAATTTAAGTTTAAAAGGTTTTACGTTTCTCTTTCTTGTAGGAACAAGAGACATCTACAGACACCTGGTTTAATCTAGTTTAAGCTGTGGGGTAAAGTAAAGTACGTTTAAAGTTTTTACTTTTTTTTAGAACAGGTTAGAAGGGATAACATGTACGGACCGTTTAGCCACAACCTCTTGGCTGCATAGCTGAACAAGTTGACTGAGGACTCTTTATTATCTCTTACTATCATACTTTACCTTTTTTTAACTTCCCCTATTACTACCTGCTGACATTCAGCAATCTTTATACTCCAAAGGACGATGATGAAAGGCATGAACTCCCATTCTAGCTACTCACTGATGAAGCCTCAAAAAAAGGTTGAAACCGTTCTGGGTAGTGACCTCTCACCATAAAGTAATAACAGCATACATTTCCTTGGAAATGTGTTTTTACATTATGGAAAATACCTAACAATAGCGATCAGAACTTTACCAACTTTGCTGCGAGTTCTCCGATATTGTACTACCTACTAGGGTCACTTGCATTAGCTCACTCTAGTGTCTCCGATACTTTATAGTTTTACTATACTATACTATATTCGACATGAAACTCTGATTCCAATCTTTGAGTTTCTTATTCGGTTTTAAAACAATGTGGGATTTAATATCCCCTTAATTTAAATAATAGTCATTGGGGGTGTTTTTAATTCGTAAACTGAGTTTTGAAGACTATTCTTCATTGCCTTGTAAAATAATCTGGCAACTTCGATGGCAAAGGTTATATTCGCGATGTCTCTCTGGTAAATTTGAACATTTTGAAGTCTTTTACTATAAAACATGATTGGACCCATATTATTCTCGATTTTTCAGATTTAATTATTTCATTTTCAGATATGCAAATACATGCAAAAAAATAAATAAATACCAATTATTATAATCAGAAATATGAGATGTCTGCCGCTCTCTTCATATTCCGTCTATTCATAACTGCCAAAATCCCAACTCTCCCGCAATAAGGAAGGTGGAGACAGGTCGAACCGATTTTTCAAAGGTTATTGCTAAAAGAGTATCGCCTACTTGCTTTGAGAGAAAAAAGCAAAAGGCCTGTGAAGAATTCATTTTGCATGAAACGGTTTAAATACAAAAATATTTAATATTAAATATTATAAATACTATAGTTCAGATTTCAGGTAGTAACCCTTAACATTTCTTAACACTCTAGACTAATGTCTATCATAGCAGTGCTGAGTAGGTTCTATATGACGATGATTGAATCTAATCAGCACGTAATTGAAAAAAATTCAAGTAGTTTTGTTTCGGAGTGGCCTATAAAAGGCATGCTATTTATAATAGTGCACTGAGACCATTTAATTTCAATGAAGATATTTGTTTTCTTGTTTCCATATTATAGAACACGTGCATCTGCAGTCAACCAGAGGATATGATGAAAAATTCTTTCAACTTCCGAGTTTTGGACATCTCGAGATTCCGCGTGTTCTGTGGGATAGTTTACATGTTTAGCGAGGTATACAAATTGAATTTTATATGAAAACATACCCGCAAGACTGTTATCTCTAAACTCGCCTTCAGCTGAATGACTTATGAAACAATCCTGGCGTTATTGATATGTATTTAACTCAGGCCTTCCCGGCCTAAGGATCAAGTTTTTAAAAATTTCTTGGTATCTTAAACGTATAATACACCCAAGATAAAAGAAAAATGTATGAAAAAAAAATATATATATATAAAATGCAGAAGTCAACTTGTATATTACTTGTATATGAGATAAATATGACTTCTGTATTACTTCAACCTTGGTATCTCTCCCAGGTCTGGCTCCCAGTGAAGAGGCCTCAGTATATATAATATAATATATGACCTATGTAGTTCAGTGGAAGAGGCTTTTGCACTCCATGGCACTTGTCCTCCTAAAGAAAGACCTAGGTTCAATTCTAGTTCCTGACTAAAGGAATTTTTTGGAATCCTATCTTCGACCTATTCCAGAGTTATTTCGATCACTGGCACGAGTAAGCAGATTTTTGTCAGCCTGCTTGGCCGAGCTGTTAGCCTATCCGCTCTCCAGTCAAAGGACTGAGGTTCGAATTGCGCCATGGGAATGGATGTTTCTGATTATCTGTAGAAATACTAGTGGTGGTGGCGGGCGGTAGATGGCGTTGATGTAATTGCGGTTAGTTGTATTTGGTGGATTGAGTGGTGGAGACAGTGAGATGTAGAGCAGGTGTCTTCCCTCGATGAGTCTTTGGATTCCCTGGAGGTGTTACGTTATAATAATAATATACGAATTTTTGGTAAACAGATTGACTCGGTATATAGTGATGTTAAATATTATTTAATGACTGAGTTCTGATATAGCAGGGAAACAAGTAAATTTTAATTTTATATTAACTTTACTTGTTTCCCTATTATCTAGGAATTCAGTGATTAAATAATATATAAATATATATACAGTAATTTTATAAACTTGGTTTTTTACTCCTTCTCCCAAGTAAGCAAAACAGTTAAGTTTTCGCCTGAACGTAGTACAAGTCTAAAGGTAGTGCAACACCAGGCCAACTCGTTGTAAAGGTGGGTAAAGTTCTGATCACTATGCTTAGTATTTCCCATAATGTAAAACACATCTCACTAAGAGATATATACTGTTATACATTATGAACGAGGGTTCACTACCCAGACCGGTTTCAACCTTTTTTTGAGGTCTCCTCAGTGAGTAGCTAGACCCTGTAATACCAAGTAATACAGAGCCTTATCAACTTTACCTATACAAATTGCTGCATGGTGCTTTCACTTTGAATAAGAAACTCTGGAGATAAAGTCATGAGATAAAGTTGATAAGGCTCTATATTACTAAAAGCCTTGGTATTTCAGGGTCTAGCTGCTTACTGAGGATAACTAAAAAAGTTTGAAACCGGTCTGGGTAGTGACCCATCCAAACCATGAAATGGCTTTCTATTTTCGGAGCAATGAAATCATTCTGGGTAATGAAAAATTGTTGCGTGTCTAGTCTCCATATAGATTTCCATAGTGTTGAAAAAATACATATAAAAATTAATTTTAAAAAATCGTTAAAAATCATTACTTGTATACCCTAGATTTACTATTTTTTGTAGTGGTAATCACATGAAATGAAATAAAAGACAACAGAGGCAAGCAAAGCCATCATAGCAGCATTCTCTAGTCTTTTGATTGGGTTCTGGAGCTGTTTTTCCGATATCATAAAGGAAAACGAGAAAAGTCTAATTGACTGCAACCATTTTGCTATCTGGCGTTTAAACCAATTTCGAAATCTAAATCGAAATTTTTTATTTTAAAGGATAAGTCGTATGTTTTAAAAACGAAATAACACGATTACAATTATGAATATTTAGAAAGAATACAGTTGCTTTACAAAGTCTAAACAGAAATGGAATGCGTAGAAGAGAGGATCCGGTCAGTCATAATATTTACTGATTCACCTTGACAATTTGCTATTTAGACAGAGATGCGAACATATTCTTATATACATATTGAATGAACCGTAAAAAATCTAGATGTATTGCAACTCATGCGATATTGAAGAGCTTAAAATTATTAGTAGTATTATTAGTAACTTTCGTAGTGTCTCCTCAGAGCGGGTTGCTCATACCGAGAGGCTGAGCTCTTCTATGTACTATCTACTGTTTGTACTACACCCTGTACAATTACCAATTACACTGTATTTTTTCTGTTAAATATTGTGTCTGTGTGCTTTGAGAAACGAAAATACGAACTCTTTAGTAGACCGCCTAATATGCCTTTAAAAAAGAGAAACATTCCTTTCATCGTATTTTCATTCTTATAAAAGGAGAATCTATTCCAGAGGAAGGGCTCCTGTGGAATTGTACAATGGTTTCCATCATGGGGTTGATGTTTCTTATGGATTTTGATATTATTTAGAAAATGAAAATAATGTATTTTTAATAAAATAACGCAATTTAATTAAATGGTGAGATTCCATCTATTTTGAATATTCCCGGTAGCTTACTGTAACATTACAGAGACTACTGTGGAATATGCATTAAAGTTCTGACATACTAAATCCTTCCAGTAAGTTTATGATGTGGGTGAAATAGACATTTATCCATTTCGGTAATTTCTACAAGAAACATTAAACGAAAGCCACATACAGTGGCTCATAAAAACAACAAATAGATAAACAAACAAAAGTTAGTCCTCATCACGTGGTTTTACTGCTTGATACTCAAACTTTAATTAGATCAATATAACAGCAAAGAGAGAGAGAGGGAGGAGTGGATAAAATGATAACATATGTTCACTTCTTATTCTTCTTACCAGAACGTGTAAGAAGAATAAGAAGTGTTCATTTACTGGTATTAACAACATCATCATTATTAAATATTACATAGTGAGGGTCTCTTAAATATATAAAACATGAATAAAAACGTAGTTCTCCAAATATAAAGTAATAATATTTAAGCAACTTACTCTAACTTGTAAACGAAGAGACTTCTAGGAACTGATCGTCGAAATTATAGTTCAGTTAGATTGTAGGAGAATAAACAGTCAAAGCTGTTACTATAGAGGGCACTCCAGGGAAAATACGTACGTATAATCTAGCAAATTATATAATTGCAATCAAAATCTAGCTCGTGACAGCATAGCTGTGTTACGGAGAGAGGCGACCTCTGCTGTTCACTTCCCTACATTTTGTAAACGACTATACATGAATGTCGAAATCTTATTCAACATATTAATATATTATTAAGAAAAAAGAATAATCACTATTTATGAATATTTTGTAAAATAATAATTATAATTAATTCGAAATTCAACGAGTTTGAAAATACGTAGATTTTAACATAAATATTTCAGTGTTCTTTTTCTAAAAAGAATTTGATTCTTTATAATATGAATACATTCAGTATGCATACTTCGTACTCAATACTTCTCATTTACTGATGTCATCTCTCTCTCTATCTCTCTCTCTCTATCATATCGTGTGTAGTAGTAGTAAATGTAGTAGTAACTCATATACATCTCATTGTGGCACTGCAACAGATTTCGAGTTCAAATGTGATATGGTCTGTACCAAATTACACGTTAAAATCTAAAGTGACTGAGAGCAGGTAAATGTAATAAAATTTATGTGGCATAAGTATTGTACTCATTTGCTTAATAAACTCGCATTCAACCGAAATGAAATAATTACAAGATAATATAGGCTTACCACACAAAAGTTTATAGTGGAAGTAGATGAGAATGAGATAAATAAAAAAACAAAAAATCATTTAGTTCAATAACCAAAGGGCGGCGATTTGGAACGTAGATCTCTCATGACATATTTTAGCACACATTTTGAAATTTGTTATTGTTGTTGTTGTTGTTGCTCTTTCACCATTGGTTACGGAAGAAGAGAGTTATATTCAAGAAAAAAAAACGTTTATAGCTGTAATGCTTGAAAATAGTGGGAAATGGGTTTAAGCATCCGGGGTTTCTGAAGAAAGAATTAAATAATATGTATAGTCCGTTAATTAACTGAAAACAATCGAGGTATTATTATTATTATTATTATTAGTAGTAGTAGTAGTAGTAGTAGTAGTAGTAGTAGTAGTAGAAGTACTCAAAGGTAAGATATTCCAATACGCAGACGATACAGCTATATTATCCATTCATAATAACGCAAGCATAGCCCAAACAAACATGCAACATGATATAAATCTGATCATAGATTGGAACTCCATACACCTAAATTCAGAAAAAACAAAATTAATGATATTCAAAAATCCACTGACTCGACCAGTTGATAACAAATATATAACCATCCAACATCCACTTTCCAACATAACAAAAAAAACACACAGAACAGCAAAACCACTACAATCACTCAGGTTGAAACAATACGATAGCTTGGAATTTTCTTCAATGCAGATATGAACTGGAATAGCCAGATAAATCATCTACGCAACAAATTTTGAACAATAAGTGGCAAACTCTACAGGTTAAAAGACATAGTTTCCCATACGCCTAAAAACACTAATATACAAAGCACAATGCCAAAATATACTAAGATACACTATAAAAACTTATGCTTTCTGTGCACACTACAAATTAAATAGATCAATGTCGCTACAGTACAAAATGATAAAACTGATCTTTTGGGAACAAGAGACAATAACGACTTTATATACACTGCAATGTCAGAATACAAAACACTGAAAGCAAAACACTTATGTTACTATGCAGCTGTGCTAAAACATTCTTTCAATGCCAACTACAGGACAGTCAGAAATGCATACCGTATAACAAGACCTCAGACAACTAATTATATCACATATAAAACAATAATCACTACGAAAAGGCCACGCGAAACTTCTACATCCAAGCAATGACAAACAAATTTCCTTTTGAATACAGAAAGCTTACAAACTACAATAGCCTGAAAAGAGCTCTAATGACACACTATGCACAAGAAACACGCACCCAAAATACCATACAAACTTAATGAAACTTCGTTCTGGCTTTCAGTTCAGCGACGTCTCAATACATTCCAAGTTATCGTGTGTGTGTGTGTGTGTGTGGGTGGGTGGGTGGGTGGGTGGGTGCGTGCGTGCGTGCGTGCGTGCGTGCTTGCGTGCGTGCGCGAATTTCTCAATCATAGATTTCGTTGCTTTTCAACACAGCAAACAAATCCAATAAATAATAAAAAACTGGCGTCATCTTCAGGTAAGTTTTCATATAACCTTCGAGGATGAAGGCAGAGAAATTAATTCTCATCTAAGATGTGCACATTAAATGCATATGTAACCAAATGCAAGTAATATGCGTATCACATGTAAACCAATGTATGTAACGTATGTATTATATGTAAACTAATGTACGTAACGTATGTATTATATGTAAACTAATGTACGTAATATTAGTATCATATATAAACAAATGCAAGTAATGTATCATATGTAATCAAATTATGTAATGTATGTAATTACTGTAACAAATGTATACAATGTAATAAAAAATGTAAATCATGAGTTTACACTATGCTTTTGAGAATTAGGAAATATAATATTTTGATTGCATATGTGTAAATACTGTGGTATAATCACACCTTTTCAAACTTGAAAAAAAAAATCAAACTACAACATGTAATATTATACTACTTATATAACTCTAAACAATATAAGTGTAAACTATTACTGTGATTGTTATTAAAATTTAAAAAAAGAAGATCATGGTATCATCATTGCTATTTAAATCTAATTATATGTATTACAAACTGCTGAACCTTGTAAAATAATATATTGAATTGATGATCACTGTACATATGTAAATATTTGAAAGAATAATAAACAAAAAAAATTATTATTATTAATTCTAACAAACAAGCAAAACAAAAACAGAAAAAAACTTACCAGTTTATATGGATAAAAACAGCAAAATATTCCTTAAAAATACACAAGAAGCAAAACCAATGCAAGTAAAATCATTAGAAGACCTCAACAGGCTGCCTCATTAACTGGAATATTGACGACTCGTAAAGAAGGGAACAGCACACCAACCTACATGAATGAAGACCATCAAGCAGATGTAATCACCCCAGAAATATTGCCCAATCTCTGATTTCTAGATGAACTAGAAATCAGAGATTGGGCAATATACACAGAGCCACTTCCTCAGAAACAATAAAACACAGATTTGCTTGCCACCCCCAAATCCCCCATACAGTTGGCAAACAACTTTAATCAGCAATTCGTGAACTCTGTCCAAAAACTACAAGAATCAACCTTCCCTCACACAAAAGAATATTCTCCACTAGGTCCACGAGCAACCCAGTCGACGCGGTTCCCCACAGTAACAAAAGAACTATCACTGGCAATTCAACAATTTAACCCCAACAAAGAATCGGGGATAGACGGAATCAGACCAAAAGACATCAAGAAACACTCATCCAACCTATGTCCAGTTATTCAAAAACTGTTAAATAAAATATTTGAAACGGGACACATATACCTGAAACAATAAAGACTGCATTAATCACACCCATACACAAACAAGGAAAAAGAAACTTTATAAGTAATTACAGATCCATCGCCACGTTGTCTGTAATCAACTGTCGGCTACAAACTCTCCACATACGTGGAAAAATTTCAAATCCTACCCAAAACACAATATGACTTTCAAAGAATTCACAGACCTAATAAACGCTGAATTGGATAAGAATAACATTACTCGTATTCATTGATTTAGCAGAAGCATTTGACACGCTAACACAAAAAACCTTATAACTAAACTAACGCATATCAGAATCGGAGGTCGTCTACTCCAGTGGTTTATAGCAGTAGTCTCAAACTGGCTGTCCGTGGGCCGCATCCGGTTTCCGAAGCAATTTACACGGCCCGCGAATACATTTCAATTATGTATCTGTTGTAAATACGGTGCTTATAGTTTTAGAGACATAGGGATATGGACTGAGCTTATGTGATCATAAGTTCAGTCCATATCTACAATTTACAATCAGTAAATTTAGTTTGCTAGCCGACAGTTGATGGCGCTTTAGTATTTTGGTGTTTCCGATGCACAACTACGCAGTTCATATTGCAATATAGATGGAGACAAACTAACGTGCGGCTTATAAAATCTGTTTATTTGTGTTTGTTGTTAGATCTACATCATATCAATACCTATCGCTTAGAATTGTGCATAACTTTTGAGCGTTGCTCTCATACGAAAGTTCATCTTGTTGAATTAAAGTTGCAAATAAAAATTATAATAGCAATTTTAATTAAGAGATTAAACTGTAAGCTATGTCTTTAACAAAGAATAAAAGAGAAGTGGACGAAGAAGGACGTGTTTTTCAATATAAATGGATTATTATGTACTTTTGTGGTGTTGTGCTCAATAAAATTATCTTTTTTTTTTTTTTTTTGGTAATAAGGGAATATCAGTTCCCAAAAAAAATGCAATTTACGTCGCCATTACGAAACGAATCATGAAGAAAATTGAAATGATGGAAGACAATTTAAGATGAAAAAAAGTTACAGTTTCTGAAATCTGGCTTACAAGGACAACAAAATCTTTTTACTGAAGCAAAAAAATCCAGTGAAGCAACAGTTCACGCAAATTTTGCTCTCGCGCACATCATTGAACTGATGGCGAATTTCTTAAAGATTATTTGATTAAGTCTGCTGAACTTCTTTTTCCTGACATACAACAATTATTTAAAAATATTAGTTGGTCGACCAACACGGTTACGGAACGTATTAACAGATATAGCACAACTTGCCGTTTTCGTACGAGATGTTACTGATGAATTTGAAGTAATTGAGGAATTATTGGAAATAATTCCTATGAAAGGAAAAACTGGTGCACAAGATAATTTTTCTAAAATAAAAATTGTAATAGATAAATATAAATTAAGTTGGGGTGAAATCGTTGGATTTGCAAGTGATATTGCAGCTGCGATGGTCGGTAAAAAAACGGACTGTAAAATTAAGAAATATAGTGAAAGAAGGAGCATTTCAGAATAAATTTTGCACTATACATTGCATTATTCATCAAGAAGCACTTTGTGCAAAAGTTTGCAGATGGATAATGTTATGGAAATAGTAACTAAAACAGTAAACTTTATCCGTGGACGAGCTCCGAATCATGGAGAATTTGTTGCATTTGCTTGGAGAAATTGAAAGTGAGTACGGTTTATTATAACGAGGTGAGGTGGTTAAGTTGAGGAGTAGTATTAAAACGGTTTTTTGATTTAACAAAATGAAATCAAAATATTCATGACACAAAAAAACAAAACCATCGACAAGCTACGTAATGATACATGGATAACAGATTTAGTATTTCTTGTTGACTTAACCGGCCATTTAAATATTCTGAATAAAGAGCTGCAAGGAAAGAATAAATTGATCACTGACATGTATGCTTGTATTAATGCTTTTAAAGTAAAATTGCAATTATGGGAAACACAACTGGAATCAAAACATTTCGTACATTTCCTATATTTTAAATCCTTCCCTATTATTTTAAATGAAATATCTCAAGAATATGCAAGAAAAAAATAACATTATTACGACAAGAATTTGAAGAAAGATTTTGATGATTTAGAGTCCGATTTTACATTATTTTCATTACCATTAAAAACGAACGTGAATAATGCACCAGAAAATCTACAAATGGAGCTAATTAATTTGCAGTGCGATATAAATCTTATTCGAAGATTTGAAGATACAGATTTGATTAACTTTTATTCGTACTTGTCAAAAGATAAAAAGCTTCAGTTTTGCAATAAGAATAATCGCTTTGTTTGGGAGTACATTTATATGTGAACAGTTTTTTTCACATTGAAAATTAATATGTGTAAGAAAAGAACCCGATTGACCGACGAGCATCTACAATTCGTGATAAAGATAGTTTCTAGTAATTTTTCTCCAAGGATACAAACTTTATCAGAATCGAAAGGCCATCAAGTGTCAAGTTGCAGTAAGAAATAAAGAAGTTTATAATTATTTACATACAAACATATGCATTTTTTCGTTATGTGTCGTAGAAAAATTTAATATATGTAATATATATATATATATATATATATATATAATACATATAATTTATATATTATATAATATATATAATATATATATATAATATATATATATATTATATATATATATAATATATCAATAATTATATATCAAGAAGCACTTTTGTTAAAAAAAAAACAATTCCGGCCCGTCAGCTGCTTTCACATCGTGCAATCGGGCTGCATGCAATTTGAGTTTGAAACCTCTGCTTTAAAGCATACATGGAAAACAGGAAGCACATCACACGTATAGGATTAGCGTACAGCAAAGAGTTTCCGGAAACCTGTGTAGTACCGCAAAGAGCTATCCTATCTCCCATTCCATTTAACATATACACACACCACATAAGCCGTTTTCTCTTAAAAAAGTAAAATATTCCATTAGCAGACAACATGGCCATAGTATCCATTCACAACAACGCAAATATCGCTAACACAAATATGCAACACGACATCAATCAAATCACTAACTGGTTAACCGAAAATGGCATATATAGAAACCCTGGAAAAACAAAGTTAATAGTATTCACTCTAACCATATATGGTAACCACTCGGCCAGCCAGGCTGAGTGGTTAGCTTATCAGTTCTCCAGCCAAAAGGCTGCGGGTTCGAATCCCCCATAATGGCATGGATGTTTGTGATTGTCTATGGAAAAACTAGTAGTGGTTGTGTTTAAAGGTCTACTGTAAAGTTCGTTTATTAGTTCTCTTCAAGCGACATCGCCTAGTTTTGGTATTTTATTATTACACAAATATATGCACGGCATATGTTTCTTTGCATGCATGCATGCATTTGTTCTAGGCGAACAATGGGCGTATATTCGGAAGCATGAATATGAATATTGATGACAAGATGTTTTCTCGCCATCCAGCAAAGCGATGATTCATTATTATGTACGTGTAATGAATTTTTATGTTTAAATGGATGAATCAAATTGACTGGAAAGAAAGTGTACCACATAACTCATGCTGTTGCGACAGGAATATTTTGTAGCCCACTCGAATTAGAAAGTGAATATAATTTTATGAGGAATCTAATACTTTGATCATCCAATTGCGTCATTATCTTCATTCCTTCATATACGCAGAACGATTTTAACACCTTTTCCATTCATTTTAATATTCCACACGTTTTAAAGAATCTTCTTTTTTTTTTTTTTTTGTTATAAAGTGTTTACAATGGACCACACCATAAAGCCTTCCTTTGTTTGAAATTTTCAAAAATATACTACGTTTGGTTTTCAGAATAATATTTTGAAAACAGAAGCAACTCATCTTTTATTTTATTCAGAAAGCGGTTTTTTTTTTTTTTTTTTTGTACTTTCGAGTGGTAAACCGACACGGTAAGAATAAGAGAGAGAGAGAGAGAGAAACAGATTTATGGTAAGATGTATTCTTCTTTTAACACAAGATTTATAACGCTGTCTAAAACGGGAATATTATAACGAGTTATGCTAACAATGATTTTATATGGCTTAAAGATATTCTGTTGTTTATGGATGGAAGACAGGTTAGTAACATTATATGTAAAAAGTTATTTAATTTAATTTAAGTTGAATATATCAGTATGGTGGTTATCTGTCTATGCATAAATAATACATTTATATGTTAGAAATATCTAAAATAAAAAAAATGTTTGTGAACCAAGAAGAGAGAGAGAGAGAGAGAGGAAGCATATAAGCTATGACCGTACTATCAACAGCAGAGATTCAATGTTGGTTACTGTATATATGTACTGTTGGCATTTCTCTAATAATTGTTATTTTTATTAATCAATTATTCAGCACTAAGCATACATACGTAAGCACAGTAATAAGATTTTTAATGAGTAAATATTTCGTAAAAGTATCGTAGGATATCATCAGTACAGTTAATTCAAGCAATACTAGGAATCACCAGTATTCCTAGAATAGTTTGGATTAACTGTACGGATGATGTCCTATGATACTTAGGACTTTTAATATTTACTTATTAAAAAATCTTATTAAATTCGTTGCGTGTGTCTGTTTAGGCATGAATACTCCACGGGTTTCATTATATAATAAATTATTCAGCACTAATTTATCTCTTTCGGTCTCGCTGGCTGTGTATTTACTTTTTGTCTGATTTCTGCAGTTTTCCTTCAAAATTAACCAGCCTTCAACCATTTGGTAATTAATTACATGTAGTGTAAAGATATAAATTATATGAAATTGGATAATTTGTGGAAATATTTTACTACGTACGTACTACGCATGAAAAAATTTTAATGTATGGTGAATTAACACCTACTGTTGATGGACTTAAGAACTTTGGAAAAATGATGATAATAATAATAATAATAAATTTAGCACTTTGGGCCTTTTACATTTTTTTTTTAATTTGTCATGATTATTATATAATCTGCCTTTATATCTTTTAAACCTTTATCAGCTTTGATTATTTTATATTATTAATTTTTTTTAATTTAATCGAAAATTAGTAATTTTGATTATTTGTGTATGTTTAGTGGCTTGTATGTTCTGCATATAATAATATCGTAATACATAAATTTACATCTGATTTTTTTATATTACATTACACTCTGTAATATCATCGTAAGAGGTATACACCATCCGCAATTAATTTTAGGAACATCGTGGACAATTCATTTCATTTTTGGTTAAGATTTTGTAAATTACAAACAATTTAAGATGAAATATTACTATCATGCTCACATGCTCTGTAGCCTGAACTGTACAGACATGTAGATATTATTACACGTTTAATTTCTCTACCACATTTTTTTCAAGGAGGGCTTGAATATTTTTGTAAACGGGAGTTCAAACCTTTACGTAGCCTGCAAGTTTTGGAGGCTTTCCGATAAACTGAGAAACTGTCTAAAGTTTTGTGATGACAGTTACATCGGCGTAAATTCGAAACAGGAATATTCTCATTGTAGAATATACAGACTATCTAATTGATTGCGCAAGAGTCTCTTTCTCTATATCTTAGTCGGTATCGACGAAGCTATTCGGTTTAGACCTAGATTCTAACCGCGTCTGGAATATACGAAGATGTTTAGCATTCTCATGTTAGTCACACACCTCCAAGAACAGTTTCGTTAATATGTATGTGAGAGTAAAATTTTTTCATGTACATTTTTGTGCTATAATTTAAACACACAAATGTTCCCAATGATATTATACCAGAAACAAATAATGAAGAACGGAACGAAATATCGAAACACACACACGCACACGCACGCACTTGATGTACGGACTACATTTTGTAATTTTCCTGGCTTGTTGGTTTGCTTTAAATTTTTCCTTCTATATTCTAGTCCAGCTATTTATTTACACAGCTTCGTTGTGTTTCCTTCTGTGATGAGGGGAAAACATCATCTGTGAAGGTACTAATACGAAGGTCTCATTTAATATCCGTTCCTATTTCTGATTTATATGATCTTTATTATTATTCCGAGAACAATGGGAAAGCATTGCGCACAGCGCGTGCTATTTCTGCTTTAGCTTGAAATGGTTCGCTGTTTTGACTTATTTTATTGTTAAAGCAGTATGTCTAATTTAGCTGATTGGATAGCCTTGAGAAATTCTGCACAGTGCTTATTTTTTCTTTTTTGCTGGCTTGTTTTTCATATTTTGTTTAATGTCCGTGACTAGAAACCATGATAAAACACATATCACAGATATGCCAAGTAGTCTATTGCAGCTCATTATCATATATTAATATCTGACAGCCCGTTTCCGTTTGCGGATACCTCGTCTATTGAATCTCATTACCATGCACTGAGATCCAACAGATCTCTTCCGTTTGTCGCATTATCTGTATTCTGCGCCCCACGTATTCCACTTTGCTCTTCTTCCAGCGTGCAGCTATTATACTGTACTGTATTTCGTAGTGTTTCATCACTTTGATAGACCCTGACGTAATGTCTAACAGGAGTGTACGTGTGTGGGTGTGAGTTTGTGTTATAGGAGTGGAATGGATGTCACTAAAATTTATATTTTTAATGATAGGTTAACAGAAATTAATCTTTATTTTTACATTCTCTTATGCTTTAACTTCGAGTCACATTGGTAAGTAATTTACATTAATATAAGAAGATCCTCACGTAAATGTATCGGTAGAGATATCTGAATGTGAGGTATTATTAATAATGCATAATTGCACTTTTATATATTAATGGTTTAAACAACATTTCGCAAGCATCATACTTTTTTTTTTTGATACTGTACCTTTGAAATAAACCTGACGTGGTCCATCCAATAATAAGCGATGAAAACTCTCACTAGCTAAACTATGATGTTTAAAACATCTCATGAGAATTTTTTTTCTTTTTTTATTTAATCTTTCATGATATTTGAAGAATAGTAACGAAAAACGTATTAACAAATGAACGGTGTTTTCTCAAATATAACGTTAAATACTTAAAATATGTATGAAGCGGCTTTGAGTGCAAACTGTAGTTTGTGACCAAAGAAAATTTTTAATAAGTAATTTCGTGATTTCAGAAAAATAAATAAATATAAGCGATTTGTGTTTACCTTACACTTTTTTCGTGATTTTTATTCTAAATAAGATTATACTTTGATCCCTTGAAATATTTTCTTAATTTCACGCCTTCTTTCCAGAATAAATGCATAAAACAGATTTTTTTAGATTTGAACGTTACACATGAACGTTCGCCATGGATATTCGTTTTTTTTTTTTTTTTTTTTTTTTTTTGTAATACAAAGCTAAATACAAACTTTGCAAATGCAAAAAAACCATTGCTACAATTGGTCTGCTTATTTGTATTATATCGTTAGCGAATAAATTTAAAAGTGCATTTGAAGTATTTATAGGTAGCTGGCTTTCTAATCACCGCCTACGCGCTATAAATTTGAATTCTAATATACTATATAACAACAAAACTACCTCATGCAATGAAAAATATTACAAAAAACGGTCCATATGTCATTTTAAAAAGCGTTTCATATTAAGTGTGTTATACAAAAAACTTCTATAGAAAGCCACTCTCACTCACAAGTCAGATGTGCACTTTGCGAACCTCTGTCGTAGGATTATAAGATGTAAAAAAAAATATATGTGAATACTTATAATGTGGAGATTGACAATGACTTTTACGAAAACCCTTAAGTACGAATTGTTAAACAGTTTTATATTTTATTAAATAAATGTGGTTTAGAAAGGTAGCAGCTACGCTGAAATGCAACAAGCATCCTCCAATTTCATTTGAGCATATGTAAAGGCAAATCCTTTCAGAATCCAATTTTACATTTTCCAAATCCCCTTTTGCCCCCTCTTTCAGACCAGCTGCTGCTGCTATATTCTGAATAAACTTTCCATTCTCAAGGATGTGTAACACATTGCATTTAAAAAAAAAATAGTCTCTTTAGATTCTTGGATAAAAAATTTTAAAATTAACTTTAAATTTTCGAAAACAATTATCAACAGTTAGTCTGTGTTTCTGTTTGGAGTTTGTAAATAATCAAGAATTCATAACTCTAACTTACGCTTCCAAGAAAGCACTGATGGAGTACAATCCATATAAGGATTTGTATTGTAAAAAAATGTTATTTGTATCAGAGAGAAAAATAAAATGTGCCTGCTAGAAATGAATAAAAAAAAGTTTTCCTTACTCACAACCGACGATTATGAATTAGCATTGAAAAGAAAATATCATACATCCCTCCCCCTCCCTCTCACTTCCACATCTTTCCATACAACGTAACCAAGGCGAACAATTTTCCATTCATCAGTGCAGTTTTTGAAAACCTGGAACATTGAATAAAGTAAGTCGGTATACAATAACTTTTTTTATAAAATCTCAGTATTATTTTTCTTAGAAACAAAGAATTGGAAATGAAACCGTATTTATTTTTCATTAAATGTTGTTTTCATGATGTGATTAAATTTTTTGATATTCACACTTTATATTTAACTGAAGAAAAAAATATTCGATAGTATTTAAAAGGGTCATATTACAAATTCATACTTATTTTAATATTTCTTAAAGAAATGTTGCTTTTATTTGAAGTGTAATGGTTATTTTAAATTAAAGATTTGTAGAATCGCGTTTCTCAAAAGGCAACTTTACAGAAGTTTTGTGCCCTAACAAATTAAAACTGCTGTAGGTGTATGCATGCTCCTGTTGCTCTTACATTACATCAGAAGGATGAATAACAATCAGTGCAAACTTCAGAATTTCGGATACAATACCATATTCAAATATTTTCAGATTTGCAGGAAATTTAGTTGCTAATTAACACAGATATCGATAAATTTTAGACATTTCGAGTGCAAATTTTAATATTATCAGAGATGTTTTTTTTACCTCCAAAATTAGTGTATAATCACAAAACAGAAAACTATTATTGTAACCCCTTCTTAAAAATTAAGAATAAACAAAGGGTTTATTTTAATAGAAGTGGAATATTGCTTTCTCTATTCTTGTGAAGTGTTTTGTAAACTAAAATATGCAGGCAAATTTATGTCACTCACTGAAAAGAAGAGGCTCGAAATTACGAAATAACGTACCCAATGTCAAAATAATTAGTATTTTTTTTTTACAGGAGTAATGTGCACATTACACACTAGTCATCTTTTATATATCTTTCAGATGAATGACTGGGAAAGAACGACATACTAAATTTTGTTCTTTCCCAGTGAGTCATCTAAGAAAATGCATTAACTAGTTTTAATGATAAAATAACTGAAACACAAGAACAGACAACAATAAATTCATAAGGCATTCATCCTAGGTTTTATTTGTTTCTTCTGACCTTTTCCTTAATAGTCAAATACTGCAATGTTTTTGAGAGATGGGTTTCGTGTATATAAAGGTTGCAATGTTTTTCGCTTTAGTCTAGCAAGCATACATGCAAATTCAAAACACATAGCCCTTTTGAAATGTCTATATTTTCATGATGAAAAAAATTCTTTCTACAGTGGGAGGTTCTGACATAATTTACGGGACAAGTACAGTGAGTTCCTATCCTTCGGAGCCTGGTATTGTTTCCCCAGTCTTCTTAGAATGTGGCTGTGTTTCTTTTTGATGCTTTATTATGGATGTATTGTTTGTTGGTATGGAAGAGTTAACAGTTATTCCTTTCGTGGACAGTGCGTCTCTCTCTCTCTCTCTCTCTCTTTATCTGTCTCTCTCTCTCTCTCTCTCTCTCTCTCTCTCTCTCTCTCTCTCTCTTGCTCTCCTATAAAGGAGAGGGAAAAATGTTGAAGTACTGATTAAATGTTTGATGTGTATGTATATTTTTGTGTTTCTTTTCCACTGTTATTCCTGTGGCTAATTTGAACTTGTAATAACTCTTTATATAATATGTCTAGTTTGTTCGTTTTCTTTTAAATTTCCCTTTTTTTTTCTTAATTTTGTTTGTTGTTTTGAATTTCTATTATTCATATTTTTTTCATTTCGTTTTTGTTATGATGGGAGGAAAATCAATCGAAAGTTTTATTTGTCTTAACAAGCTGAATGAGCATCGTTTGTTGTATCAAAAAAAAAAAAAAAAAAGGTAGAGTTCTCAATACAGTTCCCAACCCTCTAGCTGCAACCCTCTTGAAATATTTATTTGAAATATACTATTTTACCATATTGACATAGTAATAATGAACCTGGAATAATCACGAAAATATTCTTTTTTTTTAAATATTCATTTATTAATAATATTTAATTCTGTGCAAAATGGCCCAAGAAATTTGCATTTTATGACAACTGTAAACATTTGCACTACTGTAAAAAAAATTCTTGGCGGTTGATTAATCGTTTTATAACAAATGCTTAGCCGAAGCACTCTCTGTTTAATACGTTTCGTTTGTAATAAATCAAAGGAATATCTGTAGTTGTCTGCCTCGTTTAATACTTCGTAGGGAATAAATTTTGTAGGCTATAAATTTGTGACTCGCGTGACGCGTTATTAAGTAATATCGTATTATTAATTTCTGGGACATTCCAATAGTTACAGGTAACAATGAAAGTTTTATTATTGCGTTTTATTGATTTGTTTGATGAGAATCATTGCAATTGTTTACACGTTAATGATTCTTTAAAACTTTCAGGGCACTGGATCTCTGTCATACATTCTCTATTTTGCTAATTATTTTTCCTTTCTTCAAAAATAACAATTTAATTCCGACAAATTGCATACCAAATAAAAGAATGTATATCTGTGTAAAAATGTGGAATAAGTTGTTTCCTATCGTAATGCTACTTATTCACACGTCTCACTCAAATCAACTTATAAATTAAAGATCTGATTCCCACCTTAAGAGAAATATCATTTTTTTTTTCGAAAGATCTGAGAAATATTTCGAATGAGAAAAATCTGAGAAATATCTCGATATGTAAGGTATTTTAGACTATTGCTGTTGACTACACCAATAGTCTGAAATACCTTTGTATCATAAAGAGCATTTTGGGGAATTTATAAAATCTTTATTTTTGAATGGATTCACTCCTACTATACCAAGGCCATCAGCTAATATATTTTCTTTAATTCCGCACTAATTTTGTCTTTCATCCTATTGACCCTTCTACTTTTTGTACAGCTTCTTTGACTTTAAGTAGCTGCAAATGTTTAATGATTTTGTCACCATCTTAACTTCTTCACGACGAAAAACAATTAATAAATCTGATATGGAGGAGCCTAGCACTTGTTCCATTAATAACCAGCCTTTTCAATTATATCTGTAGAGATAAACGTAAGTATAATAACACCACGTGTTTTATATATTCATGTGTGTTAAACAGCTGAATGTATGAAATAAACTCTGAATACAGAGCTATGTTTTCCATATCGAAGTAATGTCAGTCCTACAGCTGCTGCTGCTGTTCTAGGCGTAAGAGTGACTATTCTTTGAATATCTTATTACTGCATATCGTAATCATCCAGGATCTTTTAACAATGCATATGGCTTATGCACCGATCGATCATAAAACACATTTTCTATGCGAATTTAGTTGAAACCGAGAAGAGGCTGTCCCATTGGTCAGGTTTTATGTCTAATCAGTGCTATGACTTACGATTTGAAAGATTAATCTGCCTGGTGAAATCCTAATGCAAATAACAAATAAAAGCGAACGTACTTGATACTAAGCAGAGTTCTTCATGTTTTAAGTGCTGCAATACCAAGCAACTCCGGTGGCGAAGTTAATGTTTTCCTAAGCTCTCTGGTCATTTTCGAAAAAACAAATTTTCAAGCACATTCCGCATGGAAGAATAAGATATATTTATAACTTCTTGTTGAAATGGTAAGATCATTTTACAACATCATAAATAAAGAATTAGAAGGAAAATAACGTTACAGTAATATGGAATGAAATTTAGATACGATGATACTTCTGGCTTGTTTAAAGAAAGAAATATCGCTGTTGAATATGTTGGATATTCTATGATGAACACCATAGTTCGCCCACCGATTAGAGGTCCCTCGACACTTCTGCGCATTTCAGAAAAAGGAGAATCCATTCCGATAATAGGGTAATCAATCTGTCTTCTGGGATGAGTTTGTTTATTATTATAGGTCGGAAAATTCAGCTTTTATTTTATGAACATTGTAGTGTTTAAAGTGTAACTATTTTGCATGTGTAACAGTTTGAAATATGTATGTAGAGTATTAACATTTATTATCTGTTTCCAGAAACAGCGAAGGTTCATTTTTCAGCAAGTCCCACAGCGCTCTTTATTTGTGAAGACCTGAATTCAAATTCCGTCTGCAATGCGAAAATCCTTTAAGAGGAGCATTCAAATGAAGGTCACACTACTGATCTCGAACTGTCTTGTGATTTCACGGATTTTCTTTACAGAAACTGGTTTTTCATCTATCAAAGCTGGCATACCAGACAAAGAATAAATCTAAATTCAAACAGCATGTCTTATTTTATGTCTTCAAGATCAAGAAATTAAAAAAAAAAAAAAAGAAAATCGATTAAAACGAGTAAATATGCTTATTTACATTCATGTCTTAATGAAGCCTGACTTCCGTACATTAGTATCCCTGGACTGGTAAATGGCAATATTTATTCGGTATTGATGCATTTTCATTTAATGCCACAGCCAAGTCACAACGTAAATTATCCTTTTAAAAATTGAATAACTGAAGGAAAGGTCCATACTGTTCATTGATATCCTCAATGATCCTCCTTTTCTGTCGTACGTTGTTGTCTTCGAATTAAATAGAAATGTTTCTCTAATTCAAGATATATAATTAAATCGTATTTAGGTAATACACAAATCATCGATAAGTATCAAAGAATATGGAAACTGCTTTAATGGAAATGATTAGTTGTAGATAGAAATGCAGTGTCTGAATTATATAGATGATTTATTAATTCAATAGAAAATGATGCATTGGAGGCTATAGAATGATGGTATGAAGGATGCTAGCACGCAAGAGTCCTTACTTGTGAAACTCATAGATAACATATGAGTTTGGGGACTATTAATGCTTTGGAGAACTACTGATGATGAGGAGTTTGCATCAGAAGCATGTCACTGAATTTGATTGCGGTTCTCTGTAAGAAAATAAATTAAGCACTATGAGATATCGCTTGCCGTTCGTTGAAATTGTTCTGTGAAAATTTGCTTTGAATTGAGAAGGATGGCTTATCGAGAAGTTTCTGCATATTTTATTTAGAATTGCGAGTGTAAATACGAATGAACTTTGAGCTTGGAAGTATATGTCAAATCCATCCAACCAATAGTAAATGTGGATGGACCTGTGAAGTGTTAACATTGAATAGCTTAGGAAATAAAGAAATTTCATTAAGTGAAATAGAAATTAAAAGAAATAGGAGACTCTTTCCTGAATTCCGAGAACACAATATGAGTACGATTTTAGAAAGATTAGAAGACAGCATTCAAGACAGATTAGAAGATAGCATATAGTAAAAAGAATTCTTTCAAATTACGACATGAAGAAATGAAATACGTTTTACAAGAAATAAAACATGAAAAATAGATGAACCCACTTTCTATTGAGCATCCTATTATTAAAATATCTTACTCGGTTCGTTCATTGAACCGGCTTCTATTGAAAAGCTCATTTTGGTTCTTCTTCTTTTGAACAGCCTTCCTTGGTTCTTCTATTGAACAAGCTGTTCAAATGAAGACAGCCTTCGTACACGTTTTCAATAAACAAAGTTTAGTCAAGGATATACAGTATACGTGGTTTAAATCATATGAGTAATTAAGGAATTCATAAAGACTAAGAAGCGCTGCAGGAGTGCCCCCACTTCAAACATTTGAATCAGCAGACTGAAAAAAATACACACGGACATGAAATCAAAGGAAACAGATCGTAGGAAATCACTGGAGTCTCTGCGAATGAGAGCTATGTGAATAGTTGTCTCATTGAAAAGAAGAAGAAAAAAAGAAGAGAAATCGACGCCTGATTATGGAATGAATTATCCAGAGGGCCAACATCTTCCATAAGATACTTAGAAGAGA
Source organism: Typopeltis vanoorti (assembly GCF_054136105.1). Lineage (NCBI taxonomy): Eukaryota > Metazoa > Arthropoda > Arachnida > Uropygi > Thelyphonidae > Typopeltis > Typopeltis vanoorti. Next base: position 124,109,348 of record NC_143549.1, read on the forward strand.
GGAAAGAAGTGATGATCAGATGAAAAGTGCTTGGAAGAGTAGTACAAATTACTCAGTATTTTTGGTGTAATTAAATTAGATAGAGAAAATATTTCAGTATCTCAGTTCATTAAAATCTTAAAGGAAAATAACCTGCATTACGAAATTTTTAATATATAAAACAAATGTTTAATTAAAGAAGATGAAAAGAATCAGAATTATTGGTCACAAAAAAGAGTCTCTCAGAAAGAGCAAATTATTATTATGAAATATAGTAGAGAAATTTTTAGGGAAAAAAAAAAACCCTGAAAGTAAGGAGAGTGTGAGTTAGACACGCTTTGATATGACATATCAAAAATTATCATATTGCCGAAATACTCTCATTGTGACAAAGAATATTAATGAATATGCCACTTGGAACACTGGAAACACTCAATGCCTGCAAAAAAAGGGGAAAAAATCGAGTTTGATTAAAAAAAAACTTGATTTCAGTATTGCATTTTTCTTGCAGCTGCAGTTCTGGGATTTTTGAACTAACACCACACATATTCAGGAGGTGAATGTTTCCTGAAATCTTGTCTTTTTATTTTTATTTTCTTGAATTTTTCACAGTTATTAAGTTAATTTGAAATGGCGATGGGGACTTAGTTATAAACTAGAAAGCTGATAAAAAAATGTTTGAATTATCCTTAAAATTTTATTGCCAATAAAATTATATATATATATATATATATATATATATATATATATATATATATATATATATTGTTTTGTTTTGTTTTTATGAACTTGCAAATAACTTGATTTCCTGATTGGTTAAGTTGAAAAAATTACTACATATTATTAGGTATGTTCCTTATTCAATTGCCTAATATAAGGAGTTCTTAGTTCTTTATGGGCAGGAATCAATGAAAAGTGTTGCATCCTAATTTTTCCTAAATAGCTCAAGATAATTCCTAAAGTAATATGTATGCTAAAATATTACCTCTTTCAAGTTTGAACTCCAAGGAAGAGACATCATCATTCCTGTTATCCTCTGAAGAGAGAGTAAAATTAGTTGTTTCAAATCAATTTTCTCTGCATTTCAGCTGAAAATTAAAAGATGGCTGATAACGTAGAATGAATGTGGAATGTGAGATTATTTATTCATAGTATTATATATTATTGATATTATTCCATTGATGCATTTAAATTCCTATGATGGGTGAATATCGTTATGCTATACAGTGCATTTTGAAATATTATATCGCGATGTTTTAGTTGGTAATGTACTAAACGAATCGGATGTCTTTGTTACCATATATTTATTGTTCCTTTCCTCTCTCTATTGACATTCAAAAAGCCTACCGAGATCGAGTAGCTCAGGAACCGTTCTATAAAAGTCTTAGGAATGAAATGTTTTTCTGGTTTGCAACTAGATTTAAACCCAAGTCTTCCTTCATGTGGTCAAGAGTGGAAGAATACAAACGTCACTTCTACTGAGCTACACTGACATATAGGACCTCCTTTCTCTGCAATGGTTGCAGCAATCTTATGGGACACGCTTTTCCCAAGGGTATGATAGCGATTTATGAGAATATTTGACTCTCCTTCCTGGAGAGTCGAAAATGAAGTTGAATATATTGTGGAATATCCTTTGACTTCACCAACACTACAGATCATCCCACAAATTTTCAGTTAGGTTGAGATCGGGGCTATTTAGAGGCAAGAGCAAGCTAGGAAAAACAGGACTATACAACGGTTGAAATGAGATCAGGACTGTGTGTAGGTGAGTCTAGTATGCTGATGACGTTCATGTCTACAAACCACGCAGTTACTCTGGAGCCGTATGGCACCATCATCAGTTCCCGAGAAAGGCTACAGAGTAGGAAGTATTACATTGGTCAGAATGTTCAGATACATCCCCGACTTCATGGCACCACAAACAGTGGTCCGAGGCCAAAAAGGGAAAACAGAACAATACAGAGTTGAAATCAGCGCTCAATGGACATGAACGTCAGAGTAGTGACGTTTCACTTGGCGTTGATTCCCTACGCTTCATTATCAGTACGATATCACTAACTTTTTGATCTGAGATTACATTAATATTGTTTCATTATTGTTACATCATTAATAATGTTTTGTAGGATTACATTAATATCGTGAATATTCCATTAATCGGAAATCCTCGTATAGCGAGGGAAGAAACATGGAACTTTTCGAAGAATTTCAGAATTCCGCTCAATTTGGCAGGGGTTTTTCAGTGTGCTATGAAATTCATCTCCGATTTTTATTTCTTTGTTTCGTTTCGGATTCACTGCCCCAAATCAGATTCTAATTAAGAGGCGACACATTTATAAATAACATTCATGAAAATCATACAGAATGTATTACAATAAAATTTTGAAAATTTCTGATTTTTTATTTTTATTTTTTCTAAATAGAACTGGAATTTTTATGTATGCTATATGTCTATATGTTTAATTTGCAGTCATATTAAGCATGTCAGTAAGACCGGAAAAGAAAAGTCACAACAATGAGGACACATCGGCACATAAAAAGAAGCGTAATGTTATCAATTTGGACACAAATTAAGTCCAGTTTTAAGATTATTGGCTTAGCACACGAATTTAAATTAAGCTAGTCATCACTAAGAAAAATCATTAAAAATAAAGATAAAATTAAAGATGTGGATGAAAATGTTACTCTCTCTCGGCAAAGAAAATTACCAATCCTCATAGTGAAACAGTCCGAAAATTGGGGGGGGGGGATCTTTAGTTAGTAGAGAGAAGATTTAAATTAAACATAAATACAATAAGCAGCCCTTATTATATTAAAAAATATAGAAAAGAAACAATCAAGCAGTGAAAAAACAAAAAAGACGAGAAAAACAAAAATCATAATATCCCCCATTCTAGGTGGCATTTATATATCTATATAACATAAGTAAATATATAAAAAAAAAAAAAAATTAAAAATCCGCTAACGCCTATGTTGTTCCCGTATAGGGAGTAGGCGGGGCCGTTTACCCTATCTAACTTTTGGAGAATGAGTGGGCAGTTCAATCTCTACTGGTAACCAATCAGAGAGATAGCTAGCCCAGGGCTCTCACTGATTCATCGGTACGCATTGAAGAAGGCGGCAAGCTAGTGCCGCCATCTCGTGGTCTCTAACCCTAACACAATATTTTTAATGTCTGAAAAATTTTTTTTTTTTTAGTAAATATATAAGATGTAATAAAATAAAATCTATATATCCACCTTCATATATATATATATATATATATTCATTTTTTAAATTAACTGACTTAAACCCGAGAATTATAACACAATGACATTTATTTGAAAAAAACGCAACATGTTTCGTCAAAAATGACTTCTTCAGGCGATAAGAACATAGAAAAGATAATAAAAGACACTTAAATTAACATTGACACACTCCAAAGCTATACAATTACAAAGTCATAATATTCGACTGTAAATTACAGTTATGAGCTTGAACTACAGTCCGAGTTAATGTTCTATTGTTGTGCACCTGTGCGTGTGTGGAATCACGCGATCTCCAGTATCTAATAATAGAGTTGAAAGAGTCAGCCAAATTATAGCTAAGATTATTATTCAAATGCAAAGGGTCTAAGGTGATTTCCCTTGACTCGACAATGCGGCGCTCTATTTCATCATGGCAGACGTGTAGGTTTGAAGTCAATGTCCAATTTATTTCATGTTGGTGGCCTTCGTTGTTCGTGTTTATTGAAAGCAGGACATGGCCCGACAGAGCAGTTGCTCTGGTTCTCTTATAAGCAATGTCTCTCCGATGCTCTTCGAGACGTAGTAAGATAGATTTCTCTGTCTGCCCATAGTAAGGCTTTCTGCATTCACAAGTGACCTTGTATACACCTGGGAATTGTAGAAGGTTGTGAGGTTGTTTATAGTTCTTGAAGCGTGATATTCCCAGGTGTACACAAGGTCACTTGTGAATGCGGAAAGCCTTACTATGGGCAGACAGAGAAATCTATCTTACTACGTCTCGAAGAGCATCAGAGAGACATTGCTTATAAGAGAACCAGAGCAACTGCTCTGTCGGGCCATGTCCTGCTTTCAATAAACACGAACAACGAAGGCCACCAACATGAAATAAATTGGACATTGACTTCAAACCTACACGTCTGCCATGATGAAATAGAGCGCCGCATTGTCGAGTCAAGGGAAATCACCTTAGACCCTTTGCATTTGAATAATAATCTTAGCTATAATTTGGCTGACTCTTTCAACTCTATTATTAGATACTGGAGATCGCGTGATTCCACACACGCACAGGTGCACAACAATAGAACATTAACTCGGACTGTAGTTCAAGCTCATAACTGTAATTTACAGTCGAATATTATGACTTTGTAATTGTATAGCTTTGGAGTGTGTCAATGTTAATTTAAGTGTCTTTTATTATCTTTTCTATGTTCTTATCGCCTGAAGAAGTCATTTTTGACGAAACATGTTGCGTTTTTTTCAAATAAATGTCATTGTGTTATAATTCTCGGGTTTAAGTCAGTTAATTTAAAAAATGAACATATCACAACCCCGAGTTAATAGTACGTTTCATATATATATATATATATACAGGGTGTTCGGGATAAATTTGACATATTTATAATTAATTATATTTTTCCGTAAGTTACATGTATTAACACACACTTCTCTTCATTTAAAAGTTTGGACCCTTCTTCATTCATATACAAGATGTCAGAAAGGATGGATAGCTGGAACCCACCTGAATCATGGAAGAGAATAACTTGTATCATGATGATTCGTGCCCGCCATCAAAATAAGGATATTACGACTGCTGCCCAATGCTCCCTGAATACAGTAAAAACAATCAGGCATGAACTAGAGACTTGCAATGGTGACTACGAGGATGTAGCAAGAAGAAAGATCCCTAGCAGACGATCTGATTGCATTCGTACAGCAGAATTCCTCGCAAATCTGCAGGAACAGGTGTTGAAGAACCCTGGCATTGGAATTCGGGCTTTGTTCGTGGAGTTGCTAACTGTAGTCAAGCCCTGGATAACAAGGGTAGCCAATGGTAGGCCGTATGTATGGCAGCAGGATTCGGCCCCTTGCCACACCTCTGGGAAAAGTCAAAAATGGTTGTCTGAAAATTTCTACGACTTCACCAGTCCAAATGTTTGGCCTCCAAACTCCCCAGACCTTAACCCCATGGATTATTTTGTATGGGGCGCAGTTGAAAAAGACACCAATCGCACTTCCAGTAATACAAAAGCCCAGTTAATGGATAAAATTAAAACAGTTTTTGCGGCCCTTCCCAGGGAGACTGTAGCATCAGCTTGTTCGAGGTTCCGAAGCAGAATTGAAGCTGTGATCGATGCTAATGGTGGTTATTTTGAGTAAATCTTGTTGATAGTATTGTAATTAACTCTGCCTGTAATGTTTTTTTGTCAATTCATTAAATTTAATAGATACAAAGAAGATTTTCTTTTTCCTTACGAAACTGTCAAATTTATCCCGAACACCCTGTATATATATAGTAAAAATGAATTCTGAAAAAAAAAAAAATATATATATATATATATATTTTTTTTTTTTTTTTTTTTTTTTTTTTTCAGAATTCATTTTTACTCGGTAAGAATATTATTCAAAAAACTTTAATAACTGTTACCGAGAGATAAAAAGATGACATGGTATATTTAAAAAGATACTACTAGTTGACAAGTTTCGTTAAATAGATCAACATCTTCAGGTATCACAATCAAAGAAATATATAAAGAATTACAGAGATATAAAATTGTCATAACAGAACCAGTACAAAAAGACAGTAGCGTGTTTGAAAATAAAATGCAAGCTTGAGTTCCAAACAAACATATACTACCCGCTGTCGCGATTGCGCCAATGCTGAACAGAAGCAACGTGTTCGTCAAAGAGATTGAAACTTAGGCTGTTGTTGATATCAGAAGAATCTAGAGAAATTTCTCTAGATTCGACAATCTTTCTTTCGAGCTCATCATGGCACACATGAATGTTAGAAGTTTGAGTCCAGTTCACAATGTGTTGGCAGCCTTCGTCTGAGTTAACTGAAAAGAGAACGTGGCTAGAGATAGCGGAGATATCTCTACGGTGGTCTTCCAAACGTAGAAGGATGGATTTAGCAGTCTGGCCATAGTATGGCTTTCCACAATCACATAAAATCTTGTACACTCCAAGAAACTGAGTTGGATTATGTTTCTCTTTAGGTTTACTAAGTATTGAAAGAAGTTTTGAGAGCGTAGTGAAGCAAGTTCTGAAGTTAAACTTCTTGAAAATTTTTGCCAGTTTTGGTGAAAGAGAGCTAATGTAAGGCAAATAGATGAAGGGTCTGGGGGAAGAGGGATCTTCAGAAGTAGTTGAGTGACTGGGGGAAAGAAATTTGTCAATTTTCTTAGGAGAGAAACCATTATCAATAAAAATTATTTTAAGAAAAAGGAGTTCATTTTCAATTTCTGATTCTTCTGTAAGTAAAGATTTGGCTCGGTGAGCTAAGATGGAAATAATACCTAATTTTTGTGGAGAATATTATTGGGATGAAGCATGAAGGTGTCTATCAGTATGAGTAGGCTTTCACTCAGTAACTCAACTATATCAACTGATTCAGTTACCTCCCTACCATCGGCATTCTTTAAAATCATTCTGCCATGTATATTTTTCCTTTTACTTGCTACATATCTAAAAAACTGTTTAGGATTCTCTTTAGCCTGCATGGCCAATGTTCTTTCGTAATCCTTTTTTGCTTTTCTTACCACACTCGTTACCCTTCTGGCCTGCGCTTTATACCATTCATGTGCCTGCCGGTCACCTTTCTCCTTAAATTCCCTCCATAGTTGTTTCTTTTTTTGCAGCTCAATCTTAATGGTGTTATTCATCCATTTAACCCCTGATTCATTATTCGGACTCTAGATATACATTCAGCCATTGCTTCATGCAAATACTTCTTAACTGCCTCCCATGCACTATTAACTTCTAGTCCTTGCAGTTGTACATGCCATGGCACTGAACCAATCAAACTTCTAAGCTTGTCATACTTTCCAGCCCGATAATTCCACATGTACCCTGTCTTAATTGAAAATTCCACACCTTTAGCCACCTCCCAAGTCAAGACCCTATGATCACTCTCACCAATTGGTGGCAATGTGGTCATATTTGTTACAGCCAAATCCTCAGATGTAATTATTAGGTCAAGCACTCTCTGACCCCTAGTATTTTCCATTACATGCTGTCGCAGATAGTTATTCCTTAATTCTTCTTCTTCTTCTACGCATTATTCCCGCTTCCTATGCAAGGTCCACGTGTTACTTTGATGCGACCCCCGTTATTACTATTCCCAACCGACCCGTCGCCTGGTCTGCCGCTGGGGGGATATATTTTTGACTGTAAAGGCGTATGTTCCCTTAATAACCGCATAAAATCCAATTCCTTCCTCCCGTGTGTCCTCTCCTCACTCCAATCAATTCGACCATAGTTTGAAATCTCCCATAATAATTACCCTCCTTCCACTCATTTCTTCTATTTGCTTGTGCATACTGTCACCACCATCTTTTCCATAACCTGGTCTATAGCAGCACCCAATTGTATATTTAGTTCTGCTAACCACAATCTCACACCAAATGGCCTCAAATGTGCTGGTTTCTCTTTCCTGCAATTCAACTTCTATTCTCCTTGGCTGTAGCTCATCAGCTATCATCAACAATACTTCCCCCCCCCCATTTTATTCTCCATGTCATTCCTGAACACACTATATCCATCACATTCAATCCCACTAGCTATATCATCTACAGTCAGCCATGGTTCACTAATACCAATAACCTGTGGTCCGTAAGTACTAACCATGGCTAAAAACTCTTCCTTCTTGTTCCTAGTACTTCTAGCATTAGTGTACATGAATTTAAGACCTCCATTAGTCCCAACCCTACCTTGATGCCTTATATTAACTATTCCACTCTGATTTGTTGTCCGTATTCGCTCGGGCATATTATATTCATTTATACATTCAACTGCCTCCCTAAGAACTGTATATCTACCCTTCCCCCCTTAATAAATCTAGTTTCCCCGAATTTGCACATCCACTACATTCAGCAACACTTTCTCAAGTCTCCTTACACCGTAACCATTCAAATACAAGCCATCCATCTTATATAGATCCTTTCGCCCATCGAACTCACTCCACAAATTCCACACCACTCGTCATATATAACCCACGCATAAAGTCATTCGCAATTATGGCCCTCCTTTTAAACATTTCACTGTCATACCGTGGCAAAAGACTAATCATTCTAACTCTCTCACTCTTTTCTTTTGCTACCTCAAAAAATTCATTCAGGTCTTCTATCATTCCCATTTTATCTCCTTTCAAATCATTCGTACCTGCCACAACAATCATTTCTTTCACCCTTTCCTTTTGCTCTCTAATAGACTCAGTTACATCCTTTATGGTCGCACCAGGTTGGTACGATTTTGTCAAATCCTCTACTAACACACCTCGTACTAACGATTCTCCATACAGCACTCTATCCTTCATTTTGTTCATGTTCACACTCATACGCCTATTTTTCCTGTCATACTTTTTATTATTGGCTGGTTCAATCACTCGACTTTTGCTCACACGCTCTGGCTGCTGTGTTGTCATTTGTATCGCACCATTCAACAACACGATCTCACTCACTTCATCTATCTCATCTTTTTTATTCTCTGTAAAACCATTAATACTATCATTCACACTTTCTACATTCACACTCTCACAATTCTCTGGTACAACCTCGCCGTTTCTTGTTATATCCCTATTTTCTTCATTCTGAAGTTTGACAAAAATATCACACTCACGATCCGAAATACACTTCATTTCCTCATTCTCCCTACATTTTCTACACACACGTTTATTTAGAGGTTCTCAGGTTTAGTGAAAGAATCATATACTGCTACATGTGCTTTATCCAAGAAAGAAGCTTATTTGTGCAATTAACTGATGAGTCTTCATAAGGTATATTCAGTTGTAGAGTTTTCGCCAAATAGTGTTCTACAGTTTGAAATAAACGTATTGTTGGCTTCTACAGACTCAACTGAGGAAAAATTAGAAATGTTAAGTACACTAAATATTTTCTATGGACGAAAAATATTTAACTATTGGTTTGATATTAACATTATCATTCTCACTGTCATTCAGTGAGAATGATACTGTTAATACTGTACATTGCTGAAAAATGTACAACAATATTGTTGTACATTTTTCAGCAATTATACTTCAATTTTGAAACGGTGTAATAAATAATGAATAAAATACTACATTTCTTTCTAACCAATAGCTCACTAATATGATACCAATACCTTCAAATACAGTATACATTAATGAAAATATATAAATGAAGCACATTTTATTAATATAGTATAAATATATCATATTGATGATTATGGGCATATACGGATATGCCCATAATATCCGAAAAAGATGCATATTAAAAGAGATTCGTTGAAATTACTGTATGGTAGCGGCAACTAGTGTACGACAAATACTATTCGTCTGGTTGGCCTGGTAACCACTGTTCAACCCACAGGCTGGCGGTTTGAATCCCACCGTGGGCATGGTATTTGTGATCGTTTTTAAGTGGGAGATAAATTTTATCCCCCGGTGACAGACCAGTTCTGCGCTTATTGGAGGCCTGAAGTGATTTCAAAAAGTCCATGTTTGGTTCTAAGAACAGAGTTTCTAGACTAGATATATATGTTTAAGATACCAAGCAATTTTAAACCTGGTTTTACTCCATTTATCCCAAGTAAGCAAACAGACAAAAATGTCAAGTTTGCGCCTGCAAGTGATGCAAGACAAGCTGATACTACAGATAGTGCAAGACCAGAACAACTCGTGGTAGAGGTGGAACAAGCTCCGATCACTAATCTTAATATTTACCCTTAATGCTAAAACACATCTCCAATAAGGGGATGTATGATGTTTTGTATTAAAGGCAAGGGGCCACTACCCAGATCGGTTTCGACCTTTATTGAGGCCTCATCAGTGGGAGCTAGGCTAGAATACCAAGATTTAGTAATACAGAGCTTGTAAGTATTTTACCAAAACAAGTTACCATAAGGTGTTCTAACCTTATTAAATAAAATCTCAGGAGGAGAATTAAATGTAGAAAGTATTTTTACCTTGGGTATAATTATATTAAAGATACCAAGCAATTTTAAACCTGGTTTTACTCCATTTTTTCCAAGTAAGCAAACAGACAAAAATGTCAAGTTTGCGCCTGCAAGTGATGCAAGACAAGCTGATCCTACAGGTAGTGCAAGACCAGGGAAACTCGTGGTAGAGAAAGATACCAAGCAATTTTAAACCTGGTTTTACTCTATTTTTCCCAAGTAAGCAAACAGACAAAATGTCAAGTTTGCGCCTGCAAGTGATTCAAGACTTCACTTACTTTAGTAACTGTTAGGCTGTTACAAAAATGTAACGGCCTAACAGTTACTAAAGTCTATGTTTTTTGAAATGTAACTCAATGCATTTGTTTTCACACCAGTTCAGCCTTGAAAATGCTAGACAATGGCTAGTGAAACTTGTTGGCTCTTTGTATATATATTTTATCATTTATCTTCTGGTCTTTTAATAATAAAAGTTATTTATTGTACTGAAGACAATTTGGTAAAAAAAAAGTCCTTAAAAGTATATGCTTAATTTTTTCTTGTTGCACTCTCCTTTGATTTTAATACTGGTGTGCGTTATATTTAGATCACGCGCGTAAAATCGCATCTTGTAAAAGAAAAATCCACATAGATAGGATAAAGCACAAGAAGAAGAAGAGTTTCGTAAGATTGTGTTGAATCCGCGTGTGAGCATTCAGGACCTATATTATCAGCATAAGCTAATAATAATAATAATAATAATAACAATAATAATAAACCTGAACTCATTCTTTCCCTATATAGTTCCAATTATTCATTAAAATCATTTGAATTATTTTAATTATTCTTTCAAATACTCTGTTCCTTTCATCTCTTCTACATAATAGAGGTTTGAGGGTTAGAGGATTCGGCATTTTTATTGCAACCGGATTGCCATTCGTCTGCTACATACGCTGGAGTGGGTGTGCTCTGTATGCACATGCGTGTTCAAGAGATCTATAAGCCTGCATGAGAAGAAGAACCCGGGGAAATCCTGAATGCACTGTGTAAGATACGCTAAGTCCCTTCAACTAAAAAGCCCTAAAAGAGTTCTTCGCGTGTTAGAGAGGATTCAAACAAAACTCTTCCCAACCAAACGTGCATCTTAGTTAAAAACTGAGCGAAGGTGGCTCTCTTTCAAAGGCTACTATATTGTAAATTAAACTAAGCATTTTAATATTTGAACACATATAAACATGTGCTCAGCCATTAGAGGAATTTTTTTTAAGTCTTTTTTTTTTTTTTTTTTTGACCAATTCCCGAGTTGTTCGATCTCTGGCACGAGTAACCGGGTGTTCTTTCCGGGAATCTCCGATTTATAGTCCCGTAAACTCAAGAAAATTGGCTGTATAACCATACTATTCAGACATTAAATATATTGTGTTAGGGTCCCTAACCCTAACACAATATAAGAAAATTTAAGAAAATCCTAATATATTAAATTAGGGACCAGGAGATGGGTATAAAAAGCGTTTGCTGATTTTTTTTTTTTTTTTTTTTGATATGGTCTTCTTAAACTTTGGCTTGAACGGCACCCAAATTCTGAAATTTCATTCGAAAGGCTGATGCAGCAACGCAGCTTCATTATCAAACACAAAGTATTCAGTGAACTTGAGCTAGAAGCACTGAAACCTCAGGCTGTAAAACGAGACCGTACTGACCCTGAAGTGACCAAGAATATGAATGAAGCAGAACCAGATTCCAACGTGCAGAATGCTGAAAATTTTGAAAATATACAAATTGTTGAAAGGGAGCTATCAGATAAGGAACAAGAACTCACACGAAAAATTATCCAGCAAATGAACAGCAACCAGGAACGAGTTAGGCTTCCAGTATTGAGACAAGTACCTCATCAAAAACTGAAGGAACTTTAACAAGAGGCCAATAAAGCTGCAAGGGATATTCCTACTGGGACTATTGGGTAACCGAATCAACTTATGTACTTAATAGCCTACGTCATAACATCTGGATTAGGATATAAGATTAGTGAATCTAAAAGCAGTAAGGCTCAGAAACCAAAATGGAAACATCGACTGGAGAATAAAATTCTTAAACTCACAGCAGACGTGAGCAATTTAAAAAACCTTAAGGAAAAGAAGCTGAGAAACACAAAAATCCGAAATAACCTCATAAAGAGATATAATACTGGAACACGACCTATTGATGAAGTATTAGAGGAAGTGAAGCAAAAAATAGTTGCAGTTGCAGCTAAAATAAGGAGATACAGTGCACGTATTGAACAGTACAAGGGAAATTCGATGTTTCGCGCAAATCAGCACCAGTTTTACAAGAAAATTGATTGTTGCAGGAATGATAACCTTAAAGAAAAAATAAATATAAATACGAGAGACAAAGTTTTGGAAAAACCCGTGGGACGACCCTAAGAGGCACAATAACAAGGCAAAATGGATTGAACGAATTACGAAACAAATCTCAAGAACGAAAAATGGACCAACTGAAAATAACAACTGAAATGGTTCAAAAGCAAGCAAAAAAAATAATAAAAAATTGATCAACACCCGGGAAGGATGAATTCCATGGCTACTGGTTGAAATATCTAACAGGCTTACATGAAGGACTTGCAAACCAATTTTATGATGTTTTAGAAGGAAAATGCAAAGAAGAGTGGCTCACAGCAGAGAAAACGTTTTTGATCATAAAGGATAAAGATAAAGGTCCAAATCCAGAAAACGTCTGACCAATAACCTGCCTGCCAACAACTTTTAAGCTACTCACAGGCATACTAGCTGATAAAATATACAGCTATCTTAAAGCAAATTTTCTTCTCCCAATTGAACAAAAAGGTAACAGCAAAAATTCAAGAGGCACAAAAGACCAATTGCTGATTGATAAAATGATTCTTAAAAATTGCAAACGTAGAAAAACCAGCCTTCATATGGCTTGGATAGATTATATAAAAGCGTTAGGTTCGGTGCCTCATAGTTGGATTTCAAAATGCACAGAACTATTTGGTATTAGCGAAAACGTGCAAAAATTTTTGCAATCCAGCATGAAAAACTGGAAAATAACGTTGGTTATAAATAGAGAAGAAATTGGAGAGATAAACATAAAAAGGGGCATCTTTCAAGGAGACTCATTATCTCCTCTATTGTTTATATTGTCATTGATCCCCTTAACTAGAATTTTAAATAAAACTGCTCATGGTTATCAAACTGCAAAAGAGTGCTAATATATCTCACCTTTTATACATGGGCGATCTGAAGTTGTATGCAAAATCAGAGAATGAACTCGGATCGTTGCTAAACACTGTGCACATATTCAGTCAAGATATATCAATGGATTTTGGATTAGACAAATGCACAATTACTGGAATAACAAGAGGAAAGTTTGAAGATATGAACGAAATCGAGCTGCTTAATGGTGAAATAATCAAAGCAATAAAATTCGAAGACAGCTACAAATATTTAGGAATTTTAGAAGCATCACAAATTCTGCACAATAAGATCAAAGAAAGAACTAGACCAGAATACATAAGACGACTAAGAAAACTCCTTAAATCAATGCTTAATGCTGGAAATTTGATAAAAGCAAGTAATACCTGGATTTGAATCCTTTTCTGAATTATTCAGTAGGCATTGTTGAATGGACCCAGCTAGAGATGGAAGATTTAGATCGAAAAACTCGAAAATTAATGATAATGTACCATGCCCTCAATCCCCGCAGTGACATTGATAGGCGCTATCTATTACGCAAAAAAGGATGTAGAGGATTATTACAAGTGAAGGAAGTTATTGAAGAAGAAAAACGAAATTTAAATGATTTTCTGCAGCAAACAACGGAAAATTTCTAATTGAGGTAAGGAAAGATGGTTTATTTAAACCCATGGAGACAAAATTGGAATACAAAACCAACCAAGTAAAAGTGAGAACCGAAAGATGGAAAAATAAGGCATTGCATGGAAAATACCTTCACAGCATAGAGAACAGCGCTGAGAGCAACTTGACCTGGCAATGGTTGAGAAATGGAGCACTAAAAAAAGAAACAGAAGCGGTAATTTTTGCAGCACAAGAACAGGCCATTAAAACCAACGTTATGAAGGGACAAATATAAAAAATTCAAGAAGACAGTAAATGTAGATTGTGCAAAGAAAAGGAAAAACGGTAGACCACATTATAAGTGGATGCAGCAAAATCGCACAAATTGAGTACGTAAAAGGCATGATAACGTAGCCAAGATAATCCACTGGCATTTATGTAAAAAGTATGGGTTTGAAGTATCTAAAGACTATTGGAAACATAAAGTTCACCAGAAAGTGATTGAGAATGAAAAAGCTAAAATACTCTGCGATTTCAAAATCCAGACAGACAAAAGCTTGGAATGTAACACACCCGATATCATAGTGGTTGAAAAAAGTGAAAACAAGGGTGTTACGTTTATCGAAATATCAGTACCAGGAGATAGTCGGATTGACAACAAAGAAAATGAAAAAATTACAAAATATCGCGATTTGCAAATCGAATGTTGAACGAATCTGTAAAAAGAAAAAGAAAGTTGTTCCCATAATAATAGGCACTTTAGGCGCCATACCTAAAACATTGAAAAAAACATCTAGAAGCACTCGAGTTAGATGGATTAAAAATTGGGCAGCTGCAAAAGGCCCCTTTGTTCGGCACAGCTTTTATTTTCCGAAAGTATTTCCACAACTCATAAGCCCTTTGGCAGGGCCCGAATTAGTGGAATATAACCAGCCTTTTCTTAAGACTGAGGAAGCAAATCAAGCTTTAATGAATATTATATATATATATATATATATATATATATATATATATTTGTTTTGATATCTCCTCTATTTTACATAAAATATACAGAAATATATAAAACTCAACAAAACGACATTCAAGAACAAACTCCATATAAACAACAAGTATCTAACAGCAAAAATAAGTGCTGTGAAATGAAACTACTACTTCCGCTAAAAAAAAAAAAAATAAAACAAAATAATAACTGCTAAGTTTGGACTCCAAAAATATTTATGTGCAATTTTCATACTTCCAAAGACTGCCTAATTTCAAGGGATAAAAGTAAATAATAAATAAAACAACCCATGTTTGCTTTATAACCACATATCAAGAATAGTTCTTAAAAAAATGTAAATTTTTATTTAGTGCTCCTTTCGTTTTTATTTAAGCTTGTTTATATACTTATTTATTTTTTTTATTTTTTATTTTTTGAAAATTTTTATGAATGTTTTCAACGAAAAATAAACGGTAGTCAAGGTCATTTTAAACTTACATATTCCATTACACGCAAAAATAAAACAGAAAAATTCTGACTTGCGAAATCACCCTGAAGCCTGCAAAGTTGAGTACAAAATGGGGGGGGGCACCTAAAGCAGGTGGTATAATAGTTATCGTGATAAAATTAGTTTGTGTGAAAATGCTAATAATCAACCAAAATTAAACACTTTGTACATTAAAGCAGCGATAAAAATATACGAAATTGGATTATATGAAAATAAACTGCGATTTATTTTAAACTGCTCCGAAAAGATGAAAAATCTGGAGATCCGCTGAATAAAAATTCACACAAGAATTAATAGAATGCCAGGAAAAAAAAAATATATTTTTAAATATTCTATTTAAAGTTAGCGTAACAAAATAGTCGTTTTAATTAAAATCAAAAATTATGCAGCTTCATTCTCCTGATGATTTCACTTGGAATGAGCCTCGAAACAAATTCGCCATAGTTAGGATGTTACATGTAACCACTTGATACGTTCCCTCATAAAATATTGCTACAGAGATTACACTATAATATTGTAATGGCTAAATAACGCTAATTGCCTACGATATTTAACCGTAAATCTCATTTGTGAGATTTAACATTAAATCTCATTTGTGAGATTTACTGTTAAATGAAATGCCAACTCATAAATAGCAAAACGTAATCCCACTCTCCACGTATAGTACGGATATAACTGCTTCATGAAATTATAACTAAATTCTTAACATTTATTGTATTTTTCTTCAAGGAGATGTCATTTCTTGTCATCATAGAATTTGTGATGTATTTGTATATATCATTTTGACATTCTTCAAAACATTCTTTTTGTAATAATTAAAGATTGAATTCTTTGTCGAAAACGGAAATATATCTAGCACGAACTATATGTATGTATATATATATATATATATATATACAGGGTGTTCGGGATAAATTTGACATATTTATAATTAATTATATTTTTCCGTAAGTTACATGTATTAACACACACTTCTCTTCATTTAAAAGTTTGGACCCTTCTTCATTCATATACAAGATGTCAGAAAGGATGGATAGCTGGAACCCACCTGAATCATGGAAGAGAATAACTTGTATCATGATGATTCGTGCCCGCCATCAAAATAAGGATATTACGACTGCTGCCCAATGCTCCCTGAATACAGTAAAAACAATCAGGCATGAACTAGAGACTTGCAATGGTGACTACGAGGATGTAGCAAGAAGAAAGATCCCTAGCAGACGATCTGATTGCGTTCGTACAGCAGAATTCCTCGCAAATCTGCAGGAACAGGTGTTGAAGAACCATGGCATTGGAATTCGGGCTTTGTTCGTAGAGTTGCTAACTGTAGTCAAGCCCTGGATAACAAGGGTAGCCAATGGTAGGCCGTATGTATGGCAGCAGGATTCGGCCCCTTGCCACACCTCTGGGAAAAGTCAAAAATGGTTGTCTGAAAATTTCTACGACTTCACCAGTCCAAATGTTTGGCCTCCAAACTCCCCAGACCTTAACCCCATGGATTATTTTGTATGGGGCGCAGTTGAAAAAGACACCAATCGCACTTCCAGTAATACAAAAGCCCAGTTAATGGATAAAATTAAAACAGTTTTTGCGGCCCTTCCCAGGGAGACTGTAGCATCAGCTTGTTCGAGGTTCCGAAGCAGAATTGAAGCTGTGATCGATGCTAATGGTGGTTATTTTGAGTAAATCTTGTTGATCGTATTGTAATTAACTCTGCCTGTAATGTTTTTTTGTCAATTCATTAAATTTAATAGATACAAAGAAGATTTTCTTTTTCCTTACGAAACTGTCAAATTTATCCCGAACACCCTGTATATATATATAGGCGCTTTTAATTGAGTGTGATAATGCCGACTGTGTCAGTGTTGCTTTGATTATTTTTAGCGACTACATATTCCATGTTTTAGAAATACGATATTTCATTTCCAAAGTGGAAAACTTTCTGCTTACAGTCAGTTTGTTCCATTTGAACTTTACCCAATAATCCAGCTGAATCCTTTTTCATTACTGCCAGGTTTAAAATTATATGCTTTTAATTACTCGTCATCATCATCATCATTATGCGTACCAAGGATTTAGGCCTAGCTTGGCCTGTTCCGGCCTTAGAAGTCATCCTTGAATCGTTTACGAGGACATCCTGGTTTTCTAATTCCTAATGGCTTGTACTTTATGGCTTCGTGACTTATTTTTCACGGTATTAACAACACCATACACACTTTTATCACAAAGGTATCTTATTAAGAGCCATTTGTTCTAACGATACAGCTCTGACCACTGAACTCCAATACCTGCGCCATGCTTTCTTAGCCAACGGCTACAATCCCTACAAAATCGATAAAATGCTACTTAGGCCCATTACTCTGCCGTCCCCTAATACACAAGAATACAACAAGACCATTTCTATTCCCTATATCAAAGGTACATCGGAAAAGGTAGCCAAAGTTTTGTTGAAACATGGCCTTCGCACCAATTTCAAACGTCATCTCAAGCTGGCAACACTGATACGCTCGCTTAAGGATAAACTTCACCCTTTAGGACACTCAGGAGTGTATGAAGTTCCTTGTGACTGTGGCTTTGCCTATTATGGGCAAACAGGAAGATCAGTGAACATCCATCTGGAATAACATGAAATTACATTCGCTACTATTACTATGGCAAGTCGGGACTGGCAGACCACGCTTTGGACTCTCCTTCACACAGGATTAGATGGAGGGAAACGAATGTGCTATTTAGGAGTCGTTATAGATCTGGAAGATTAGTTTTTGAGTCAGCAATGGCTTTGAAGAATTTTTCCAACCTAAACAAATATGGTTGCATTAATTTGCTAAAAGGTTTGGGAGACAGTTATCTTAAGAAAAACTCCAGGATAGCTGCTTTTGTTTTTCCCTTTAGAGGGCGCCAAAAATAGGATGTTAGATCTTTTGTCTTTTGCAATTATATAGATTGACTCACTCACTGTCGCGTATACAAGTGTGTTGTGCTCTGATGATGTTGCGTTGAAAATCAGCGAAATATAAGCGTTAATAAAACATCTTTGTGATAAAAGTGTGTGTGATGTTGTTAATACCGTGAAAAATAAGTCATGAATAACCATCAACACCTAAGCTTATATGTTAGACCTTAAGGCTTGTTTTGGTATTCTTTCTATTTTCATTCTTTGAGCATGTTCCATCCATTTATATTTATATTTTTTAATTTTTTCTATTACTGGTTCTTGGTTTAATTCTTTCATAATTTCTTCGTTTCTTTTGTGATCAAATAGGGTACATTTTGCCGTTTTTCTCATAAACTTCATTCCTGTTGTTATTATTCTTGTTTTTCTTTTTATTTCATTGTTCCACATTTCGCTTCCATACATTAAGATTGGTAGGGCTAATGTATTGTATACTTTTAGTCTGGTTTGTTTTTGAACTAGGTTTGGTTTAAATATAAAGTTAGTTACACCTGTTATTTTTAAATATTTTGCTTTTAATTACTTCTAATTAAAAACGAAATCAAGGAAATTTGGAAAAATATTAAAAAATCCTAAAATTATTCCAAATCGCATGCTACATAATTTTTTTCAGTCAATCCAACTTTATTATTTAAATATAATATTTATAAATACATTACATGATATAAATATTTATAAATACATCATAATTGTGCATCACAGATACTTTAACGTACATAATATTTTAAAATTATTTTTAAGTATTTTGCTTTTAATTCCTACTAATTATAAACAAAATCAAGCAAATTTGGAAAAATATTAAAAAAATTCCTGAAGTATCCCAAATCGCATGCTACATAATTTTTTTATGTAGCATGCGATTTGGGATTTGTTATATCAGCCAATCCAACTTTATTATTTAAATATAATATTTATAAATACATTACATGATATAAATATTTATAAATACATCATAATTCAACATACATCATATAGTCTGTGGCCTTATTATCTTAGTAATTAACAATAATTAACAATATAGGAGTGCACCACTATGGTAATTTGAGAGTAGAGGTAGGTAAGTTCGTGTTCACCTAAAAACGTTGATATTCCACGTCTACCTACTCACTAATAAAACCTCAAAAAAAAAAATGGTTGAAACCGGTCTGGGTAGTAACCTCTTCTCATAATGTAAAACAATATATATACATCAATTAGGAGCTGGGTTTTACATTATGAGGGAATATTAAAGTTAGTGACGGAGCTTGCTCCAGCTTTGCATGGAGTTGCCCTGGTGTTGTACTACCGAGGTGATCATTAATACGTGGGCCTTCCGATAGTTTTTTCGGCAAGAAACTCTATGGATTTCGATTGATTTCGATCCGAGTTTTGGAACCGGCTATAAAATAGAACGGGATTTACTAATCCCCTTTCATATAATAATAATTGTTTATATCACACACACACACACACACACACACACACACACACACACACACACACACACACACACACACACGTATACTTTTTTTGGTAATATGAATAAGCATAATTAATCTAATTTATATATGAAATTTAGTTATATTTAACTGAAATAACTTTCGAGAAAAATGAAGTAGTACGCAATTTACAATTTAGCTACTGAACAATTACGAATTATTGTTATATTCAATATGTTTTTATTATTATAATTATTATTATTATTATAATCATCATCATCATCATCAAATTCCTGCCATGTACCTTCAAGGGGTTGTACATGATATGACAGTACTACATGAAAAATTTACATCATTACTAACTTCCTATCTACAATTTTCCTGCAAATCAGTCTGTTACTTGTCAAGACTCCAACATTATCAGATCTTATATTTCTATCGTCTAAGGCACTTTGTACCGTATCAATCCACCTATATCTTGGTCTTCCTCTGTGTCGTTTTCCTGCCAACCTGGCAGAGAACACTTGTTTTGCTAATCTTTACTCTCCCATTCTATTTAAGTGACCATACCACCTGAGATTAGCTCTGCTAACGATTATTATTATTATTATCATTATCAATATTGCATGTAAATAAAATTAAAACTGGTAAAACAGCAATTTAATCTCAAATCTAAAAATAACGGTTTACAAGGTGTACTGTAATAATAAAAAGTACATTAAATACGAACAATAAGCGATTTTTCAACACTGAATATTCACACCTCATAAAATACAAAATATACTAAGCAGCGCTAAGCATATTTTTATATCCAGATAAGCATATACAGATAAATTCAATATATTTTCTTATTGAACTTATCAATACTACACACTACACTTCAAGAAGCTACTATCAAAACATTACAGAAGTTTTCATCTCGTAAGTTGATTGCAGTTAACGTGCAATCAACTTACGTAACACACTGGCCTCATAGCCTGAGTTGATTCGGCCGTAAATCTAAATTACCCTAGACTCTGTTCCTCTGAACTCTAGGGTTCTGCGAAAACTTCTAGGAGTATCTCAGAACATGGAGATTTAAATTAGTATTTTCCTCATGTATTGAATGAGGAAAATACTATTTTTTTTACTAAATTGATTTATTTCTAGAACAGTTGTGCTGCTTTATTATTTGTGATATTATGTGTGTTCTTAATTAAAATATTTATTGTCATAATGTCTTTCGATAATTGTTTAATGAAAATCTTCACAGCGGTTTTGCAAAAAATAAATATTTTTAGATATCGTTCTGCACTATATAAACGTAAGTTTCAGTAGGTTAGCATTCTAGGAGAAGTTTTCGGTATTAACCGAAAACTTCTCATTTTGATTAAAGCGGACCATACTTGATGTTAAATGAAGCCTTGGTTTTTATTGCACTGTTTAGGGATCCTAAGCATTTGTATGCTTCTTTAAATTTTCTTGTAAAAATTAGGGCCGATTTGCCTGTATGCTGAATGAAATAAAACAGCTGCAGGGTAGAGAATTAACTGCTACCTACGAACTCCTTGTTCCCACACACTTTCAATTAAAAAAAAAAAAAAAAAAACTTAAAAATTTTTCCCCTAACGACGAGAATCGAGCTCAGATTTTAGCCAGTCGAAACAGCCCAATGTCCTGTCATTCATCAAATGCACTAGCTTTTGAAGAATGCTTGGTTTTTGAATCTAGAATCTAGAATCCTATGTAGGCGATTCTATATAGGATGTTTTGTTATTTACTATCTCATATATGATATTTTTTAAAAGTATGAATAAGCTTAGTACAATATCTCTCATTCAGATATTTCACGTAACTTTGAAAAAAAATAGTTTCAGTACTTTTTAATGTGATTTCATTTCATTATTTAAACATATCCTTCATTTTTATCGCTGATGAATCCATGAAATTGGTGGGCTATGGATTGGGTAACCCGGATTAGCTAATCTGCAGCCAACGAATCAGGCGCTTTTTAAAGCCACTTCATGCTTCAAGTAAGAAGAGTGGTAGTTCGAGAACTGGAAACACAGCAAATTTTATTGCCATGCCTGTATGATAAGAAGAGAAAATGTTCATTTTGCTTTTTCTTTTCAGATATTTTCCACACCATTTGGTTCTTTTTTGCATCAGATTAAGTTTATTTATTGTAGTTTGAAACATATCAATTTACACGACTTTTATCTTTTTCTACCTAATTTTATGACTAATTTAAAAAAAAATTCCAAAAATCCAAAGATTTCCTAAAGATTACCAATTCTTTAGTAAAATTAAATTTAAAACCACTGAAGGTTTACTTTTGTACGTCTGAGTTTGGAAAAAAAAAAAAAAAAAAACTGAATTTGAAAACCTAGCTTAAAGCCCTTGATTTTCATGAAGTAAGTATTAAAAAATATGTCATGTTTAAAAAGCGTCACTATTTTGGTTTACGTTGTAAATAGGGGATTGAAAATTCTGATGATCGTTCGGTTTAATCACTCCGAAATATTTTGGTGATATAACACATGCACAAAAGAGAGCAAAATGATAAACTACGTTCGTTAGCAAATATTAAAATATATTGGAAAAAAGTATAGTAATGTACTCGTCCACATCTAGTGCAAATGGATAGTACCTTGTATTCACACTTGTCACCAGCAACTACGTTTAAGAGTACTAATATAGAAAAATAAATATAGAAAAAAGTTACGTAAATCTCATCCTTTCTTACTTTTGATATAAAAAGCAGAATTTTTTTCTTTTTTTTAATAAATTACGAATTGATTTCAAAATCGAAGCAAATCCTCTTAAGGACTACGCATCTTTACATACGATAGCAAATGTTTCCTAAACTACGAGATATATCTCCTCCTGAGGTTTTTATTTAATAAGGTTAAAACACCTTATGGTAACTTGTTTTGGTAAAATACTTACAAGCTCTGTATTACTAAATCTTGGTATTTCTAGCCTGGCTCCCACTGATGAAACCTTAATAAAGTCGAAACCGGTCTGGGTAGGGCCTCTGGCCTTTAATACAAAACATCATACATCCCCTTCTTGGAGATGTGTTTTAACATTAAGGGTAAATATTAAGATTAGTGATCAGTGCTTACTCCACCTTTACCACGAGTTACCTTGGTCTTGCACTACCTGCAGGATCAGCTAGACTTGCATCACTTGCAGGCGCAAACTTGACATTTTGTCTGTTTGCTTACTTGGGAAATGGAGTAAAACCAGGTTTAAAAATTTCATGGTATCTTTAATATATATATATATATATATATATGCACCGGCGGAGTAGCCACTTTTGTAGGGATAATGAACAATACTTACACTTTTCTCCTACTGAGTTGAAGGAGGAGATATTTCAGTAAACTCACTTTTCTATAAAAAGTACCAGGTTTGTATTCTAGATGGCACTACAATCATTTTCTTTCCAACGGAATAAACAAATATTGGGTTGTCGTAGTGCCAACTTAAATGGGAAAATAGAGATCGAGAGAAAGAGAGTGGAATAGAGAATATTCATGAATGATATGCTCAAATGATGATAACTAGTTGTATAGTTTTTTTGGTTTTTTTCTTTCAGTTTTCTTCATTTGTGAAAACTAGGAAACGATTAAAATTAGTCAACATTCTGGTTGTCAGAGAGCGTAACTACTCTCTAGAAAACGTGCTCCAGGTTAAATTTAAAACTGAAACAACTAAGGTTATGGAGCTCTGGCATAATGTCTATAAATTGCGTGTTATGCAGGATTTGCTTCTTTTATGGGATAAAAAAAAAACCGTGGTTTCCTGACGAGAAAATCCTTCTTCCTCTGTGATTGAGAGAATTTTAGAAATACCACTTTTAAAAAAACAAAATGGAAATCTTACTTTTCCTCATTAAGTAGTATAATTTAAGAACTCAAAATCTCAGGGTCTGTTATGAATTTATACAGCTAAAATTACTTTACGAAGGTAAGTCATATTATTTAGTATTTTAATATTTATGGATTTATCTTAAGAATTTGCGATTTGAACAGAGAAGAGGATGCGTGTTTATACAGGTCGAATTACTCATCCGGGAAATCTAGACGTGCAAGTTAGAACTTTAATTATTATTTTTATTATTTCATAAACGTTAACCCAAGCTTCGAAGTAGGTGGGGTTAATCCGCCTCATTCATCCACACGTAATCCTTATAATCAAAGACTGCAAATTATATTAGAAATCAGTCAGTACGGTGTATAATAATAACAAAGATACAGATATAAAAAAAAGCACACAAATTTGGATCCAAAGAAAAAAATGCTGAAAAGAAATTATGTGCCTTAAACTGCGTACAGTATAATGTACAGAGCATCAAGCGTAATATGCATTAATTGTAAATATGTCAATACTCTGTACGATGAAAATAGAAAAATTGTTATTTTGTACATAATATGTAAACATGCAAAAAATCTGTAATAATTTTCTGTAATAATCATACGTATGTGATTTATCTGAAACATCATATTATTATTATTATTATTATTGTTGTTGTTGTTGTTGTTGTCCATTATTCGAAAAGCTCGTGTAATATTCATTGTTAATATTAGAAGAACACGTGCTGTAAATATAGATGCAAAAAAGTATTATTATCAAAATTTTATTGGAAATGCAATGTAGAATACGAATCACATATGCAGCACTTAGTGCTGAATTTTTTTAAGATTATAATCTGAAATGTCACTAAAGATGATTATTGTAATTGTGTAAATATTTTAGAAATCAATAAAAAAAAAACAAGTATATGACACCCACTCAACGCAAGTCACTCTCTACATATTATGCACTATATCACTGCAAACTTCATCCGTACTACATCAATCATTACTTCACGGCATTCGTGCATTTTGTGTGTGTGTGTGGTTCGTTCTCTGTATGAGAAAATAAACTGTTGCCCCTGTATCGGTGACTGAATATCAATGGTACGAATGTTCGAGAAAATAATTTTCAGATCAGTTCTCTTTAATCTTTGTAAATTCACACATCGATTCTGTAGTTGTGAAGTATCATAAATAATTTCATCTGCTGGGTGAATTTCCCGATTTATTTATCGCTCTAGATCTCAGTAATAGTGTACTGTAAAGCTGAAAACCCAAATCTTAAATAACTTATATATTATATAATCATTTTTGTCATGTGTTTGAAATTATTAAGAGTCTTTAGATGATTTAGTAAATCCAGGTAATTTAATTTAAAATAAATGATAAATTTTAATTAAATTATGAGGATACCATAGATTTTGAAGGTCACCCGTTAGTTTGGTTATGAAGGGTAGTTAAAAACGTCCTTTCTGCACGCTTATGTTAGGGATGGAAAGGTAAATTTCATAAAAAAAAAAAAAAAAGGAAAAATAAGATTCTAAGACGTAAAAAATGGACCAGAAAACGAAAAACGAATAAAAACAAGTCAGACACACTGCTTAGCTTTGACGTTTACTTTTCAAAGTTGAACCATACAAACATAGTGGAGAAAAAAGGGAGAGAAAGAGTGAGAGAGGGGAAAATAATCGATATGATCAGTTATTATTCTCACTTTAATAAGAAAAAAACAAGGTATAATTTCACCAGAGCTAATAATATAATTCAAATCAAATTATTACATAGACAGAAAGCGAGATTATCTTCAACCATACAAAACAAACAAATAAATAAAATAAAATAAAATAAAACGATCATGCCTTAGCAGGTAGTAATATTTAAGCAACTTACAGTAATTTGCAGACTGAGAAACTGCTAATAATTTTTGTAACAAATAGCTCTTGAGGTATATTGTAGTACAATAAATCGTTAAATTTTCTACAACAGCGGATAGTCTCTCAGTACGATATACCTATCTATATACTTCAGCAAATTATGAAATATCTACTTAAATCGAGACCACACCCCGATCAATATTTATAAGTCATTATTACTTGTAATCCCTATCTACACATTTGTAATCTTGGCGATCTCTCTTGACTCTTTTTGCTGCATATTAAAAACGACTGTACTGCAATATGAAATTTTGATCAACACTAAAAATATTCGTCCATGTTTTATACCAGGTTAAGCAAAATTATTTGCCTTTTGAAACTCTTAAAAGTTACAAAAGTGATCAAAAGCTAAAGAAAATATATATCTTTGGCTAGAGTTGGCGGAAACGCACTATTTAAAATACGCAGACACTTCAGAAGGCTGTATTTGAATAAAAGTTTTACCGGCCAGACAAATAATTTAGGTTCTCATTTTTACGATTTTACGAAACTCGTAGTACCACGATATCCCATCAAAAAACTCATGAGATCCACTAAAGGTGATGCTTAGTCGTTGCGAAAAGAATAATCAAAAGAAGGTCAAAATGGGTGCTGCCATTCGGATTTTAATATCCTACGATGCCAGCTAAAAATCATTCACATTAATTAATTCATTCATTCATTCCAATCCGCTGGTAAACCTTCAGCAACGTTACACGTGATCATTATTAGGGAGATTTCTATTGATAATACTAGTATTTGCAGCAACTCATCTAAAAATGCAACTGACTGGTTGGTTATGTAATCGGAATAGCAGAGTCATTTGCTGCGGCGTCATTCTCTTAATGCCTGATACTACATTTAATCCCTTATATGCCAATAGTGAGATTCTTCAGTTATGCAAGATTTCTCGGTGACTAATGAAGCCGCTGATAGAAGTTATGCTAATAAATAATGAAGATTGTGATGATTGTCAAAATGATTTTCCTTGTTGCTTTGTTGTTTTTAAGACTTGATGTGTAATTACACATAAAACATTAACCGTCATTTACGCAACGTGTTCTAGGCAACGATTTAAGAATGCTGCTAGTCAATAACTGTCTGTCAATTATTTTGAACACAAATGGGAAAAACAAAACACAACATAATAGATCCATAGTGTAATTATATCAAATAATCTCCAATACTGGCCATAAGTCCTCTTGTTGACCATCAGCTCATTTCGCAATCATTTTTGAACGGAGCTGTTGCCTTATTATATGCGCTTAGGCAACATTCGATTGCAAATTTGCATGTAGTCGAAAAGGCCTATCTCGATATTTGTAAACGTGATGACTGTTCTTTCTACATCATAACTTGAGATTTCGGGCAATATGGATATGTTTCTCCTTTAAGATAATTTAAGGAGTATACAGAACTTTTTAGATACTGAAATAAGAGAAGCCAGTGCGGAAATATACTTGATTTCATTATACATTGTTGTTCAACACCTAATGGCGAATACTATTTTCAAGATTACAACCCCAAATTCTGACGACTCAGCTATGTAAATTTTTATTACTGACGATTTCGAATAGACGTAGGTACACATAGTCTAGACCAGGGGTGGGCAACCCCATGTCGACTAATGGACAAAACCATTGTGACCAACGGTGTTTTTAAAAAAGTTCGAATTAAATTGACTGTTCCATTTTATTTCTATTTTAATTTATAGATTTGGTATATTTAATTGGTAAAATCAAATTTTCTTATTTTGGTAATTTTCGGCAACTGCACTGCCTCGAGCAAATTGCTTTCATACGTGACAAAGAATATTTTGTAGCGAAGTCTGGCTTAGTTGTTTTTCAGCAAGTATAGGTAGGTAACTGTGCATCCTTTGAGTACTATTGCAAACATTTCTGCATTGTGCAACTTTAAGTGTTAAATAAATTTTATTTCAAATCCCTAATATGGATAAGTGGATAATTCGAAAACATAATGATTCAGAAGATGTTCGTGAAAACTCAAAAACGTAAAGACAGTTTGAATGACTCCAGAATTGCTGCCGAAAAGAGAATGTCACCTAACTGGAAAAAACGTGAAATGAATATGTAACGAAAGTTGGGAGTTGCAATTTGCAGAGATTCGAGTAAATAATGAAACGCTGTTATTCGATGTAAAGTATTTTTAGTGATACAAAAAAAAAAAAAACATACAACTTTAAGCAACACTTTAACAATTTTCTCAGCAAATTTAATGTAAAATTTCACGTTGAAAGCCAGAATCGGTTTAATGAAATTAGCAGACTCAAAGCACAACTTCATAATTCAAAATTAAAAGATAAGATTTTTCAAAAGAAAAATAATTTACTCTTAATTTTATGAACAATTGTCTACAGAATGCTAGATTTAGCGAAAGACATGAAAAATCATTTGCTTGATTAAATAAAACAGTGGATTTTTCTTTAGCACCAGATGAATCAACAGATGTTAGTGGCACTGAGCAGTTGATAGTTTCAGTTCCATATGTGACTTCAGTTGTTCAAGTTAGGGAAGAAATGCTTGGCATTTGTGGATTACAAGATAGAACATGTGGAAAACAAAACTTTGAAAATTTTCTCGATGTGTTACAAACATAATCTAGATTAAAAACAAAATTCGGTTTTGCTCACAACCGACAGTGCTCCCGCATGATTGGGGTGAATTTATGATTTATTTCTCTTTTGAAGCAGCATTTAAACGAAAACTATGTAAAGTCTACGATGCCATCTTTCCATTGTATTGTGCATCAGGAAGCATTATGAGCTCAGATGTCTAAAAGTGATGAATTTAAAAATATGCTGGACGTTGTTGTAAAAATTGTGAATTTTATTCACCGAAGGCGACGCTCTTTCACTCATCGACAGTTTGTTGATTAACACTATTCTGACAAATGAGAGTCTTCCAAATTTAAAGATAGCAATTTCAACTTTAAGCAATCATTTTCCAAGTTTAGATCTACATGGGTAAGCGAGACAACATTTTCTATGTTAGAGATCCTGAAATCTAGATACAAATCTCGGCTGACATAAATTTAGAGGCAGAAATAAGATGTTCAATGAGCACAAATATTAATCCAAATTTCGTGAAACTCAAAAAAAGCATATTTTTATATCCAGATAAGCATATACAGATAAATTCGATATATTTTCTTATTGAACTTATCAATACTACACACTACACTTCAAGAAGCTACTATTAACACATTACACAAGTTTTCATCTCGTTAGTTGATTGCAGTTAATATGCGATCAAGTTACGTAACACACTGGCCTCTAGCCTGAGTTGATTCGGCCGTAAATCGAAATTACCCAGGACTCTGTTACTCTGAACTCTAGGGTTCTGCGAAAACTTCTAGAAGTATCTCAGAACATGGAGATTTAAATTGATATTTTCCTCATTTATTGAACGAGGAAAGTACTATTTTTTTACTAAATTGATTTATTTCTAGAAAAGTTGTGATGTTTTATTATTTGTGATATTTTGTGTGTTCTTAATTAAAATATTTTCGGGTATTTATTGTCATAATGTCTTTCGATAATTTTTTAATGAAAATCTTCACAGGGGTTTTGCAAAAAATAAATATTTTTAGATAGCGTTCTGCACTATAAACTTAAGTTTCAGTAGTTTAGCATTCTAGATGTTTTCGGTTATGAGACCATACCGAAAACTTCTCTACAGGTATGATGTACCACTACCTATATACAGGGGTAGATGTACATCTAGAATGTACAAAACTGTTAAATACAATATCTAATTCATAAACCAAAATACAAATGGTAAATTCGTCACCGTATGCGTGTTGGAACATTGCTAGTTGTTGCTATTATATTCTGTGGTATCACGCGTTATATCCTAGGTCCGTGGCAGTTAACATTTTGATTAAAGCAGACCATACTTGATGTTAAATGAATCCTTGGTTTTTATTGCACTGTTTAGGGATCCTAAGTATTTCGAGGCTTCTTTAAATTTTCTTGTAAAACTTTTACGATCAATATATGACATTTTTGTTTGTTGTCACTTGATGGCCGGTAGTGTTCGTGTGAAATGCCAGATCTCATTTATCTGTATTCTTTTTTCAGCATCTTTTACGTGTTGATACATGCGTACCGCTCTGGTCCTTCCTGTGTGGCCTACATAGCAAATGCCACGCCTGGTGTTTTCATGATATGGTGTAGGCAACCCAGCTTAGGGACGATTTGAATGTATGGATGAAACATCACACCTGCGGCGTGGAAAAATAACTGCTACCTACGCAGTCCCTGTTCCAACACACTTTCAATTGAAAAAAAAAAAAAAAAACTTAAAGATTTTTCTCCTCACGACGAGAATCGAGTTCAGATCTTAGCTAGTCGAAACATCCGAATGTCCTGTCATTGTTCAAATGAACTAGCTTTTGAAGAATACTTGGATCTTCAATCTAGAATCTAGAATCCTATGTAGGCGATTCTTCATAGTATATTTTATTATTTTCTATCTCGTATATGATATTTTTTAAAAGTATGAATAAGCTTAGCACAATATTTCTCATTCAGATATTTCATGTAACTTCGGAAAAAAAAATAGTTTCAGCACTTTTTAATGTGATTTAATTTCATTTTTTAAACATATCCTTCATTTTTATCCCTGATTAATCCATGAAATTGGTGGGCTATGGATTAAATAACCCGGATTACTTAATCTTTAGCCAACCAATCAGGCGCTTTTTAAAGCCACTTTATGCCTCCAATAAGAAGAGTGGTGCTTCGCGAACTGGAAACAGCAAATTTTATTGCCATGCCTGTATGATAACAAGAGAAAATGTTCATTTTGCTTTTTTTTCGGATATTTCCCATACCTTTTGGTTCTTTTTTGCAGCAGATTAAGTTTATTTATTGTCGTTTGAAACATATCAATTTACATGACTTTTATCTTTTTCTCCCTAATTTTATGACTAATTTTTCTAAAAATTCCAAATAATTTCAAAGATTTCCTAAAGATTACCAATTCTTTAGTAAAATTAAATTTAGAACCACTGAAGGTTTCCTTTTGTACGCTTGAATTTGAAAAAAAAAAAAAAACTGAATTTGAAAACATAGCTTAAAGCACTTCATTTTCATGAAGTAAAGATTAAAAATATGTCATGTTTAAAAGCGTCACTATTTTGGTTTATGTTGTAAATAGGGCATTTAAAATTCTGATGAACGTTCGGTTTAATCACTCCAAAATATTTTGGTGATATAACACATGCACAAAAGAGAGCAAAATGATAAACTACGTTCGTTATCAAATATTAAAATATATTGGAAAAAAAAGTATAGTAATGGACTCACCACATCTAGTGCAAAAGGATAGTACCTTGTATTCATACTTGTCACCAGCAACTACGTTTAAGAGTACTAAGAGGAGTAAATATTTAGCATTCATCTCTAATCAAGCCAGTGATATCTTAAGCTGCGCAGTAAGTTGAAGAGAAGAATGTTGACAAGGTGATAATCTTAAATCCTGACAACGTACTAAAAATAGAAAAAAGTTACATAAATGCCATCCTTTCTTACTTTTGATATAAAAAGCAGAACTTTTTCTTTCTTTTTTAATAAATTAGGAATTGATATCAAAATCGCAGCAAATCCTCTTAAGGACTACGCATCTTTACATACGATAGCAAATGTTTCCTTAACTACTAGAGCCAAATGACTGTTACCGAGAGATAAAAAGATGACAGGATATATTTAAAAAGATACTACTAGTTTACTAGTTTCGTTGAATAGATCAACATCCTCAGGTATCACAATCAAAGAAGTATATAAAAAATTACAGAGACTTCAAATTGTAATAACAGAACAAGTATAAAATAAAAAGAGAGTAGCGTGTTTGAAAAACAAATGCGAGTAGCAGTTCCAAACAAACGTATACTATGCGCTGTCGCGAGTGCGCCAGTACTGAACAGAAGCAACGTGTGCGCCAGAGAGAGATTGTAACTCAGGCTGTTGTTGATATGGGAGGAATCTAGAGAAATTTCCCTGGAATCGACAATCTTTCTTTCGAGTTCATCGTAGCACACATGGATGTTAGAAGTTTGAGTCCAGTTTACAATGTGTTGGCGGCCTTCGTCGGAGTTAGCTGAAAAGAGAATGTGGCTAGAGAGAGCGCTAGCTCTAGTCCTGTTATAGGAGATATCTCTACGGTATTCATCCAAACGTAGAAGGATGGATTTAGCAGTCTGTCCATAGTATGGCTTTTCGCAATCACACAAAATCTTGTACACTCCTGGAAACTGAGTAGGAAGATGTTTCTGTTTATGTTTGCTAAGTAATGAACGAAGTTTTGGAAGCGTAGTAGTGAAGCAAGTTTTGAAGTTAAATTTCTTGATAATCTTGGCCAGTTTTGGTGAAAGAGAGCTGATGTAAGGCAAGGAGATGAAGGCTCTTGGGGAAGAGGGATCCTCATAAGTAGTTGAGTCCCTGGGGGAAAGAAATTTGTCAATTTTCTTTGGAGAGAAACCATTGTTAATAAAAGTTTTTTTTTTTTTTTTAAGAAAAGGGAGTTCATTATCAATTTCTGTTTCTTCTGTAAGTAATGATTTGGCTCGGTGAGCTAAGATGGAAATAATACCACATTTGGTATTATTTCCATCTTAGTGGGGGATAGTGATGGGAAGAAGCATGAAGGTATCTGTCGGTATGAGTAGGCTTTCTAAAAATTGAGATTTTAATGCTCTCAGATCATCTGGTAAGTTTGTGGTCTAAAAAAGGGAATGCAGTCATCTGATTCCAGTTCGAAGTAATAATAATAATAATAATAATAATAATTATTATTATTATTATTACTATTATTATTATTATTATTATTATTATTATCCATTATTCAAAAATCTCGTGTAATATTATTTTGTTATATCATTGTTATATCAGAATATCAATGTAATATCATTGTTAATATCAGCAGAACACGTGCTCTAAATATAGATGCATAAAAGTATTATTATCAAAATTTTAATAGAAATGCAATGTAGAATATGAATCACAATATGCAGCACTTAATGCTGAATTTTGTAAAAATTACAAGCTGGAATGTCACTAAAGATGATTATTGTAATTGCCTAAATAGCTCAGAAATCAATTTAAAAAAATTAATATTATATGACAGCTTCTTCGAGTCCGAGAACTCAACCAAGTCACTTTCTACACATTATGCACTATATCACTGCAAACTTCATCCGTACTACATCAATCATTACTTACTTTACGGCATTCGCACAATGTGTTTGTGTGTAGTTCGTTCTCTGTATGAGAAAATAAACTGTTGCCTTTGTATGACTGACTGAATAAAAATGGTATGAATGTTCGGGAAAATAATTTTCAGATCGGTTCTCGTTAATCTTTGTAAATTCACACATCAATTCTGTAGGTGTGAAGTATCATAAATAATTTCATCTGCTGGGTGAATTTCCCGATTTATTATCGCTCTAAATCTCAGTAATAGTGTACTGTAAAGCTGAAAACCCAAAACTTAAATAACTTTTATATTAAATAATCATTTTTGTCATGTGTTTTTAAAATTTTTATGAGTCTTTAGATGATTTAGTAAATCCAGGTAATTTAATTTAAAATAAATGATAAATTTTAATTAAATTATGATGATACCATAGATTTTAAAGGTCACCCATTAGTTTAGTTGTGAGTACGGACAGGGTAGTTTAAAAACGTTCTTCCTGCACGTTTATGTTAGGGATGGAAAGGCGAATTTTTACCAAAAAAAAAGAATAGAAAACTAGGATTGGAAGACGTAAAAAATGGAGCAGAAAACGAAAAACGCATAAAAACCAGTCAGACACACTGCTTAGCTTTCACGTTTACTTCTCAAAGTTGAACCATACAAACATAGTGGGAAACAAGGGAGGGAGGGAGAGAGACAGAGGGAGAGAATGAGAGAGAGAGAGAGAGAGACAGGGGAAAATAATCGATATGACCAGTTATTATTCTCACTTTAATAAGAAATAAACAAAGAATAATTTCACCACAAAGAGCTAATAATATAATTCAAATCAAATTATTACATAGACAGAAAGCGAGATTATCTTCAACCATACCAAACAAACAATTAAATAAAACAAAATAAAATAAAATAAAATAAAACGATCATGTCTTAGCAGGTAGTAATATTTAAGCAACTTACAGACCGAGAAACTGCTGATAATTTTTGTGCCAAATAGCTATTGATGTTTACTGGAATACGTTAAATTGTTTACAACAGAGGACAGTCTCTCAGTACGATATATAGCGATCTATATACTCCAGCAAATTATGAAATATCTACTTAAATAGAGACCACACCCCGATCAATATTTATAAGTCATTATTACTTGTAATCCCTAACTACATATTTGTAATCTTGGCGATCTCTCTTGACTCTTTTTGCTGCATATTAAAAACGACTGTACTGCAATATGAAATTTTGATCAACACTAAAAATATTCCTCCATGTTTTGTACCAGCTTAAGCAAAATTATTTGCCTTTTGAAACTTTTAAAAGTTACAAAAGTGATCAAAAGCTAAAGAAAATATATATCTTTGGCTAGAGTTGGCGGAACAACACTATTTAAAATACGCAGACACTTCAGAAGGCTGTATTTGAATTAAAGTTTTACTGGCCTGACAAATAATTCGAATTTAGGTTCTCATTTTTATGATTTTACGAAACTCATAGTACCACAATATCTCATCAAAATACTCATATGAGCTGCTAAAGGTGATGCTTGGTCGTTGCGAAAAGAATAATTAAAAGAAAAGAGTCAAAATGGGTGCTGCCATTCGGATTTCAATATGCTAAGATGCTAGCTAAAAATCATTCACATTAATTAATTCATTCATTCATTCCATTGCGCTGGTAAACCTTCAGCAACGTTACACGTGATTATTATTAGGGAAATTTCTACTCGAAATACTAGTATATTGCAGCAACTGATCTAAAAACGCAACTATTGAAGCCGCTGATAGAAGTTATGCTAATAAATAATGAAGAATAGTGATGATTGTCAAAATGTTTTTCTTGTTGCTTTGTTCTTTTTAAGACTTGATGTGTTATTACACATAAAACATTAACCGTCACGTATGCAACGTGTTCTAGGCAACGATTTAAGAATGCTGCTAGTCAGTAACTGTCAATCATTTTGAACACAAATGGGAAAAACAAAACACAACTCTCTTCAGAAACCATAAGATAGATCCATAGTGTAATTATGTCAAATAATCTCCAATACTGGCCATAAGTCCCCTTTTTGACCAGCAGCTCATTTCGCAATCATTTTTGAACTGTTACCTTATTATATGCGCTTAGGCAACATTCGATTGCAAGTTTGCACGTAGTTGAAAAGGTCTCGATATTCGTAAAAGTGACAGTTCCTTCGACATCATAACTTCAGATGTCGGGCAATATGGATATGTTTCTCCTTTAAGATAATTTAAGGAGTATACAGAACTTTTTAGATACTGAAATAAGAGAAGCCAGTGCGGAAATATACTTGACTTGATTACTACATTGGTGTCCAACACCTAATGGAGAATATACTATTTTCAAGATTACAACCCCAAATTCTGACGACTCAGCTGTGTAAATTTTTATTACTGACGATTTCGAATAGACGTAGGTACACATAGTCTAGACCAGGGGTGGGCAACCCCATGTCGACTAATGGACAAAACCATTGTGACCAACAGTGTTTTTAAAAAAGTTCGAATTAAATTGACTGTTCCATTTTATTTGTATTTGAATTTATATTTTTGGTATATTTAATTGGTAAAATCTAATTTTCTTAATTTGGTTATTTTTGGCAACTGCATTGCCTCGAGCAAATTGCTTTCATACGTGACAAAGAATATTTTGTAGCGAAGTCTGGCTTAGTTGTTTTTCAGCAAGTATAGGTAGGTAACTGTGCATCTTTGAGTACTATTGCAAACATGTCTGTATTGCGCAACTTTAAGTGTTTAAATAAATTTTATTTCAAATCCATAATATAGATAAGTGGATAATTCTAAAACAAAATAATTCAGAATACGTTCATGAAAACTCAAAAAAGTAGACAGTTTGAATGATTCCAGAATTTCTGCCGAAACGAGAATGTCACCTGACTGGAAAAAAATTGAAATGAATATGTAACGAAAGTTGGGAGTTGCAATTTGCAGTGATTCAAGTAAATAATGAAACACTGTTATTTG
This sequence comes from Typopeltis vanoorti, assembly GCF_054136105.1. NCBI lineage: Eukaryota > Metazoa > Arthropoda > Arachnida > Uropygi > Thelyphonidae > Typopeltis > Typopeltis vanoorti. The sequence continues at coordinate 124,145,104 of NC_143549.1, forward strand.
GTGTAAAGTATTTTTAGTGATACAAAAAAAAGGGAAAAAAACATACAACTTTAAGCAACACTTTAACAATTTTCTCAGCAAATTTGATGTAAAATTTCAAGTTGATAGCCAGAATTGGTTTAATGAAATTAGCAGACTCCAAGCACAGCTTCATGATTCAAAACTAAAAGAAAAGATTTTTTTTAAATGAAAATAATTTACTATTAATTTTAAGAACAATTGTCTGCAAAATGCTAGAGTTAGAGAAAGACATGGAAATTCATTTGCTCGAATAACTAAAAGAGTGGATTTTTCTTTATCACAGGTGAATCAATAGATGTCAGTGGCACTGAGCAGTTGATAGTTTGAGTTCCATATGTGACTTCAGTTCTTCAAATTAGGGAAGAAATGCTTGGCATTTGTGGATTACAAAATAGAACATGTGGAAAACAAAACTTTGAAAATTTTCTCGATATGTTCCAAACATAATCTAGATTAAAACCAAAAATCGGTTTCGCTCACAACAGACAGTACTCCCGCATGTTTGGGGTGAATTTATGATTTATTTCTCTTTTGAAGCAGCATTTAAATGAAAACCATATCAAGTCCACGATGCCATCTTTCCATTGCATTCTGCATCAGGAAACGTTATGAGCTCAGATGTCTAAGTGATGAATTAAAAAATATGTTGGACGTTGTTGTAAAAATTGTGAATCATATTCATCAAAGGCGACGCTCTTTCACTCATCGACAGTTTGTTGATTAACACTATTCTGAGAAACGAGAGTCTTCCAAATTTAAAGATAGCAATTTCAACTTTAAGCAATCATTTTCCATGTTTAGATCTACATGGGTATGCGAGAGACAACATTGTCAATGTTAGAGATCCTGAAATCTAGATACAAATCTCGGCTGACATAAATTTAGAGTCAGGGCTAATTTGTTCAATGAGCACAAATATTAATCCAAATTTCGTGAAACTTGTTGATGAAAAACTCTAAAAATGCAATTATTTTTATTAATCTAACATGTTTCAATTATGTTATATAATTGCTTTCATAAGGCACATTGGTCTTCACTATGAAAATTAAGTTTCCCCACCCTAGGTGTAGATGTTGTGTGGCGTGATATGTCCTACTATAGCGGATATGGTTAACATATCCGCTCTCCAGACAAAAGGCTGCGAGTTCGAATCCTGTGTTGGGCATGGATGTTTCTGATTGTCTGTGGAAATACTAGTGGTTGTGGGCAGTACAATGGCATTGGTGTAGAGGATGGCAGTTGCTGATCGTTGTAGTTGGTGGAGAGAGGCAAAGAGAGCTGTAGAGTAGGTTTCCTCCTTTATGAGTCTTTGGACTCCTTGGAAGTGTCACGTAATAAAAATAATATACAAACCACTGTGACTTGAGTCTCCACGTGTTCTAGGCAACTATTTAGTGGTGAAAGCTTGTTAGAATAGCATCTGCTCGCTGAAAGCTAGAGACAACGACCGCAATGAAAATTAGACTGACGGATGATTTAACTTTATTAATATGCTTTAATATAAATGCAATATGTTAGTTCGTCTTATTAAATAATATTAAAACTAAAATTAAATAATATATATATATATATATTATTTAATTTTAGAATATCAACTGTGATCATGGATATTCATTGGTTTCATTGGTTTTATAACAGTCGGAAGAGCAATACTAGAAATTTAAATTGCATACACAAAATGACAAAATGTTTGTTCTTGGATGTGTTCGACTCATATCAGTTTACTGAAAGAAAACAGATAGAGCAATACGTATTCCTAAGGATGTAGCTGATAATATTCGGTTTTTATTTATTTATTTATTTGTTTTGCATGTACTCTTCAACCGAATAATTTTAGACATCATATCTTTGGCTAGACAGAAGATATAATATTTATAAACTATGTATCCATTTAAGTTATGGCAAGCAAATATCTGTTCGAAGCTGGTTGATTCTTTTCCAGCGTCTAATCATAACTGATTGGTCACAACAGCGAGAAAAATGTGGTACTGGGACAGGTACCCAGAAGGCCAAGGTCAGAACTCACTTCTTTTTTAATTCATCCTTTCCTTAGGACAGATTGAGTCCCCAGTGAGAGGTTTACGACGGATTAATGCAGTCCTCAAGTCACTCTTCTGCAGCATCTACTAACGGTTAATATTTTTATGGCTGTAAATTCTTGTTTGTTTTCACGGAGTCGGTTTGCCTGTTCTGAAGGATGAAAAACACGAGTTTCCGGGAGAAAAAAACTTTTACTTCCGTATGAGACCGACTAACTCACCATTTGATTGAAAATACCTGATGGAGGTTCCTTACTTTTATAACCAAATAGCTCTCTCTAACAACTGAGCTACGGAAGTTTTCAGAACGAAACTATTGAGAGGATGCCATACCAATAAACGAAAATATTTTACTAATGAAGAGGAACTTCAGGTGATGCCATTTTAAATTTTACATTTTCCAATTTTCACATGAAACAAAATTCCGTATTATCCAAGTATTGTACTATTCCAACAGTAGCAAAATCAATTATGGGTACTTGATCCATATTTTTATCTCGAAGAAAAAAAAAAAACATTACAGTGCTCTTGGTTTAATGGAACGTATCACGGTTTACATGAAAGTGAACAGTGGCACAGAGAATTTAGTTCATTTCGCAATAATTTATTCACCTGTAAATTATTATTATTATTTCACTAAACCTACATGGAGTCCAAAGAACCATCGCGGGAGGTTACCCCATAGAAATTATAGTCTACACTACTAAATGCACCCGGTGTATATATTACACCATCTGTCGTTCACTAATAGTACTTCTGACAGTGAATTGCATCTGCGTTACCGTGTTAAATTGCCTGCGTGCGGCATGAAAAACCTTCGAAAAAACACACAAGCAATCAGACATAGAACAATGATAAATTCCACATTAGGCCTCTTTATAAGGTGGTCACAATTCGATAAATCTCAATGGCGAAGTATTTACATCTGTGCCTAAACATTCTTATTGATAACCTATCAAAAGGAGGTAATTACTGTACTATTACCTGTCTTTTGTATAAATACTTTTACGTGTTACGTTAAGTATTTCTATATATAAATAGGTTAGATTTATGATATGCAGAATTAGAAAGGACATCTAACTTCAAAAATCCCATTACGTTTCGAATTTCCTTAATAAACGCAAATTTAATATTCATCTTTTTATATTATTTCTTTTTCTGTAGTGAACTGCTACTCCTCTTAGTTTAAGCAGGTATTTTTTTTCTCGATTTAAAACTTGATCATAATGAATTTATAATACGCTAGTGTTTTGATTCCCATTCCAAATCCGAATGCAAATATGACTCATTGGTAAAAAAATGTTGTTATCTGTTCTGGAAAAGTTGGGTGCTACTTATCCACTAAGCTCAGACAAGGATTTTTATAGATATATCAATCCCAGATAAGATAGGCTGTAATGCCTATTAGCAAATAAATACCGTGAAAGGGATGAGGAAAAAGGTTTCTTGAAAACGCATGAATTGTCATATTCAATAAATTGCCTTTCGGTAAACTGTTGTGCGGCCATTCGTATCTTTCGTAAATAATATTCCGAGAATTTTCTGCATACCTAATAGTTACTAATGTGAAAGCTATTAAATAAGAATGTAAAAGAGTTTTACGTTTTATCTGCGAAGACATTGGTTATGGAAGTAAAATTATATACGGAACTGTATTAATCCCCCCCCATTTTAATATATGAAATTTAAATCGATCCAGAATCTATTTAAATTTCAACGAATTGAATTCTTTGAAACACATGAAATTAGATGAAACAAGTGTTCTAAGGTAACCCAGCCGATGACTGAAACCGGCCAACCCTTAATAAAATATTAAGACAGACAAAGCGCCCCCATAGTCGAGGTTGTAAGGCTACATATCTCAATCACTTTTGCTCTTATAATTTGTGGGATTTTTTACTCTATCCTAAGGCAATGTCCCGTTTGCATCCCCCCCCCCCTCTGCGGACGCCCGTGCTTCCTCACCCAATAATTCCTCGCAACACTTACACCTTCTAGCCGATCATGAAAGAACAACAATTCTTTTCTCTTCTTGTTCCTCTTTTCTTACCCGGTAAAAATATGCCACAGATTATCGAAAGCGGGGTGTGCATGATGGAAAACTGAATTTTGGTGTTAACTCTTCTATTTCTCATGAAGCGACGTGTTAATTCTGGCGCTGAAACGAGGTATGTGTAAAAGAATGAAGAATTAGTTTTCATTCGTTATTTTTAAAATTATCATTGTTTAAATTTCCACTGAAATTTAGTATAAGAAAGACTTACCAAAATGAGGAAAATGAACCCTTTTTTTAGCTCTGCTAGACCTTTTGCAATATACTAGTGATCATATATTGGGTATGATATTTTGGAACTACAAAATAACAAAATTATCTCTTTGAGTTAATAGTTTCGTGGGTCAGATTTTCATTTTGAGTAATAGATTTCTACGCACTCCTCTCTCCACCGTATATCTCTAGAAAGTAGGACAGGTTGCTTCCAAGTAACTAAGCATCTTGTAACCTGATTAATTCTATATTAAGTCAGATAACCCTAGATGTAATGTGCAAAGTTTTCTGAGACGAAAAACAATTTATTAAATTAATTTATGTCCTATATCAACACTATTTGCATATGCGTGTTATTTAACTTGAAAGTATTTATATTAAACGTTTAAACGTTTGACACATTAATTCTGAACTTCTGGCATAGAAACCATACAACTTTTTTTTTTTCAAAGTCGCGTAAAGGCTCCAGTTAAGCAGGAACATAGTCTCACGTTAGCAATGATCTAAAGATTTTTTCGAATATCCGTTCCATACGTGATTCGAACTTTACAGTCTGCTGAATACGAAGTGAAGACCCATCATCTCTGCCATGCAAGCTGGTGATATTTAATATGGAGTCATTCTATGGAAAATGCAACTCTTTTTTAATGTTTCACTGCGGTCACCATAAATAAACTAATTTTTATAAAGATATTGTTATCTTTCTAAAGTTATGATTGATCTAGAAATTTCATAAAATAATAAGAATAATGTTCTGCTTTAATTCATATTAGTTTTCAACAATTATTACGATCATATGTTATCTCTAATTCGGTTTGGCTTGCCGAATATTGCTTTTTGGTATCTCATCTCTCTTGTGTTCAGTCGTGATTGACGACACTTCTGCGGAGAACAATCTTGAGAAAGATGGGTGTAAAGGAGTATTGCTTACTCCGTTTGAATAATAAAAGAACATTAGATGATTTACTTATCTGCACTCCACAAAATAATGAAGAAAGAAAATACAATGAACTTCTTTACCACCGAATGTCCATGCCACAATTCAATGCAATGACAGCTGATAAGGTATCGTATCAATAGCAGATCAACGTTGTCCAACTTTCCGTAATAAAACATGCAACACGTTCATTGAACTCGTATAAGAATTAAAAAACGAAGCCAAGAATAAGCTTCTATAAGTACAACAAAGCCTATTTACCAAACTTATACTATTAAATATAACTTCCTTCCATCGTGACTCGTAAGAAAGAGCGGGGCTTAGAGTAAACTTTGCAGATACTAAAATGTCTCAAAGTTTACTCTCAGCCCCGCTCTTTCTTCTATGTCTAACGATCTTCTGCCAAAAATTTATAGGAAGTTAATACTTTTCATTCATTCTTTTCATTTGACAAATATTTGGTACTCAAAGTTCTAAATTTCAAGATCTTTCAAAATAATTTCCTTAAAATGCGATCTCCACATCATTCTTCAGAAGAATAAGAAAATTTCAATTTCACTGTCGCGAAAACCCAATTGCCTTAGTTTACTCAACGAAAAAAATCACTGTACATATCATTAAATAGTATCGGTGTGTCTCTACAAGGCGAAACGGTTTGTTTCTTTTAATCAATAAACTAAAGATAACGTTACCTTGCTGACATCCCAAATGTCCTTACACTTGGAATAATGTACTCACATTTGGGTCAGTGTAAAGCGAAAAGCAAATGAAAAAACCACTTAAACTCTTTGGGCTTTCCAGAAAATAATATTTTAGTTAATTAATTACTTCTCTTCACATATGATTATTCCTATTATTTTTTCATAAAGAAAATTGATTTCTTGGTAAAGCTTTCTTCCACAGCTATTGTAATATGTGCTACTGTGCTTCTCACATAGAATATAAATAAAAAAATAAGTAAAAACTTAAATATAAAGAGCCAATAGACTTCATTTCGGCGATATAAACATATTAAGGGGATATTAGATCCCACATTGTTTTGAAACCGAATTTCGGTTTTAAAACAATATGGGATCTAATATCCGGTTAATTTAATTAATAAATAAAAACGTCTGATTGAAGTAAAAATTATGCAAGCCTCCTCGTTCAAAAAATAAGGCAACGGCATGTCTCACACATGAAAATGTAAGCGCTTAGTATTTTCTCATCATCATCATTATCATGCATATCAAGGATTTAGGCCTAGCATGGCTGTTCCGGCCTTAGAAATCATCGTTGAATCGTGTAAGAGGACGTCCTGGTTTTTGTTTTCCTGATAGCGTGTACTTGAAGCCTTGTTTTGGTAATCTTTCTGTTTTCAAGTATTTTCTCAAGTACATTAAAACCGAACTACGAACTGCAAGAAGCATGTAGAGAATTTCAATATGTGATTACCGTAAGTGAAAATTACCATATCGGCAGAAATTTTATCGCAACTTTGGTAGGAATATGCGAATCAAACTCTGTCTGGTAAGTTGAAAAAGAGTGTAATAACATTTTTTATTTTTATTTAATTATTTTTTTAACGCAAAGCCATGGACTTTACCAATTGTTCGCACTACTGATGACAGAACTAAAACTGGAAACTTCTGGATTCAAAAGCAGACCAGTGTTTTTCAATCCAGTAATTTTCATCCCTACGTTTTCCTGGTGTGTGTGTGTGTGTGTGTGTGTGTGTGTGTGTGTGTGTGTGTGTGTGTGTGTGTGTGTGTGTGTGTGTGTGTGTGTCTTTTATTATTTATTTATATTTAGGAGACCGTGTAGCTCCGTGAAAGTCCATCCCAAGTCTTCGTTCCTGAATTGGGTTCAAATCTAGTCGTCGTTTAGAGGAACATTTTCAAAGCCTTTTTTTCAACCGATTCCCGAGTTAGTCAATCTATGGCAAGGGAAAGCAAGTTTTTTCACCTGGAAACTTGGGTTTTTCATCCCGTAAACTCAAGATCGATCGTCGATCCAAATTATTTTCAAACATTTAAAATATTGTGTCAGGGGTATGGACCAATTCTCTCCATTGAGTATTACGGATCTATTTAGAGCCTTATCGAGTGTCTATTAAATTAGTATTGGCTTTGGACCAGTTATTTCTAATTAGCTAGCAGTGGAGAATGAACTGTCTACTCTGTCTTCAAAAGTTAGATAGAGCTAAAGCGGTCTGGGATACTCTCTATACGAGAATAAAAGCAGTTAACTGTTTTTTTTTTTTATTCTAGGAGAGCTAGAACTATATTATCGCTTATGTGAGAGAAAGGCAACTGGTATCAAACAGAACTATGTGTTTTACCTGTATTGATATTAGAACAAAATCTTTCACACGAGTGTTCGTTAACAAGTAATTTGTAAACATCGTTTTAATTCTAAACCTTAACTTTAACTAAACTTTAAATCTTCATAGTTTTAATTTTCTGTTTCTCTTTAACGGATATTAAACGTTTACGTGAGATGACTTACGTAATAACCTCTTATTCTTAAACTATCTAAATACTTCATGATGTTAACTAAATTTGTTCCTCCAAATCACCACATAGGAAATTAGATCCATATTCACCTAATGCATTGTACTTCAATAAAATGAAATATTTTTGTGATTATTTATCACATTCATTTTATATTTAAGCCATTCAAAGATAATTACTATAAAGAAACTCCCTAAAGCAATATTTTGTAAACAATAACATTAGTGCATACTGGCTATTTTAAAGATTCTACACAGATTACTTTCATTTAATTATTTATTTATAATATTTGCAAATTCTTAAGAGTTCAACTAGAAATGTGAATACATTTGGTTGGAAACACTTCGGATCAAATCTACTTTAGGAGATCAGATGACTTTATAAGGAGTTGTCAAGTGAATTCAGGAGAAAAATAAATAATCTTCTTTCTTGTTAAACCAAAAACGGCGACATTTTCACCAATGTTCCCAAAACAACAACTAGTCAGTAATTCTACAAAACTGTTTCGGATCTCTCATTATGCAATGCCATTAACTTTCAGCCCACTCATTTCTCGAGAATTCTTCCTATTTCAAGCATCATTCTGAATAACCCATCCAAGAAGTGTTAACTAATAAGAAATAACATAACTTCGCTCATTAATTCAGAATTTTTTTTAAATGTAAGTGCATGGGCATCCTCAGAGGGGGCAAGCGGGACACTTGCCCCCATGATATATTTGTGAAAAAGAAAATGCAAAAAATTAAATAATAAAATAAAAATTTATTGATGTAATTATTTGTCTCCAAGCTTTGCCCTTCCGTGGAAATTTTGTTTCCCCCCCTCCGCTGGAAAATGTTCTTTGGACACCCATGTGTAAGTGCATATATTTAAATTCTAAAATTACAGAGCATTCTATCCATTTGGTAAAGCAGATAAAACAAAAAACTTGGGGGTGGGTAGTAACTGCATTATACTAATGATTTTTGTTTATTTGTTACCATTTCGCTTTTATGACTTTCTTTTTTTAAAAAAAAATTTAATATGCACTGTAGTTCTCACGACCTCTTTGGTCGAGATAACAGCATGCATTCGTCTTGGCTGACTCTGACTACATTTAGAGAGGTATCTGAAGTTATTCTCAACCAAGTAAACATAATAACGTCCCGATGATCAACAACCCAGCGAGGCACTGACGTCTACTGGCATACCCTCATAAATGTCTAGCGAAATTCAAATGAGGAGTATTAGTTGGCCGCTGGCCAATCAATGCTCTTCATTTGAATTTCACACATTATGCTTGGATATTCTCTTCGAATACCATGCTTACACAATTCCAGCTTTATTAAACAAGATATCGTCTTGCTGAAAGGGTCCAGATCCTTCGGGCATCGCTTATCACATGTAGAGCAGTTCTCGTCCCAAAACAATCCTATAGTACCAGGATTCTGCCATCATGGGAATTTTCTAGGAAAACTATGTAGTCTGGTTGGTCAGAATGAGGTTCGGTTGTCGTAATGTTTTCTTTCATGAGGTAGTAGAAATATAACATGTGAATGGAACGGATATAGCCAAAACTGGAATTTATTATTGTTGTCATGTTCACACACAAACTTCAGATTCTGCAGAAAGTATTTGAAGTTTAGATCTGCTTCTTTACGACAAATATCGTTAGAGAAATTATAAGCGACATAAATACAATTTTTGATATCTTTAAATGTTTTCATTATTTATGTGTTAATGAATTTGAGCTTCTTTTTCATTTTAGAAGAGAATGCTACTCTGAAATCCTGCAAAGATCATCATGCAAAGAATTGCGTGATGATCAATTACTTGATCATCATGTTCGCCTGATCTGATCCCCATTAGACTATTTTTATACTTCAAATGAAAACAGTTGTCCCCTCATAAATGTCGCATTCTTTCAATGAACTTAAATTCACAGAACCAATTCATGGAATCATCAGCAGAAACTGAAGAATATTTCCAACGAGTTGAAAATCGGTTTGGATGATGACTCAGGCGAAATCGTCGTTATGTTGAAGACTCAGACTTTGAATTTTACTGCTGTAAAAGTTATGATTTATATGATGCTAGTAGAGTATTTCTATCCAGGATACATCCGAAGTTGAAGTTGCACAAGCAATGTTTAATCTGACTTTATTTCTGTTATTTAAGCTAATGCAGAATACAGTTTATTTCAATAATTCTCACACCAACATCCAACTTCATTGCTTCGTTATCCAGCTGAATACGTACTAAGTTTTATGAATTAAATCTGAAAAGTAATATACAATCAGTCATTTGGTTTCAATCTCGAACATAAAAATATTTCCAGCAATATAGAAGTAATATTCTATTGCCCTTCATCTTCATCGTTACACTTTGGTTCGGAAAACTGTCCTCCTTCTCCACTATGTATGATAAATACCAATGTTTTTTCATCTGTTCCTACTAAGTGATGATAAACAGTGCGGTACGTTTTCATGATTCTGCCTTATTAAAGGTACAGATTAGTATAATTCAATTTTCGGGGTACCATATCTTAAAAATATCATACTTAACTTTAGTCAGCGATCACCGATGAAACAATAATAAATCACATCTCCCCTAAAGCAACAAATATATCATATTTCGTCTATATTAATTATATCTAATATTTCTGTATTTGTGACCTAAACTTCATTACATCCAAGGTTACGCATTTTTATTAAAGCTATCTCTGGAGTAGAAAAATTTAGAATACCTCGGAAGGTTTCAAAAATATATTCTTTCAGTTTTAATTTTAGAAGTGTTTTATTAAATCATCTTTACGTACCAAATTATTCTTGAATTATTTCTATTTTCCTAGTTGCCAAAAAAGCACGAGTTTGGTCTGCATATCTAACAATATATTTTCCTTCCCGGTGTTGTCAAACGTATCAGTTAATACAAAGAAAATCACTATGAAACACTTTACTGAATTTCTGCTTTAAAATAAATGCATTGCAAGTAAATACAGTATAGAAATGCAAAACAAAAATCTTGTTCATCGCTGTGCACTTCATAAAACCCTCTTCATCATGAATCCATCTGTCTTGATTCTGGATAAGAAAAATAACAAAATAATAGTAAACCAGAATTTGAAAAGAAGTTTTCATTGCAATGTTAGCAATTACAATACACCCTACTATGCATGCTTGATTTCTAAGACAACTATGATTCCTGTTACTAGACCCCGTGAAATAAAATCTATTCTGTTATCCTTAGAGCAGTGGTTTTTAAACTGTGGGTCTCGAAAACGTTTCTGAGAGTGGCAGCAACCATTGATAAACTAAATTAAAATAAACATTTATTATAGAACTATCGACATTATTATCCACTACAACCTTTAATTCTATATTTTCTAATATCTTACTTTTTTCTGTATATTTAACTTGTAAATTATACAAAAAAGTGAAGAAGATTGTTATTTCACTAATTAATATATACAAACAATATACATTTGGAACAATCCATGAGACAACTGCAAAAATTTGGAGATTTGTTCGCATTGTTCTAATTGATATAATATTTGTTACAATATTTGAATTAAGACCTATAATCATGTTGATCTGGTCTTTTTAGCAGGTAATGAGCAACATGGAATTGAATCCCATTTAATCGATTTTAGTCGATCTACAAGTAGACCCACATTTCCGTCTTTCAATGGACAGTAAGTTCTTAGCTTTTCGTAAAGCGCTTTAGAACACCAAAATGTGATCAGTTGAACTAACTTTCGTTGAATTCTCATAGCAATCGATAGGAATAATGTATTCAGTGAGAGTTCCTCGAAACAATCCTTTATGCATTACTCGTAGTTCCATAGTGCATAATCGTTCTGAAAACTTCACCTCCGTGGAGAAGTACTGTATACCATAAAAGTGTGGAAGAAGATTTCAACTCCAAATTGCCACTGGGAAGATTATTATATTAACCAGCAATAAATAGGTATATGTCGGTTAATGCACATTCATTATTATTTGTATTTCTGATAGGCTGAACTTGTCCATTCATTCTCAGATCGATACAGTGGTAACTGCGGATCTCTATTCATCGCGATATTTAGGATGACTCAATTCACATAACATTCGTGGTGTTTTAGATTATTAAACATTAGATTTAAAAATGATTTTTTGGTGAATCTTAATTCCAGTTATGCTGTTTAGATGGAAGGCAGATGATCTTGCAAAACCTTGGGGAGGAATTGCTCTGATCTTATGACTTGAGAAACAGACTTTTCTATAACTATGGGTGGATCATTTAGAAGTGTTAAGACTTTTAGTTGTTGCTTTATTAACAATTAAGAAAGCAAGGCAGTCGTTTTTAGAAGGTAAAATTATTTTTTCAGTTTTTTGATTAAAGAATTAAAGGAACAAAGGCTGTGTTTTCCTTAAATTCAATTCTGAAATGCCTATATCGCCTAAATATAATTTTAGTAACCAATATGGCTACAGTTCCTTATAACTTCGTTTCCCGTTTATTATCAGTCTCGTTATATAATTATGAAAAAGTATGAAGAACAAAAATTATATTAAAGCACCTGTTATAACAACAAGAAAAACGCATTTAATCCCTGTCTTTCATCAAATTTTATTAATTTATTCTTTTTTTTTAGGATATATATATATAAGAAGAAATATCAGAGGTTTTGAAAAAATTCGAAGACACAGAAGTTCGGCAGTTATCAAGTTTCTCGTGCTACAATAAAAGTCCGCAATTAAGGTATACCAAATTTTCAATGAGACTTTAGACGACTGTAGCGTATAACCAACAGTTGCCAGATGAATTGCCAAGTTTAAAGCTGGACGTCCTGAGGTCAGGAAACCTTCCAAAGCGATCACACTTGAAAACATCAATGCAGTGCATGCCATTATCATATACAGATACCAGCCAAAAACTTGCAAGGAGTCTGGGGAAATCCAAGGAACGAGTTAGCTTCATTATAACATCACAACATATACAGAAGTTCTCAGCGAAGTATGTCGTCAGATGTTTGGATGCTGAATATAAGAGAGAATGAGTCATTTTGAGAATTCAGGTGCAAATGTTTGTCTCATATTATGGCTGTTGATGAAACAGCACTATGACCCAGAGAACAAACAATATTCAATGGAGTGAAGAAAAAGTTTCTTCACGGCCAAAGAAGTTCCGAATCCAAAAGTCAGCAGGGAAGGTTCTTGCCATTGTCGTGTGGGATATGGATGTGTAATCCTTACTAAATACTTCAAAAGAGGTAAAGCTCTTACAGCAGCAGTTTATTCAACAGCTCTGAAGGAACCGAAGGAGGTACTGAAGGAAAAACAGCCACGAGAAACTGAGCAGTTGCTGTTACAGGACAACGCACCTGCTCACAGTGCTCATGAAACCTAAGAGACAATGCACAACTTGGGCTTTAAATCTCTCTTTCACCCACCCTATTTGCCAGACCTTGCGCCATCTCACTATATCCTGTTCCCAGATTTAAATAAACACTTGAAAAGAAATCAAAATTTACCATATATGACGCCGTCATATCTGCAGCTGAGGACTGTTTTGTGCAACAGGGGAAAAAATTTTTTTCTCTGCTTCTTTTTAATAAAAAACTTAAAAACGTTTTTTTTATATAAAAACATTTTAAAACTTTTCAGATAAATAATATCTAATTACATTTAGCACAAAAGTTGTAAACAATAGAATTTTACCTAATTGCGTTGTTCCTATTTCTTTCTTCACAAAATTACAACGTAGATGCATATAACTTATACCGGTGTATATTCTTGTATGCAGGTGTACATGTGCATATAATGTAAATAGTAAGGCCTGAATAATAAAGTGAAAAGTGTATTCCTTCGTGCACCTAGATTTCATCTTTTTTTACGATAATAACACACACACTTAGAATATTGTTGAAAGCGAAAACAAATATCATATGTTGAAATTTAAATTATTCTAGGAATATTACTTCAATACAACACTCATGGTTAGCCTAGTGGCTATGCACTTCGCAACCACATGCCTGGGAAAGGAGTGTCTTAGGTTCGATTCCCGTCGACGGCGTGAGTAACTTAAGGGTTTTTATCAGCCATAGACATGTTAGCCGAACTTGTTGGTGGACAGCAAGTTTTTTCCCCCAGTTTATCTGGGGCTTTTCATCCCGCAAATCTTCCCACTGAACACACAGGTTACAGTCATAGGATATAGTGCTTAATCCCTCATTAGAATGGCTCAACAGTCCTAAAGGATTACCCTACACGAATAAATGAATAAAAAAAGCAATCCAATGAAATGCATTTCCTCCACTCAATTTTATATTTAGGGGGCGTAAGGTATATGAATGGATTTAGCAAATTATGTATAGTGTTTATCCCTTGCTATCATATGCAACTAAGAAATATCTGAGCAAGACATATCGCATGTATAAAAATTATGTTCTTGATGTTATGTAATAAATTACTAAGAAATGATGAAAGTGATGTAAACTATAATACCAATATATAAAAAAATTATCCCAAGCAAAACACTAGTCTACTATGAATTCATAGACTTTCGTGGGTAGAAGTAAATATTAAATCCAAATAGCGAAACTCTCATCAATTGTGAACGTGTGAACTGGTCACGGACAAGTAATTTGGCTTCATAGAAACTTAATGAATGTATTTTTCGAAAATTATGGTGACAACTACCGTGTTTGAATAAAAACTTGAGTTTAATATAACTAAAATCTACATTCGACGTTTCGCCCTTTCTGTCAAGGTCATCATCTGGAGCATACAACCATACACCGAAAACAAGCTACACTACAATCAAACTCACGTCAGTATGTTTAACCTAATCTTTCTTGGGGAAAAAAATTATACATCAACGCTAGAGTCCTATTATTAGTGTTATTTATTGGTTGTAGAAAAGCATTGTGCGTAACAACAAGTATATTAATATATGTATATAGATAGATACTTGTTGTTACGCACAATGCATTTCTACAACCAACAGATAACACTAATAATAGGACTCTAGCGTTGATGTATATTTTTTCCCCCCACCAGAGGTCAAGCCAAAAATTGTTGTAGCGGTTGGTCAGTATCTTTAACAGACCAGTTTGATTGTGGCGTGGCTTGTTTTCTGTGTATAGTTTTATACTCCAGATGATGACCTTGACATAAAGGGCGAAACGACGAATGTAGATTTTAGTTATATTAAACTAAAGTTTTTATTCAAACACGGTAGTTGTCTCCTTAATTTTTAAAAAATGCATTCGGATCACCGTGTAAGAATCACGGATCACCGTGTAAATAAAAACGTATACAAATAATATATACCAAGAGAAAATATATTTGTTATGCTTTAAACCTACACACAGTTTTAAAAATAATGATTATATTGTTAGAGAAGAATAATCAGAATAAACAACTTAAAAGTATTTTTATTCGTTAAATTAAAAGAAAGGAAACCTAATGAATATTGCTATCTGCAAACTGTGCATGCAGGGAGCCAAATAACGCTGATAAAACTAAACTCATATTATTTATTACTTGCGCTAGAATTTCAAATCTAACCTCATATGAAATAGTAAATATTAGTTTACCAATTTAGCAAATAAATTAATTTGGAAAGTTATTTAATAAATACTTACATTCATAAAAAATAATTAAGCCCCAGAAGGAGGAGGATTGTCATATGAACATGCGATTGGCTCTAAGTCAATTCCACAATCCTAGGAATTAGAAAAATACATTTGGCAAGTTAGCTGAATTTGTATATCTGTAAAGTCACTAATGATAACGCATATCAGCTTAAGAAGAAACCAGTTCCTCAAATTTCAACTATGTTGACAAAACTGGAAAGTTCAGTTAAAGTCACTATTACAAAATCTTATTGAGTGCAGTCAGTTGTTCCAAGTTAATTTTTGATAATTAAGATCTTTAAGAAACAAGAACAATTCATGGTGTAATCGGAGAAATTCTGTTTAAGAAAATATTTAGCAAAGGTGATTTACTTTTATCGAATTATAAAGAATTTTCTGTTTATTGCTCCTCTGCTTGACTTCCAACAACATTTCTTCATATGACCGAATTTGAATAGCTCTAGGTAACGAACTATCTTCGTTAACTGAGAAACCAATGGTGCATATGACTACCGTACTTGTCACGTGGCTAGCATAATCTGAAATTAAGTTTTCATCCGTTTCCAATATCTTTTATCGGGACGTTTGTTGAGTATCTTCGAAATTGTGGCTTAAATTTTGTGTGATTGCGATTATTTTTAATTTTACATTTTAACATTTTTTCGCTGAAGTGAATGATGTCAGTATTTTAAAATAGCTTTTAATTGACAAACAGAATTTGAGTTTTATTATGTAAGTCGTGTGGCTGGTCTCTTTTTCTTTCTGTACAGTTTGTTATCCTAGTTTTCCAGGTTTGTTTCCATTATATTTTATAAGCTTCTGTCGACGATGGTTTTGGTTTTCTACTGTGATATTTTCAATGGCATGGTATGTCTTTGTATGTGTGTCTGTGGTAGCTGTCGGTTGGTAGTTTATTAATGGTGTTAAAGATATTAATAATACATCTAGAATAAAAGCTGATTTCTGTTATATTATCATTTATTAAGAATAGTTCATTTAATTCTTCACCGGAGGCTTTCCTATCATTTAGCGCGATATCTTCTTGCCACTTAGTTTGTCGGTTCGTTGCTTGAGGAAGACAAAGTATAACAGTTGCAGGGAGAACTTTCCAGGCTATGCGCACATGGACAGGAGACTGGGCTCCCTCTGTGTAAGCAATATGTTTGGGGGTCTCTCATCCCTTGATTTTTTATTATCTCTTCCTCTTCACACAGAATGGATTACAAATCAAAGAATCATGAATTTTACTGCAGGTCCTAAAATAACTCCCAAGAATCATCTCAGAACCCAAGCTGGCAACCTCAGCAATCACAATCCACCTCAATTGCTCATACTACATATTTGGATACATTTTCTCCCTCACTATACTTATCGATTAATTTAAGCGTTTCGTTTTCAATGATAAAATGAATAAGAATAACGTTTGAACATCGCTTGCCAAACATTGGTAGTTCTGCCATGAACACATGAGTAATACATATTGCATCCTGCCATATTTCTAAATCAAATAAATATCGCCATATCAACAGTAACTAATGCACAAAATGCAATGGCTATTTGTTTTACAAATCAAAATAAATAAATAAATAAGATCTTACCCGGTTTGCCTTTATGAAAAGTTCGACTACTTCCTCCTCGTTGATACAGTATTGTTCTTTGCGTCCTTCGATTACGCAGTCTAAGAATTTTGTTTTTTCCTTTTAAATAAAAACGTATACAAATAATATATACCAAGAGAAAATATATTTGTTATGCTTTAAACCTACACACAGTTTTAAAAATAATGATTATATTGTTAGAGAAGAATAATCAGAATAAACAACTTAAAAGTATTTTTATTCGTTAAATTAAAAACATTACTTCTACATCAAAACACTGCTCATTTATGATGGACATAGATATTGTATTTTAGAGAGAATTGTGTTTAGATTTTTATATCAGAAATTCTTTTTTGTGATTTGAAAAAAAGAATTTAAGTCCCATTAAGAAGTGTGTGGGAAACTAATTATTGTTCGATAAAGAAAGAGGTTTGTATTAATAAAGGGTAATACATTAATATTTTTAGGTTTTGGATTTAATAACAAATGGAAGATAAAATAGCATGTAGCTTTTAATTTACTCGTGCAAAAAGTACTCTGAATGTTTACCACTTTTCGAGATACTCCACAAAAGAACAACAAAAATCAACGTAACAAAATAACAATTAATCCATTTCAATGTAGAAACCAGTTTCTCCAGTTTCTTTACCTCGATACAGCTATTTGATGACTCGAAATATTTTTCTGTTGTTCCTTATCTTCCATCAGAAGTCAAGTTATTCAAATTTGGTGCTTGGAAGTATATCATCAATCAAGTCTCTTCGAGAGATGCATTATATCGCCGTGATATTTCTGTAATCCCTTTGACAACGCCGCCTCTTTTACACTGATCCATGTTGGCTGAGGATGCGTATTTTCAATCTGTTGAGTTGATACCAGGCTCTCTTTTTTCTACCCGCTCCACGCAATCTAATTTGATTATGTGGGTACGCTGATGTAGTAAGACACGTTAGCCATCTAGGATAGTTACGTTATTGAACTCTGCCAATTACCAAAATTCATATTCCTGAATATAACGTAAATACTTACTAACACATGGGTTTAAGCTGAATTCATGCGGTGAGGGGAAATCGAGCGAACGCGGAGGATAACCAACCCAGCGGCAACCACTCGAGACCGAGTAACTTCATACTGAAATAAAATAGGAACAGAAGATGAATCATATACGAAGTACAGACCGCCATGACCACGATATACTCGTACATACCGAGAATTTCATCACACACACATAAGGTGGCTTGTTTTACTCGTATGTTCGACCATATTTATCCTTTCTTTTATCTCTTGCCAGTTTTTGTTCCTTCTTAGCATTTTTATTTTTTCCAATACTACTTGACACACACACACACACTCACTCACAAACACAATGTTCAACGCTGTCAAATGAAATAACGATAATATTGAAATTTTACTTAACCTATCATCAAGCTGTTAGAATGCCTAATTATGCTTTATAGCCACTGCACATTAAATCACACTTCTGTAACCAGTTAACACATTTTCTGCCTAATGATATTCGGATATTTCTCCTAACTTGTTTCTTCACTATTACTTTTTATGCCATCGAGTAAGTACAGCCGGTCATGTACTTGCAAACGCTGCTATTATTATTTAAAAAAAGAAAATATTTACCACGCTAAGAGTATCACTACAGCGGAAATATTTGTATATATCTTCACTGCAGTAGAATTCGACCAACTGCTCTGGATCATCAGAGGGTGGTAATCCAGCTTCATCTAGGCACCGTTCATATAAATCGAAGGTCTGAAATCATGAAATAAATATACTTAAACATAACGAGCGATAAATGAAAATTAACAAAAAATTACAAAAATAACACAAATTTTACTACAAATCCCATCTTGACATTTATTCATTATCACGTAATCGAAAATGCATTACACCTTTAAATTAAAAAAAAAAATTAAAAATCCATTATTAATTGTAAATCATAAACTGAACTTGCTGATCTCACTTCATTTTTCTTCCTAAGTTGAGGAATCTTCTGCTTCATGCATGCATAGAAGAGATCAATTGGCACAAGATCTGTGATGTTGTAAACTGCACAAGGAATAAGAACGTTGTTGGATTTAGATTTCGATATTCTTCAGTGTAAGCTCATTCTGCAGTAACACATTTTTATCCATCGTTTCTTTCTATTGGAGAAATATTTATTGAAATTCGCTTTCCTGTTGTCCAAAAGTATCTTCGTCAAATTTTCTTTAATCACCTGGACGTTAAAACTTTCTGAATTATTTTTTTTGTCAGGAGAATAAAAGTTACAAGGCTTGATGTTTCGGGAAATCTGTTTTGCAAAACGCGCTGAGGTCTCCGGTACATTTTAGTCGAATTAAACTCGAATTCCGATATCTTCTGTAGTGCTTGAAATTAATGGTTACTTGTAACTTTGCTGCGCACTACTTTTCACAGATCGTTTCATGATGATCAAACTGACGAAAAATATATGCCCATATAGTTCAGGACTCGAATTCTATTAAGGATCGTTCTTCTGTATATACGATAAAACAACCCAAAGATGTTTTCAAAACAAATACGCAGTTTCTGAGCATATATGAATCTGCTGCTGTGTGTTTTGCTGGTTTTGAGCACGAATCACCTAATTGTGCTCTACTTTATCAACGAATATCTGCAGTATAAAAATGGAATTATCGCTTTCTGTTTTTATGCTAGGCATACGTTTGAAGTCATTCGTTTTCTAAGAAGTTAAATCCAGTCCTGTATATCGCATTGTTCATAAACTAACAGGGGCACGTAATACGGAAGCGGCAAGATTCTCTACGGAATCAATTTATATAGGTAAAATCACAAAACTTTTATTATCTATTTCCACATTTAATGAATGTGAATGTTCCTAATTCCCTTTGTTCTCTCTTTAGAAAGCAGTTTATATTTTGGGGTTTACCACTGATTTTCATAATATTAGGATTCGAACTACGGATTTGTGAACCAAATGTGTTACACCATTTTTTAATGAATAATGAATCAATGAAATTGATAAATGATTTATTTTATTTTGACGTTGCCATTTCCAGAAGTGAAGAACAGAGTTGCTGTCTGTTTGAGTTTTAACTTCATATAAAATTTATTACTTTTATTATTATTAGAGAGGTGGCTTCAGCAGCAAGCGGTAGCAAGCATGGTATTTCGATGCTCCTATATTTTAAGTTATAAAGTAGAGATTTATAATTTAAAATTTTTAAAATTAATATTCTATCAATGAATTCCTTTCTTCAAGCAGTAACAAATTGACGTAAAAACTGTATGTATTAAGTAATAAGTAAGCTATAAGTTACTTTTCAAAGTTCGAAGTATACACTGGTCAACCACGCGAGGGGAAGAACAATGGAAGTCGCCATTTTAGCATTCACACCAGGATCGGCAAAACTAGAAATATGAAGTGCTACAAATACCAGGAAGACAGGGAAGAAAACCACATAATATGCAGGGACTGCAGAGGGAAATATGCATTTTCTATGTTCAGGATTGTCCGAGACCACTTGGTAACGAAAATCGAATGTGAAACGTTTCAAGTGGAAGGGACTGCATTGTAGAGAAAACAAAGTAATGTTGCCTTCAAAGGCAGGCGGGAAACAGCCAACACAGAAAACAACCGCAGGTGGTAAACAGCTAAAGGGGTAATCAACAGCAGAGGAAATGAAAAACAAGGTACAATAACGGAAACTCAGGTGAGCCTGCTTTGATTGTATTACTAGATAACACACTCCAAAACTTAAAGGACAGTTTTTAATCAGTATAATCAATTTTTTGAAGAAAACTATTTGAAAAACAAACCGCACAAATTAACTAAAAATTCAGCGAATATGAGGAATTTATAAAATTTAATAACTCGGTAGAAGATCGTTAGATAAATTAAAATAAGTGTTAAAGAGCTAACAGAAAGACAGCATAACTTAATTAACGAGGCAAAGGAATTACGAACTCCTAAACTAACAGCATTATAAAAAAGATCTCATCATTTTTATACTGCTTTATCATGAACGTTAATATGAACATTTAAAAGACACGGTATTCCAATTAAGCCAGAAAATTGGCGCACCCAGAGAATCAAAAGATATCCAGTAAGTACATTGATTACCTCAAAAAAGGAAAAGAGAAGGTTTTCCTCACCTCTAACCACCTCTGTCGTGGTGAGACTCACTACAAAACAAAAGTTAACCTCATAAAAGCTAGAATGATTAAAAAACCAGTAGTCAAGGATCTGAATGGGATTCACCACAATACCCCAATATATTTGTCCCAATGCTTAACACCATATTATCAGAAACTATTCTATCATACGAGGAAAGTAAAAAGAGAAACCAAATGTTCATATGGATAAGAGACAGCAAAATATTCCTTAAAAAGACACACGATGCTAATCCAATCCAAATGAAATCCATAGAAGACCTCGACAGGCTGCCACATTAAAAGGAATACTGATGAGTCATAAAGAAGGGAACAACACACCAACCTACATGAACACAGACGACTAAGCAGATGTAATCACTCCAGAACATGATAATTTTCCCATGCTAAACTCAATAACAGAATGAAAACAAGTGACTACCTCGAAAACAAGGACTATCTACTCTCCATATCAATATTAGGAGCATTCACAAATACTGGCTGACCCTACAAGGAAGATATAAACAACATAGATATTTTAATACTAACAGAAGTATCCACAACAAACGAAGAGGCAACAATCTACAAAATGCCAACAACACTACACAAATACAGCACACAAAACTAAACGAGGGGGTGGTATAATAATATTTACCTAACATTTATAATAAAATGTTAGATAAATTAAAATGTTCGGTTATACCAGTGAGAAGTAATAGAAATAAACTATAAATTAGAATTTGCATCAAACATTGCATCGAAGTTAAAAATATTAAATAAGAAAACTCCTTGATATAGGGACAAAAAATACTGTTGTTGGTAATGATGAGCGATAGATGGCGTTGTTAGTAGTAGTAGTAGTGTCGTAGTTGTAGAATTAAGTAGTAGTGAGGATAAGGTGTATTTAGCGAAGTAGGCTGGAGTGCCCTCCCACGATAAGTACTTGGACTCTCTGAAATGTCACGCAATTATAATAATAATAATAATAATAACCAATATACAGACCATTCAATTTAAGCACTACAAAATTTCTAGCTGAATTAAACACTGAATTCTAACTGAATTTCTGCCACAGAAGAAGGCGCCTCAGAACATTTGTTAATAATAGGTGGCATGAATCTAAACATCAGGAACATAAATAAGAATACAGAACAATAACTCAACCTCTTATCAGCATATAATCTCATCCATACAGTCGCATAACACGAAAAGAGGTAGTCGAAAATACAATAACCTCATCCCGTATTGACCACATCAATATATGGGTCCCTCCAAACAGGTATATACCAGCCAGCATAACGTGCAAACTGGCAGACCATTATATCACAGCATTACAGTTACATACTGATACAGAACCGCCAAAACTCACGGAGACTACACAACAGTATAATAGCATCCAAACCGAAACTATAGTAAACGACGAAATCAGAAAAACAGACTGGATGCAGATGGCATCTTTAGACTCTGCTGACGCTGTATATAATAATCTTATATTCACACTGAATAAAATATATAACAAAGCATTAACAAAAATAAAAATGCCTCCCCAAACGAAACAAAATCCATGGATAACAGATAACATTCTAATAGCCATAAAAAGTCAAGATATCCTATGGAAACATTTTAAGAAGTCACCGAATAATACTCTTTACAAGCCGAATACAAAAGAAAACGGAATCTTTTAACAGAGATTAGAACTGCAAAAAAGAAACTATTATAGAAACAATTCAACAGCTCAGATCGAAATAAAGGAAACTTAGCATCTGATCAACGAAATGCTGGACAATACACACAGAACCACTGCCTCAGAAACAATAAAACACAGCTTTGGTTCTAGTCCCAGATTTTTCAAACAGTTGGCACTAATTAAATAAACTTTAATTAGCACATCGCGAACGCTGCCCAAAAATTACACGAAACATTCTTCTCTCCACACATAAAAAAAATTCTTCAGTAAGACCATGAAAAACTCAGTCAATGTGGTTCTCCACAGTAACAAAAGAATTGTCACTTGCAATTCAACAACTTATCGCTAACAAAGGACCAGGAGTAGACGGAATCAGATCAAAAGCCATCAAAAAACACTCAACTAACCTATGTCCAGTTATACTAAAACGTTTAAATAAAATCTTTGAAATGAGGCATATACCCGAAACACTAAAGATTGCATTAATCACTCCCATATACAAACATGGAAAAAGACACATTATAAGTAATTACAGACCCATCGGCATAGTTTCTGTAATCAATGAAATCATGGAGCGCTTTGTGTATCGCAAACTCTCCACATAGGTTCAAAATTTTCAAATCATACCCAAAACACAATATGGCTTTCAAAAAACTAAAGGAACATCAACACTCCTGGAGGATTTCGCAGACTTAATAAACTCTGCGTTAGATAAAAACAGAATAACATTAATTGTATTCATTGACCTAAAAAAAGCATGACACACTAACACACAAAACGTTGTCAACAAAACTAACGCATATCGGAATCGGAAGTCGTCTACTCCAGTGGTTTAAAGCATACATGAAAAACAGAAAGCACATCACATGTATAGATTCATTCACAGGATAAAGATTCCAGTAAGCTATGAAGTAGCATACTGGAACCTTTATCCTGTGAGTGAATACTTCCAAAAAGCGGTGTTCTATCTTACATTCTGTTTAACATATACACACACGACATAAGCCAACTTCCCCTAAAAAACGTAAAATCTTCAAATACGCAGACGACCCGGCATAGTATTCACAACAGTATCCATTCACAACAACGCAAATGTCGCTTACACAAATATGCAAGAGACATCAATGAAATCACTAACTGGCTAAATGAAAACGGCATATATATAAACTTGAAAAGAAGGCTAATGATATTCAAAAACCCCAAGACCATACCCATAGAAACTAAACATCTCACTGTCCAACATCCATCCTGCTGTACACAAAGCGCTGATCTTAAATCCACAATCATCACACAGGTGAAAAATACACGTCATTTCTGACTTCACTTCGATTCTGATCAAATTTGTAATAGCCATACAAAGTATCAACAACAAACTCAGGACAATAGCAAGCAAACTATATTGATTAAAAGATATTTCTCCGAAACACACGAAAATACTTATCTATAAAGAATTATGTGAAAACATTTTAAGATGTGCAATTACATCATACGCATTCTGCGCAGGCTACAAACTTAAAAGATTACAATCTCTGCAAAATAAAATGGCAAACTGATATTATGGGAACAAAGAGAACATCCGACACTTACATGGGGAGAAAGGACAGTCCACAAAATATTTAAGGTGAAACACTTATACCACCTCACAGCCATGCTAAAACATTACTTCAGTCTTACATACAGAGTGACCAGAACAACAACAAAAAAAAGATAGCAAGACCACAGTCAACAAACTACATAACATACTAATATAATAATCACTACGGAAAAGCCACCCGAAACTTCTACATACCTGACATGATAAACAAACTGCCTTTCGATGACAGAAACGTAGGAACCCACAGAGAGCTGAAACAGGCGCTATATAAATATTACAGCGAGACTGAAAATTAGACTGAAATTACTCTCTTTCTCTCTTACACACACACACACACACACACACACACACACACACACACACACGCATAAACCCCTCTCAATCAAGGACAAAAACATGCCATATCCAAATCCAACCACCCCTTGAAAAAATGTTAAACCGTGCGCAAGTAGTGGTAGTTATTGGGCGCGTGTACTCGCCTCTACACTTTAACGGATAAAAGCATTTATATATATATCATCATATATATATATATGTGTGTGTGTGTGTGTGTGTGTGACCAAGCACATAGATATGAACAGTTAAATCCGCATCTGGTTGAGACGGATATGGAAATAAAAAAACGAATGCTCGATTTGAAATAGCATTGTGAAAAAGTGAAATGAATGCATTCAGCATTCCTATTGCATGTTAACAGAATAAACTAAATCAAAATAAACTGTAAATTGAAATTCAAAAAAAAAAAAAAACATCATTTTTAAAAGTGAAATCAATGCATTCAGCAGTCTAGAATTAAAATGAACTGCAGATTAAAATATAAATATGTAAATAATAAAAAGTATAATAAATTTATCTATACGTATATAAAATTATTCCCCAAGCATTATCGTCAATAGGAAAATTATCTCTCTCTTAAGACATTAAATAATCATCGTAAATATATATGTGAAAAAAATTATAAAATACATTGTCAGTATTATTATTTATGTATTTAAACAAGATATTTGCTTCAAATAATTTTAATTATTGAATATTTGTATTCAATATTGCAGTGAAAAAAATATAAAAGTAATACTTCAGTTATATATATTTGCAAATGTTAAGTATATGTAAAGTGGATAATAAACCTTGTCAAAAAAATAATAATAAATAAATAAATTACTTTCATACTTTTACTTTATGTAAGTTACACAAACGCACATACAATAATGTTCCTGGTGTTTTATAATCCTTGTTTTGAATGAACCAAAAAACGAAATTTTTATTGAATGAAATATAATTAATAAAATTAAATTAGTATTAAATAATTAATTTAATACTAATATCAAAATTATTAAATGTAATGTAATAACATTATCAGGTAAATGTTCTATTGCTATATTTAATGTAATGATCTTGTTATATAAAATATGAATGCTACTATAATAATATTCCGATGTAAAATAGGAAAATAGAATGTCATAAAACATTAATATTACTAAAACGTTTTGTAAATAATGAATTTACTTTTAGTCTATGACCGTACGAAATAGTAGGAATATTATATTATAATCGTAAATGTAAATATATATAATATTAGGAATATATAATAGTAGGAATGTACTATTTTAATTGTAAATATATATACAGTGAAGGAAAAAAAAGTGAACTGTAACGTATATTTTTAATTAACTTTTGTAACTGTGAATTATATACTGTCAATTATCACTAATTATTATTAATATTAGAAACACGTGAATTGGACGTTATGCAAATTATAATGATATTATTTAAACTTTCTACTGAATCAAAAGTAGTAAACTGCAGTATTGTTATCTAAAAAAATGTATTAATTCCCTTCCCCCCATTAAGTTACTTAAACATAAAGAGCCAACAGGCTTCATTTCGGCGATATAAACATTAATTAAATTAAGGGGATATTAGATGCCACATTGTTTTAAAAAATAAGAAACTCATAGATTGGAATCAGAGAGTTTCATTCCGAATATAGTTAAAAAACTATAGAAGTATCGGCGAATACTAGCGTGAGCTAAATGCAAGTAGTCCTAGAACGTAGCACAAACACGGGCAACTCGTTGCAAAGGTGGGTAAAGTTCTGATCTCTATTCTTGGTATTTTCCATAATGTAAAAACACATTTCCTAGGAAAGGTATGCTGTTATTACATTATGGTGGGAGGTCACTACCCAGACCGGTTTCAGCCTTATGTATAGGTGAAGCGGGCTCTATAAATAAGACGATTCCGAAAGATTGTCAAATTCAGCGTTGTTCCACTCAACGACGGGCTCACCCCGTCACCGAGAAGAACTTCTTAGCATTGACTCTACCCAGTGTCAGGCTCACCCCACCACCAAGCAGAGCCATAATCTCAGCGGTGGCCCCACTCTGAGACAGCCAAAAACCTACCTCCAAGCGGAGCCTCTCCAAGCTAGATCCGTCAGGCACCGGTTTCCACCCTCATTGGGGTCTCATCAGTGAGTAGGTAGACCTAGTTAATACAAAGGGTATAGCGAAAAGAACTTATATACTCTTCTATACGAGTTTTCCAAAAGGTGCACCCATTAAGTTACTTAAATATAAAGATCAAACATGCTTCATTTCGGCGATATAAACATTAAATAAATTAAGTGTATATTAAATCCCACATTGTTTAAAACCGAATAAGAAACCCAAAGATTGGAATCAGAGAGTTTCATGCTGAAGATAGTATAAAAAAACTATTAAAGTATCGGCGAATACTAGCTCACGATAGTATTCGCCGATACTAGATGGGTGCACCTTTTGGACAACTCGTATAGCAGAGTATATAAGTTCTTTTCGCTATACCTTTTGGTATTAATTTGGTCTAGCTACTCACTGATAAACCTCAATAAAGGCTGAAACCGGTCTGGGTAGTGACCTCCCACCATGTATGGTAATAATATGGTAATAACTGCATACATTTCCTGGGAAATGTGTTTTTACATTATAGAAAATACCAAGAATACAGATCAGAACTTTACCCACCTTTGCAACGAGTTGCCCGTGTTTGCACTACGTTCTAGGACCACTTGCATTTAGCTCACGCTAGTATTCGCCGATACTTTTATATTTTTTATACTATATTCGGAATGAAACTCTCTGATTCCAATCTCTGAGTTTCTTATTCGGTTTTAAAACAATGTGGGATCTAATATTCCCTTAATTTAATTAATGTATCAATTCTATTTACTGTAACAGATGTCTGCGCGGTTAGCCTAGTGGGTATGCGCTTCACAACCATATTCCTTGGAAAGGAGTGTCTTGGGCTCGATTCTCGTCGCCGGCATGAGGAGCTTAAGGATCCTTCTCAGCCATAACCAAGTTAGCTGGGAGTGGATTATTGAAAACAAAAGTAGTATTAAAATAAAAGGAATGGAAAGCAAGATTTTTCTCCACAGTTTATATGCGGTTATTCATCCCGCAAACAGGCAAAATGTCACCGTAAACATACTGATTGCAGTCAGCAATACTTAAGACCCAGCCACAGGCCTGATTCGTCAGCTATTCCGGTCCCGATATAGTAAATAAATAAACTGTAACAGAAAGGTACTCAGCAGTGAAAGGTTTTATTAAGGTATTTAAAAAACGTGTAACTTACTACTCTGGAACCCCCAATAACATTATTATTGATAGTTATTATAAATTATTAACTAAACAAACACACGTAATAACACAGTAATAAGTTTTAATAAGTAAATATTTCATCCTAAGTATCTTAGGACATCGTCAGTACAGTTCATTCAAACAATACTAGAAATAACATACAGTTAGGGCATGATTACAATGGAATCCTAATATGCGTGTAGTAGCGTGTTATAGAATTAAATTAAAATATATCTGGAGGGGAAAAATATTACATTAAAATAAGATAACAAATATAAAAAATTGTTTTACACCATTTACTATGACAATTTCCCATACTTCAGGAATATCAAGGACGTCATTACGGTTTAGATTTGATCTGTGAAGTAGGGCTTCAGCACTTTCTTTATATAAACGTTCATGTTAATATAAAGATATATGTAGAAGTTTGGTCTTTTCCTAATGGATCCTATGGTTTGGGTTTTCAACTTGGTGTTGACCGAGGCCAGATTTCTGCGGTTTGATAAGATGGATATGGTCTTGATATCCCGAAATGCGTTTATAAACAGATCTACCTGTCTGTCCATAGTAAGACAATTTACAGGAGCATGGAACCTCGTATATGCCAGGTAGCATCAGAGGTGAGAGTTTATCTTTAGGAGAAGCTAACGAGTTATAGAACTGGTTGAATGAAAAAAATTATGAAGAAATACAAACTTGCTACAACCTACAAACCATTCAACCAGATCTATAACTTGTTTCCTTCTTCGAAAGACAAACTCTCACCTCTGATGCTACCATCAACGCCATCTACCGCTCATCATCACCAACAGCAGTATCTTTTCTGTTTATTTCATTTAATTTTTTTTTTTTTATTTTGCTTGTAAATTTCGTGTGTTCTGAAGGTCGATTTATCTGTACACAGGATGAAAAACCCGAGTTTCCGAGAGAAAAAACCCTGTTACATATATAAGATCAGGCTTCAAAGTGTCAAGAACTCCCCTTCAACATAAGCCTATTCGTATTTGGCAATATAAACAAATGAATATAAAAATAACACTAAAGCAGATTATTCGTAGTGCTCATGTAAAGTTATCTCGTAAATAGCATGAATTTGTTTTAAGGTATTTTATTATATCGCAAAACTATTAACCGTCCAATAATTCTTAAAACACGAATATGAGTTTTATTACACGAATATTATATTACCTGATTTACATGAATATGATCGTATTCGTGTTCCAAATTACCTCTGGGAGATATAACGATTTCACTTCACGACATGTATAATCTATGTAATAAATCACAAATCTTGCCAAACTGAAGCCTTTAAGGCTCTATGTTTTGTATTAGACTTATGCACCTACCAAGAGTGCATTTATGAAGAATATAAGTCAGAGGTTTTTGCACTCTTATGTTTCTCCCTGCTTCTCTAAAGCTGAAAACGTTCAAACGTTTTCCAGCTTTCTAAAAAAGTTGGATACAGCTGGCCAGTGGAGCAAGCCAAGGCAGTTCCTATCCTGGTTTAGTCTCATTAATGCTCTAGTAAATTTTAAAACGTTTGTTTATATATATATATATATATATATATATATATATATATATATATATATATATATATATATATATATATATATATATATTCTCCGCATTATTTTTAGAAACTATAGTCATTGACAAAAATTGGTTCCTGGACTTTATTCTCCACGAATACACTGATATTAGATTGAATTATAAACACCTTCATATAGGGATGGAACAAGTAGTCTACAAGGATAGTCGAACAAAACATAGTGTGCAATCTGTGAACCACAATATACGTGATGGGTAGATGGGAATTCATTTGAGCAAACAGTTAAAGAGCTGAAGATAAGCCCATAGGATATTTCCGATTCGTGTATACCGCATCTTGCTAATTCAAGTCATAGTGAGTAAAACGTGCACAGAACTGCGTTAAAGTAGAAAGAACCCCTCGCCTATGAAACAGCGCATAAGCTCGGAAAGTGGATGCTCTTGTTGGAAGAAGAAAATAATGCTTCATGAGGAACTAAGAACAAATAACTTTGACACAGTTTGAGGATCTACAATAAGCAGCAATGAAATGCAGGAATAATAACACAGATGCTGTCACACCGCACTAATGTACGTATCAGGTTCCACTAGCACTCGCCTGCGTAATATCTCCCATTAAATCCAAGATTTATTGATAGATAGCTAGATCATTCACAATCAGTGACGAAACCAGACACTAAAAGTTGGTTAAAGCTTGAGAAGTTCGCCTACTTCCTTTTGGAATAAAAGGAATTATATGAATCATATATTTATCTATTGGTATTATGTCTTTTGCATGGAAAAGGATTGCAGAAACAGCAACCATGCGGAGTTTAGTACGTATGTAATCTGTATCTTCAGAAAATTTAATGTGGCACTTTACGTAAAGGTCCAGGTATCTAGTGTGTATGTGTGTGTGTACAAATGTATTTTGGAGCAATGACAATGACATCACCAGTAATGTTTATCCTTGTATATGTAACTTAATTTCATCTTATATAAGCAGTAATAGAGCAGTGATATAAGCAATGATATTGTGAAGGAGGAATACAAAAGGTATGAGATTAATGTTAAAGGTGAACTTTCCAGAGGCACATGGAATGTGCGGAGTCTGCGGATAGGTACTTTTCATATTGTGTAAAGAAATGGAGAAGTATAAAATTGACTTCATGGGAATTACAGAAACCAGCTGGAATGTAGGCAGTCACTTGAAAACAGGATGCTAGTTGTTTATTCAGGAGGAGACGCAAAGCATCATGGGACAGCTGTGATACTGAAGATAGTTCTAGCAAGAGCTCTTCTTGCTTATAAATAATCCCGGTTAGTGACAGGATACGTTGTAATAGATTTAAGGCTCATCCTACCAATATGTCAATCCTGGACTTTTATGTTCCCTACAGATGGCCTGATGAAGACAGTGGGGAATTCTATGAAAACCTATAGACTGTTTTGGACTGCCTACCAAGAATAGATGTACTTTACATCTTAGGAGACTTTAATGCAAAAGTGGGAAAGAACATGAAAGTAAGTCCTGCGTGTGGCATGCTTGTTCTGGATGAAGGTAACGCCATTGGTGAAAGATGTTGTAATTTGCCCATGCTATCATATTAGCATGGTTAAATATGTCTAACCTGTACTTGGACATATAAGACATCCAAACTATACTTGAGAATTCTACGATTGATAGGTCAAGGCACCAGATTGATTGCATCCTGGCTCTCCAAAGGTGGAAGACAAGCATCTGTGATTTGCATACCTGCCCTGGAGTAGATCGAGGTACAAATCATCAGCTAGTAAGAGCCAGAGTAAGACCGATTCCAAAACTTTCCAAGTCAGGCATGTCTCAATAGACAGGATGTTGGAGTTATCTGTAGTGGATTCACAGAAGAACACCAATTCTGATGGATGATCTTTTAGAGACTGGGCAAGGGAACTCGCTTGAAATTCTTTGGGAAGCATGCTAGGTTATAGTGCAGGATACTTCCAAGATATTTCGTAATTAGAAGATCACGAGACCCATGGATATCAAATTCAGCATCGAATCTAATATAAAGAAGGAGATTAGAGAAACAAACAGGCAGAGACTGGAGAATATAAGAGATTATATACAGATTTATTTAGCGTATGGTAATCTACATGCAGTTTTAATGTTTTAACTTTTTTAAAATGTTTTAAAATTTTAACTACATGCAGTGGTACATAAGTCAAAATAAATATGTAAAATGTAACAGACAAACAAGTAGAATAAAACAAAAACACTTGTACTTTCAGCAAACAAAACACTTAAAGTAAAGATCAATTTGTCTAATTCAGTCTATACCAGGTGTTTTCGTTTACAGGAAGCCGTTTCTTTGACCCGTGTATGCACGAAGACTGCACTCAGTAGAAATGTGGCGGATTGATTGATTCGGGTGCCGGCAGTCACACTTCGGTGAGGGAATTTTTCCCCACTTGTACAGAGAGCTTGCACATCTTCCATGTCCGGTACGAATCCTGTTCAGTGTTATCCATGTCTTTTGGCTCAGTTATATACCCGGGATGTTGAGACAATGCCTATCAAACCAAGTTTGGAATTGGGCATTGGTATTTATGCTCCACGTTCGTTTCCATTGTTCTTTGGTATTGTAGTTGGTCGTTCTTAGAGAGTGGGGAGCTTTGGCTTCACAGAGATAGGGGGCCTTCTTGATTTCAGTCTGATGACTGAAATTAAGAACGATGTAGCTCTGGTATATCGTTGTATATAGGCAATTTATTATTTCTGAGTACATTATCATATTCTTGTAGTAGAGCATCGTGTCTTCGTAGGTTTGGTCGTATTATGTTACTCAGCATTGGAAACCAGTAAACAGGAGTTGTTTTTATCTTTCCATCCAGTAATAAGTCGTATTGTGGTATTATGCTGGTGATCAACTAGTTTGGTATGGCAGTTATTGAGCCAAACTGGAGCGCAGTACTCTGACACCGAAAAACCCAATCCGAGTGCGGATGGTCTTAATGCGGTTGCTTCTATACCCCAAAGAAGTGCCACATAATTTCTGGATGATGTTGTTTCTAGTTCTTTTATTCCAATAAATGTGAAGAGATAGAGTTAGCGATGAGGAGACAAGTATAAAAGGATGTTTCGTTTAGTTTGTGACCTAAAGCAGAAGTTTAAGTCCAATTTGAATGTCATCAAAGACAAGAATGGAGCAGTACTAACATAAATGGAAATCAAAAACAATTGAAAGAATTCCCTTTAGAACTGTATAGCAAACAGGATAATGAAACTTTGAAAGAGTCCTCTCACGAAGAATTTTTCTATGTGGAACCTCCTTCATTTAGGCAAGAGGTTGAAAGAGCAGTTAAACAGCTTACAAAAATAAGGCCGAGGGAGAAGATGGAGTTCCAGCAGAATCAATAAAATTCACGGGAAATAGAGGGATAACAGTGTTGCCTACTATGATTCAGGCGAAAGTTGATTCAGAGATGCCTGAGAAACAAACAGGATTTACGAAAAGTAAGGGTACCAGAGATCAGACACTTTGCCTTATAACAGATCATAAAAAAGTATAAAGAATTTAGATCCCCTGTGGTACTACTTTTCATAGACTACTCTAAAGCTTTTGATTGTGTTTAGCATATGAAACTTTGGGAAGCAATGAAAATAATCGGTTCCCTCAATACACCATCACGATGATAGCTAACATGTACACTGAGCAAGAATCCGTGGTGAGGATAGGTGTTGTATTAACTGATTGCCTTTAGGTTGGAAAAGGAGTTAGAGAGTATATGTCTACCTTCTTACTCGTCTGTTTAGGGTCTATGCTGAGGACATCTTGCCTGCAGAACTGGATGAGCTTAGGACAAAGATTAGGATACGTGGTAGATTTCTCAGTAATCTGGGCTACACTGATTATACCGTACTACTCTGTAATGATAAGAAAGAAATAGGAATATTCTTGACAAAATTAATGAGAATAAGATCAGAGGATTTCATCTCAATCCTACCATGTTAATATTACGGTTCTCAAATGAAATACATAAAAGCAAGCTGCTGAGAAACAAGTGTGCCTTATTGGAGAAATAATTGAGGAATTCAGCAAGTTCGAATACCTGGAATCATCATTAGTTGCTGATCAGAAGACGTCAAAAGGTTAGCAATGACTAAAGCAACGGTTTAGAGACTTGATTAAAATCTGGAGGAATGTATTTCTCTCCACTGGAAAAAAGTTCAGGATTTTGGATTCAGCTGTATATCCAAAAGCGACCTATGTTGTGAAACTTTGAACCTAAGGAAATCTGACAGGAAAAGGATAGCTGCTTTTGAGATGCGGTGTTATAGAATTCTGTTGAGGATATCATATACTGAAAACGGCAGAGAAATGGATGGGAGTTAGAAAGGTTCGGTAGAACCTTAACGCCCCTTATGGATATTGACAGAAGAAAGTTGGAATACTTTGTACACTTTGTAACAATGGAAGAAAGACTTCTCAAAACAGTAATTGACGGTCTTTTTCATCCGAGAAAAGGAGGAAGGGATACACCATCAATGAGATGGATGGATGATGTGTCTTGAATGACTGCTCTTCAGAAAGTTAAAGCCTCCAGAAAATCATACAATAGGACCACCTGGCTAGGACTGGCACTTCAACGAGCATCTAGGTGACTGCACAGCATCTGATGATGTCCAAAGAATAAATGGATATACGAGTATAAACAGTGCATAAGTATGTAGTTCTGTGTGTACGTTTTGTAGTTTTGTTTGAAATTTGAAGTGTGTATCACTTTTAAATTTAAACAAAAATGAAATGAGACTTTGTATTTATAAAAAACGATCTTTTGTTTTATCCAGAAAGAGGAATTCATGCAAAATGTATTTATGATCAGTTTTAAGAATTCAATTTACAGCGTGTAACTATTTCTGATAACCATGTTTTAAAGCACATGCCGTAAATATTAATAATAATTTATTGGAAATGTTTATTAAATAGTTTTTTTCGTGTTTTATTATTCTTTATTTGAAAATTTAGAATGATATGGTATAGACCTCTAGTCTCCTCTTTAAAACACATTATAAGCTTAATACCTTC
Source organism: Typopeltis vanoorti (assembly GCF_054136105.1). NCBI lineage: Eukaryota > Metazoa > Arthropoda > Arachnida > Uropygi > Thelyphonidae > Typopeltis > Typopeltis vanoorti. The sequence continues at coordinate 124,179,706 of NC_143549.1, forward strand.
AGAAATATCGAAGAAAGCAAACATACCGTGTGATTGTAGTATTCATAATAGCACTTTAATACTTTGATGACGGCCTCTTTATTAAGTGCTGAAAAAGAAAAAATAAAATCTTCATCACCAATAGCGTGCGACCTTCATTTATATCTCTGAAATTCCACTTCAAAAATTGATTTATATCGTAAGTGAACAGAAAATAAAAGCATATTATATCCTTTGCTCCCAGGGTTTCAAGCAAAATAATGTTTCCAGCGCATGAATGAGTAATGATGAGTCTTCTGATTAATAATTCCCATATTATTATTATTATTATTATTATTATTATTATTATTATTATTATTATTATTATTATTATTATTATTATTATTATTAATATTATTATTATTATTATTATTATTATTTACAGGCCGCCAAACTATTTACAGGCCACCAAACCTAAACATGATAAAATTCCTACACGAACTCAATTGCTGGCTTTCAAGCCAAGAAATATGCTCAACAGAACACCTAATGATAATTAGCGACATAAACATAAATTTTGCAAATTAAAACCAGAACAACACTGTACAATACTTAGACACACTATTCATGTACAATCTAATACCAACAATAACATCATGTACTAGAGAAGAAATATTCGGAAATACAATCACTGCCTCCTGTCTAGACCATATAAACGTCCGAGCACCACCAAATAGTTATACTGCATCAGTCATAAAGTGCAAAGTAGCAGACCATTACATCACCGCTCTAAACCTGCACACCAAGACAATACCCATGCAATGTCCCACAGAAGAAAACGACAGAAAACAATAATAGACGAAGAAATAGTCAACCATGAAATAAGAAAAACAGACTGGGAACACCTGGCATCAGATTCAGCAGATATTTTATACAACAACATTAAACTCACACTGGAGGAAATATACAAGAAAGCTACAAAGAAAGTTCGAATTCGATCAAAAACAACAAAAAATCCTTGGATAACACAAAACTTAATCCTAGAAGTACAGAGAAAGGACACATTATGGAAAAAATTAAATCGATATCCAAATAACACAACTTTAAAAACTGAATATAAGATAACAAGGAATCGCCTTAAAACACAAATCAGAAATGCAAAAAGAAGGTACTACAGAGACAAACTAACCTCAGAACAAAACAACATGAAACAAACCTGGCATCTGATTAATGAGATGCGAGATTCTGTTTCCAACACCACTGCCTCCGAAACCATAAAACACAGCTTCATGAAAGACGCAAAACCTATCCAACAACTAGCAAATGACTTTAACCAATAATTTGCAGACTCCATCCAAGACCTTCACAGAAATATTCCCCGAATCACAAAACGAGACCCTCCTCTTGGACCGCGATCAAAACAGACATAATGGTTCCCAACCATAAAAGAAGCAGAACTTCTCTCAGCAATACATCAAATCAAACCAAACAAAGGCCCAGGAATAGAGGGTATCAGACCTAAAGATATAAAGCAACATGCAACTATTTTAAGTCCTATCCTACTAAAACTAATAAATAAAATATTTAAAACAGGACAGATACCAAGTATGCTAAAGACCGCCATAATCACACCCATATACAAACAAGGAAAAAGAAATTTAATCAGCAATTACAGACCCATAGCAATAATACCAATTATCAATCAAATTATGGAGCGGATCATACTGAAGAAACTCAGCATACACTGAGATCTTTCATATTATCCCAAAAACACAATATGGTTTTCAAAAAAATAAGGGAACAACATCTCTCTTGGAAGACTTTACAGACGTAATTAATATCGCCTTAGACAAAATCAAAATTGCCATGGCAGTCTTTATTGATCTAACTAAAGCATTCGATACACTTACACATCAAACCTTGTTAGAAAAACTGAGGCATGTTGGAATAGACGGGCCTCTCTACAGGTGGGTTACAAACTACCTCCAAAATAGAATACATATCACACGTATCGGATCAAACCGAAGCAGAGAGCTACCAGTAACCTGTGGAGTGCCACAGGGAGCTGTACTCTCCCCAACTCTATTCAACATTTACACGCACGATATTAATCAGTTACCAATCAAAGGTAAGATATTCCAATAAGCAGACGATACAGTAATAATATCCATCCATAATAACGCAAGCATAGCCCAAACAAATATGCAACAAGATATAATTGTGATCATAGACTGGCTCACGAAAAGCTCCATAAACCTAAACTCAGAAAAGACCAAGTTAATGATATTCAGAAATCCACTCACTCGACCAGTTGATAACAAATATATAACCATCCAACATCCACTTTCCAACACAAAAAACACACAGAACAGCAAAACCACTACAATCACTCAGGTTGAAACAATACGATACATTGGAATTTACCTCGATGCAGATATGAACTGGAATAGCCATATAAAACATTTGCACAACAAACTCAGAACAATAAGTGGCAAGCTCTACAGATTAAAAGACAGTTGCCATACGCCTAAAAACACTAATGTACAAAGCACTATGCCAAAATATACTAAGATACGCTATAACAACATATGCTTTCTGTGCACCTTACAAGTTATATAGATTAATGTCGCTACAGTATAAAATGACAAAACTGATCTTTTGGGAACAAAGAGAAAATCACTACCTTATAAACATTGCAATAGCAGAACACAAAATACTGACAGCAAAACATTTATGTCACTATGCAGCTCTGCTAAAACATTATTTCGATGCCAACTACAGGACAGTCAGAAATACATACCGTATAACAAGACCTGAGACTGCTAATATCACATATAAATACAATAATCACTACGGAAAGGCCAAGCGAAACGTCTACATCCCAGACATGATAAACAAATTACCTTTTGAATACCGAAACGTTACAAACTACAATAGCCTGAAAAGAGCTCTAAGTACATACTACGAACAAGAAACACGCACCCAAAATACCATACAAACTTAATGAAACACAATATATTCGCTCAGGCTTCCAGTTCAGCAAGGCATCAATACATTACAAGTGATTGTGCGTGCGTGCGTGCGCGCGTGCGTGCGTGCGTGCGTGTGTGTGTGTGTGTGTGTGTGTGTGTGTGTGTGTGTGTGTGTGTGTGTGTGTGTGTGTGTGTGTGTGTGTGTGTGTGTGTGTGTGTGTGTGTGTGTGTGTGTGTGTGTGTGTGTGTGTGTGTGTGTGTGTGCGTGCGTGCGTGTCGTGTGTGCGTGTGTGTACGTGTGCGTGCGTGCGTGCGTGTGAGTGTGCGCGCGTGAATTTCTCAATGATAGATTTCGTAGCATTCTAACACAGAAAAAAAAACTGTACATAATAACCAACTGGTGTCATCCTCAGATAAGCTTACATAAAAGCTTCGAGGGATGAAAGGAAAACAAAAATTAGTTCTCATCCAAGATGTATCATATGTAACCAAACGCATGTAATGTACGTATCACATGAAAACCAATGTATGTATTATATGTAAACCAATGTACGTAATGTAAATATCACATGTAAAGAAATGTAAGTAATGTATCATATGTAAACAAATGAATGTAATGTATATAATAATTGTATCAAATGTATGCAATGTAAAAAAAAATATTTTAAAAGTAAATCATGAGTTTACACCGTATGTTTGTGAAAATAAGGACACATAATATTTAGATTGCATATGTGTAAATACTGTTGTATAATCACACCTTTTCAAACTTGAAAAAAAAAATAGTAAACCACAACATGTAATATTATACAACTTATGTAACTCTGAACAATATAATTGTAAATTATTATTATGATTATTATATATAAAAAACTGTTATCACCATTACTATTTAAATCTCATTATATGTAGTACAAAGTGCTGAACCTTGTAAAATAATATACTGAATCGATGATCATTGTACATATTTAAATATTTGAAAGAACAATAAAAAAAAAAATTTTTCCCATGTAATTTTTCAGCACTCCTCTCAAGGTCATCTGGTCTATTTCATCACAAAATCTGCAATGTCGAATCCCTTCAACAATGAGCTAAGAGCTTCAGAATTTAAAATAATCGAAATGTAATTGTTCTCTCATCGGCAATATTGTCTTATTTTTCTTATTGTCTTATTTGTCTTATTGTCTTATTGTCTTCTTTCTCAAATATCACTGGATATTTGAGAAAGAAGACAATATAGCTTTGAGAAAGAAGACAATAAAGAAGCAAATACTAATGCCCTATTTATACTCAGTGAACTACGTTCACTGAGTATAAATAGGGCAGTAGTTATTTGGGTTGCATTTTTGTATCACTAGAAACAACTTCAACTGAAAAATATCTGAAGATTAAAAAAAAAATTAAAAAAAATAAAAAAACGGATGTTTATTTTAGTTCGCCATGTTTTTTTGAATTTATATAAACTCTGAAAAACTTTGGAAATCAGTGAAACTATTTCAGGGTAACAGTCCTCGTAAACTCCATATCGTTAAGGACTGGGTCGGGAGGAACTTGTGGACATGCATGTAGATTATGAAATTTGCTACAGCCAGTTTTACTGTGGTGATTGGTTGGCAAGGTACTACCGCGTGTGGGCAGTGTACTAGTGGATGTGGATGAGGTAGGAACTTGAGGCTTGTGAATTCTATGATCAGTGTAGTGTCATTCCCCTCATGAAACTATGCTGAAATATAGCGATAAGTTAGGGCGAAAAGCTGCACAAATTTCATAGAACTGTTCATTGCGTCGGAATCAGTTCCGCAAGGGTTAACTTCTGCAAAGTGGATCTTTCATTAGATCACACTTTTTGAAGTACGATATTGTAATATCCTGAATACAAAATAATAATTCACGGAATATTTTGACGTAATTTCTTAGTTGAATCTCTAGGATCTTAAGGGACAGAAACTAACGCCATAATTCGTTATAGTTGAAAGAAAGAAAGATGGTCTGGTAACGTCAATTGCTTAGGATGTGATATGAACCAAGGTAAAAAAAAAAAAAAATTCCGTTTCCAAACATCATTTATTTTCAAAACATCGGGGTTTAAAACGCTAAGTGGTATTTTATGGAAATCATTTGGACTAAACCGTAACAATTAAACTTTACTGCGGAATATCAGAGAGAGAGAGAGAGAGAGAGAGGGAGGGAGAATACTTTGTTTCTATCACTAAAACTTTTATGCACGTTTCAGGAAATTATCGGAAATTTCCAATTACAGGAAAAATATCGAAGATGTGCGACACAACTGCGATACGAAATAATAATATTTAGATCTTGACTAATCTTCACTTTGTTTGATATTGCTGTGAGTTTACCTATGTAAACTCACAGCAATAATAATTTTCTGACTAATTAGTAGTCAGAAAAAGAATTATATTTCATACGAAATAGTTATTGAAAGGTAATATCTCATTTAGTTTTCTAAAATTTCTCACAAAACGTTAGAATGCATAAAATAATTAAAGCTATCTTAATTAATATCACGTCCATCTCCAGTAGACATTTATTTCTTCCAAAAAAAAAAAGTGAGACTATAATACTGAAGAATTTCTTAACTGAAGAAACTTACAGACGCAATCAATTTCGAAAAAAAAACTAATGAGTAAAATACGAATTACCTAAAGAGTTAATTAAACAGGTTATTAAGCGTTAATTTTAAATAATTAATGACTTGATCTTTGCAGAGCCAAAATATTGAAAGCAAGATAGTATTTGGTTCCTTTGAGAAGCCAAAGACTGAGTTTTCCAACTTAATTTAAACAAACGCTTTAGCTTAATCTTTTAATAATTCTCAAGTGATTTTCCCGTTTAATAATCGTACTTTCTTAGCATTTCCTTTAAGGCTTTTGTCAGAACTTTTGGAAAACTAAATAAGATTCACCTTGTCTCGTTTTACTCTTAATCATTTGCCTTGAAATGTAATCCTTTGGTTCACTACAGATTTGCACAGGTAAATTGTAATTCATTAATTTACTTCAAAGCTAAATAAAGCTAATCTAGTAAACATGGAGCTTTACTTTAATATCGGGCAGTATACCACTCTATATGCTTAATTACCTCAAACCACTCAGACCAAACATACCTTGATGTGATAAGTTTGATCTAAGTAGTTTTAGATCAAACGCGGTCTGGGTAAGCTTCAAGTACAAGAAAATATCTCTCGCTTAATCATTTGCGAATTAGAATCAAACTCAGTTTGGATTTCAAATCAATAGGTCAGTAACATTTTTCGACAAGCTCGTCAGGTTATTCGCACAAAACAAACTACGTCACTCAGTATGTAGCAAGCCAGTTATACCGGAATATATTTGTACACCAAATAACATCAACGTCCCGAGCAAAATCTAGCATTATACAAATCTTTCTAGATAATTACAAAACAAACTAACAGTTGGGGTTCGTCATTTCAATTTTTTTTTTTTTTTTTTTTTTTACTGAAACTGAGATGGAGTTCAATCTCCGCCAATAGTCATTCTGTGATTGATCACGCTGACAATAATTGTAAACTTCATCTGGTAAATCGTGAAGACAGGAAGATTTGTCAAATATTTACATTATAATTTTTAGAGTAAAAAAAAATCAGCTAACGTCTTTTTATTCCGGTATACGGGGAGTAGGCGAGGCCATTTAGTCCTATCTAACTTTTGGAGACTGAGTGGGCAGTTCAATCTCCACTGGTACCAATCAGAGATAGATGGCCCAAGGCTATCACTAATTAAGCAGTACACACTCAAATGTGCCGCCATCTCGTGGTCCCTAGCCCTAACACAATATATTTAATGTCTGAAATAATTCGGTCGATTTTATTGAGTTTACGGGACGAAAAACCCGCTTGCCCATGCCAGAAATCGACTAACTCGTGAACCGGTCGAAAAAGGGCTTAGAAAAATTTCCTCTAGTCGGCGACTAGACTCGAAACCAAATCTTCCTTCGTGCGGCCAAGCGCAGTGGTATGCAACCGCCACATCTACTGAGCTACACAGGCTCATCTTTAGAGTATTGTTGTTTTATTTTATTCAGTGTTCCTGACTATGTAAAACAAAGTTAGTTCACGAAATCAGTCAAGTAATAACCGAATAAATATATTTTTGATCAAGTTGCTGTCTTTAAATAAATGAAGAGCCTGGATATATATCTGATGTGATTATGTCTTTATACCACGGTAACCTTGGTAGCAATATTCCTATCAGTTTTCAAACTTTCTTGTAAAAATGATATCAAAATGAAATAAACGTGAGATAATGATATTTAAATAATCTTGTTTAATTAGCATTTAGACCTGTACAAAACATAATGGAGTATAGCCTAAATAAGCTTACGACGTACTCAATGTAAATGTAATAGAAATAGCATGTGGAAAATTAAGTTCCAGTTGCTTAAATTTCAGGAAGGAATTACACTAGCCTGCAAAATTGAAGTCAGCAAAGGTTGTTTGGAAATCCACCCACGCCCACGTATCTTCTCATAGAGTGCGTAGCATGCTTAGTGTCTCCATAACATATTAAGTTTTTAAATAGTGTTATTGATTTTTGTTCGCAGATTTCAACCGTCTCTTTCATTTATCTCTATCACGAAAGCATTTTCCACTAAATTGATCTCAATACTACAGCAAAATAACTTTAAAAGTTATCATATTAAGTAACATGAAAGTATCTAAAATTTCCCATAAACAATTTTGGAATTAAAGTAAAAAATAAATAAAATTAATTAAGGATTAATCATTAATACATACCTTATGTTTCGTTCTGATGTCTGTTTCTTTTTCTTCAAAGCTTCTTTTTCAACTTCTAATGTGAAATTCTTTTACCACGTCGCCTCTGTGCAACATCCAGCAATAGTCTGCCATCATATTGATATTCCAGCTCCACTAATGTCTTCTTTCCATCTCCTTAATGTCTTGGTGGTAACACTCTACTTGATATTCGCTGACATTAAGGAGACATTATTTAGAATATTCAAGAAAGTATTCTAAATAAGAGTTGAGGAAGTGCATTTTTAAGCTCATGGAGCATGCGACGCCAGTTGCCATTTTTCCTTCAAACAGTTTCTCTTTCATAAGTTTCATGTTGTTCGAATCGATAAAATTACCTTCTTAAATTTTGCTGTAGGTAGTCCCGTAAATTTTACAGAGATATATTTAAAACACTCCTTCTTTCGACAAAGTCTTGATATATTCCTTCATCAATCCCACCTGTATGTGAAGCGGGGTAAAATGATTTTTTCCGGAAGAACCAAAGTTTCGTGTAACACATTTTTACTTCTTGGTTCTAATGTGACTTTTCTGGGCATACTCACTTGATCCAATGTTGATGTCTCGGTTTTTCCACTTGCATATAAAAAAAAGCATGGTTATTTGGTGTATCCTCTTTGTCGTCTCAAAATCATAGATATGGCTTTAAGATCATCGCAAACTGTCCGTCATGATCATTGTACTTAAGTTTGGTGAGAAAGAATTCTAAATTGTCGTATCGTTCTTTCAAATGCACTAAATGCGCTACTGGCACTGAAGCATAATTATGGTAATTTTGGAGAAGCACATCCTTGCGGCTTCTCTTTGAGGATTCGATAAACATATACATTCGATAAACATATTTTGCATTGAATTTTCTTATGTTCCAGAAGCTCGCTACAGTAAACTCAGTCAACTTTCTCTGAAAAGTAAGTAAGAAAATCTTTTTCTGTATATGTAAACCATGAGAAAGGGTTGACAAATTCTTTTCGTTTCGTTAGGAGCCCAGCAGTTCTTCAGATTCCTTAGGAAGCCCCAAGTCTCTGAACAAGCCGTTTAAATCGGTCTCAGAAAAAAAGTTCATTTTGGACACTATCTTTGTATTCATCATCATTGAAATCTTCAACTTCTCCATTCGAATCGCCTCTGATTGGTTCGTTTAATATTTACGAAGGTGCTGGAAAGGGTATTTCAGGACCATCTTCTATTGGGTGTGTTGCAGATGATAGTAAATTATGATAGGAAATGCCTTTTTCATTTTTCACATTAAAACCTCGAAAATTCAAAGTCATTCGTGTGTGTGTGTGGGGGGGGGTTATTCCATGCCATGGGAATTCCTCAGACATAATTAAAAGGTCCGAACCTTTTAGATATGTCAAGGGACGAAAAAGAAAAAAATCTAGAACACCAAATACTCTGCATGTCTAATTATAAGAATAGGCTAGGTCGTAATTTATTATGTCCCTACACAAATGCTAGGCGCATTAGAAATAGAGGAGTTGAGTTTCTTCCTTTATTGAATACGATGGGGCCTAAGATTGTAGGCATTAATGAAACTTGGCTATCAGAATCAGATATGGTAGGTTGGATCGAGTGTAACGGATATACTATTTTTTGGAATGACAGAAGAGACAGGAGAGGAGGAGGAGTGCTACTAATTATTTCAGATGATTTAAATCCAGTTAGGGTAGAAATATAAGAAAACAATGATGGTAACAATGTCCCTTGTAGCGATGAGTTCGAGTCTGTTTGGTGTGAAGTGGAAGTTAACAGAATGAAATATAAGGTGGGATGTTGCTTCAACTCAGTTGCAGGGGACGAGAAATGCATCGCCAATTTAGTCTTATGGGTAGCAAGTGAATGATCACTATGGGTGACTTTAATTTTCCAAACATTGACTGCGTAGAAGAGAAATCTCATGATCAGAAACAACAGGAATTTATTGAATTGTTGCGATATAACTTTCTCCAGCAATATGTAAAAGAAGGAACTCGAGGTCAAAGAGTGTTGGATTTGCTCACACCTTCAGAAAGGACCTCTTTCAAGAATATAACTATTTTACCTCCAATTGGTGAGAGTGATCATGCTGTTCTTTCTTGAAAGTATCTACTTGTATTGAAGCTCCGATTAAATAAGTTTCAATGCCGAATTACAGAGCTGGAAATTATTATCAACTTAGAAGAATATTATCTTTGGTCCCATGGTATCTGTAACTGAATGGAAAAATTGTCAGCAATGCATGGTAATCTTTGAAAAAGTGCTTGAATGAGACGATATCTGAATGTATCCCGAGTGTTCGAAGAATAAATAGGTTGGGAGTAAAATGGATGTGCAACCTTATTAAGGTTGCACATCCATTGAATTGCTAGGCCTTTCACACATTTGTATAACTTGAATCTCATCTAAGGAAGAATACCAGAGGAATAGAAGGAATATGTTATAGTACCGTACCATTGAACAAGGGTGGTGCAAAAACTGATGTGTCTAACTACCGACCTATTAGTATCACTGTGGTAGTGAAGATTTAAGAGAAGTTGGTAATAACTGGAATACAGATATGGGTAGATAAACAGTCCATACTCTTCAGGAAACAGCATGGGTTTACTAAAGGAAGGTCATGTTTTAGCAATTCGCTCATATCTTTAACAATGTTACGGCCGAGTTGGATAAAGGGAATGGATACACTAGGATAATATTGAATTTTTCTAAGGCATTTGATTGGATACCACACGGTAGACTGTTGTGTAAACGGGAGAATGTGGGATTGGAACATAATATATTGACTTCGATCAGGGAATGGTTAACAGTCAGATATCAAAAATTGGTATACAGTGGGTGTCAATCTGCTAGATTTAAGATTTAAGTGGAGTAGTTCAGGGTTCAGTGCTTTGGCCTTTATTGTTCAGTCTATACATTAATGACATCATGCAAGGTATATATCATTAGATTTGCAATTATTTTCTGATGACGCGAAGATAGGCAGAGCAATCAGTGATGCTACTGATATTCATCAATTACAAATGATTTGAATAGATGGGAAATCTGATCAAACGAAAATGGCTCTCATTTTAATGTTAGTAAGTGGGAAGTTATGCACTTTGGCCTGATTAGAGTTCCAGCGGCATATTATATTAGCAGGGTTATGCTACAAGAAACTGAAGAGGCAAGGGATCTTGGTGGATTGGTGGATAAGAATTTAAAGTTCAAAGGTCACATAGAAAATGTTGCAAATACAACTCAGAGGAAAATTGCTATGTTGAAGCTACTTGACATGTAAGGATAAGGAAGTAAATTTTCCTCTTTTAAGGCTTTGATAAGACCACACTTGGATTACAGTGCGCAAATTTGGTTTCCCGGGTTCCAAGGTGATAAAGATGCTGTAGAAAAGGGCAAAGAAGAGTTACAAAGATTATATGTGGATCGTAGTGTTTAGGTTATGAGGACAGATTGCGAGAATGTTTATTACAGAATAGGTCTATAAACTCTAAAGAATGGGTGTCACAGCATTTCAAATGATGAAATATTTTGTTTTATAGAAGGCTGGGAGAGAATACGTGGACATTTATGGACGTTAAGGTTGTTCACTGTTATGAAAGGGTTAAGAGCTAGGTTTTTCTCCCAGAGCAGTGAGTGAATTGAATAATTTGATCTTACGGGTAGTGAGTGCATCTAGTTTAAATGAATTTAAGGGAAGGTACGATAGCTGGGTTGGGTAATTTACAGCCTCCCTCGATGAATCCGTGACTCCCTGGAGGTCTGAGATAATAATAATAATAATAATAATAATAATAATAATAATAATAATAATAATAATAATAATAATTATTATTATTATTATTATTATTATTATTATTATTATTATTATTATTATTATTATTATTATTATTATTATTATTATTATTATTATTATTATTATTATTATTATACAGGCATTATTCCACAACAACTAAAAACTGCAGTAATTACGCCAATATACAAACACGGCAAAAGAAACGATACTCAGAACTACAGACCAATAGCTACACTACCAGTCATCTCAAAAATTCTAGAAAAATAACACACACCAGACTACAGATCTATTTACAGAAGTACAACATCATCTCACAAAACCAATACGGCTTTCAGAAAACAAAAAGCACCATTACTTTATTTAGAAGACATCGCCGACACAGTAAACAAAGTTCTCGACAAAAACAAGTACGCTGTCCTTGAACTATTTCACTTAATCAAACCATTTGATACACTTGAACATGACATAGTACTCACCAAACTATACTCAATAGGTATAAGAGGAACACTAAATACATGGTTCAAGAACTACCTCTCAAACAGAACACAAATAACAAAAATAGGTACATGTCACAGCGAAGTATGAAAGTAAAACACGGTATATCTCAAGGTACCATATTATCACCCACTCTATTCAACATATACATTAACGATGTTCATAACATATCCATAAGAAGTCAAATATTTCAATACGCAGATGACACTGCACTACTAGCAATCCACACAGACATTAACACAGCTAGCTCTCTGCAAAGCACAACAAGACCTAAACGAAATCACAACATACTTCCACCAAAACGCAATTCTAATCAACGGCACCAAAACACAGATGTTGATAATACACAACCCAAGAATCATACGCCGTACATCACTATCGGTACATTGTCACGCATACTGCTGCATTAATAGCAAAAATACCTGCCAATGTTCCAAAACAAACCAGCAACACACGCAAAATACCTCGGTCTCTATATAGATTCCCACCTGAAATGGACAAAACATATAGAATACCTACACACCAAACTCCGGATCAGCGCAGCAAAACTCTTCCAAGTTAAAGATATTATTCCACCCAACATAAAAAATTCCTATATCACGGTATCTGCGAATCCCTACTCGGATATCGGAATAACAGTCTATGCAAATACATCAAACAGCCACCTAACAAAATTAGAAACACTACACAGGAAAATCGTGTCAACAGTGATCTGGACACCTTACACGCAACAACCAATATCCGACAAGCACATGGTGATACACAGAATTCTGAGCATTAAAAACCTGAAACACTACATGACATTAACAAGGAATTATTTCAACATCACCTACCGAAACAACAGAGACACATATCGTATAACACGACCTACAATAACTCTCTTCATCCCCATCAACAACTCATACGGTTCTTTTGTGAGATCACATCAGATACCCATGCAACTCAACAACCTACCAAGAAAGTTAAAACACGTAGATAACTACAGAACATTAAAAAACGAACTCTGGAAAATATACCAACAAAGTTAAGAAACCCTTAACATTAATATACACATCATAAACCACTAGCATCCAATGCCTACATCCCATACATAAACAGTAGCAACAACACAAATAATGAAGGCTAAATCCTTCTATCTTCATAAAAGCTAACCCAACCTTCGAAGTAGGTGGGATTAACTTGCCTCACTCATCTACAAGTAATCCTTATAAGCAAATGCAGAAATTTGTATGAATAATCACTCTTTCTCAAACTTTAAAGATAAAAAAAATAAATAAAAATTAATGAGAAATAATAATTGTTGTTATTATTATCATTAATGGTTATTATTACAAATGAGACATAATAAAATGTTAAATTTTAAAAAGAAAAAAGTTAATTAATAATTAAAAAACATCTGTAATAATCATCATTATGAATATTATAGTAATATAGGTTGTAAACAGTTATTGTTATTATTATTATTTAAAAAAACTTCATGTACGAGAAAGTATTCGTTATGCATAATTGTGTTCATATAATGCATGTAATTTATCTGAGAAATAATTTTTAAAAAATTATTATTATTATTATTATCATCCCATGTATTTTTTCAGCACATATATCAAGGTCATCTTGTCTATTTCATCACAAAAGCTACAATGTCGAATGACTTCAACAATGAGCTAAGAGCTTCAGAATTTAAAAAAATCGAAATGTAATTGTTCTCTCATCAGTTATATTGGCTTTCTTTGTCAAATATCCAGAAACGCTAACTCCATTGTGATGTAACCATCTACTTTCACTGAGTATAAATAAGGCAGCAGTATTTGGATTGCAATTTTTGCATCACTAGGAACAACTTCAACTGAAGAATAAAAAAAATAAATAAATAAAAATAAAAAACGGATTTTTATTTTAGTTCGCCATGTTTTTCTGAATTTGTATAAACTCTGAAAAAAACCTTGGAAATTAGTGAAACAATTTCAGAATAACAGTCCCCGTAAACTCCATATCGTTAAGGATTGGGTCGGGAGGAACTTGTAGATATGCATGAAGTTGTATGAAATTTGCTACAACCAGTGTTATTGTGGTGGTTGGTAAGCACGGTACTACCGCGTGCGGTCTCAGTACAGCTAAGTTTAAAATTATACGCTTTTAGTAAATAATATTAAATACATTTGAAAGAATTTAATATACTCACAACAACTTGCGCAATAAAAAAGGAGGGCGAATTCGTACTTGTCACCAACCACTACATTCAAAAGAACTGCGAGGAGCCAATATTTTGAATTCATATCTGATTCGGCGGATGATATCCTAAACTCTGTGAAAGACATTTGAGGAGAATATTGACAATAATTATATTATGAATAAAAATAAATAATAAAGAAATATTATGAATAAAAATAAAGAAATATGTCTATAAAATGTAGGAATATAGTTATTATTATCTCATCTGACGGTATTCCAATACTGAAACAAATCAAGAAGTCAAAATAATAAATTCTATTATTCCATGACCCTTGTGTTATTACATGTTTGAATGCTTTCAGATGTAAACAAATTATGCTGGAGCAAAGCTGAATGGGAAAAAAAACTAAAATATTCGTTGATAACTAATTACATTATCACTTACACCTCATGGGACAAAAAAGTTATTCCTGTTTATTCCAATTATACAGTTTTTAATATTTTTAAAATTGGTGTTTATCTATGTTTTGTGTCTCGTATTTTAATTCTCTATCTCGCCTCCAAATATCAATCTGATCATTGGATGTGAACTCAATATCGGGAATGAATAAGATATTTTAGTAGATATATTTCCACCCTTAAATAGATGTTTCTTTCCTTTTATCTCTCTATATTCCTTGATCTTTTTTCGTTTACGTTGTTAAATATCTAGTTCTCTTCTGATGTTTTTATTATATGGTCTAGTTTTTTTTTTTTGAATCCTTTAATGTTCTTAAATATCTCATCACTGCAGCTTGTATTTTACTTTCGCCTTTCTTTTTAACGGTCCATGTTTCCGAACCATATAGCAGAGTGGGAGTGGTCGTACTTAAAAAAATTTGTTCAGTTTCATAACTTGTATTTTTTATAGGGTGACTTTTTAATTGTTCCACAGATTATCTGAAATTTCTTTATTTTATCATCTATATATTTATCTTTTAGATATATTATTATGCGGTCTAAATAATTTAACTGTGTCACATTTTCTAGTATTTTATTTTCTATGATCTAACATGATCCTCGACTTTTAAATGCCATGATTGTGTTGTGTGTGTGTGTGTGTGTGTGTGTGTGTGTGTGTGTGTGTGTGTGTGTGTGTGTGTGTGTGTGTGTGTGTGTGTGTGTGTGTGTGTGTGTGTGTGTGTGTGTGTGTGTGTGTGTGTGTGTGTGTGTGTGTGTGTGTGTGTGTGTGTGTGTGTGTGTGTGTGTGTGTGTGTGTGTTGGCTTATTTGGTTCAACCTCTCTACTGGCCGTGATGGATAAAATAGTGAGACAAAATGCATTTCCTATCCAGGTTATTCAATAGGTGTTACAGAATCATATCCAGATTTTGCTAGATGTCTATAAACGTCATTGGGGTGTTTTTAATTTGTAAACTGAGTTTTGAAGACCATTCTTCATTGCCTTGTAATATAATCTGGCAACTCCGATGCCAAAGGTTTATATTCGCGATGTCTATCTGATAAATTTGAACATTTTAAAGTACTTGACTATAAAATATGATTGGACCCACATTATTCCTGATTTTACAGATTTATTATTTCATTTTCAGATATGCAAATATGTGCAAAAAAAAAATAAATACTAATCATTATAATTAGAAATATGAGAAGTCAGTCGCTCTCTTCATTTGCCGTCTATTCACAACTGCCAAAATCCCAATTCTCCCGCAATAAGAAAGTGGAGACATGTCAAACCGATTTTTAAAAGGTTAGTGCTAAAAGAGTATCGCCTACTTGCTTTGAGAGAAAAAATCAAAAGGCCTTTGAAGAATTCATTTTGCATGAAATGGTTTAAATACAAAAATAATAAATATTATAAATACTATAGGTCAGAATTCAGGTAGCAACCCTTGACATTTCTTAACACTCTAGACGTTGGTCTATCATATCAGTGCTGAGTAGGTTCTATATGACGATTATTGAATGTAATCAACACGTACATAATTGAAAAAATTTCAAGTGGTTTTGTTTCGGAGTGGTCTATAAAAGGCATGCTATTTATAATAGTGCACTGAGACCATTTTATTTCAATGAAGATATTTGTTTTCATGTGTCCATATTATAAAACACGTGCATTTGCAGTCAACCAGAGGATACCACATGATGAAAAATTCTTTGCATCTCCTAGTTTTGGAAATCTCGAGATTCCGCGTGTTCTATGGGATAGTTCACATGTATAGAAAGGTACAAATTGAATTTTAGGTGAAAACATACCCGCAAGACTGTTATCTCTAAACCCGCCTTCATCTGAAAGGCTTATGAAACAATCCTCGCGTTATTGATATGAATTTAACTCAGGACTTCACGGCCCTAAGGATCAAGTTTTTAAAAAATTCTTGGTATCTTAAGGTATAATACACCCAAGATAAAAAAAAAATAATGTATAAAAAAAAAAAAAATATATATATATATATATATATATATTAATGCAGAAGTCAACTTGTATATTACTTGTATATGAGATAAATATGACTTCTGTATTACTTCAACCTTGGTATCTCTCGCAGGTCTGGCTCCCACTGAAGAGACCTCAATATATATAATATAACATATGAACCCTACGTAGCTCAGTGGAAGAGGCATTTGCACTCCATGGCACTTGTCCTCCCAAAGAAAGACCGAGGTTCAATTCTAGTCGCTAACTAAAGGAATTTTTTCAAAGCCTATCTTCGACCTGTTCCAGAGTTATTTCGATCTCTGGCACGAGTAAGCAGATTGCTGTTAGCCCTATCCGCTCTCCAGCCAAAGGACTGAGGTTCGAATTCCGCAGTGGGCATGGATGTTTCTGATTGTCTGTGGAAATACTAGTGGTGGTGGCGGGCGGTCTCTGGCGTTTGTGTCATTGTATTTGGTGGATTGAGATCTCCTCAGTGAGATGTAGAGCAGGTGTCCTCCCTCGATGAGTCTTTGGACTCCCTGAAAGGATTTACGTAATATCAATAATACATATTTTTTGGTAAGCAGATTGACTCGGTTTATAAAGATGTTAAATGTAATTTAATGAATTCCGAGATAGTAGGGGAAACGAGTAAATTTAATATAAAAATTTATTTGTTTCTTTATTATCTCGGATTTCAGTGATTAAATAATATATATACATATATATATATATATATATATATATATATATATATATATATATATATACTATATATATATATATATAGTATATATATATATATATATATATATATAATATAATATATATATATATATATATATTATATATATATATATATATATTATTTATATATATATATATTATATTGTATGTATATATATTATATAAGGTGCTTTTACTTTTTAATAAGATACTCTGGAGATAAGGTTATGGGATAAAGTTGATAAGTCTTCTGTATTACTAAAAGCCTTGGTATTTCAGGGTCTTGCTACTTACTCAGGAGACTTCAAAAAAGTTGAAACTGGTCTGGTAGTGAACCCTTCCCCCCCATGAAATGGCTTTCTATTTTCGGGGCAATGAAATCAATTGGGGGTAATGAAAAAATGTTGCGTGTCTAGTCTCCATATAGATTTCAATACTGTTGAGAAAAATAAATACAAAAATTAATTTTAAAAAATCGTTAAAAATCATTACTGGTATACCAAGGTTTGCTACTTTTTATAGTGAGAATCACGTGAAATGAAATAACAATATAACAGAGGCAAGTAAGGCCATCATAACAGCATTCTGTGATCTTTTAATTGTGTTCTGGAGCGTTTTTCCGATATCATAATGGAAAGCTGCAGCCATTTTGCTATCTGGCTTTTAACACTTTCATTGTCAAGCTAAAAATTGGAATTTCGTGTGGTGGCCAAATTTTTGTTATTTGTTTTATATTTAGTTAGCGACGCCCCACGCGATAACGCGTGATCGGCAGCCGTGTGAGAGCTCGCATCACATGATATCGCGTGATTGGCAACGAAGTGTTAAGCCAATTTCGACAATCTAAATCGAAATTTTGTATTTTAATGGATAAGTCGTATGTTTTAATAACGAAATATCCCGATTACAATTATGAATATTTACAAAGAATACAGTATGCGTAGGCGAGAGGACCCGGTCAGTCATAATATTTACTGATTCACCTTGACAATTTGTTATTTAGACAGAGATGCGGACATATTCTTTTATACATATTGAATGAACCGTGAAAAATCTAGATGTCATGCAACTCATACGATATTGAAGAGCTTAAAATTATTATTATAAGTAGTAGTAGTAAACTTTCGTTAGTGTCTCCTCGGAGCCGGTTGTTCATACCGAGAGGTTGAGCTGTTCTGTGTACTGTCTACTGTTTGTACTACACCCTGTACAATTACCAATTACACTGTATTTTTTCTGTTAAATATGTGTGTGTGTGTGTGTGTGTGTGTGTGTGTGTGTGTGTGTGTGTGTGTGTGTGTGTGTGTGTGTGTGTGTGTGTGTGTGTGTGTGTGTGTGTGTGTGTGTGTGTGTGTGTGTGTGTGGTGTGTGTGTGTGTGTGTGTGTGGTGTGTGTGGTGTGTGTGTCTGTGTGTCTGTGTGTGTGTGTGTGTGTGGTGTGTGTGTGTGTTTTGAGAAACAAAAATCCGAACTCTTTAATAGATCGCCTAATATGCCTTTAAAAGAGACTCAAACATTCCTTTCATCGTATTTTCATTCTTATAACAGGAGAAACTATTCCAGAGGAAGGGCTTCTGTGCATTGTACAATGGTTTCCACCATGGGGTTGAAGTTTCTTATGGATTTTGATATTACTTAGTAAATGAAAATAATTTATTTTTAATAAAATAGAAATAAAAAAATAAAATAATAAAAAAATCAGCTAATGCCTTTTTATTCCCGTATACGGGGAGTAGGCGAGGCCATTTAGCCTTATCTAACTTTTGGAGACTGAGAGTGGGCAGTTCAATCTCCACTGGTACCAATCAGAGATAGATGGCCCAAGGCTATCACTAATTAAGCGGTACTCAGTGAAGAGAGACGGCTCAAATGTGCCGCCATCTCGTGGTTCTTAACCCTAACACAATATATTTAATGTCTGAAATAATGTGGGTTCTACGGTCGATTTTCTTGAGTTTACATGACGAAAAAACCGAGTATCTGGGAGGAAAAACCTGCTTGCCGGTGCCAGAGATCGACTAACTCGGGAACCGGTCGAAAAAAGGCTTAGAAAAATTTCCTCTAGTCGCCGAATAGACTCGAAACCCAGTCTTCCTTCGTGGCGCCAAGCGCCGTGGTGAGTAAGGTAAATGGTGAAATTCCACCTATTTTGAATATCCCAGTAGCTTACTGTAAAATACACACATTAGTGTGGAATATGCATTAAAGTTCTGAAATATTGAATCCTTCCAGTAAGTTTAGGATGTAGGTGAAATGGACATTTATCCAGTTCGGTAATTTCTACCAGAAACATAAAAGGAACGATGCTCATAAAAACAACAAATAGATAAACATACAAAAGCAAATCCTCATCATGTGGTTTCCCCCCTTGATCCTCAAACTTTAATTAGATCAATATAACAGCAAAGAGAGAGAGAGAGAGAGAGGAGTCGATAAAATGATAACATATGATCACTTCTTACCCGAACGTGTAAGAAGAATAAGAAGTGATCATTCACTGGTATTAACAACATCATTATTATTAAATATCTCATGGTGAGAGTCGCTTTAAATATATAATACATGAATAAGAACGTAGTTGTCCTCAAATATAAAGTAATAACATTTAAGCAACTTACTCTAACTTGTAGACGGAGAGACTTCTAGGAACTGATCCTCAAAATTATAGTTCAGTTGGTTGTAGGAGAATAAATAGTCAAAGTTGTTACTATAGAGGGCACTCCAGGGAAAATACGTACATATAATCTAGCAAATTATAAAATTGCAATCGAAATCTAGCTCTTGACAGCATAGCTATGTTACAGAGAAAGGCGACCTCTGCTGTTCATTTCGCTACTTTTTGTAAACGACTATACATGAATATCGAAATCTTATTCAACATATTAATATATTATTGAAACAAAGAATAATCAATATTTTATGAATATTTTGTAAAATAATAATTATAATTAATTTAAAATTCAATGAGTTTTAAATATGCAGATTTTAACATAAATATTTCAGTTCTTTTTCTAAAAAGCCTTGGATTCTTTATAATGTGAATACGTTTAGTATGCATACTTTGTACTCAATATTTCTCATTTACTAATGTCATCTCTCTCTCTCTCTCTCTCTCTCTCATATCGTGTGTAGTAGTAGTAGTAGTAGTAGTACTACTACTAGTAACTCATATACATCTTTTTGGGACATTGCAACAGATTTCCAGTTCACATGTAATATGGTTTGTACCAAATTACAAGTTAACATCTAAAGTGACTGAGAGCAGGTAAATGTATTAAAAATTATGTGGAATAATTATTGTACTCATTTGCTTAATAAACTCTCATTCAACCGAAGTGAAATAATTACAAGATAATATAGGCTTACAACACAAAAATTCCATCCCTTTCTAAATGTATGAATAAGTGATTAATCATATCACACAAAACCAAAATTGTCGACATTTATTGCTTTGGCTTTCATATATTTTCCTGCTTATGTTAGTGGAAGTAGATGAGAATGAGATAAATTAAAGACAAAAATTCATTTAGTTCAATAACCAAAGGGTGGGGAATTGGAACGTAGATCTCTCATAACATATTTTAGCATACATTTTGAATGTTGTTATTATTGTTGCTGTAGTTGTTGCTCTTTCACTCCATGGTGACGTAAAAAGAGAGTTATATTCATGAAAACGTTTTTAGCTGTAATGCTTGAAAATACTGGGAATGGCTTTCAGCATCCGGATTTCTGAAAAAAAGATATGTATGATCAGTTAATTAACAGAAAACAATCAAGGTATTATTATTATTATTATTATTATTATTATTATTATTATTATTATTATTATTATTACTCGAAGGTAAGATATTCCAATACGCAGACGATACAGCAATAATATTCATCCATAATAACGCAAACATAGCCCAAACACAAATATGTAACATGACACAAATCTGATCATAGACTGGCTCACGAAAAACATACAGCTAAACTCAGAAAAGACAAAATTAATGATATTCAGAAATCCATTGACTCGACCAGACCAAATATATAACCATCCAACATTCACTTTCCAACATAAAAAAACACACAAAACGGAAAAAACCACCACAATCACTCAGGTTGAAACAATACGATACCTTGGAATTTACTTCGATGCAGATATGAACTGGAATAGCCACATAAACCATCTACACAACAAACTCCGAACAATAAATGGCAAACTCTACAGGTTAAAAGGCGTACTTCCCACACGCCTAAAAACACTAATATGCAAAGCACTATGCCAAAATATACTAAGATACGCTATAACAACGTATGCTTTCTGTACACCCTACAAAATTAAATAGATTAATATCGCTACAGTACAAAATGATAAAACTGATCTTTTGGGAACAAAGAGACAATAACTACTTTATATACACTGCAATGTCAAAATACAAAACACTGAAAGCAAAACACTTATGTCACTATGCAGCTTTGCTAAAACATTATTTCGATGCCAACTATAGGAGAGTCAGAAATACATACCGTATAACAAGACCTCAGACTACTAATTATATCACATATAAATACAATAATCATTTCGGAAAGGCCACACGAAACTTCTGCATCCCAGCAATGATAAATAAGTTACCTTTTGAATACAGAAAGCTTACAAACTACAATAGCCTGAAAAGGGATGTAATGACATACTATGAAAACAAACACGCACGCAAAATACCATACAATCTTAATGAAACACAATATATTCGTTCAGGCTTCCAGTTCAGCGACGCTTTCATATAAGCTTCGAGGATGAAAGCAAAGAAATTACGTCTCATACAAGATGTATCACATGTAAACCAATGAATGTAATGTAAGTATCATATGTAAACAAATGTAAGTAATGTATCATATGTAATCAAATGTAAGTAATATATGTAATAACTGTATCAACTGTATGCAATGTAATAAAAAATATTGTAAATCATGAGTTTACACTGTATTTTTGTGAGAATTAGGAAATATAATATTTTGATTGCATATGTGTAAATACTGTTGTATAATCACACTTTTTTAAACTTAAAAAAAAAAGTAAGCTACAACATGTAATATTATACTTATATAACTCTGAACAATATAATTGTAAACTATTATTGTGATAGTTACAAAAATAAAAAATAAAAAAAAAATATCTGTTATCATCATTACTATTTAAATCTCGTTATACGTAGCACAAAGTTCTGAACCTTGTAAAATAATATAGTGAATGGATGATCATTGTACATATGTAAATATTTGAAAGAACAATAAAAAAATTATTATTATTAATTCTACCAAACAATCAAGAAAAAATTATCGGTTTATATGGATAAGAGACAGCAAAATATTCCATAAAATGAAACAATACGCAAAACCAATCCAAATAAAATCCATTGAAGACCTCAACAGGCGGCCATATTAATTGGAATATTGACCACTTGTAAAGAAGAGAACAGCACCAACCTACATGAATGAAGACAATCAAGCAGATGTAATCACCCCGGAACATGATAATTGCCATATTCTGAAATCAATTACAGAATGGAAACAAGTGACTATCCCTCAAAAAAGGACTATATATTCTCCACATCAACTTCAGAAGCATTCAAAAATACTGGCTGACCCTGCAAGCTTATCTGAAGGAATATATATATATAGACAACATAGATATTTTAATGCTGACTGAAGTATCTAAGACAAACGAAGAGGCAACCATCTACCAAATGGTACACTTCAAACAACACAAACACTGCAGTCAAACTAAACGAGGAGATGGTATTATAATATTTACTAAAACATAAACTAGAAGTAACAGAAATAAACTATAAACTAGAATAGGCAGAAAACATATGCATCGAAATTAAAAACATGAAACAACAAAACTCCTTGATAATAAACGCAATATACAGATTACCCAACTTAAACACCACAAATTTTCTAGTTGAACTAAACAGATGACTCTCAGCACAAAAGAAGGCGCCGCAGAATAATTGATAATAATAGGAGACTGGGCAATATACACAGAACCACTTTCTCAGAAACAATAAAACACAGATTTGCTTGCGACCCCTAACCCCTCAAACAGTTGACAAACAATTTTAATCAGCAATTCTTGAACTCTGTCCAAAAAATACAAGAAACAACCTTCCCCTCACACAAAAGAACATTCTCCACTAGGTCCACGAGCAACCCGTTGATGTGGTTCCCCACAGTAACAAAAGAAGAACTATCACTGGCAATTCAACAAATAAATCCCAACAAAGGACCGGAGATAGACGGAATCAGACCAAAAGACATCAAGAAATACTGAACCAAGCTAAGTCCAGTTATACAAAAACGATTAAATAAAATCTTCGAAACGGGACACACACCTGAAACACTAAAGACTGCGTTAATCACAGCCATACACAAACAAGGAAAAAGAAAAATTATAAGTAATTACAGACCCATCGCCATGTTCTCTGTAATCAAATAAATCATGGAGTGCATCGTGCACTACAAACTCTCCACATATGTGAAAAAATTTCAAATCCAACCCAAAACACAATATGAATTTCAAAGAATTCACAGACCGAATAAACGCTGCATTGGATAAGAATAATATTACTCGTATTCATTGACTTAACAAAAGCATTTGACATGCTAACACAAAAAACCTTATAATTAAACTAACCCATATCAGAATCGGAGGTCGTCTACTCAAGTGGTTTAAAGCAGTGGTCTCAAACTGGCGGCCTGTGGGCCGCAGTTTCCCGAAGCAATTTTACACGGCCCGCGAATACATTTCAATTATGTATTTTTTGTAAATACGGTGCTTATAGTTTTAGAGCCATAGGGATATGGACTGAGCTTATGTGCGCATAAGCTCAGTCCATCTCTACAATTTACAATCAGTAAATTTAGTTTGCTAGCCGACAGTTGATGGCGCTTCAGTGTTCTGGTGTTTCCGATGCTCAACTGCGCACTTCATATTGCAATATAGATGGAGACAAACTAACGTACGGCTTATAAAACCTGTTTATTTGTGCTTGTTGTTAGATCTACATTATATCAATACCTATCGTTTAGAATTGCGCATAAATTTTGAGTGTTCCTTTCATACGAAAATTCATCTTGTTGAATTAAAATTGTAAATAAAATTATAATAGCGATTTTAATTAACAGATTAAACTGCAAGCCATGTCTTTAACAAAGAGTAAAAGAGAAGTGGACGGAGAAGGACATGTGTTTCAATATAAATGGGATATTATGTACGTTTGTGGTCTTGTGCTCAATAAAATTGTATGTTTTTTTTTTTTTTTTTTTTAATAAGGGAATATCAGTTTCGTACATTTCCTATATCTTAAATCCTGCTCTATTATTTCAAATGAAAAATCTGTAGAATATGCAAGAAAAATAGCATTATTACGACAAGATTTCGAAGAAAGATTTTGATGATTTCGAGTCCGATTTTACATTATTTTCATTACTATTAAAAACGAACGTGAAAAACGCACCAGAAAATATACAAATGGGGCTAATTAATTTGCAGTATGATATAAATCTTATTCAAAGATTTGAAGATACAGATTTGATTAACTTTTATTCGTACTTATCAAAAGATAAATACACTCCGTTACGAATTTTTGCAATAAGAATAATCGCTTTGTTTGGGAGTACATTTATATGTGAACAGTTTGTTTCGCATTTGAAAATTAATAAATCTAAGAAAAGAACCCGATTGACCGGTGAGCATCTACAATCTGTGATGAAGATAGTTTCCAGTAATTTTTCTCCAAGGCTACAAACTTTATCACAATTGAAACGCCATCAAGTGTCAAGTTGCAGTAAGAAATAAAGACGTTTATAATTATTTACATACAAACATGTATTTTTTCTGTATGTGTCGAAGGAAAATTTAATAAATAAAAGAAAGAGAATAGGTTGTCATTATTTATTCTCAAGTTATAAAGGTGATTAAAGAGTTTCATAATTATAAAGTTTATAACGGAGTGGTATCCATACATTAGGGGTAAGTACGGTTCAATAAATAAATATATATATATATATATATATATATATATATATATATATATATATATATATATATATATATATATATATATATATATATATATATATATATATATATATATATATAATATATATATATATTATATATATATATATATATATATATATATATATATATATATATATATATATATATATATATATATATATATATATATATATATATATATATTCACTCTCATTTTGTTAAAAAAAAAAATTCCGGCCCGTCAGCTGCTTTCACATCGTGCATTCGGCCCACATGTAATTTGAGTTTGAGACCACTGATTTAAAGCATACATGGAAAACAGGAAGCACATCACTCATTATTTCTTCTCAAGTTATAAAGGTGATTAAAGAGTTTCATAATTATAAAGTTTATAACGGAGTGGTATCCATACATTAGGGGTAAGTACGGTTCAATAAATAAATATATATATATATATATATATATATATATATATATATATATATATATATATATATATATATATATAATATATATATATATTATATATATATATATATATATATATATATATATATATATATATATATATATATATATATATATATATATATATATATATATTCACTCTCATTTTGTTAAAAAAAAAAATTCCGGCCCGTCAGCTGCTTTCACATCGTGCATTCGGCCCACATGTAATTTGAGTTTGAGACCACTGATTTAAAGCATACATGGAAAACAGGAAGCACATCACACGTATAGGATTACGTACAGCAAAGAATTACCGGTAACATGTGGAATACCGCAAAGAGCTGTCCTATCTCCCATTCTATTTAACATATAAACACACACGACATAAGCCGTCTTCTCTTAAAAAGTAAAATCTTCCAATATGCAGACGACACGGCCATAGTATCCATTCACAACAACGCAAATATCGCTTACACAAATATGCAACACGACATCAATCAAATCATTAACTGGTTAAATGAAAACGACATATATATAAACCCTGGAAAAACAAAGCTAATAGTATTCACTCTAACCATATACGCTATGGTTAGCTTATCAGCTCTCCACACAAATGGCTGTGTGGAGAGCTGATAAGAAAAAATAGCGGTGGTGGTGGTCAGCGGTAGATGGCATTGATGTAGTTGCGGTTAATTGTAGTTGGTGAATTAGGTGGTGGAGAGAGAGTCGTAGAGCAGGTGCCCTCCATTGATGAATCTATGTCTCCCTGGAGGTGTCAAATAACAATTATAATAATATAATTGCAATGCCGAATCGAATCTTAACATATAAAGTATAAAGACGTAAATTTGCCTCTTTACTGAGCACTGATACGCTACACCTGGAATGCTGTATGCATGTCTACTCTCCTGATTTCTTAGTTGATGAAGATATAGTAAACAAAAGTGTACAAAATAATAGTGTTGAAGCATATCTTTATCAATATATTTATCAATAAAATTTAACCTTGCTTTCACATATATCTTCAAGTCCAGTTTAAAAGTTCGTTTATTAGTTCTCTTCAAGCGAAATAGCCAAGTTTTGTTATTTTATTATTACACAAATATATGAAAGAGATTGTCTCTCTGCATGCATGCATGCATGCATGTTCTCTTATGAAACACTCTGAGTTTTTTCTAGGCAGACAACGGGCGAATATTCGGAAGCATGAATATGAATATTGATGAAAGGATGTTTTCTCACCATCCTGCAAAGCGATGATTCAGTATTTTGTACGTGTAATGAATTTTTATGTTTAAAAGTAATGAATCTATTGACTGGAATGGAAGTGTTCCACATAACTCATGCTGTTGCGACAGGAATATTTTGTAGCCCACTCGAATTAGAAAGTGAAGGTAATTGTAAGAGGACTCTAATACTTTGATCATCCAATTGCTTCTTCTTCTTCATTCCTTCATATACACAGAACGATTTTAACACCTTTTCCATTCATTTTAATATTCCACACATTTTAAAGAAACTTCTTTTTTTGTTATAAGTTGTACAATGTGTACAATGGACCACACATTAAATCATTTCTTTGTTTGAAATTTTACAAAAAATAGTACGTGTGGTTTTTAGAATAATATTTTGAAAACACAAGCAACTCATCTTTTATTCAGAAAGCGTTTTTTTTTTTTTTGTACTTTCGAGTGGTAAACCGACCGATTAGAATAAGAGAGAGAGAGAGAGAGAAAGAGAGAGAGAGAGAGAAACACATTTATGATAAGATGTGTTCTTCTTTTAAGACAAGATTAATAACGTTGTCTAAAACGGGAATATTATAACGAGTTATGCTAACAATGATTTTATGTGGATTAAAAATATACTGTTTTTATGGATGGAAGACAGGTTAGTAACATTATATGTAAAAAGTTATTTAATTTAATTCAGGTTGAATATGTCAGTATGGTTGTTATCTGTTTATACATAAATAAATAATACATATTTAGAAATATATAAAATAAAAATAAAATGTTTGTGAACCAAGAAGAAAAAGAGAGAGAGAGAGAGAGAGAGAGAGAGAGAGAGAGAGAGAGAGAGGAAGCATATAAGCTTTGACCGTACTATCAACAGAAGAGATTCAATGTTGGTTACTGTATATATGTTCTGTTGGCATTTCTTTAATAATTGTTATTTTTATTAAGCATACATACGTAATCAGCACTAAGCATACATACATAACCACAGTAATAAGATTTTTCAATAAGTAAATATTTCGTCCAATATCATAGGAATCGTCAGTTCAGATAATTCAAACATTACTAGGAATCACGAGTGTTCCTAGAATTGTTTGAATTAAATGTACTGACGTTGTCCTATGATACTTAGGACTTTTAATATTTACTTATTAAAAAATCTTAATACATTGGTTACGTGTGTATGTTTAAGCATGAATGCTGCACGGGTCTCATTATATAACAAATTATTCAACTCTTATTTATCTCATTCGGTCTCGCTGGCTGTGTATTTGCTTTTTGTCTTTTTTCTGCAGATTTCCTTCAAAAATAACCAGCCTACCACCTTTGGGGAATTTATTAAATGTAGTGTAAAGATATAAATTTTTTATGTAAGTACTAGGCACGAAATATTTTAAATGTATGATGGATTAATACCTACTGTTGACGGACTTAAGAACTTTGGAGAGATGATAATAATAATAATAATAATAATAATAATAATAATATATTTTTTTTGATAATATTTTTATTGATCTGCTAAAATATTACACATACAATAAACATCTTGAGTGACATTGCAACTTATAATTTTAGGGAATTCCGCACAAAGTGCTACATTTTCTACTTTGGATTTCAATTAAAATTTTTAAAAATACTTTTTTGCCTTTATATTATGTATTTATAACACATGTTCTTCTAATATTTACAATAAAGATTATAGAGAATTTTTGAATATAGAATATCCATATACGTTTTTTTTTATTGTTCTTTAAAATATTTACATGTGTACAATGATCATCTATTCAGTATATTATTTTACAAGGTTCAGCACTTTGTGCTACATATAATGAGATTTCAATAGTAACGATGATAACAGTTTTTTATATATAATAATCATAATAATAATTTACAATTATATTGTTCAGAGTTACATAAGTTGTATAATATTACATGTTGTGGTTTACTATATCTTTTGTTTTTTTCAAGTTTGAAACGTGTGATTATACAACGGTATTTACACATATTAATGTGTAAATACTGGTGTATATTATGCTGAATATTATGTGTCCCTATTTTCACAAACATACGGTGTAAACTCATGATTTACTTTTAAAATATTTTTTTTTTTACATTGCATATTTGTTACAGTTATTATATACATTACATTCATTTGTTTACATATGATA
This sequence comes from Typopeltis vanoorti, assembly GCF_054136105.1. Taxonomy (NCBI): domain Eukaryota; kingdom Metazoa; phylum Arthropoda; class Arachnida; order Uropygi; family Thelyphonidae; genus Typopeltis; species Typopeltis vanoorti. The sequence continues at coordinate 124,208,910 of NC_143549.1, forward strand.
CATTACTTACATTTGTTTACATGTGATATTTACATTACGTACATTGGTTTATCTATAATATATACATTGGTTTTCATGTGATACGTACATTACATGCATTTGGTTACATATGATACATCTTGGATGAGAATTAATTTTTTTTTCCTTTCATCCTCGAAGCTTATATGTAAGCTTATCTGAGGATGACACCAGTTGGTTATTATGTATTGTTTTTTTTTTGCTGTGTTGGGATGCTACGAAATCTATGATTGAGAAATTCGCGCGCGCGCGCGCACTCACTCACACACACACACACACACACACACACACACACACACACACACACACACACACACACACACACACACACACACACACACACACACACACACACACACACACACACACACACACACACACACACACACACACACAATAACTTGGAGTGTATTGATGCGTCGCTGAACTGGAAGCCTGAGAGAATATATTGTGTTTCATTAAGTTTATATAGTATTTTGGGTGCGTGTTTCTTGTTCATAGTATGTCCTTAGAGTTCTTTTCAGGCTATTGTAGTTTGTAAGCTTTCTGTATTCAAAAGGTAATTTGTTTATCATGTCTGAGATGTAGAAGTTTCGTGTGGCCTTTCCGTTGTGATCATTGTATTTATATGTGATATAATTAGTAGTCTGAGATCTTGTTATACGGTACGTATTTCTAACTGTGATATAGTTGGCATCGAAATAATGTTTTAGCAAAGCTGCATAGTCACATAAATGTTTTGCTGTCAGTATTTTGTGTTCTGCCATTGCAATATTTATAAAGTCATGATTTTCTCTTTGTTCCCAAAAGATCAGTTTTACCATTTTGTACTGTAGCGACATTAATCTATTTAATTTGTAGGGTGCACAGAAAGCATACATTGTTACTTAGCGTATCTGAGTATATTTTGACATAGTGCTTTGTATATTAGTGTTTTTAGAGGTATGGGAACTATGGCTTTTAATCTGTACAGTTTGCCACTTATTGTTCGGAGTTTGTTGTGTAGATGTCTTATATGGCTATTCCAGTTCATATCTGCATCGAGGTAAATTCCAAAGTATCGTATTGTTTCAACCTAAGTGATTGTAGTGGTTTTGCTGTTCTGTGTGTTTTTTGTGTTGGAAAGTGGATGTTGGATGGTTATATATTTGTTATCAACTGGTCCAGTTAGTAGATTTCTGAATGTCATTAATTTTGTCTTTTCTCAGTTTAGGTGTATGGAGTTTTTCGTGAGCCAGTCTATGATCAGATTTATATCATGTTGCATATTTATTTGGGCTATGCTTGCGTTATTATGGATGGATATTATTGCTGTATCGTCTGCGTATTGGAATATCTTACCTTTGAGTGGTATCTCATTAATATTGTGCGTGTAAATGTTGAATAGAGTTGGGAAGAGTACGGCTCCCTGTGGCACTCCACAGGTTACTGGTAGCTCTCTGCTTCGGTTTAATCCGATGCGTGTGATATGCTTTCTATTTTGGAGGTAGTTTGTAAACCACCTGTGAAGAGGCCCGTCTATTTCAACATGCCTCAACTTTTCTAGCAAGGTTTGATAGTGTATCGAATGCTTTGGTTAGATCTATAAAGACTACCATGGCTATTTTGTTTTTGTCTTTAATTACGTCTTAAGGCGGTATTAATTACACCCGTAAAGTCTTCCAAGAGAGATATTGTTCCCTTATTTTTCTGAAAACCGTATTGTGTTTTGGGGATAGTATGAAAGATCTCAGTGTATGCTGTGAGTTTCTTCAGTATGATCCGCTCCATAATTTGATTGATAATTGGTAATGTTGCTATGGGTATGTAAGTGCTGATTAAATTTATTTTTCCTTGTTTGTATATGGATGTGATTATGGCGGTCTTTAGCATACTTGGTATCTGTTCTGTTTTAAATATTTTATTTATTAGTTTTAGTAGGATAGGACTTAAACTAGTTGCATGTTGCTTTATATCTTTAGGTCTGATACCATCTATTCCTGGGCCTTTGTTTGGTTTGATTTGATGTATTGCTGAGAGAAGTTCTGCTTCTTTTATGGTTGGGAACCATAATGTCTGTTTTGATCGCGGTCCAAGTGGAGGGTCTCGTTTTGTGATTCGGGGAATATTTCTGTGAAGTTCTTGGATGGAGTCTGCAAAATATTGGTTAAAGTCATTTGCAAGTTGTTGGATAGGTTTTGCGTCTTTCATGAAGCTGTATTTTATGGTTTCGGAGGCAGTGGTGTTGGGAACGGAATCTAGCATCTCATTAATCAGATGCCAGGTTTGTTTCATGTTGTTTTGTTCTGAGGTTAGTTTGTCTCTGTAGTACCTTCTTTTTGCATTTCTGATTTGTGTTGTAAGGCGATTCCTTGTTATCTCATATTCAGTTTTTAAAGTTGTGTTATTTGGATATCGCTTTAATTCTTTCCATAAAGCGTCTTTTCTGTGTATTTCTAGGATTAAGTTTTGTGTTATCCAAGGATTTTGTGTTGTTTTTGATCGAATTCGGACTTTCTTTGTAGCTTTCTTATATATTTCCTCCAGAATGAGTTTAATGTTGTTGTATAAGATATCTGCTGAATCTGATGCCAGGTGTTCCCGGTCTGTTTTTCTTATTTTGTGGTTGACCATTTCTTCGTCTATTATTTTTTTCTGTCGCTTTTCTTCTGTGGGACATTCCATGGGTATTGTCTTGGTGTGCAGGTTTAGAGCGGTGAAGTAATGGTCTGCAACTTTGCACTTTACGACTGATGCAATATAACTATTTGGTGATGCTCGGACGTTTATATGGTCTAGCCAGGAGGCAGTGATAGTATTTCCGAATATTTCTTCTCTAGTACATGGTGTTATTGTTGGTATTAGATTGTACATGGATAGTGTGTCTAGGTATTGTACAGTGTTGTTCTGGTTTTCATTTGCAATATTTATTTTTATGTCGCCAATTATCATTAGGTGTTCGGTTGAGCATATTTGTTGGCTTGAAAGCCAGCGATTGAGTTCGTGTAAGAATTTTATCATGTTTAGGTTTGCTGCCCTGTAAATAGCATTTCGTATTATGGGATGCTGTGTATTCGTGGTATTAATGATTTGGAGGCAGAGGGTTTCAGCATGCTCAAACTGATAGGCCATTTCGTTTGCTATTAATTTTTGTTTCATAAAATTAATATTCCACCCCCTCTTTTTCTTTGGCAGCATGATGTATGTTGTTGGAAGCCTGGAATTTGGAAAGCAGTCGCTTCGTCATTAGTTATTGGTACTTCTGTAAGAATCAATAAATCAATACTATCATTGTAATTCCTCAGACAAGCCTGTAATAATAACCAATGCTTTCGGATGCTTCTGATGTTAATATGCAAGATTGAGAGACATCTCGCTTGTAGTGTGTTTTGTTTCCATGTATCAAGAGATTAGAAAGCACAATTACTGATGTATTGTGGTGTAATTACATCTATCTGATGCTTCACATTCATTAAAAATTGATACTTTTTTTCTGTTTTTTTCTTTTCTTGCTTGGTACAAAAGATTCTGATTGTAAGGTGTTAAATACTCAGATAGAAAGATTGGCGTATTGTCTTGCGATGCATTTAAATCCTTGACTACTGGTTTTTTCAGTCTGCTGGCTTTTATGAGATTGCCTCTTGTAGCCTTACTTGTCAGACGAACTATGACTGGTGCTGGTCGTGGCGAACCTTGTTTTCTGTTCTTCCTGGGAAACCGATTTATGGTCTGAATATCATTATTCAGACCATAAATCGGTCTGAATAATGATATATTTTAATAAATATATACGTCTTATACATTTATATATAATAATTTTTTGTTATATATTTAGATTTTTTTATATTTATTAAATATATTAAATATATTATTTTTATTATATTTCATTTATTATATTAATATATATTACATTATATTTATTAAATACATTTTATATTTATATTTATATTATATAATTATATATTTATATAGAATAATTATATATTCTATAATAATAATAATAATAATAATAATAATAATAATAATAATAATAATAATAATAATTTTTTTTAACATTTTATTATGTCTCAGTATAAATTACATACAATAATAATATTTACAATATTTACAATAAGGTTTATACAGAATTTTTGAATTTAGAATATTATAATAATAATAATAATTTTTTTTTTTTTTTTTTTTATAAACGAAGTATTTGTTTTTACAATGATAATGATAAGGTTTACTATCACACAAAGTATCTGTACACACACGATGAAAAACATATTATCTTTTCTGTAGTACGAAAATTCGATATACAAAATGCAGAGTACATTTTATAAGTATGAATATACATTTTTTTAAACTAGCTAAATATGGATTGACACCAATGTGCACACAATTCACGATACAATGCAGTAATGCAGCATACACATACAATTCAATAATAATAATAATAATAATATTTTTTTTTTTTTACATTTTATTATGTCTCAGTATAAGTTACATACAATAATAATATTTACAGTATTTACAATAAGGATTATACAGAATTTTTTTTTTTTTTTTTTTTTTTTTTATGTCTCAGATGAATTGCATACATAGTTGCTGTAGTAATTATATGTATATAATATTTATAACGCATTACAAGTGTGAATAATAATAATAATAATAATAATAATTATAATAAATTTAGCACTTTGGGCGTTGTGGATTTTTTTTTTTAAATTTTTCATGATTATTTATATAATCCCCCTTTATATCTTTTATGCATTTGTTCTGGAAAGAAGGCGTGAAATTAAGAAAATATTTCAAGAGCTCAAAGCATAAACGTGCGGAAAATGTGCCATTTACACAAAGAACGCCTCATTACCTGTATACATGATCGCATTCAGAAAAAAATCACGAAAAAAGTGTAAAGTAAACACAAATAACTCATATTTATTTATTTTTCTGAAATCATGAAACTACTTATTAAAATTTTCTTTGGTCACAAACATCAGTTTGCACTAAAAGCCGTTTCATAGATTTTTATGTATTTAACGTTACATTTGAGAAAAACACCGTTCATTTGTTAATAAGTGATTCGAAACTAGCTGAAAAACTAGCGAAAAAAAAAAAAAGCTGTTAAAGGTTTAAAAACCTTTAATCAGCTTTGATTATTTTGTATTATTGTTAATTTTTTTTAAAATTTTAATCGAAAATTATTAATTTTGATTATTTGTTTATGTTTAATGACTTGTATGTTTTGCATATACTAATATTGTAATACCTCAATTTACATCCGATTTTTTATATAACATTACACCCTGTAATATCAAGTAAGATATATATATATATATATATATACAATCCCGCACCAATCTCAGGAACATCGTGGACAATTCATTTCATTTTTGTTTAATATTTTTTAAATTACAAACAATTTAAGATAAAATTTTACTACCTTGTGCACATACTCTGCAGCCTGAACTGTACAGACATGTAGATATTATTCTACATTTAATTTCACTGCCACATTTTTTTCAAAGTGGGCTAGATATTTTTGTAAACGGGCGTTCAAACCTTTACGTAGCCTGCCAGTTTTGGAGACTATCCCATAAACTGAGAAGCTGTCTAAAGTTTAGTGGTGACAGGTACATCGGCGTAAATTCGAAACAGGAATATTCTGCGTGTTGCACAAGAGTCGCTTTCTCTGTATCTTAGTCGGTATCGACGAAGCTCTTCGGTTTAGAGTTGGGTTCGAACCCGGTCTAGGATATAGAAGATCTTTTTCACAGCCTTCCAAATGAAGATAAGTTATTGTTCTCATACATAGGGGCAGTGTATTTCTACCTAACCTTTTGAAATCTAAGTGATGCCAACGGGCGAGACGACACCACATTTTACTCACAGAAAATATCAGAGTATGTATATATATTAAAGCAGAAGACCAGCCATCTTGTCCTAAAATCATAGTAATAAAACCGTATCTGGTACGCAGGGAGTGATAAGTCTTGTAAGTACCAACGATTATTGTTATTATAATCGCTCACCTTAGCATGCTCATGTTAGTCACACACCTCCAAGAACAAACAGTTTCGTTAATATGCATATGAGAGTAAAATTATTTCAATACACATACATTTTTTTGCTATAATTCAAACACAGAAATTTCCCAATGATATTATGCCAGAAACTAACGAAGAACAAACTATCACAAACACACACACGCACGCACACACTTAGTTGTGTTTCCTTCTGTGATGAGGAAAACATCATCTGTGAAGGTACTAATACGAAGGTCTCATTTCTTAACTGTTCCTATGCTTTATATGCTCTTTATTATTATCATTCCGAGAACAATGGGAAAGAAATGCGCGCTCTGCGTATCCTGTAGTATTTCTGCTATAGCTTGAAATGGTTCGCTGTTATGATTTATTTTATTCCAGTATGTCTAATTAAAGCAGTATAAAGCACTTAAAGCAGTATGTATAATTTAGCTGATTGCATAGCCTTGAGAAATTCTGCAGGGTGCTTAGGGTTTACTTTTGTGCTGCCATGTTTTTCATATTTTGTTTAATGTCCGTTAGTAGAAACCATGATAAAAAAAACACATATCACAGATACGACAAGTAGTCTATTGCATCTCATTATCATATATTAATATCTGACAGTCCGTTTCCCTTTGCGGATACCTCGTCTATTGCATCTCATTACCATGCACTGAGATCCGACAGATATTTTCCGTTTCTCACTTTGTCTCTATTCTGCGCCCCACCTATTCCACTTTGCTCTTCTTCCTGAGTGCAGATATTATACTGTACTGTATTTCGTAGTGTTTCATCACTTTGATAGACCCTCAAGTAATGCCAACCGGAGTGTACATGTGTGGCTGTGAGTTTGTATTGGAGTAGTGGATGTGATGTCAGCTATAATTTATATTTTTAATGATAAATTAACAGAACTTAATCTTTATTTTTAAACTCCTTTATGTCTTAACTTCTAATCACATTGATAAGTAATATACATTAATATATTAAGAGCCGCATGTAAATGTATCGGTAGAGATATCTAAATGTGAGGTATTATTAAGTAATGCGCAATTGGACTTTTATATATTATTGGTTTAAAGAACATTTTGCATGCTTAAATACGTCATCTTACATTTTTCGTTACCGTAACTTTGAAATAGACCGTCTGTGGTCCGTCCAATAATAAGTGATAAAAACTCTCACCAGCTAAACTACGATGTTTAAAACATCTCATGAGAATGTTTTTTGTTCCATTTTTTATTTAATCTAGCATGACATTTGAAGAATAGTTACGAATCATTTCTTAACAAATAAGCGGTGTTTTTCTCAAATATAACCATAAATACTTAAAATATGTATGAAACGGCTTTTAGTGCAAACTGTAGTGTGACCAAATGAACTTTTAATAAGTAACTTCGTGATTTCAGAAAAAATAAATAAATATGAGTTATTTCTGTTTACTTTACACTTCTTCCTGATTTTCTTCTGAATGTGATCATGTATATATATAGGTAATGAGGCGTTCATTGTGTAAATGGCACAGTTTCAGGACGTTTGTATTTTGAGCCCTTGAAATATTTTTTCAATTTCACGCCTTCTTTCCAGAACAAATATATAAAACAGATTTTTTTTTGATTTAAACGTTTCATAAACGTTCGCTTGGATATTCATTTTTTCTTTTTGTAATAGAAAACTAAACACAAACTTTGCAAATACAAAAAATCATTTACTACAAATAGTCTTCTTCTTGTGTATTATAGTGTTAGGGAATATAACTTTAGAAGTGCATTCGAAAAATTTATAGGTATCTGGCTTTCTAATCACCGCCTACACGCTATAAATTTGAATACTAATAGGCAATATAATAACAAAACTACCTCAATCATTGAAAAATATTACAAAAAAAATGGTCAATATGTCATTTTAAAAAGAATTTTATATTAAGTGTGTTATACAAAGAACACTTCTACAGAAAGCCACTCTTACTCCCAAGTCGGATGTGCACTTTCGAACCTCTGTCATGGCATTATAAGATATAAAAAAAATATATGTGACAATGACGTTTAGGAAAACCCTTAAATATGAATTGTTAAACATGGTTTATATTTTATTAAATAAATGTGGTTTAGAAAGTTTACAGCTAGGTTTAAATGCATCCAGCATCCTCCAATTTCATCTGAGCATATGAAAGGCCAATCCATTCGGCATTCAATTTAAAATTTTCCAAATCCGCTTCTGCTCCTCTTTCAGTTCATCTGCTGTTATATTCTGAATGAGAATACAGAAGTTAATTTTGATATTTTTTATGCAAAATATCAAAATTTACTTTAACTTTTCGAGAACAATTAGCAACAGTTAGTCTGTTTTCTGTTTGGAGTTTGTAAATAATCAAGAACTCATAACTCTAACTTACACTTCCAAGAAAGGACTGGTGGAGTATAATTCATATAAGGATTTTGTATTTAAAAAAAGAAACGTTATTTTTATCAGAGGGAAAAATAAAATTTGCATGCGAGAAATGGATAAAAGTTTTTCTTACACACAACCGACGATTGTTAATGAGCATGGAAAAGAAAGCATCCCACCCCCACCCTCTTACTTCCCCCATCTTTCCACACGATGTAACCAAGACAAAGAATTTTCCATTCATCAGTGCAGATTTTGAAAACCTGGAACATTGAATAAAGTAAGTCGGTATACAACAACTGTTTTATAAAATTAAAATATTATTTTTCTTAGAAAGAAATAACAGGAAATGGAACCGTATTTTTTTTTCAAGAAAAGTGGTTTTCATAATGTAATTAAATTGTTTGATATTTTCACTTTATATTTAACTGAAGAATGAAGTCTATTCGATAGTATTTAACAAGGTCCTACTAAAAATACATACTTATGTTAATATTTCTTAAAGAAATTTGCTTTTATTTGTAGTGTAATTTGTTATTTGAAATTAAAGATTTGTGGAATCACGTATCTCAAAAGGCAACTTTACAGAAGTTATGTGCTTGAACAAATTAAAACTGCTGTAGGTGTTTGCATGCAACTGCTGCTCTTCAATTACATCAGAAAGATGAATAACAATCAGCGCCAACTTCAGAATTTCGTATGCAATACTATGTTGAAATATTTTCAGATTGGCAGGAAATTAAGTTGCTAATTATCACAGTTATCGAAAAATTTTAGACATTTCGAAAGCAAATTTTAATATTATCTGAGATGTGTTTTTCTTCAAAATTAATGTATAACCACAAAATAGAAAACGATTCTTATAATCCCTTCTTACAAATTAAGAAGTGAAATATTGCTTACTCAATTCTTGTACAGAATATTGTAAACTAAAATATGGGCAAATTTATGTCACTCACTAAAAAGAAGTGCTTGAAATTACAAAATAAAGTGCACAATATAGAAAATAATTAGTTTTTTTTTTTCTACTGCAGTAATGTGCACATTACACACTAGTCACCTTTTATATATAACTTTCAGATGACTGACTCTGAAAGAACGAAATACAGAATCTTGTTCTTTCCCAGTCAGTCATCCATGCAAGTGCATTAACTAGTTTCAATGATAAAATAACTGAAACAAAAGAACTGACAAGAATACATTTATAAGGCATTCATCCTAGGTTTTATTTGTTTCTTCTGACCTTTTTCTTAATAATCAAATACTGCAATATTTTTGAGAGAGGGGTTTTATGTATATAAAAGTTGCGATTTTTTTCACTTTAGTCTAGCAACCATACACGCAACTACAAAACATAGCCCTTTTAAAACGTCTGTATTCTCATGTTGGAAAAAATTCTTTCGCCAATGGAAAGCTCTGACATAAGTTAGGGGATAAGTAGAGTGAGTTACAGTCCTTCGAAGTCAGAAAACTGCGTACAACAGGGTATCCTGGAAAAAGAGATGTCGTTCTTTTTTCTTTTTTTTTTTTTTGATAAAATACCTGGTATTGTTTCCCCAGTCTTCTGCGAATGTGGATGTGTGGCTTTTTCCTATCGTGGACATTGCCTATCTCTTTCTCTCTCTCTCTCTCTCTTGCTCTCCTGTATAGGAGAAAAATATCGAAGTGCTGATTAAATGTTTACTGTATATGTATGTTTTTGTGTTTCTTTTTTATTTTTATTCCTGTGGTTAATGTGAACTTGTAATAACTCTTTATATAATATGTCTAGTTTCTTCGTTTTCTTTCTAATTTCCCTCATTTATTTTAATCAGAATATTTTTTTCTTTTTTTGTTTCCTATATGCATTTTCTTTGAATTAATAAGTAGAATGTAATCATTTAATCTATTTAATCATTTATCCATTATTATTTATTATTATTCTGACAACACTTTGTTTATTTAAAATGGTTAATTTTTCTGGGTTACGTACTAGGTAGTATACATAATGGTGGTGGATTTGTCTGGTGTAACTGTTGCTTGGCATTGAGTTCTAACACCGAACAGAGTGGTTAGCGTACTCGACCTTCAACTAATAGGCGGTGGGATTGAATCCTGCCGTGGGCACGGGTGTTTGTGATTGGTGGTCTCGGTGTGAGAACACCTTTCCACTTACTGGCGTCCTGAAGTGACTTGAAAAATGTTCCATGATTTGTCTCTAGAGCTGTTTTTCTGGACTTCATAAAAAAGAAGTAAAAAATAAATATTAATTTTAAAAAAATACAAAAATAAATATATAAATTTGATAAAAATGGGAAAACAAATTCTTAGCCCATCCACTGTACCTATACTATAGGTTTACTTTTTGTGGGTGTGAACCACATAAAAAAAAGTAATTATATTCATAGCGTGCTAGTTTTACAGTACATTAATATTTCGCTTACAACTCTTCGCTTTACTACAATCCGGTCAAAAGACGCTTTTCAATTATGACTTTAGCCCATTTACAAGATTGTATTTGTGTGTGTGTGTGTGTGTGTGTGTGTGTGTGTGTGTGTGTGTGTGTGTGTGTGTGTGTGTGTGTGTGTGTGTGTGTGTGTGTGTGTGTTTCACTGCGAATTATGATACTTTTATTACAAGAATTTTATTTATTGTGTTAAATAATGGCACATAACATTTATAGCAAGAGTGCTGTTGATCAACGTGAAAAGACGAATCATAAACCTATAACGTTATATACTAAGAAAAAAATTATTAAATCTATCGGACACTGAAATAGGCCACTGGCTAATCTTACCTCGCACTACTTTGTTACACTTGTTATAAACGAACTTCCTAGCGAAGAGAAAACGCGGTACACTAGTTGCTACTACAGTTAACAGTAAAGGTGACAATCTTGCTGCCAAAATGGATAAAACTTTTAATATTAGAGATTTGTCAAACTGGTTAACGTGTTTCCTTAAGCCAAGCTATTCTATATAACTTTTCGTATGCGAAAATTATTCTGAATATTTCTTTTTCGTAATAAACATAAAGGAATTTTTTCTTTTCTTCATTTATGAACTTAAAACTGTGTCCTACAAATATTATTAAACCATTATATGCATCTGAAAGTTGAAGTTAAAAAAAACAATAAAAAATAAATAAAAAATAAATAAATAAATAATATATATATATATATATATATATATATATATATATATATATATATATATATATATATATATATATATATATATATATATATATATATATATATATATAATCGCTATTGCGACCATGGCTTAGAATCTAATGTGTCGTATGACCTAGAGAACCTCCCCACTCCCCCGAAGTGAGTGTATGAGTAGACAATTCTAAATGAAGAGAGAAATAACTTGCTAACGCTTTTGTATGCTAATAATATATCTTTTTCTTTTTTTTTGTTAATTCAGCACTGAAAACATCCACTTAGTACATGGATGAAAACTACTAACAGCTGAAACATATTTGATCAATTAACTCACGCAAAAATTTTTTATAATTCAATCTAACATGATTTTGCGAGTCCTTATATGTAAAGAATATTTCGGAATACCTTATTAACAAATGAACTGATTTTTTTATTACGTGAATTTGAACGTGTATTTCTGATTAAATTAGTACTTCTGATTGTAGATTCTACTGTAGATTGCAGATACTTCTGTCTGTAACTATGGTATAATTACGCTAAAAGTTATTTGTGAGTACCAATATAATGTGGGGATTGAGAATGTCTACGGTTAAAATATTAAATATGAACTTTAAATAGTTTAACTTTTAATATATTGCAGAAGAGACGTTTTTCAAAGTTGACTGCATCCAGCCTTTCGCCCCACTTCATCTAAGCATTTAAAAAATGAAGTGGCACCTAGTAAAAATTTATTCAGCGTACAACTGGAAACGTTTCGGATCAGCTGCTTCCTCTCCCTGTTATAATTCCATTCATCTGCATTCTGTGAATTAGCTTCCCTTATCGATTCATTCTCAAGAATTTATAATTTTTATCTAATCATAAGACAACCATCAATATGTTTCTTTTCTCTTCTTGATCTCTTACCACCCACAACACTAAATGCTACTGGGTGTTGAGAACTTTTCATTTGTCAGAGAAGTCGTGAATAGGAATGCTTTTTGATGCCATTCACTCCTACCCATTTGAGCTTTAGATTATATTCAGACTTCCTCACAGAACATTATTTTCTATTTCTTAGAAATGTCTTCACATGAATTTTATTTATCCAGTTTTACACATAATTTGTGCTTGTTACATTTTCCTCTGTATTATCTAATGGAATGTTCCTCCTTTATTTCTAGGAAATTTCGTCGTGATAATCTTTTTTTTATTATTTATATCTTGTCAAAACTGACACTTAAACATTTTGTGTCTTTCAAGAAATTCTAAAATTCATATTTTTTTCTATATTCTATAATTTATATTATAAGTCGGATTGAGAATAATGAGCGCTGGTTTGGTTTCCATATACATAATGCTATTTATTCCAGTAAATACTAAGCTGATCAGCTATAGAGTTGTTTAGTAAATTTATACATTACAGATTGGTATACTGCAAGGAAATAAAATCTATAAATGCATAATATAATAATTTCTTTTTCGTTGATGTAAACTTCAAAGGAAGCTATTGTTCAATTGAAGGTCACTTGTGTTATCACCATTCTGGATAAAAAAGAAAATAATAAATCAAATCTGAAAAGCCAGCTTTTGTTGCAAACTCATGATAATTAAATTACACACTAGCATGTTATGTTTGATTTCAAAATAAAGAATAAATTACTAACCGTGATCTGTGTCGCTTCAGTAGATGAAAAGAAAAGAAGAAAATTGGTCAATTCTGTAATGCTTAGAGAGCAGAAGTTAGACGTCAGTTAACTAATTATATAGTTTCCATCATCGTTACTTTCGTTAGGAGGAATACGCAAATAGTTATTAATTTTAGAAAAAAAGTATCCAGACAACACTCACACTTAATAATTTATTAAATATATTAATTTAGTATGTTAATTAATACTTACGTTCAAGAAAATAATTACCATTCACAAGGAGGTTTGTAAAACGCACATTTTATTGGATCCAAGTTAATTTCGCAAAGCTAAATTTAAAAAAAAAATCTAAATTAAAATAAATTATTAATTTTAAATTAAAAGAAATCATGAATTTTAAATTTAAATAAATTACTAATTTTAAAATTACTGCATTCTAAATTAAAAAAAAAATTAAACGAATTACTAAACGTTGATGTATGCCATATTAGTAAAGTTACTAACTTTAGCATATATCAGTACAAATAGGAACTAATTCCTGAAATTGCGATTATAACGTCATCACTCAAATAAAGTGTAGCTTAAGTCATTAACAACAAAACTTAATTTGATTGCAGTAGGTTATTCCTAACTAATTCTTGAGGGGGAACATATTGAATAGATGTATGAACAGTTCACAGTATAATCATAAGGATGCGCTATAATTAATATTCAAAGACATAATATCTCTATATCCAGTTATAAGAAATTTTTGTAATTGTACTATTGCTAAGTTGCGTGAATTTAAACAACAATAATACCATTGCTAAGGCAGACGAGTTCGGAAGGACCGGTTTGATTTGAATTTGTGAAAATCATTATTATCTCTTACAATGATACCAAATTTCTTTGAATAATCAACTCCAAACCTTAAACTGAAATAAAAAAAACAAGAATCAAAATCCTTCAGTACAATCTATTATATTGCTTTACTTTTTTTTTTCTTAACTTTTTTTTTGAATTTCTATTATTCATATTTTTTTCATTTAGATTTTTTATGAAGAGAGGAAAAACAATCCTAAATTTTGTTTGTCTTAACAAGCTGGATGAGTATCGCTTGTTATATGGAAAAAAAAAATAAAAGTAGAGTTCTCAATACAGTTCCCAACCCTCTAGCTGCTACATTTTCGAAATGTTTATTTGAAATATACTATTTTACCATATTGGGATAGTAATAGTAAACCTGGAATAATCACGAAAATATTCTTTTTTTTAATATTAATTTATTAATAATATTTAATTCTGTGTAAAATGGCCCACGAATTTTGCATTTTATGGCAATTGTAAACATTTTCACTACTGTAAAAAAAAAGTCTTGGCGGCATTCATTAATCGTTTTGTAACAAATGCTTAGCGGAAGCATAATCTGTTTATTAAGTTTCATTTGTAATAAATTGAAGTAATATCTGTAGTTGTATACCTCGTTTAATACTTCGTAGGCAATAAATTTTCTAGACTCTAAATTTGTCACTAGCGTGAAAATACACCAGGAATCATTACAATAGCATATCGCGTTATTAAGTAATATCGTATTATTAATTTCTGGGACATTCCAATAGTTACTGGTAACAATGAAAGTTTTATTCTTTCGTTTTATTGATTTGTTTGATGAGAATCATTGCAATTGTTTACACGCTAATGATTCTTTAAAACTTTCAGGGCACTGGATCTCTGTCATGCCTTCTACCTATTTCCATTTATTTTTCCTTTCTTCAAAATTAACACTTTAATTTCGACAATTTGCATACCAAATAAAAGAATGTATATCTGTGGAACAAGTTGTTTCCTACCGTAAAGCTACTCATTCACACGTCTCACTCAAATAAATTATAAATTAAAGATCAGATATATCTCGATATGTAAGGTATTTTAGACTGTTGGTGTGGTCATTTTGTATCATAAAGAGCATTTTGGGGAATTTATTCAAACTTTATTTTTGAATAGATTCACTCCTACTGGACCAAGGCCACCCGCAGATATTCATATATTTTTTTAATTCAGCACTAATTTTATCTTCCATCCAAATGACCATCTACTTTTTGTGCAGCTTCTTTGACGTTAAGTAGCTGCACATGATGAATCATTTTGTGACCACTTTAACTTCTTCACGACGACGACTAAACCAAATATAATAAATCTGAGATGGAGGAACCTAGAACTTGTTCCATTTATAACCAGCGTTTTCAATTATATCTGTATATAGACAGATATAATTATAATTACACCATATGTTTTATATATTCATGTGTGTTAAAGAGCTGAATGTATGAAATAAACTCTGCATACAGAGCTATGTTTCCAATATCGAATTAATGTCAGTCCTACTGCTGCTGCTGTTTTAGGCGTAAGAGTGACTACTCTTTGAATATCTTATTACTGCATATCGTAATCATCCAGGTTCTTTTAACAATGCATATGGCTTATGAACCGATAGGTCATGAAAACAAATGTTCTTCGTTGATTTATTTCAAACTGAGAAGAGTATGTCCCATTGGTTAGTTTTATGTCTAATCAATGCCATGACTTACGGTTTGAAATATTAATCTCGCTGGCGAAATCCTAATGCAAATAACAAATAAAAGCGAACGTACTTGACACTAAGCAGAGTTCTTCATCTTTTAAGTGCTACAATACCAAGCAATTCCGGTGCCGAAGTTTATGTTTTCCTAATCTCTCTGGTCATTTTCGAAAAAACAGAGATGTACAATCACATTCCGCAATGGAAGAATAAGATATATTTATAACTTGTAGTTGAAATGGTAAGAACATTTTCAACATCATAAATAAAGAATTAAAACGAAAATAACGTTACAGTAATATGGAATGAAATTCAGGTACGATAATACTTCTGGCTGATTTAAAGAAAGAAATATCGCTGTTGAATATGTTGGATATTCGATGATGAACACTACTGGAAATGCATATCCGATACATTACTTGTCTAGAAGTTAGATAGTGACAAAATGACCAGCTGACACACATAAGGAGAGAAACAAATAGGTCAAGCGCAAGTTAGAAAACATAAATGCTAAGAGTAACCATAATTTTTCTCTGAACTTTATTGATTAAATAAACCAGATCAATGTGTGGAATCACTTATCGATATATGTTGTTAACACACAAATTAGTTGAATATTTTTGAATTATTCGTCTACTATGTACGGTGATACATATATATCACCATATTTGTTTTTAATACGCAAATAAATAAATAATAAGTTCTTACCCGGTTTCCCTCTATAGAAATTTCAATTGATTGATCAGCAGTAAGATTATATAGAGTTTGGCGTTGCTCCATCACGCAGTCTATGTATCTTCTTTTAACCTTTAAAAAGAAACTTATTTACGTAATACACCAAAACAGAAATGCATAATTATGCTTTAATTTATCTTATCCATTCAGAAGAATGACTATATAGTTAAGCAATAATATAACTTAAAATATTCCCAATTCATATAGTGCCGAAATACCATCGCGCTCATGAACTGTTTCTTTCATGAATATATCATATGCACTACCCCAAATTTTTCCCTTGAAAGCTATTTTGTCTACGAAAAGTACATTCCAGTGTTCAGAAAAAACTTACCGATCTCATGACAGAGATCTATTTTACAATGGTAATCATAAATAAAGAGTAAGGGCCCTCCGTAGCTTATTCTATATATATATATATATATATATATATATATATATATATATATATATATATATATATATGTTAAAGATACCAAGCAATTTTAAACCTGGTTTTACTCCATTTTTCCCAAGTAAGCAAACAGACAAAAATGTCAAGTTTGCGCCTGCAAGTGATGCAAGACTAGCTGATCCTACAGGTAGTGCAAGACCAAGGCAACTCGTGGTAGAAGTGGAACAAGCTCCGATCACTAATCTTAATATTTACCCTTAATGCCAAAACACATCTCCAAGAAGGGGATGTATGATGTCTTGTATTAAAGGAAAGGGGCCACTACCCAGACCGGTTTCGACCTTTTTTGAGGCCTCATCAGTGGGAGCTAGGCTAGAAATACCAAGATTTACCCTTGCATTTAGGGTAAATATTAAGATTAGTGATCGGAGCTTGTTCCACTTCTACCACGAGTTGCCTTGGTCTTGCACTACCTGTAGGATCAGCTAGTCTTGCATCACTTGCAGGCGCAAACTTGACATTTTTGTCTGTTTGCTTACTTGGGAAAAATGGAGTAAAACCAGGTTTAAAATTGCTTGGTATCTTTAACATAATTATACCCAAGGTAAAAATACTTTCTACATATATATATATATATATATATATATATATATATATATATATATATATATATATATATATATATATATATATACTGAGCTAAGGAGGATTCCTATTTTTTTTATTTATTTTTTTATTTTTATAAATCTAAATCTCTATTCATCTAAAGCATTACTTCGAGATGAAAATGCCATTTATTCATGAATTATTACATTTTAATTATTTTAATCCAACAATATGCTGAGTTTTATTATTTGCCTTACCAATATTATTCGTGAAAAAAAAAATACACGTCTTCGTATTCCTTATCTTATTCTAAAGCCTGTCCTATTCACTTACATATAATATCGTGAGTGGAAATGTGAAGATCATTACCTCGTTAGGAGTACCACAGTGGCAATCCTCATAAATATCCGCACCGCAGAAGAATTCGACCATATCCTTTACATCGTTACAGGTTGGCACTTCAACTTCAGCCATGCATTCTGCATATAATTTTAACTCCTAGAAAAGAGAAAATGGCTAAATATTAAAATAATGAACAATAAATGATAATAATAAATATATTACTTATTAATTTAATAAAAACAATTTTATTCGGTCTTTATTAATTACTTCTTTCTCAAGAGACGCTGAACTTCCGAAGAAAGATTTGGGGCAATTAACTTTGCTGAATAATAAGTACCTGAATATTACTGTTATATTACCCACATGTTAACTATTAAACTGAATTTGGACGTTCTAAGCCTGTTTCGAAAAATAAGTAAAATTAAAGATTAGTTGAGATCAACACCGATCATTACGATGGACGGTTACATAACTAAAGACTCAAACGCTTTAAGTTTTTTTTTTATATTATTATTGCTGTTATTAAAGAAAATGTCTTATTCCATAAGTCATACGAGGTACGAGAAGATCGTGCAAGTGACATGAGTTCCAAGAAAATTACATCTAATAGATCGCCTCTCTTGCTTAATGTGCTCCACCTTTCATCAGTGGAGTCACATAAAAAGTAATTGACTTAGAGAATTTTTCTATATTTTAAACATTACAGTGTTGGGCCAAAGAACATTTTCAAGTACGAAGGCGACAGTAAATCATGAGTTCTCGGAATCTTCATAGTAACTTGCGTGCTGTGGTACACGTTTATTTTTTTTGTTTTGTTTTTTTTTTGTTTCAAAACCAAAAAAAATGGGGTGAAAAAGGCAACAGTACCCTAGTGTGAAACCACGCGATCAACTTTCAGTAATTGTTTTCAATACTTCCTCACGCATGAAAAAGAGACTAGAAAATCAGAGCAAGTAAAAATGAAATAAAATAAGCAAAATATCATAATTATGATGTGAAATAAAGCGAAAACAAGAGAATGCATAAAGTAAGGTGGGTAAAATTTAAATGATATAACAAAAGGTAGTTTTCAATTTTACAAATGATAATTCTAATTCTATGATTAGATAAATAATAAATAGGAAGATAGAGAGATCTTCAAAGGTAATCTGCGCTTTTAAGCAGGAATGAAAACACGTGATGAATCACGTGACCAAGCATTTTACATATATGCTGCCTAAGTTATATTTACGTACAGTTGCAAAATGTTTTCAGTTCAAAAATTATTTTGAAACACAGCAGAGCTGATTGGTTTCTCAAAAGATCAATTTTCCTAAGTGTTTAATCAGTGAAAAAAATAGCCCATTTGGCTTTTCTATCAGGCGTAACTGTGGTTCTAAGATAGTCTATCAAGGAACAAGATCACCGTCGGCTGAGACTTGTACAGACAAACTGAACTTCCTGTGTGTAGCGGTTGACCGAAACATTTAATGAAGGCTGTTACTGACCCATATGTCAACGAACTACAGGGTGTTCGGGATAAATTTGACATATTTATAATTAATTATATTTTTCCGTAAGTTACATGTATTAACACGCACTTCTCTTCATTTAAAAGTTTGGACCCTTCTTCATTCACATACAAGATGTCAGAAAGGATGGATAGCTGGAACCCACCTGAATCATGGAAGAGAATAACTTGTATCATGATGATTCGTGCCCGCCATCAAAATAAGGATATTACGACTGCTGCCCAATGCTCCCTGAATACAGTAAAAACAATCAGGCATGAACTAGAGACTTGCAATGGTGACTACGAGGATGTAGCAAGAAGAAAGATCCCTAGCAGACGATCTGATTGCGTTCGTACAGCAGAATTCCTCGCAAATCTGCAGGAACAGGTGTTGAAGAACCCTGGCATTGGAATTCGGGCTTTGTTCGTGGAGTTGCTAACTGTAGTCAAGCCCTGGATAACAAGGGTAGGCAATGGTAGGCCGTATGTATGGCAGCAGGATTCGGCCCCTTGCCACACCTCTGGGAAAAGTCAAAAATGGTTGTCTGAAAATTTCTACGACTTCACCAGTCCAAATGTTTGGCCTCCAAACTCCCCAGACCTTAACCCCATGGATTATTTTGTATGGGGCGCAGTTGAAAAAGACACCAATCGCACTTCCAGTAATACAAAAGCCCAGTTAATGGATAAAATTAAAACAGTTTTTGCGGCCCTTCCCAGGGAGACTGTAGCATCAGCTTGTTCGAGGTTCCGAAGCAGAATTGAAGCTGTGATCGATGCTAATGGTGGTTATTTTGAGTAAATCTTGTTGATGGTATTGTAATTAACTCTGCCTGTAATGTTTTTTGTCAATTCATTAAATTTAATAGATACAAAGAAGATTTTCTTTTTCCTTACGAAACTGTCAAATTTATCCCGAACACCCTGTATATGCAGGAAATTGAAGAGGATCGATATTGACAGTTGCATGCCTATTAAAAGTTTAATTCAAATACATAAGTCATCCGAGTCAGTCATGGCTGGTAAGTGTATTTTTAAAGTGGTTCGGATATTATTTGCTTCTGTTCCATTAATTGTGTTAATACAGCTCCCACAGTTCTTCATTTAATATTCTGTAACAGTTGTTTGCATTCTAGGTTGTTCAACAGGTTGTTGAACAATACAGAGGGAAATGCTCTCTCTCTCTCTCTCTCTCTCTCTCTCACACACACAACACACACACAAACACACACACACAAAAGCCTTGGGTATATATGTCTAAGTGCTTGGTTATATAAAATGTTGCGATTAGTTTTAATTGTGTTATACGAAATGTGTTTTCTCTGTTGTTACGATAATAGTTATTGAAATAATTTCTTACTGATTATCAAAATGCAGTGTCTCCGATATTTTATCCACAGAATTTCGTCTATAATCATGAAGTGTTCGGTTATTCATCAGTGCATCTTAAACCGTTAATACAATTACGATTTATTATGCAATTCTTCTACGGACTTTTTTTCTAATTTTCATAGACTGCCTGTGGTGTTTCAAAAATTCTGACTTATATTATTTTCTAATCCTTCTTCGGCAAGTTTCCTATTTAGTGATCTTAAAAAAAAATGAACGTGTAGACCTCGCTGTATTTAAGACATAAATATTGTCATTTAGGTCTAAGAGATTGAGGTACACTTCTACTGCAATTTCTGCCCTGAAATCTTTATTTTATTGATAGCATCATTCATCAACAACGGACTACTAATCTTCTCCACCCTTCATTCAGCAACGATGGGTGGAGACTAGCTGCCCACAGATCTCCAAGAAATTAGGGGTAAAGAGCTCCGCTACTCCATTTCGGAATTAAATATCATTCATTAAGAATTTTAGCAGTCACATGAAGTTTGATATGTGGCGTTTATGAAATCGAAGTATATAAAAAGGATGTATTTAGCGTGTGCAGTGAAAACTTCCATGCATTAGTTATGTGTCATTGTTATGCACATTAACTTCACTGCAGGGCGCAAGACTCTTAGTTCTTTATAATCAACATTTGCGTTTTAGAGTTGTTTATTAGGGTGTGTAAATATTGATAACAGAATTTGGTTTTCTTGAAGCCATATTGCTTTTCAGATATCATTATGCACTGATGTTGTATTTCTGTGAATAATTTTGCAGCATGTGTTTAGTACTTTTTGGGGAATTGTAAGAGAAATATTTTAGGTTAGTTATAAATATGTAATTTCTAATTTTATGTTTATTGGTCTATGTGATCATTGAAACTTTTAGTATTGGGGAATAATACTGATGTCAAATATCATGTTTCCTACTCCCTAAAATACTGAAGACAATTTGGTAAAAGAGTCCTTAAAAGGTCTACGCTTAATTTTATCTTGTTGCACTGCCATTTGATTTTAATAATAGCGTGCATTATATTTATATTACTTTATATTGATCCTACGTCCTGTATAGTCACACACACACACACACACACACACACACACACACACACACACACACACACACACACACACACACACACACACACACACACACACACACACACACACACACACACAGATTCGGCACAATATGAAAATTGCGTATTTTTTCCTACTGGGTTGCCGTCTTGTGCGATGAAAAACCCCAGTTTACCGAAGAATTCTTTGAAATGGAGATGGGTTAATATTTCTGTTACTGTGGCAGGAGTTATACTTACGCAAATTTGGATTTCATTTGGTTTTCGGGCAAATTCAAACAAATTGACTCAATGCTCCCATAATTGACAGACATTATCGAGTATGTGGTTTTATTTAGGCCACGCGTTTAACATATTTGAATCGATCTTTACCTCTGCCGCCTTTTCGCACACGATTTCCAGACCTCCGTAGCTCATTTGGTATAGGCGAATCTCTCTTCGGTTGTTGAAAGAACTGGGTTCAAAGCCACATATAGGACGCGAAGAGCCTCCAGCAGGGATTTTCAAGTCATACGGAGATAAAGAATTTTCATTTTGGGAAAGTGGTGTGGTTTTCGTCACTCAACTAGAAAATCTGCCAATAGAACACACTCAATTTACAGATAAAAAATTCATTACAATGAATAGTGTCATACTAGTTTCGTAAGATTATGTAGAGGCTCCGTAGCTCAGTCGGTATAGACGAAGCCCTTTGGTCCGAAAAGACCTGGGATCGATTCCCGTTCATGAAGTGAGGAACCTTTATCTAGTCTCTTTTGACTAAAGGTGAGTTAGCAGGTCTCTTGCAGAGGTTGAGGGTTTTGGACACTTGGATTTTACGTGTCTCAGAAGAGACAAACCGGCTCCGTGAACACACACTTCTACAGACGTAAAATACCTTCACCACATCGTCAGGCTCTGCGACTACTTGATTGGGATTACGCACGTAAAGTCGCATCATGTAAAAGACCAACCCCCAACATAGATAGGATAAAGCACAAGATGAAGAAGTATAGTTTCGTAAGATTGTGCTGAATCCGTGTGTGAACATTCAGGACCTATCGTATCAGCATAAGGTAATAATAATAATAACAACAATAATACTAAACCTGAACTCATTTATATTCGCACCTGAGTCGTTTCCTATATAGTTTCAATTATTCATTAAAGTCAATTGAATTATTTTAATTATTCTTTCAAATGCTCTGTTTCTTTCATCTCTTCTACACATTGAATGATAGAGTATTTGAAGGTTTGAGGATTCGACATTTTTAATGCAACCGGATTGCCATTCGTCTGCTGCACACGCTGGAGTGGATGTGCTAGGTGTGCACATGCGTGTTTAAGAGACCTTTAAGTCTGAATGAGAAGAAGCAACCGGGGAAAGCATGAATGGACTGTGTAAGATACTCTAATTCACTTCAACTGAAAGGCCCTAAAAGAGTTCTTCGCGTGTTACAGAGGATTCAAACAAAACTCTTTCCAAACAAACGTGCATCTTAGTTAAAAACTGAGCTGAGGTAGCTCTCTTTCAAATGCTACTATATTGTAAATTAAACTAAGCATTTTAATATTTGAACACATATAAACATGTATTCATATTTTCATGTAATCAAGAAATTATGAGATGACAACTGCAGCCTTTTCTACTTATTCATTGTCTTCTATATTTTTTCGAAGACTATCGAGAAAATGTCAATATCATTAATTTCGGAGCCTTTGCCTAGCGATCCTTATAATACTTGATTTCTTTCAATTGAAGCAATCAGACAATCTGTAATTTTCAATTAGTTTTGTCTATCTATGAAGATGTTACAGAACATTTTTCCAGACTCCATTTATTTGGACAGAGAGCACTTTCCTTTCTCTTTTACAGCGTTTCTTTCTCACACTTTTAAATCATGTCATTAGTGTTTACAGTTTTTAAAATGCATTGGTTCGACAACATCCCAAGTAATGGAAACGGTATCCCAAGTATGATATTTAACTACAATCCAAAATTAATAATAAAAAACAATGAAATTATATATATAATTCGGTTTGAAGATTTAAGTTATCGCTGAAGCTATTTCTGATTGGCTACCTGTGGAGACTGAGCTGTACCTCCAGTCTCCGAATATTACATTGAGTTAAAACGTTCTCTCCTGCTCCCTACAGGAGAATATGCGTTAGCGGATTTATTTATTTATTGTATTTATTTATTGAAGAATTTAGTTTTTTGCGTAAAATTATTTCTGGCTACAAATTTAACAGAATTATTATTGCGTTTTACAACAATAAATGATAAAATACTGACTGCTATCTCCTGTTTATAACATAAGATAAGATTAATACATTTAGAAAGAAATAACGAATACAAAGAACATATTGTTATAGAATTTATGCAAACATTTTAATTCTTCAATGTGCTTCTCTTCAGTAAGACCTAAAAAATGTATAAAAGGAAAAAAAGTTGTATCACAATTCCGATATCAAATGTAATTGAATTTCTGAAATTCAGTTCTAAAATTGATATATACGGTTACTCAACATTATTCCTTTCTAGTATTTCAATCAAAATATCAGTGAATTTGAGAGTCATATCTCCTGATTTAATCTCATATTTTGAATGAGCAACACGTCGGGGTTATTTATTTCATACATAGAATGAGTTTCGGTTTCACATTTATGGTTACTGTCATTTCAACTTTAATTGAAGATTTTATTAAAGGTATCTTTCCAACGCAGAAAGTAGCAATAACGTCCTTTGTCTGAAAAGAGGTCTGTTCGGTTCAGGGTTTCAGTACCAGATCTTTTTCAGTCAATATTTACATAGGTTTTTCATCAAAAGGTATTCAAGTATTCTCAGACGGAAACTGAAGAGCAACCCTCGTTCCCTCCCACCCTTCCGAAAACTGCGACTTCTTTTGCAAAATTCGGCAAATAACACCTGGGACATACTAACGTAGAAGACGATGTAATTGGGATTAAACAGGCTGTCATTACAAAAATTAAGTTTATGGAATGCGAAGTGACTTCAGGATTTAAGCAACTTATTTAATTAATTAGATATTCAAATGTGACGTCATTTTCACGCCCTATGATCACCCCGTACCTCACTGGGTTTTCGGAGTGAAGCTTCCTTCTGGTATCAGAAGTGGTAAGATCACAGAGGTTCTTTCTACAAAGAATTAGTAGGGAAATCACGCACATTCTTGTCTCTGGTGGGTTTTGAACCCCGCCAGAGACAAGAATTAGGGACAACGAGATGGGAATAAAAAGCGTTTGCTGATTTTTTTTTTTTTTGATATATCCTTCTTCTTGAGGATCCTACAATTGATCAGGTTCTTCTCTTAGTAGCAAAATCTTTCCTTCCACTGTCTTCTGTTCTGGGCCTTCTCTTTCAAGGTTTGTTTCCATTCAGCGTGCCATCTAACATTGTTTTCCTTACTCTTCCTCTGGGTCTTTTTTCCGTCTATTTTTCCTCTGATGATTCCATTTCCTCTCAGAATATGTCCGATCCTATTTCCCTTCCTTCTTTTTATCCTCTTTAATAGACTTCTTTCTTCTTCTACTGCTCTTTTTAAGACCTCTTCATTTGTTATTTTGTCTGTCCATTTGATTTTCTCCATCCTTCTCCAAATCCACATCACAAATCTTTCCAAAATCTTAATTTCTTCTTTCTTCAATCTCCAATTTTCAGCTGCATAGAGGGCATCACTCCACACATAACATTTTATTAGTCTTTCTTTAGGTTTCTGTCCATTTTACTTCCGATTAAATTCCATTTTATGTTAAAGGCATCTCTTCCCATTGCTATTCTTACTTTTATGTCACTTTTACATCTTCCATCACTGTTAATCACACTTCCTTGATATTTAAATGTCTTTACTTGAATCAATTTTTTCCATTGATTCGGATATCCATATTCGCCTCTTTCCGTGCTGATTTCATTGCTTTTGTTTTTCTTATGTTAATTTTCATTCCATAATTGATACAGGATTCCAGTAATGTGTTCAACAAATGTTGTAGTCCTGTTTCAGTGTTTGATAGTAATGCCTTGTCATCTGCGTAGCGTATTGTAAATATCTGTCTACCTCCAATTTTTATTCCTTCTTCTGAATTATCCAGTGCTTCTTTTATCATTGCTTCGGAATACAGGTTAAACAAAATTGGAGACAGAGAACAGCCTTTTCTTACTCCTCGTC
Organism: Typopeltis vanoorti; assembly: GCF_054136105.1. Taxonomy (NCBI): domain Eukaryota; kingdom Metazoa; phylum Arthropoda; class Arachnida; order Uropygi; family Thelyphonidae; genus Typopeltis; species Typopeltis vanoorti. The sequence continues at coordinate 124,234,832 of NC_143549.1, forward strand.
CAATGATACCTGGTTCCGTTGTATCATATATGTCTCTTACCATGGCAGTTTGTCCTATGAATAGTGAAATAATTAGCCTTTCCAATCTATACCAATCTTTTCCATTGCTTCCGCCATCTTATCCCATTTTACAAAGTCAAAAGCTTTTTAAAAATCTATGTAACAGATATTAACTTCTTTATTCACTTCCAGATTTCTTTCACTTATTATTCTTAACAGTCCAATCGCATCTCTTGTTCCATTACCCTTCCTGAAGCCAAAGTGATATTTTCCAAGAAATTCGCCCGCCTTAGATGCAATTCTCAGTGTTAGGATTCTCATAAATATTTTTGATGTATGAGAAATGAGGCTTATTGTTCTAAAATCCTTGCAGTTTCACTGCATTACGTTTCTTTAGTATAAACATTAAGGTCATAAAATCTTTTAGTAGTTTTCCTTAGTTATAAATTAAATTTATTATTTTGGTTATTTCTTCAGGTCCTTTCTTCTGAAGTTGTTTCAGGTATTCTGCAGGTATTTCATCTATTCCTTCTGTCTTTCCACATTTTAGTTCTTTAATGGCCTTTTATAATTCCGTCTTCAAAATCTCTGGGCCTAGATCATCTTCATTTACTTTCTTTATACCTTCTAATGGCAACTGATATGGCCTATTTTCCTTGTCATATAGATCTTCAATGTATTCTTTCCATCTCATTAGGATTTTATCTTCTTCAGTGATGAATTTCCCATTCTTATTTTCTATGCCTCTAGCTCGAATTTTTTGAAATAATATAATATAAAATAATATAATATAATATAATATAATATAATATAATATAATATAATATAATATAATATAATATAATATAATATAATATAATATAATATAATATAATAATTCTATAATATAAAGATATTACATATATTGTCTGTTTATTTTTTATTAAATGACATCGGTTTTGTTGGCCATGCAGTTAGTGTATCCGCTCATCAGCTAAGGGGCTGTATGTTCGAATCGCGATAAGGACATGAATTCCTTTTGGGTAATAAGGTGTAGGTCATTTGTTTATTTATTTTATATTTAATACATAATATTAAAATTAAAATTAAAATATGCAGTCTTCTTCGAACTCTTGATTCAAACATAGAAATATGGTCGACGAGGATATTTGTTTTGTTTTAAATCTTTGATATGGACTGTTAGTTATATAAAAATATCGGTTGATGTAAAACATAAAGAACTGCGTATGACGTTGACCAAAATGAATCCTATGTTTATATGACATTAAAGATCACCTAACGCGCACAGTTCACTGCCACATTCTAATTGTATATCTCAATATCCTTATGCTAGACTTCACTTCTACATCAATGAAAACCTTCCTTGATATACGATATCAATATAACATTAACCTGATTATAAAATCAGATATATATATATATATATATATAGAGAGAGAGAGAGAGAGAGAGAGAGAGAGAGAGAGAGAGAGAGAGAGAGATAGATAGATATAGATAGATAGATAGATTTTTTTTATTATTTATTTAACTTGTTAAAATAAACATTACACAATAGGTAACAAGGACTATTTACATATTATATATTATAAGTATATAAGTATATATATTTCAGAGAAAGAAACATTTTCCTTTCGGGTGTACAATAGAGAATGCAATAAGTGAATTAAAAATTTACAGTTCAGTTTCAGTCTGAGTTATCTTTCAGATGAAGCACATTGTCGTCGTCAATCCAGAAGAGGGTACCAGTCGGATTCCACGCCTCTATGAATTTCGCGACAGTTCTTGTTTCTTTGAAGTGCTCAAGTTCCAATATCAGCCTACATTTTAGTTTCCGACGGAGAATATACATGAGGGTTTGTGCAGTTTCAGTGATGCATGGGTGCTGGTTACTTCTTGTCTGTTTTAGGTAGAAGCTGTAGATGACATCCTTAGCGCAGATGAAGAGGAAATTGCATGTTCTGTGTCTGTTTTCTTCTGTGTGGACTAAATTCCAGTAGTCTTCTTGGCTGTGTGCGTAGTTACAGGTGCTCGACGCAGTATTCAGGGCATAGGTGATTATCATTTTGTTTGCGGGACAGGACAGATATCTGTGTTTCAAGATACCTGAAACGTCACAGAATAGACATAGATCCGTTTAACTTAGCTGAAATTTGTAGAGCTTAGAAGGAGTTGGCAATATGTTATGCCATAGTCTCCACTGTATGTGGGAATCTGGTTTGGCACATTTTGATTTATATGGCAGATCCCACTGAAACCTGTGTGGTATATGCATCCTTGTAGATGAGAGTGTTAAGGCTGAATATAAGAAGGGCGAGGATGGGGACACTGACATGAGGAAGTGGTATATTTTCTTGTAGTTGGAGGGAAGAGTTGGAAGTGAGGCTTCAGATTGTACAAGATGAAATATTGGCCCCGAGCAGTTTCTAGAAGGAATACGGATTTCCTGAGGTGTAGCGATATCTGAATAGGCTTTTATAATGGAGGCTTGCAGCTGGTGATATTGTTTTTCAGTTTTTGGGTGCTTCATTGGTAGGCTTGTGAATACTTTCCACTTTAGCGTGTAGGTTAGGAGGTCTCCTATGTCACTTATTCCTGCCCAGTTCCATGTAGGGAAAAGAAAAGGCTGGCCCGTTGTGAGACTTGTGATGTTTCTGTTCGCAAATAGTGGTTCTGTAAGTACAGCTGACTCTGTTGATCCTGTGAGTGTGTGATGAAGTCCAGTGTTTTTCCATTGATGTAGAGCGTCTTTGTAAAAATGAGGTAGTTTAGGAGGAGATAAATAGATTTTTTTTTTATTGTGAACATAACAATCTTATATACATGATTAACCGGTTTTTGGTTCTCTGCAGTCAGGCAGAGAGGTTACATGCTCATACTCTTGTTGAAGATCATAGGAGTTACTATTGCACAATATTATCTATTTACATGAGAGTGGCAGCTGATTAATTTTCGCACTGTTAAGCACAACAATCCTTCTTTCTTCTCCCTTTCTTTGGGAGGGGGGGTAAAGATATCACTTCTATGCTGGAAAGTGGATTATAATGCAGTCGCCCTGCTCACCCAGGAGTTCAGACAGCTGAGCTCAGACAGCACAGCAAACTCTGTGAGTTTGCTGTGTTGTCTGGTCTTGTATGTATGAGGTAGAAGTTGTATATCACCGCCTTCGCCGTGATGAAAAGGTAATTGCAGAATGAATGGTTATTTGACTCCGCATGGACGAGATTGAAATATTCCTCTTCTGTATGAAGACTACCACAGGTGAGAGCTGCCGTTTCCCGAGACAAACTGATTAATTGGGTGTTGACTGGGCATTCCAAGTAGATATGCCGGACTGTTCCTAATTGGTAGCAGAACAGGCAGTTATCTGAGACGTTTGAGTTAAATTTTCGTAATATATAGGAGTGGGTAATATATTGTGCCACATTCTCCACTGAATATCTGCGTCAGGTTTGATGGCTCTTGTGCGATATGGTAGATCCCATGGAAATAGTGTTTGATCAGATGATGCAGGATTTTCCAATAAAGTGCTTTGGTTCGACTGTTGTGTTAGAGTGCTGTAGATCTTGTTGGTGTTGCTGGGTGTAAGTTTCTCCCATGAGTTATTGGTTTTTATCAGAAAGATAGGCGCCGGATCTTCTGAGTTGGGAGGGCTAAGCCCCACTTCTGTTATGCTATCAGGCATAGCGGCTTGAAAAGCGGCCTTTACGGTGTCTATCTGCTCAGACTCATTCCCATATTCCAGGTTTTCGAGCGAATTTGGAAAGCTCCAGGTGAGGCTTGGAGAAAGAATGTCACCCAAGATCCTGACGCTTCGCGAGCTCCATGGAGGAAAGAAAACTCTTTCTGAGTGATCGGGCTTCTTACCATTGTGTTGTGAAAGATGGGTTCAATGAGGATTTCAGGTAGGGATGCTGTCTTCACTGTGTGCTGGAGGTTTAGCTTCTTCCATCGTCGAAGGGCATCTTTGTAGAAGTTTGTTAAATTTACTGGCACTTGAGCTGTTATCATTCTTAAGATTGTGGAGAGAGAGAGACCTCTAGTGGCATAAGTGAAAATATATTCAGTGGTGCTTTGTGTGATATTTCCTGTTGTATGGTATTCAGGAGAAATCGAGCGCGGAACGTTGTTATCCTGTTGTCAATGGAGATCAAATTTTGTCCTCCATCTTTGAGAGAAGTACATAGCTTGGAGTAGGAAAGCCAGTTTGTTTTGTTCCATATGAATCGATATATGGTTGACTTTATTTGTTTGATGAATTGCACTGGTGGCGTAAGAATTTTTAGTGTATGCCAAAGGACACTGGTGGCTATTTGGTTAAAGATTATTGTTCTCCCTCTTGTGGAGGCAGAGGCTCGTATTGCTGCCCACTTTCCTGGTACTTGCTTGAAACGCTTGTTTAGTGTTTCTCAGTTCTTATCCATATAAGAGGGTGTGTTTCCGAGGTAAATCCCCAGGTATTTGTTTCCCTCTGTGGACCAGGTACCAGGAATTGGGGAATCGGGTCGGTTTTTCCATTTGCCACACCACAGTCCTGTGGTTTTATGTGTGTTTAGTTACGCTCCTGAGGCTGCCTAATATTGTTGGTATGCCATTTGTATGTTATGGAAGTCCTCTTCTTTGCGGGCTATGATTGTAACATCATCAGCATATGCTGTCAGGGTTATGGTTTGGTAGGGAAGTTTAGGGTGGCATGCCCTGAGCAGCATGCTGAGTCTACACAAAAAGGGTTCAATGGCAATTGTGTAAAGAGGACCGGAGAGTGGACAGCCTTGTTTAATACTTCTGCTGTATGATGCAGTTATGGTAAGCCTGTTGTTTATTTTCATGCAAAATTGTGCCTTGGCATACAACATCTTAATAGAGTGAATGATGCCTGAACCAAAGCCAAATGCTTTCAAGCAGTTGAAGAGGTACAGGTGTTCAACGCGGTCGAACGCTTTTTCTTGGTCTAGTGTTACAAGACCCATTGTTTCACTGTTATTGTTGTTCGCTATGCTTATGAGATCCCTTATGAGGTGTAAGTTTTCGTGGATTGATCTACCAGGGATGGAATAGCTCTGATGCCTATTTATAATTTCGCTCAGAGCGGGTTTAAGTTTGTTGGCAACGGCTTTTGATATAATTTTGCAGTCTGTGTTTGTGATAGAGATGGGTCTCCAGTTTTCTAGTTTCGTCGCTTCTCCTTTCTTTGGAATGAGTTTAATAACTGATGTTGTCATATTGAGTGGGAAGCCATTGGTATTCGCGTCGACAAAAACTCTGTAGAGGATAGGTCCAAGATGTTCCCAGAAGGACTGGTAAAATTCAGTGGTGAGCCCGTCTATGCCAGGAGATTTATCTTTAGGTAAGGAGGTGCAGGCAGTTTTCAGATCGTGTAACGTGATGGGGAGTTCTGTGTTACTCCTTGTTATTGGTAAGAGTCTTTTCACATCGGAGAGAATTATATTCATGGCCTCCATTGATGTTGAGTTGGCTTGGTACAAAGTTTTGTAGTACTGCAAGGTATGTAAGATGATTTTGTCATGATTTTCTTTGATGTTTCCATTATCTTTTTTAATAGCAGATATAGTGGTGCACTCTTGTTGGCGTTTTTCTAGTGAGAAGAAATACTTTGTGGGGGCATCTGCGAAGTTAATATGTTTACGTCGTGCTCTTATTAGTGCTCCTCTTGCAGAGTGCTCTAGGTGTGAGCGTATGGTGACTTCTAGGGACTGGTATTCCTCAGATTCTGGATGATGCAATTGCTGTTGTTGTTGCAAATTTTTAAGGACTGAATGCTTATTCAAATTTCTTCTGTGACTATATTTTTGGGTGAATACCCTAACTTTGGATTTAAAAAGTGACCACCACTCGGAAATTGATTGTGAAGTAGATATATCTCTGATGAGAGTTTCGATATAGATTTTGGAGGTTCTGAGATATTCTGTATCCTTTAGTAGGCTGTTGTTAAAAATCCAGTATGCTCCTCCTTTGTGTCTGGTGTGTCCAGGAATGCAAATGCTAAGAAGGATGGAATCATGGTCTGATGCATGAGATGGATGGTATGTGACTCTCCTGATGTAGGATATTATGTGCATCGAAGTGTAGTATCTGTCGAACCGTGCCTGGTATAGGACACTGGTAGGACCACCTTTGGCTCTCCAGGAGAACACTTTCTCATGTGAGTGCAAGTGTCTGAAGGTGTCAGTCAGATCGAAGTCATTTATTACATCCTGGAGGAGCTGAGCTAGTGAGTGTCGATGTTCTTGGCATTGCTGTCTGTCCATTGCAGGATCCAGAGTGCAGTTGAAATCCCCTGCAAGTATGATGTGGTCATTCACCTTGCTGAGGTGGTTTCGCACAAACTTTAGTACCTGCACTGCAAGATGTTCATTTTGGCCAACAGCCAAGATAGATAGATAGATAGATAGATAGATAGATAACAAGGTCAACTTTAACTGGACCATCGTAGACAGCCTCATAAAGACATGACTGGAATAGTCTACTAAGAATGATGATATCTCCTCTGTTTTACATAAAATATACAGAAATATATAAAAGTCAACAAAACGACATCCAAGAACAAACTCCTTATAAACAACGAGTATCTAACATCAAAACTAAGTGCTGTGAAATGAAACTACTACTTCCGCTAAAAAAAAAAAAAATAATAACGGCTGAGAATGGATCCCAAAAATATTTATGTGCAGTTTTCATACTTCCAAAGACTGCCTTATTTGAAGGGATGAAAATAAATAATAAATAAAACAACCCATGTTTGCTTTATAACCACATATCAAGAATAGTTCTTATAAAAATTAAAATTTTTATTTAGTACTCCTTTCGTTTTTATTTAAGTTTATTTATTTACTTATTTATTTATTTATTTATTATTTTTTGAAAAATTTGATGAATGTTTTCAACGGAAAAAAGCGGTAGTCAAGGTGATTTAAACTTACATATTCCATTACACGCAAAAATAAAACAGGAAAATTCTGACTTGTGAATTCACCCTGAAGCCTGCAGAGCTGAGTACAAAATGGGGGGGAAAACACCTAAAGCAGGTGGTATAATAGTTATCGAGATAAAATTAGTTTGTGTGAAAATGCTAATAATCAACCAAAATTAAACACTTTGTACATTAAAGCAGCGATAAAAATATACGAAATTGGATGATATGAAAATAAACTGCGATTTATTTTAAACTGCTCCGAAAAGATGAAAATTCTGGAGATCCGCTGAATAAAAATACACACAATAATTAATAGGATGCCAGGAAAAATATTTTTTTAAAAATATTCTATTTAAAGGATAGGGTGACAAAATAGTCCTTTTAATAAAAATCAAAAATTATGCAGCTTCATTCTCCTGATGATTTTGCTTGGAATGAGCTTCGAAACAAATTCGCCATACTTTTGCTGTTACATGTAACCACTTGATACGTTCCCTCATAAAATATTGCTACAGAGATTACACTATAATATTGTAATGGCTAAACAACGTTAATTGCCTAAAATATTTAACCGTAAATCTCACAAATGCCAACTCATAAATAGCAAAAGGTAATCCAACTCTCTACGTATAGTACGGATATAATTGCTTCATGAAATTATAACTAAATTCTTAACATTTATTGTATTTTTCTTAAAAGAGATGTCATTTCTTGTCATCATAGTATTTGTGCTGTATTTGTATATTTCATTTTGACATTCTTTATAACATTATTTTTGTAATAATAAAACTGGTAGATATTCAGAGATAGCTGGTCCAAAGAGGATATCACTAATTAATCGGCAAGCAATGATAGAGAGAGAGAGAGAGAGAGAGAGATTTATGGCAGCTACTTGAATTATTTCTACAGGAATGTTATTTTTCTGATGACGCCATCAGTTATTTTCAGCCAATATTTCAGCCAATAATTCAAATGTATTTTAATATACTAATAATGAAATGAATTTACTTTTTTAAAGTTTTATCTTTTTTTTTGTTTCATTGCACCTTCCACCTGATATATCCAAATTAATTGCCCTTTAGAATCTGTGCGTGTTTAATAACGGTGCAATAGTGAAGTGAATAAAAGTGCAATAAAATTTGCTTTTCATCAGAGGTGCTTTTTATTGAGTGTGATAATGTCGACTGAGTCAGAGTTGCTTTGATTATTTTTCGCGACCACATATTCCATGTTTTCGAAATACGATATTTCATTTCCAAAGTGGAAAACTTTCTGCTTACAGTCAGTTTGTTCCATTTGAACTTTACCCAATAATCCAGCGGAATCCTTTTTCGTTACTGCCAGGTTTAAAAATATATGCTTTTGATTACTCATCATCATCATCATTATGCGTATCAAGGATTTAGGCCTACCATGGCCTGTTTCGGCCTTAGAAGTCATCGCTGAATCGGTTAAGAGGACGTCCTGGTTTTCTTTTTCCTAATGGCTTGTACTTTAAGGCTTCATGAATTATTTTTCACGGTATTAACAACACCACATACACTTTTATCACGAAGATGTTTTATTAAGAGCCATTTGTTCTAACGATACAGCTCTGACCACTGAACTCCAATACCTGCGCCATACGTTCTTAGCCAACGGCTACAATCCCTACAAAATAGATAAAATGCTACATAGGCCCATTACTCTGCTCTCCCCTAATACACAAGAATACAATATGACCATTTCTATTCCCTATATCAGAGGTACATCGGAAAAGATATCCAAAGTATTGTTGAAACATGGCCTTCGCACCACTTTCAAACCTCATGTCAAGCTGGCAACTCTGATCCGCTCGCCTAAGATTAAACTTCACCCTTTAGCACACTCAGGAGTGTGCTAAAGGGTGAAGTTTAAAGTATGAAGTTTAAAGTATGTATGAAGTTCCTTGTGACTGTGATTTGGCCTATTATGAGCAAACAGGAAGATCAGTGTACATCCACCTGGAAGAACATGAAAGTTACATTCGCTACTATTACTATGGCAAGTCTAGACTGGCAGACCATGCTTTGGACTGTTCTTCACACAGGATTAGATGGAGGAAAACGAATGTACTATTTAGGAGTCGTTATAGATCTGAAAGATTATTTTTTGAGTCAGCAATGGCTTTGAAGATTTCTCCCAACCTTAACAAATATGGTTGCATTAATTTGCCAAAATTTTAGGAGACGGTTATCTTAAGAAAAACTCCTGGATAGATGCTTTTTTCCCCTTCCCTTTAGACGGCGCCAAAAATAGGACTTTAGATCTTTTGTCTTTTGCAATTATATAGTTTCACTCACTCACTGTCGCGTTTACATGTGTGTTGTGCTCTGATGATGCTGAGTTGAAAATCAGCGAAATATAAGCATTAATAAAACATCTTTGTGATAAAAGTGTGTGTGTGTGGTGTTGTTAATACCGTGAAAAATAAGTAATGAATAACCATCAACACCTAAGCTTATCTCTTAGACTTTAAGGCTTGTTTTGGTATTCTTTCTATTTTCATTCTTTGAGCGTTTTCCATCCATTTATGTCTATATTTTTTAATTTTTTTTCTATTACTGGTTCTTGGTTTAATTCTTTCATAATTTCGTCGTGTCTTTTGTGATCAAATAGGGTATACTTTGCAGTTTTTCTCATAAACTTCATTTCTGTTGTTATTAATCTTTGTTTGTCTTTTTCTTTCATTGTACAGATTTCGCTTCCATACATTAAGACGGATAGGAATAATGTATTGTATACTTTTAGTCTGGTTTGTTTTTGAACTAGGTTTGGGTTAGATATAAAGTTAATTACACCTGTTATTTTTAAATATTTTGCTTTTAATTACTACTACTTAAAAACAAAATCAAGCAAATTTGGAAAAATATTAAAAAAAAAGTACCAAAAGTATCCCAAATCGCATGCTACGTAATTTTTTTTTCAGTCAATCCAACTTTATTATTTAAATATAATATTTATAAATACATCATATGATATAAATATTTATAAATACATCATAATTGTGCATAACAGATACTTTAACATACATAATAGTTTTAAATAATAATAATAATTAATTAATTAATAAGATAATAAGCCCAAAGGCTAATTATTTTAAAATATTTTGCTTTTAATTACTAGTAATTAAAAACAAATCAAGCAAATTTGGAAAAATATAAAAAAAATACCAAAAGTATCTCAAATCGCATGCTACATAATTTTTTTCAGTCAATCCAACTTTATTATTTAAATATCATATTTATAAATACATTACATGATGTAAATATTTATAAATATATCATAATTGCACATACATCATATAGCCTTTCGGCTTATTATCTTAGTTATTAACAATAATTAAATGTAGGGGTGCACCACTTTGGCAATTCGATAGTAGAGGTATGTAAGTTCGTGCTCACTTAAAAACCTTGATATTCCAGGTCTACCTACTCACTGATGAGACCTCAAAAAAGGTTGAAACCGGTCTGGGTAGTGACCTCTTCTCATAATGTAAAACAATATATATACATCTCTTAGCAGCTGAGTTTTACATTATGAGAGAAAGAACATTAAAGTTAGTGACGGGGCTTGCTCCAGCGTTGCATGGAGTTGCCCTGGTGTTGTACTACCCAAGTGAACATTAACACTTGGGCCTTCCGATAGTTTTTTCGGCATGAAACTCTATGGATTTCGATGGATTTCGATCCGAGTTTCGAACCCGGCTATAAAATAGAACGGGATTTACCATCCCCCCTTTCAAATAATAATAATTGTTTACAATACACACACACACACACATGTATAATTTTTTTTCATAAAATGAATAAGCATAATTAATCTAATTAATGTATGAAATTTAGTTATATTTAAACTGAAATAACTTTCGAGAAAAATGAAGTAACGCGCCATATAGCTACTGAACAATTACGAATTATTGTTATATTCAATATGCTGGTCTTCTTCTTCTTCTTCTTCTTCTTCTTCTTCTTATTATTATTATTATTATTATTATTATTATTATTATTATTATTATTATCATCATCATCATCATCATTATTGCATGTTAATAAAATTAAAGCTGGTAAAACAGCAATTTAATCTCAAATCAAAAAATAAAAGTTTACAAGATGTAAAAAAGTACATTAAATACGAGCAATAAACGATTTTTCAACACTGCATATTCACACCTCATAAAATACAAAATATGCTAAGCAGTGCTAAGCATATTTTGTATATCCAGATAAGCATATACAGATAAATTCGATATATTTGCTTATTGAACTTATCAATACTACACTCTAAGAAGCTACTATCAACACATTACACAAGTCGTATATGAATCTTATATACGCCTGGTTTTTTTCATGGCTTGATGTAGGCCACCAAGCTTACGGCCGATTTGCCTCTATGCTGGATGAAACATCCCAGCTCTAGCGTGGAAAAATAACTGCTACCTTCGCAGTCTCTGTTCCCACACACTTTCAATTAAAAAAAAAAAAACGGACTTAAAGATTTTTCTCCTCACGATGAGAATCGAGCTCAGATCTTAGCCAGTCGAAACAGACCAATGTCCTGTCATCCTTCAAATGCACTAGCTTTTGAAGAATGATTGGTTCTTGAATCTATAATCTAGAATCCTATGTAGGCGATTCTATATAGGATGTTTTATTATTTACTATCTCATAGATGATATTTTTTAAAAGTATGAAAGAGCTTAGTACAATATTTCTCATTCAGATATTTCATGTAACTTCGAAAAAAAAATAGTTTCGGCACTTTTTAATGTGATTACATTTCATTTTGTAAACGTATCCTTCATTTTTATCCCTCATGAATCCATGAAATTGGTGGGCTATGGATTAGATAACACGGATTACCTAATCACCAGCCAACAAATCAGGCGCTTTTTAAAGCCACTTCATGCCTTTATTAAGAAGAGTGGTAGTTCGCGAACTGGAAACACAGCAAATTTTATTTCCATGCCTGTATGATAACAAGAGAAAATGTTCATTTTGCTTTATTTTCGGATATTTTCCATACCTTTTGGTTCTTTTTTGCAGCAGATTAATTTATTTATTGTCGTTTGCAACATATCAATTTACATGACTTTTATCTTTTTCTCCCTAATTTTATGACTAATTTTCCTGACGATTCCAAATACCAATTCCTTAGTAAATTTATATTTCTATAGCTAAATGGACTCTGGACGGACAAAAGGAAACCACTGAAGGTTTCCTTTTGTACGTCTAATTTTGAAAAAAAAAAAAATCTGAATTTGAAAACCAGCTTAAAGCACTTAAAGCTTAACTTAAATTACACTTAAAAACTTAACGCTTTGTATTCTAGATGGTGCAACAATCATTTTCTTTCCAACGGAATGAACAAACAGTGGGTCATCGTAGTGCCAACATAAATGGGAAAATAGAGATCGAGAGAAAGAGAGTGGAGTAGAGAATATCCATGAATGATGTGCTCAAATGATGATAACTAGTTGTATAGTTTTTTTTTTTTTTTTTTTCTTTCGGTTTTCTTCATTTGTGAAAACTAGGAAACGATTAAAATTATTCAAAATTCTGGTTGTCAGAGAGCGTATCCACTCTCTAGCCAACAGGCCCCTGTTTAAAATTAAAACTCAAACAACTAAGGTTATGAAGCTCTGGCATAATGTCTATATATTGTGTGTGTTATGCAGGACGTTTTGCTTGTTTTATGGGATAAACAACCCTGCTTTCGTGACGAAAAAACTCTCCACCTCTGTGATTGAGAGAATTTTAGAAATACCCATTAAAAAAACAAAATGGAAATCTTGCTTTTCCTCATTAAGTAGTATAATTTAAGAACTCACAGCCTCAGGTTCTATTATGAACTTATACAGTTAAATTACTTTACGAAGGTAAGTCATAATATGTACTATTTTAATATTTATGGATTTATCTTAAGAATTTGCGATTTGGACAGAGAAGAGGATGAGTTTTTATACAGCCGATTTACTCATCAGGGAAATCTAGACGTGCAAGTTAGAACTTCAATTATTATTATTATTATTATTATTTCATTAAAAGCTAACTCAATCTTCGAAGCAGGTGGGGTTAATCCGCCTCATTCATCCACACATAATCCTCATAATCAAATACTGCAAATTATGTTACAAAACAGTCAGTACGGTGTATAATAATAACGAAGATACAGATATTTAAAAAAAGTACACAAATTTGGATCCAAAGAAAAATATACTGAAAAGAAATAATGTACATTGTACTGCGTACAATATAATGTACAGAGCATCAAGTGTAATATGCATTAATTGTAAATATGTAAATACTCTGTACGATGAAAATAGAAAAATTTTTATTTATACATAATGTGTAAACATGCAAAAAAATCTGTAATAATTTTCTGTAATAATCATGTGATTTATCTGAAACATCATATTATTATTATTATTATTATTATTATTATTATTATTATTATTATTATTATTATTATTATTATTATTATTATTATTATTATTGTCCAGTATTCAAAAATCTCGTGTAATCTTCATTGTTAATATTAGAAGAACACGTGCTCTAAATATACATGCAAAAAAGTATTATTATCAAAATTTTAATTGAAATGCAATGTACAATATGAATCACATATGCAGCACTTAGTGCTGAATTTTGTAAAAATTACAAGCTGGAATGTCACTAAAGATGATTATTGAAATTGTGTAAATATTTTAGAAATCAATAAAAAAATTATTTTTTAATATTATATGACACCTTCTTGGAGTCGGAGAACTCAACGCAAGTCACTTTACACATTATGCACTATATCACTGAAAACTTCATCCGTATACTACATCAACTATTACTTACTTCACGGAATTCGCGCATTGTGTGGGTGTAGTTCGTTCGTATGAGAAAATAAACTGTTGCCCTTGTATGACTGACTGAATATCAATGGTATGAATGTTCGGGAAAATAATTTTCAGATCGGTTCTCGTTAATCTTTGTAAATTAACACATCAATTCTGTAGGTGTGAAGTATCATAAATAATTTCATCTGCTGGTTGAATTTCACGATTTATTTATCGCTCTGGATCTCAGTAATAGTGTACTGTAAAGCTGAAAACCCAAAACTTAAATAACTGGTATATTAAATAATAATTTTTGTCATGTATTTGAATTTTTTAAGAGTCTTTAGATGATTTAGTAAATCCAGGTAATTTAAGTTTAAATAAATGATAAATTTTAATTAAATTATCAGGATACCATAGATTTTGAAGGTCACCCATTAGTTTAGTTATGAGTACGGACAGGGCAGTTTAAAAACGTCCTTCCTGCACGTTTATGTTAGGGATGGAAAGGTGAATTTCTACAAAAAAAAAAAAAAAAAAGAATAGAAATCTAGAATGATTGGAAGACGTAAAAAATAGACCAGAAAACGAAAAACGCATAAAAAACAAATCAGACAAATTACTTAGCTTTCACTTTTACTTCTCAAAGTTCAACTATACAAACATAGTGGGGAAAAAAGAGAGGGGGAAAGAGGTGGCGGGAATAATCGATATTACCAGTTATTATTCTCACTTTAATAAGAAATAAACAAAGAATAATTTCATCAGAGGTAATAATATAATTCAAATCAAATTATTACATAGACAGAAAGCGAGATTATCTTCAACCATACAAAACAAACAAATTAATAAAATAAAATAAAATAAAATAAAACGATCATGTCTTAGCAGGTAGTAATATTTAAGCAACTTACAGTAACTTGCAGACGGAGAAACTGCTAATAATTTTTGTACCAAATAGCTATTGATGTATACTGTAGTACGATAAGTCGTTCAATTTTTTACAACAGAGGACAGTTTCTCAGTACGATATACATATCTATATACATCAGCAAATTATGAAATATCTACTTAAATCGAGACCACACCCTCATCAATATTTATAAGTCTTTATTACTTGTAATCCCTATCTACACATTTGTAATCTTGGCGATCTCTCTTGACTCTTTTTGCTGCATATTAAAAACGACTGTACTGCAATATGAAATTCTGATCAACATTAAAAATATTCGTTCATGTTTTATACCACGTAAGCAAAATTATTTGCCTTTTGAAACTCTTAAAAGTTACAAAAGTGATCAAAAGCTATAGAAAATATATATCTTTGGCTAGAGTTGGCGGAACAGCACTATCAAAATACGCAGATACTTCAGAAGGCTGTATTTGAATAAACGTTTTACTGGCCTGACAAATAATTCGAATGTCGTTTCTCATCCGAGATTTTACGAAACTCGTAGTACCACAATATCCCATCAAAAAACTCATGCGATCTACTAAAGGTGATGCTTAGTCGTTGCGAAAAGAATAATTAAAAGAAAAGAGTCAAAATGGGTGCTGTCATTCGGATTTTGATATACTACGATGCCCGCTAAAACTCATTCACATTAATTAATTCATTCATTGATTCCATTACGCTGGTAAACCTTCAGCAACGTTACACGTGATCATTATTAGGGAGATTTCTACTGATAATACTAGTATTTGCAGCAACTCATATAAAAATGCAACTAGCTGTTTGGTTATGTAATCGGAATAGTAGAGTCGTTTGCTGCGGCAGTCGTTCTCTTAATGCCTGTTACTATATTTAATCCTTAATATGCCAATAGCGAGATTCTTCAGTTATGCAAGATTTCTCGGTGACTAATGAAGCCGGTGATAGAAGTTATACTAATAAATAATGAAGAATAGTGATGATTGTCAAAATGTTTTTCTTGTTGCTTTGTTGTTTTTAAGACTTGGTGTGTTATTGCACATAAAACACGTACGCAACGTGTTCTAGGCAACGATTTAAGAATGCTGTTAGTCAGTAATTGTCAATCATTTTGAACACAAATAGGAAAAACAAAACACAATTCTCTTCAGAAACCATAAGATAAATCCATAGTAATTATGTCAAATAATCTCCAATACTGGCCATAAGTCCCCTTGTTGACCAGCAGCTCATTTCGCAATCATTTTTGAACTGAGCTGTTACCTTATTATATGCGCTTAGGCAACATTCGATTGCAAGTTTGCAGGTAGTAGAAAAGGTCTCGATATTTGTAAAAGTGACTGTTCCTTCTACATCATAACTTCAGATGTCGGGCAATATGGATATGTTTCTCCTTTAAGATAATTTAAGGAGTATATAGAGAACTTTTTAGATACTGAAATAAGAGAAGCCAGTGCGGAAATATACTTGACTTGATTACTACATTGGTGTCCAACACCTAATGGCGAATACTATTTTCAAGATTACAACCACAAATTCTGACAACTCCCTGACGACGTGTGTAAATTTTGATTACTGACGATTTCGAATAGACGTAGTTAGGTAGTCTAGGCCAGGGGTTGGCAATCCCAGGTCGTCGAATGGATAAAACCATTATGACCAATGGTGTTTTTAAAAAAGTTCGAATTAAATCGACGGATCTATTTTATTTGTATTTTAATTTATATTTTTGGTATATTTAATTGGTAAAATCTAATATTCTTAATTTTGTAATTTTCGTCAACTGCACTGTCTAGAGCAAATTCCTTTCATAATTTAATTTTTTTTTTTTGACACAATGCCATGGGCTTTACTGTTCGCACTACTGATGACAGCACTAAAACTGAAAACTTCTGGATTCAAAAAAAAACCAGTGCTTTTGAATCCAGTAATTTTCATACCTACGTTTTTCCTGGTGTGTGTGTGTGTGTGTGTGTGTGTGTGTGTGTGTGTGTGTGTGTGTGTGTGTGTGTGTGTGTGTGTGTGTGTGTGTGTGTGTGTGTGTGTTTTATTATTTATTTATATTTAGGAGACGGTGTAGCTCAGTGGAAGTCCATCCCAAGTCTTCGTTCCAGAATATTGTACAAGTCTAGTCGTCGTTCCTAATTTTATCGGTCAATATCGTTAAATATCGAACGTTTCCCGAGTTAGTCAATCTATGGCAAGGGAAAGCGGATTTTGTTCACCTGGAAACTCGGGTTTTTCATCCCGTAAATTCAAGAAAATTCACCGTCGAACCCAAATTATTTTCAAAGATTAAAAATATTGTGTCAGGGTTATGGACCAAGAGATGGCGGCACTAGTTAGCCGTCTCTTTATTCAGTGTTAAGGCTCTAATTAGAGTCTTATTGAGTGTCTATTAAATTAGTAATAGCCTTGTACCAGTTATTTCTAATTAGCTTGCAGTGAATAATGAACTGCCTACTCAGTCTCCAAAAGTTAGATAGGGCTAAAGCGGTCTCGGCTACTCCCTATACGAGAATAAAAGTAGTTAACTGATTTTGTTCTAATATCAATACAGGTACAACACACAGTTCAGTTTGATACCAGTTGCCTTTTTATTATGCTAGGAGAGCTAGAACTATATTATCGCTAATGTCAGAGAAAGGCAACTGGTATCAAACTGAACTGTGTGTTGTACCTGGATTGATATTAGAACAAAATCTTTCACACGAGTGTTCGTTAACAAGTAATTTGTAAGCATTGTTTTAATTCTAAACCATAACTTTAACGAAACTTTAAACCTTCATAGTTTTAATTTTCTGTTTTTCTTTAACGGGTATTAAACGTTTACGTGAGATGACTTACGTAATCACCTCTGATTCTTAAACTATCTAAATACTTCATGACGTTAACTAAATTTGTTCTTCCAAATCACCACATAGGAAATTAGATCAATATTCACCTAATGCATTGTACTTCAATATAATGAAATATTTTTGTGATTATTTATCACGTTCTTTTATATTTAAGCCATTCAAAATAATTCCTGGAAAGAAACTGGCTGATGCTAGCAATGTTTTTTTAACAATACAGTACCATTAATGCATACTGGCTATTTTAAAGATTCTGCAGAGATTACTTTCATTTAATTATTTACTTATATTTGCGAATTCTTAATAGTTCAACTAGAAATGTGAATACCTTTAGTTGGAAAGACTTGGGATCAAATCTACTTTAGGAGATCAGATGATTTTATAAGGAGTTGAAAAATAAATAATCTTTCTTGTTAAAACCAATACGGCGACATTTTCACCACTGTTCCCAAAACAACAATTGGTCGATAATTCTACACAACTGTTTTCGATCTCTCGTTATACAATGCCATTAACTTTCAGCCCACTCATTTCTCTAGAGTTCTTCCTATTACAAGCATCATTCTGAATAACCCATCCAAGAAGTGTTAGCAAATAGGAAATAAAATAACTTCGCTCATTAATTCAGAATTTTTTTAAAATGTAAGTGCATGGACGTCCTCAGATGGAAAAACGGGGCCCTTGCCCCCCCCCCAATGATATACTTATGAAAAAGAAAATGTAAAAAATTAAATAATTAAATAAAAGTTTTTTGACATAATTATTTGTCTCCAATCTTTGCCCTTCCGTGGAAAATTTTGCTTTGCCCATCCCCCCGCTGGAAAATTTTCTTTGAACGCCCATGTATAAGTGCATATATTTATATTTTTCTCCCTAAAATTCCAGAGCATTCCATCCATTTGGTAAAGCAGTTAAAAGCAAAAACTTGGGGTGGGGGGGTAACTGCATTATACTAATGATTTTTGTACATTTGACGTCGTTTTTTAAAAAAATTGAATATGCACTGTAGTTCTCACGACCTCTTTTGATCGAGATAACAGCTTGCATTCGTCTTGGCACTGACTCCATTTAGAGAGGTATCTGAAGTTATTCTGAACCAAGTAAGCATAATAACGTCCCGATGGACAACAACCCAGCGAGGCACTGACGTCTACTGGCATACCCACAAATGTCTAGCGAAATTCAAATGAGGAGCATTAGTTGGCCGCTAGCCAATTAATGCTCTTCATTTGAATTTCACACACTATGCTTGGATATGCTCTTCGAATACCATGCTTACATAATTCCAGCCTTGTTAAACAAAATATCGTCTTGCTAAAAGAGTCCAGATCCTTCGGGCTATGCTTATCACATGTAGGGCAGTTCTTGTCCCGAAACAGTCCCATAGTAAGAGTCCCAATTTATTCAGTGAAGATGAAAGGAACCAGTGATGTCGATGAGAACAATACCAGTACCAGGATACTGCCATCACGGGAATTTTCTAGGAAAATTAGGAAGTCTGGTTGGTCAGAAAGAGGTTCGGTTGTCGTAATGTTTTCTTTCATGAGGTAGTACAAACACAATATGTGACTGGAACGGATGTAGCCAAAACTGGAATTTATTATTGTTGTCATGTTCACACACAAATTTCAGATTCTGCAGAACGTATTCGAAGTTTAGATCTACTTTTTTCCATTAAATATCGTTAGAGAAATTATAACCGACATAAATACAATTTTTGATATCTTTACATGATTTTATTATTTATTTGTTAATCAATTTGAGCTTATTTATCACAGAAGAGAATGTTACTCTGAAATCTTACAAAGAATTAATCGTTGTACAACGATTACATAAATTATTATAAATTACATACATACATTATTTTTGAAACCCTTCGAGGTATTCTAAATTTTTCTACTCTGGAGTAGAAAAATTTACAATACATCGAAGGGTTTCAAAAATATATTCTTTCGGTTTTAATTTCAGAAGAGTTTTATTAAATCATCTTTACGTACCAAATTATTCTTGAATTATTTCTATTTCCTAGATGCCAAAGAGAACGAGTTTGGTCTGCATATCTAACAATATATTTTCCTTCCCGGTGTTGTCAGAAGTATCAATTAATACAAAGAAAATTACTATTAAGAACTTTATTGAATTTATGCTTTATAAGGGATGCATTATAAGTAAATACAGTACAAAAATGGGAAACAAAAATCTTGTTAATTGCTGTGCACTTCATAAAACCCTCTTCATCATGAATCCATCTGTCTTGATTCTGGATAAGGAAAATAACAGTAAACTAAAATTTGAAAAGAAGTTTTCATTGCAATGTTAGCAATTACAATACATCCTAGTATGCATGCTTGATTTCTAAGACAACTATTTTTCCTGTTACTAGACTCCATGAAATAAAATCTATTCTGTTATCCTTAGAGAAGTAGCTATTAAACTGTGGGTCTCGAAAAGGTTTCTGAGAGTGGCAGCAACCATTGATAAACTAAATTAAAATAAACATTTATTATAGAACTATTGACATTATTATCCGCTACAACCTTTAATTCTATATTTTCTAATTTCCTTCCTTTTTCTGCATATGTAACTTGTAAACTATAAAAAAAAGTGAACAATTCGTAGATTGTTATAATATATGCAAACAATATACATTTTGAACAATCTTTGAGACAACTGCAAAAATGAGAAGATTTATTCTCATTGTTCTAATTGATATAAAATTGATATAATATTTGATACAGTATTTAAAATAAGACCAATGATCATGTTGAGCTGGTCTTTTTAACAGGTAATGAGCATCTTGGAATTAAATCCCATTAAATCGATTTTAGTCGATCTACAAGTAGACCCACATTTCCGTCTTTCAATGGACAGTAAGTTCTTAGCGTTTCGTAGTGCGTTCCAAAATATGATCAGTTGGATTAAATTCCGTTGAATTCTCATAGTAATCGTTAGGAATAATGTACTCAGTGAGTTCCTCTAAACAGTCCTTTATGCATTACTCGTAGTTGCATAGTGCATAATTGTTCTGAAAACTTCACCTCCGTGGACAAATACTGTATAGCATAAAAGAGTGGAATTCTCTCTTTTAATGTTAAACGGTGATCAGCATCATATTTGTAAATTTAGGGACACAAAAACACACGTGTTGAACAGATTATTTTATTAATTACTAACAAAATAAAACTTGACGTTTTGATCCCTATATCGGGGTCATCATCGGAAGAATACAAGTGTATAAGGAACCAAGCTACATGCTCATGCCCTGTATACCGGTAAACTAAATCTACATAATAACTAATATTTAAGGAAATTGACAGCGTATACTGGAAATATAGATTAAATAAACTTTAATATACACTTTCCGATATTTCGGCGAACGTTACGTTGCCATCTTCTTGGGAACTTACTAAAAGGACACGTGCACACAAGTACTAATACAACAAATGAGACTGAGGCTAGGACGCTAGCGTTTTCCTAAAGTCCTGATGGTGTCCCCTGGCGGGCTATATTGGTAGTTCTTGGCCTTTGGGCTGAAGTTCTTTTGATAAAAGTTTCCCAAATTTGGGGCAGTTTCATGCATCCAAATTTGTTGAGGTTTGGCATGTTCCTATGGGCCGAGGCTGATTCCATGAATAGTCTTTCATACTTGAACTTGCTGCGGTGTATTACTGTGGCTTTCTTCCTCGGCCCTTAGGAACATGCCAAACCTCAACAAATTTGGATGCATGAAACTGCCCCAAATTTGGGAAACTTTTATTACTGGGCTTGCAGACCACGCTCTGGATACTCGCCACAGAATAAAATGGAAGAAAGCCACAGTAATACACCGCAGCAAGTTCAAGTATGAAAGACTATTCATGGAATCAGCCTCGGCCCTTAGGAACATGCCAAACCTCAACAAATTTGGATGCATGAAACTGCCCCAAATTTGGGAAACTTTTATCAAAAGAACTTCAGCCCAAAGGCCAAGAACTACCAATATAGCCCGCCAGGGGGCACCATCAGGACTTTAGGAAAACGCTAGCGTCCTAGCCTCAGTCTCATTTGTTGTATTAGTACTTGTGTGCACGTGTCCTTTTAGTAAGTTCCCAAGAAGATGGCAACGTAACGTTCGCCGAAATATCGGAAAGTGTATATTAAAGTTTATTTAATCTATATTTCCAGTATACGCTGTCAATTTCCTTAAATATTAGTTATTATGTCTAACCAGCGTATAAGCCTCTCAACAAGAATAAATCTACATAGTTAGTTAATCCTTTTCCCTAGCCTGACCTCTAGTGATAAAAAAAATAATAATAAATAAATAAATAAAATAAAATAAATACATAAATAAAAAAATAATAAATAAAAAAATAATAAATAAAAATTTAAAAAGTAAATAAATACAACTACAATAAACTGCTAAAGTCCTCATGTATTAATATTCTTCTGGAGAGTTCTGATTTTTATAATATAATTTCTTTCAGCTGCTGTTGAATGTTACAAACACTTCACCAGGTTGTTTTATTTATTTTTTTTTTCTGACCTACCAATTCCTTGAGTGGAATTGGTAGGTCAGTCCCCTTCCTACATAAAACATACACAACATTTCATTAATAAAATTAAAAACATTACACTCAACGACCGAGATTTATTAGTCAGCTTTGACATAACTTTCCTTTTCACCAATGTCCCAATCAATGACACTATCTTGCTCCTATAGAACATATTTCCACACGACATCACGGCCCTCTTTGCCCACGTACTCCGCTCCGGATATTTCGTGTGGCTAAACAATTTTTACCTTCAAAAAAAAAGGTACAGCCATGGGCTCCCCACTTTCCCCCAATAGCTAACTTTCATATGGAAGACTTTGAGCAACGTGCTCTAGAGACAACAGGTCTAAAGTCCAAAATTTGGCTCAGGTACGTCGACGATATTTTCGCCATTTGGTCCCACGGCCGCGAAGCTCTAAATACATTCCTTAGCCACCTAAACAAACAACACAAACATACCCAATTCACCATTGAAATGAAAAAAAAAAAACAACTCTCTTCCTTTCCTAGACACTTGTCACGCGTCTTCCCTCTGGCTGTCTCTCCTTCTCAGTTTACCGCAAATCTACACACACAGGCCAATACATACATAAAATTTTTTACCACCACCACCCAACACAAAAACTAGGTGTCATAAGCACCCTTAAACACAGGACTTTAACTATTTGTTCTAATGAACAGGCTCTAAACCAGGAATACAAGATCATCAACCAAACATTTATAAAAAATGGATACAATAAAAATAAACTATTCACAAGATCCTCCATAAAGATACCAGTAAGAACAAAAAGATTTCAGGAATGCTATTGCCATTCCTTATGTTAGAGGCATTTCTGAAAAAATAGACAGAACACTACGCAAATACAACATCAAAACCACCTTTAAACCCCCAAATAAGTTAAGACACCTACTCAGTTCTTCTAAAGATCCTCTTCCACACCTAGCCCACCCAGGGGTATACAAAATACAATGCACATGTAACATACCATACATAGGGGAAACAGGGCAAACTATCCCAATCAGACAAGACGAACACAAACGACACATTAAATACCTCCATTTTGGAAAAACTGGCCTTTCTGACCACGCACTCCAAATATACCACAGAATTAACTGGAAAAATACCAAGTCCCTACACCGCACCAAAACCTAGTTTGAGAGAAAATTTAAAGAGTCATGTGAAATGCTCAAACACAACCGAAATCTCAACAAAAATGATGGCGTAACCATTTCAAGAATGTGGAGGACCCATCTACAACTTGTATAACAACCTAAACTAGCCATATAAAATAAAAATGAAAAAATCCTACTATAAGAAGACAACCTGGTGAGGTGTTTGTAACATTCAACAGCAGCTGAAAGAAATCATATTATAACAATCAGAACTATCGAGAAGAATATTAATACATGAGGACTTTAGCAGTTTATTGTAGTTGTATTTATTTATTTTTATTTATTTTATTTTGTTATACACTTGTATTCTTCCGATGATGACCTCGATACAGGGGTCGAAACGTCAAGTTTTATTTTGTTAGTAATTAATAAAATAATCTGTTCAACACGTGTGTTTTTGTGTCCCTAAATTTACAAATATAAAAGAGTGGAAGATTTCAACTCCGAATTGCCACTGGGGAGATTATTATATCCGTCAGCAATACATAGGTATGTGCCGGTTAATGCATATTATTATTTGGGTTTCTGACAGGCAGAACTTGTCCATACATTCTCAGATCGATACAGTGGAAACTGCGGATCTCTATTCATTGCGATATTTAGGATGACTCAAATCACTTAACATTCGTGGTGTTTTTAGATCATTAAAGATTAGATTTAAAAATGCTTTTTTGGTGAATCTTATTTCCAGTTATGCTGTTTAGATGATAGGCAGAAGATCTAGCAAAACATTGGGGAAGAATTACTCTGATCTTTTGACCTGAGAAACAAACTTTTCTATAACTATGGGTGGATCATTTAGAAGTGTTAAGACTTTTAGTGTTGATTGATTAACAATTAAGTAAGCAAGGCAGTCATTTTCAGAAGGTAAAATTATTTTTTAGTCATTTGATTAAAGAATTAAAGAAACACAGGCTGTATCTTCCTTAAATTCAATTCTGAAATGCCTATATCGCCTAAATATAATTTCAGTAACCAGTATGGCTACAGTTCCTTATAATTTCGTTTCCCTTTTATTTTCATCAGTCTCGTCATATAATTAAGACAAATTATGAAGAACAAAATTATATTAAAGCACCTGTTATAACAACAAGAAAAAACCCATTTAATCCCTATCTTTCATCAAATTGTATTAATTTATTCTTTTTCTTTTAGGATATATAAGAAGACATATCAGAGGTTTTGAAGAAATTCGAAGACACAGAGGTGCGACAGTTATCACGTTTCTCATGATGTAATAAAAGTCCGAGATTAAGATATAACAAATTTTCTGTGAGACTTTAGACGACTGTGACAGCATATCCAGCAGTTGCCAGATGGATTGCCCAGTTTAAAGATGGACATCCTGGAGTCAGGAGACCATCCAAAGCGATCACACTTGAAAACATCGATGCAGTGCATGCCTGGATCCTTGTTGATAGACAAACGAGTTGGCTTCAATATCCAAGGAACGAGTTGGCTTCATTATAACGTCAGAACATACAGACGTTCTCAGTGAAATATGTCGTCAGATGTTTGGATGCCGAATAAAAGGGAGAATGAGTCATTTTGAGAATTCAGGTGCAAATTTTTGGCTCATATTGTGACTGTTGATGAAACAGCACTATGACCCAGAGAACAAACAATATTCAATGGAGTGGAGAAAAAGTTTCTTCACGGCCGAAGAAGTTCCGAATCCAAAAGTCAGCAGGGAAGGTTCTTGCCATTTTCTTTTGGAATATGGATGTGTAATCCTTACTAAATACTTCAAAAGAGGTAAAATTCTTACAGCAGCAGTTTATTCAACAGCTCTGAAGGAACCGAAGGAGGTACTGAAGGAAAAACAGCCACGAGAAATGAGCAGTTGCTTTTGCAGGAAAACGCATCTGCTCACAGTGCTCATGAAACCTAAGAGACAATGCACAACTTGGGCTTTAAATTTCTCTTTCACCCACCCTATTTGCCAGACCTGACGCCATCTCACTATATCCTGTTCCGAGATTTAAAGAAACACTTGAAAGGAACAAAAATTATCACAGATGATGAAGTCATATCTGCAGCTGAGGACTGTTTTTTGCAACAAGGGAAAAAACGTTTTTCTCAGCTTCTTTTTAATAAAAAAGTTTTTTTATAAAAGACATTTTAAAACTTTTCATATAAGTAATATCTAATTACATTTAGAACAAAAGTTGTAAGCAATATAATTTTACCTAATTGCGTTGTTCATATTTCTTTCTTCACAAAACTACAACGTAGATGCATATAACTTATGCCCGTGTATATTCTTGTATGCAGGTGTACATGTGCATATAATGTAAATAGTATGGTCTGAATAACAAAGTGAAAAGTATTCTTTCGTGCACCTAGATATCACCTTTTTTTTACGATAATAACACACACATGGAATATTGTTGAAAGCGAAAATAAATATCATATGTTGAAATTTAAATTATTCTAGGAATATTACGGCAATACAGCACGCATGGTTAGCCTAGTGGCTATTCGCATCGCAACCACATGCCTGGGAAAGGAGTGTCCTAGGTTCGATTCCCGTTGACGGCGTGAGTAACTTAAGGATCTTTCTCAGCCATAGCCAAGTTAGCCGAACTTGTGGGTGGACAGCAGGTTTTTTCCCCAGTTTATCTGGGGTATTTCATCCCGTTAACCGTCCCAGTGAACACACGCAGGCTACAGTCATATGATATAGTGCTTAATCCCTCATTAGAATGGCTCAACCAGTCCTAAGGGGAGATCGAGAAACGGGGGTGGGGAACCTTACATGAATAAATAAATAAATAAAAACAGCAATACAATGAAATACATTTCCTTCACTCAATTTTATTTCATATTTAGGGGGGGGGGGTATATGAAAGTATGTAGCTAATTATGTATAGTGTTTCTCCCTTGCTATCATATCAACTAAGAAATATCTGAGCAAGACATGTCACATGTATAAAAATTATGTTCTTGATGTTATGTAATAAATTACTAAGAAATGATGAAACTGATGTAAACTATAATACCAATTTATAAAAAAAATTATCCCAAGCAAAACACTAGTCTACTATGAATTCATAGACTTTCGTGGGTAGAAGTAAATATCAAATCCAAATAGCGAAATTCTCATCAAGTGTGAACGTGTGAACTAGTCACGGACAAGTAATTTGGCTTCGTAGACACCTAATGAATATTCCTATCCGCAAACTGTGTATGCAGGAAGCCACATAACGCTGATAAAACTAAATTCATATTATTTATAACTTGCGCCAGGATTTCAAATCTAACCTCGTATGAAAGAGTTAATATTAGTTTACCAATTTAGCAAATAAATTAATTTGGAAAGTTATTTAATGAATACTTACATTCACAAAAATAATTAAGACTCAGGAGGAGGAGGTGTAGGATTGTCATATGAACATGCTATTGGTCCTAAGTCAATTTCACAAACCTAGGAATTAGAAATACAAATTTTGCAAGTTAGCTGAATTTGTATATCTGTAAAGTCACTAATGATAACGCATACGAGCTTAAGAAGAAACCAGTTCCTCAAATTTCAACTATGTAGACAAAACTCGAAAGTTCAGTTAAATTTACTATTATAAAATCTTATTGAGTGCAGTCAGTTGTTCCAAGTTAATTTTTGATAATAAAGATCTTCAAGAAACAAAAACAATTCATGGTGTAATCGGAGAAATTCTGTATAAGAAAATATTTAGCAAAGGTGATTTATTTCTATCAAATTATAAAGAATTTTGTTTATTGCTCCTCTGCTTGACTTCCAACAACATTTCTTCATATGACCGAATTCGAATACTTCTAGGCAACGAACTATATCCGTTAACTTAGAAACCAATGACAGAGATGACTACCGTACTTGTCAGGTGGCTAGCATCATCTGAAATTAAGTTTTCATTCGTTTCCATTATCTTTTTTCGGGACGTTTGTTAAGTATCTTCGAAATTGTGGCGTAATTTTTGTGTGATTGGGGCTATTTTTTATTTTAGTTTATAACATTTTTTCGCAGAAGGGAATGATGGCATTAATTTAAAATAGCATTTTATTGAAAATCATAATTTGGTGAGTTTTATTATGTAAGTCTTGTGACATGTTTCTTCATTCTCTTTCTGTACAGTTTGTTATCCTAGTTTTCCGGGTTTGTTTCCATTATATTTTATAAGCTTCTG
The DNA here is from genome assembly GCF_054136105.1 of Typopeltis vanoorti. Classification (NCBI taxonomy): domain Eukaryota; kingdom Metazoa; phylum Arthropoda; class Arachnida; order Uropygi; family Thelyphonidae; genus Typopeltis; species Typopeltis vanoorti. The sequence continues at coordinate 124,262,264 of NC_143549.1, forward strand.
TCGACGATGGTTTTGGTTTTCTACTGTGATATTTTCAATGACATTGTGGTGTGTGTGTGTGTGTGTGTGTGTGTGTGTGTGTGTGTGTGTGTGTGTGTGTGTGTGTGTGTGTGTGTGTGTGTGTGTGTGTGTGTGTGTGTGTGTGTGTGTGTGTGTGTGTGTGTGTGTGTGTGTGTGTGTGTGTGTGTGTGTGTGGTAGTTTGTTAATGGTGTTAATGATTGTAATAATAAATCTAGAATAATAGCTAATTTCTGGTATGTTCATATTCATTCATTAAGAATATTTCATTTAATGCTGAACCGGAGGCGTTCCCATCGTTTAGCGGGATATCCTCTTGTCATTTAGTCTGCCAGTTCGTGGCTTGAGAAAGACAAAGTATAGCGGTTGCAGGGAGAACTTTCCAGGCTACGTGCAAATGGACAGGAAACTGGGCTCCCCCTCTGTAAGCAGAATGTTTGTGGAGGGGGTCTCTCATCCCCTGATTGCATGCCCTGATTTTTTATTATCTCTTCCTCTTCACACAGAATGGATTACAAATCAAAGAAACATGATTTTACTGCAGGTCCTAAAATAACTCCCAAGAATCATCTCAGAAACCCAGCTGGCAACCTCAGTAATCACAATCCACCTGAACTGCTCAAACTACATATTTAGATACATTTTCTTCCTCACTATACTTATCGAGTAATTTAAGCATTTATTTTTCAATGATTAAATGAATAAGAATAACGTTTGAACATCTGCCATGAACACATGAGTAATACATATTGCATCCTGCCATATTTCTAAATTAAATAAATATCACCATATCAACAGTAACTAATGCACAAAATGCAATGGCTATTTGTTTTACAAATCAAAATAAAGAAATAAATAAATAAGATCTTACCCGGTGTGCCTCTATGTAAAGTTCGACTACTTGCTTCTCGTTGATACAGTATTGTCCTTCGCGTCCCGCGATTACGCAGTCTAAGAATTTTTTTTTTTCCTTTTTAAATAAAAACGTATACAAATAATACATAGCAAGAGAAAATATATTTGTTATGCTTTAAATTTGCACACAGTTTTAAAAATAACGATTATATCGTTAGAGAAGAATAATCAGAATAAACAACTTAAAAGTATTTTTATTCGTTAAAAACATTACTTCTACGTGAAAACACTACTCATTTATGATGGACATAGATATTGCATTTTAGAGGGAATTGTGTTTAGATTTTTTTTTATCAGAAATTCTTTTTTGTGATTTGAAAAAAGAATTTTAAGCTCCATTATGAAGTATGTGGACAACTAATGATTGTCCGATAAAAAAACAGGTTTATATTTATAAATGGTAATACATTAATATTTTAAGATTCTGGATTTAATAAGAAAAGGATGATAAAATTGCCTGTAGCTTTTAATTTACTCGTGCAAAAATTACTCTGAATGTTCACCACTCTTCGAGATACTCCGCAATCGAACAACACAAATCAGCGTAACAAAATGACCATTAATCCCTTTCAATGAAGAAACCATTTCCTCCTGTTACTTTACCTCAACCCAGATATTTGATGATTCGAAATATTTTTCTATTCTATCTTATCTTCTATGAGAAGTCAAGTTATTCAAATTCTCAAATATTGTAAAATTCTAAAAATTTCTATTCTAAAACTTTTCCTCATAACTTTCTTTAATTAAAACTGACTCTGCCATTCAAGAAACGTATCTTCATGTTTAGTATTGAATATTATAACGTGTGCTCCAGACTTCACTCCTTGGATTGAATAAATGATTATATACTTGTTGCTTGGAAGTATATCATCAATTAAGTCTCTTCGAGAGATGCATCATATCGCCGTGATATTTCTGTAATCCCTTTGACAACGCCACCTCTTTTACACTGATCCATTTTGGCTGAGGATGCGTATTTTCAATCTGTTGAGTTGATACCAGGCTCTCGTTTTTCTACCCGCTCCACGCAATCTAATTTGACTATGTGGGTACGCTGATGTAGCAAGACACATTAGTCCATCTAGGATAGTTACATTGTTGAACTCTGCCAATTACCAAAATTCATATTTCTGAAAATAACGTAAATAATTACTAGCACATACGTTTAAGCTGAATTCATGGAGTGAGGGTAAATCGAGCGAACGCGGAGGATAACCAACCCAACGGCAACCACTCGAGACCCAGTAGATTCATACTGAAATAAAATTTATAAAAGAAAATAGGAACAGAAGAAGAATTATATACAAATTACCGACCGCCATGACCAAGATATACTCGTACATACCGAGAATTTCATCACACACACAAAAGGTGGCTTGTTTTACTCGTATGTTCGACCATATTTATCCTCACTTTTATCCCTTGCCAGTTTTTGTTCATTCTTAGTATTTTTATTTTTTCCAATACAATTTGATACACGCACGCACGCACGCACGCACACACACACACACACACACACACACACACACACACACACACACACACACACACACACACACACACACACACACACACACATAATGTTCAACGCTGTCAAATGAAATAACGATGATATTGAAATTTTAATTAACCTATCATCAAGCTGTTACAATGTCTAATTCTGCTTTATAGCCATCTCATTAAATCACCACTTCTGTAACCAGTTAACACATTTTCTGCTTAATGATATTCGGATATTTCTCTTAACTTGTTTCTTCACTATTACTTTTTATGCCATCGAGTAAGTACAGCCGGTCATGTACTTCCAGCAAACGCTGCTATTATTAGTGAAAAAAGAAAAATCTTTACCTCGCTAAGAGTATCAGCACAGCGGCAATCTTTGTATAAATCTTCACTGCAGAAGAATTCGACCAACTTCTCTGGATCATCAGAGGATGGTACTCCAGCTTCATTTATGCACCGTTCATATAAATTGAAGATCTGAAAACATGAAATAAAAATACTTAAACATAACAAGCGAAAAATTAAATATAAAAAAAATTACAAAAATAACACAGATTTTAGTACAAATCCCATCTTGACATTTATTCATTCTCACGTAATCGAAAATGCAGTACACCATTAAATAAAAAAATAATAATAAAATACAAAATCCATTATTAATTGTAAATCATTATAAACTGCGCTTGCTGATCTCACTTCATTTTCTTCCTAAGTTGAGGAATGTTCTGCTTCATGTATGCAGAGAAGAGGTCAGTTGGCACAAGATCTTTGATGTTGTAAACTACACAAGGAATAAGAAAGTTGTTGGATTTAGATTTAGATATTCTTCAGTGCAAGCTCATTCTGTAGTAACACATTTTTGTCCATGGTTTCTTCCTATGGGAGAAACATTTATTGAAATTCGCTTTTCTGTTGTCCAAAAGTATCTTCGTCAAATTTTCTTTAATCACCTGGACGTTGACACTATTATCTTTCTGAATTAATTTTTTGTCAGGAGAATAAAATTTACAAGTCTTGATGTTTTGCGGAAATCCGTTTAGCAACAAGTGCTGAGGTCTCCGGTGAATTTTAGTCGAATTAAACTCGAATTCCGATCTCTTCTATAGAGCATGAAATTAATGGTTACTTGTAACTTAGCTGCGCACTACTTTTCACAGATCGTTTCATGATGATCAAACTGACGAAAAAAAGATGCCCATGCCCAGTTAAATCCAGTCTTCTGTATATATATCGCTTTGTTCATAAAACTAACACGGGCACGTAATACGGAAGCGGCAAGATTCTATAGGAATCAGTTTATATAGGTAAAATCACAAAACGTCTATCATCTGTTTCCACATTTATTGAATGTGAATGTTCCAAATTCCCTTTGTTCTCTGTTTAGAAACAGTTTATATTTTGGGGTTTACCACTGATTTTCATAATATTAGGATTCGAACTGCAGATTTGCGAACCAAATGTGTTATACCATTTTTTAAAGAATAATGGATCAATGATATTGATAAATGATTTATTTTATTATGACGTTGTCATTTCCAGAAGTGAAAAACATAGTTGCTGTCTGTTTGAGTTTAAACTTCATATAAAATGTATTACTTTTATTATTATTAGAGAGGTGGCTTTAGCAGCAAGCGGTAGCAAGCATGCTATTTCGATGCTCCTATATTTTATGTTATAAAGTAGAGTTGTTTCTTGTGGATTAAAATTAATATTGGATCAATGAATTCCTTTCTTCAAGCCGAAACAAATTGACGTAAAAACTGCATGTGGAAGTTTTGACCAGTGTATACTTCGAAATTTTTCAAATTTCGAAGTATACATTGGTCAACCACACGAGGGGAAGAAAAATGGAAGTCGCCATTTTTGGAGTCACATCAGGATCGCCAAAACTAGAAATACGAAGCGCTACAAATACCAGGAAAGCCTGACTAGGGAAGAAAACCACATAACATTCAGGGGTCTGAGACCAGTTGGTAGCAAAAATCGAATGTGAAACGTGACGAGTGGAAGTGCCTGCATTGTAGAGAAAACAAAGTAATGTTGCCTTCAAAGGTAGGCGGGAAACAGCCAACACAGAAAACAACCGCAGGGGGTAAACAGCTAAAGCGGCAATCAACAGCAGAGGAAATGAAAAACAAGATACAATAACGGAAACTCAGGTGAGCCTGCTTTGATTGTATTACTAGATAACATACTCCAAAACCTAAACGACAGTTTTTTAATCAGTTTAATCAATTTTTTGAGGAACTATTTGAAAAACAAACCACACAAATTAACTAAAAATTCAGCGAATACGAGGAATTTATAAAATTTAATAACTCGGTAGAAGACCGTTAAAGAAATTAAAATCAGCCATAAGGAGCTAACCGAAAGACAGCATAACTTAATTAAAGAGGCAACGGAATTACGAACTCCTGAACTAACAGCATTATAAAAAAGATCACATCTTTTTTATACTGCTTTATCATGAACTTTAATATGAACATTTAAAAGACACGGTAATCCAATTAAGCCAGAAAATTGGCGCACCCAGAGAATGAAAAGACATCCAGTCGGTACATTGATTACCTCAAAAAAGGAGAAGAGAAGGTTTTCCTCAACATCTAACCGCCTCCATCGTGGTGAGACTCACTACAAAACAAACGTTAACCTCATAAAAGTTAGAATGATTAAAAAGCCAGTAGTCAAGGATCTGAACGGGACTCACGACAATACCCCAATATAGTTGTCCCAATGCTTAACACCATATTATCAGAAACTATTCTACCATACGAGGAAAGTAAAAAGATAAAACAAATGCCCGTTTATATGGATAAGAGACAGCAAAATATTCCTTCAAAAGATACAAGATGCTAATCCCATCCAAATGAAATCCATAGACCTCAACATGCTGCCACATTAAAAGGAACACTGATGAGTCGTGAAGAAGGGAACAACACACCAACCTACATGAACGCAGACAACCAAGCAGATGTAATCACTCCACATGACAATTTCCCCATTCTAAACTCGATAACAGAATGGAAACAAGTGACTACCTCCAAAACAAAGGACTATCTACTCTCCATATCAACATCAGGAGCATTCAGAAATACTGGCTGACCCTACAAGCTTATCTGAAGGAAGATATAAGCAACGTAGATATTTTAATACTAACAGAAGTATCCACGACGGATATGGAAACAAAAACACGAAAGCTCGATTTGAAAATAGCATTGTTGAAAAGTGAAAGAATGCATTCAGCTTTCCTATTGCATGTTAACAGAAAAAAACTGACAATCTAAATTATAAATCAAAATAAACTGTAAATAATTGAAATTGAAAAAAAAAAAACAGCATTTTTAAAAGTGAAATCAATTCATTCAGCCTTCTCTACTGATGCCAAAAAAAAAAAAAAAAAAAAAAAAAAAATATATATATATATATATATATATATATATATATATATATATATATATATATATATATATATATATTACTGTAAATATAATTTGTGAATTAAAATGAACTGTAGATTGAAATATAAATTGTAAATATTAAAAAGTAGAATAAAATTATCTATTCGTATATAAAGTTATTCCACAATCAATATCGTTAATAGGAAAATTATCTCTCTCTTAACACATTAAATAATCATCGTAAATATGTATGTGAAAAAAATTGTAAAATGCATTGTCCGTATTATTCTTTATGTATTTAAACTAGATATTTGCTTTAAAAAAATTTTAATTATTGAATATTTGTATTTAGTATTTGTAATGAACAAAAATGTCAAAGTAATACTTCAGTTATATATTTACAAAGGTTCCGTATATGTGAAGTGGATAATAAACCTTGTCAAAAAAAAAAAATAATAATAAATAAATTACTTTCATACTTTTACTTTATGTAAGGTACACAAACACACACACAATAATGTTCATGGTGTTTTTTTATAAACCTTATTTTGAATGAACCTAAAAACGAAATATTTATTGAATAAAATATAATTAATAAAATTAAAATAAGTATTAAATAATTAATTTAATACTAATATTAAAATTACTAAATGTAATGTAATAATATTATCAGGTAAATATACTATTGCTATATTTAATGTAATAATCTTGTTATATAAAATATCAATGTTACTATGCATAATATAATAATATTCCGATGTAATATAGGAAAATAGAATGTTATAAAACATTAATATTACTAAAAATGTTTGTAAATAATGAATTTTCTTTTAGTCTATGACTGTATGAAATATTAGGAATATTATATTATAATCGTAAATGTATCTAATTCGTCAGCCATGCCTGACCCGATATATTAAATAAATAAACTATAACAGAAAGGTACTCAGCAGTGAAACTTTTATTAAGGTATTTAAAAAACGTGTAACTACTCTGGAAGCTCCGATAACATTATTATTGATAGTTATTATAAATTATTAACTAAACAAACACACGTAATAACACAGTAATAAGTTTTAATAAGTAAATATTTCATCCTAAGTATCTTAGGACATCGTCAGTACAGTTAATTCAAACAATACTAGGAATAACATACAGTTAGGGCATGATTACAATGGAATCCTAATATGCGTGTAGTAGCGTGTTATAGAATTAAATTAAAATATATCTGGAGGGGAAAAAATATTACATTAAAATAAGATAACAAATATAAAAAATTGTTTTACACCATTTACTATGACAATTTCCCATACTTCAGGAATATCAAGGACGTCATTAAGGTTTAGATTTGGTGTGAAGTAGGGCTTCAGCACTTTCTTTATATAAACGTTCATGTTTATATAAAGATATATGTAGAAGTCAGGTATTTTTCCAATGGATCCTATGGTTTGGGGTTTCAACTTGTTTGAAAAAGGCCAGATTTCTGCTGTTTGATAAGACGGATATGGTCTTGATGTCCCAAAATGCATTTATGAACAGATTTACCTGTCTGTCCAGAGTAAGACAATTTACAGGAGCATGGAACCTCGTACACGCCAGGTAGCATCAGAGGTGAGAGATTGTCTTTAGGAGAAGGTAACAAGTTATAGATCTTGTTGAATGAAGAAACTTATGAAGAAATACAAACTTTCTACCACCTACAAACCATTCAACCAGATCTATAACTTGATACCTTCTCCTAAATACAAACTCTCACCTCTGATGCTACCATCAACGCCATCTACCGCTCATAATCACCAACAACAGGATTTTTTTCTGTTTATTTCATTTCATTTTATTTTATTTTGCTTGTAAATTTCGTGTGTTCCAAAGGCCGATTTATCTGTATGAAGGATGAAAAACCAGAGTTTCCGAGAGAAAAAACTCTGTTACACATATAAGATCGGGCTTCAAAGTGTGAAGAACTCCCCTTCAATATAAGCCTATTGGCATTTCGGTATATAAACAAATGAATATAAAAATAACACTAAAGCAGATTGTTCGTGGTACTCATGTTAAGTTATCTCGTAAATAGCATGAATTTGTTTTAAGGTATTTTATTATATCGCAAATAACTATTAACCGTCCAATAATACTTAAAACGCGAATACAAATATTATTATACGAATATTATATATTACCTGATTTAGATGAATATGATCATATTCGTGTTCCAAATTACCTCTGGGAGATATAACGATTTCACTTCACGACATGTATAATCTATGTAATAAATCACAAATCTTGCCAAACTGAAGCCGTTAAGGCTCTATGTTTTGTATTATACTTATGCACCTACCAAGAGTGCATTTATGAAGAATATACGTCATTGACATGGAACTTCTACGTATTCAACAGAGGTTTTAGTACTCTTAGGTTTCTCCCTGGTTCTCTAAAGCTGAAAACTTTCAAACGTTTCCAGCTTTCTAAAAAAGTTGGATACAGCTGGCAAGTGGAGCAAGCCAAAGCAGTTCCTATCCTGGTTTAGTCTCATTAATGCTCTAGTAAATTTTAAAACGTTTGTTTCATTTATTAGATTTTGAAATGATAGATATTTAATATCCTCTCTCTCTCTCTCTCTCTCTCTCTCTCTCTCTCTCTCTCTCTCTCTCTCTCTCTGTATATATATATATATATATATATATATATATATATATATATATATATATATATATATATATATATATATATATATATATATATATATATATATATATATATATATATATATATATATATATATATATATATATATATATATATATATATATATATATATATATATACAACCTTTGAGTTGTGGAAATACTTTCTGAAAATGAAAGCTGTGCCGAACAAAGCGGCCTTTTGGAGCTGCCCAATCTTTGATCCATCTAACTCGAGTGCTTCTAGATGTTTTTTCAATGTTTTAGGGATGGCGCCTAAAGCACCTATTATTATGGGAACAACTTTTGTTTTCTTTTGCCATATATATATAATAAACTGTATGTAAATTGTTAACTATTGTTTTGAAATAAACTGGGCTACTTGAAAACAACAAATATGTCGAACTCTACTCCTATTGGAAGATCTGATTCATGTGATTCCTCTTAATAACGTTGCCCGCATACATACAGACATTCTCCTCATTATTTTTAGAGACTGTGGTCATTGACAGGAATTGATTCCTGGTCTTTATTCTCCACGAATACACTGATATTAAAGTGAATTATAAACACCTTCATATAGGGATGGAACAAGTAGTCTACAAGGATAGTCGAACAAAGCATACTGTGCAATGTGTGAACTACAATATACGTGATGTGTAGATGGGAATTCATTTGCGCAAACAGTTAAAGAGCTGAAGATAAGCTCATATAATATTTCCGATTCGTGTATACAGCATCTTGCTAATTCAACTCACAGTGAGTAAAGTGAGCACAGAACGGCGTTAAACAGCAGAAAGAATCCATTGGAAAGTGGATGCTCTTGTTGGAAGAAGAAAATAACGCTTCATAATGAACTAACAACAAATAACTTTGACACAGTTTGACGGCATCTACAAAAAACTGCAATGAAATGCAGGAATGATAACACAGATGCTGTCACACCGCACTCATGTACGTATGAGTTTCCACTAGCACTTGCCTGCCGTGATCTCTCCAATGAACGCCAAGATTCATTGATAGATAGCTAGATCGATCACAATCAGTGATGACTGAAGAAACCAGACACTAAAAGTTGGTTAAAGCTGAAGAAGTTCGCCTACTACCTTTTGGAATAAAAGGAATTATATGATTTATTTATTTATCTATTGGTATTATGTCTTTTGCATGGAAAATGTTTGCAGAAACAGGAACCATGCGAAGTTTAGTACGTATGTAATCTGTATCTTCAGAAAATTTAATGTGACAGTTTACGTAAAGGTCCAGGTATCTAGTGTGTGTGTGTGTGTGTGTGTGTGTGTGTGTGTGTGTGTGTGTGTGTGTGTGTGTGTGTGTGTGTGTGTGTGTGTGTGTGTGTGTGTGTGTGTGTGTGTGTGTGTGTGTGTGTGTGTGTGTGTGTGTGTGTGTTAACAAATGTATTTTGGAGCAATGACAATTACAGCACCAGTAATGTTTAACTTTGTATATGTTGCTTTATTTCAGCTTATATAAGCAGTAATAAAAGTAGTGATATAAGCAGTAATAAGAGCAGTGATATAAGCATTGATACTGTGAATGAGGAATACAAACGTTATGAGATTAATGTTAAAGGTGAACTTTCCACAGGCACATGGAATGTGCGGAGTCTGCGGATAGGTACTTTTAATATTGTCTAAAGAAATGGAGAAGTATAAAATTGACTTCATGAGAAATACAGAGACCAGCTGGAATGTAGAGGGTCACTTAAAAACATGCTAGGTTGTTTATTCAGGAGGTGACTCAAAGCATCATGGGAAAAGCTGTGATACTGAAGATAGTTCTAACAAGAGCTCTTCTTGCTTATAAATAATCCCGGTTAGTGACAGGTTACGTTGTAATAGATTTAATGATCATCCTACCAATTTGTCAATCATGGACGTTTATGTTTCCTACTGAAATGGCCTGATGAAGGCAGTGGGGAATTCTATGAAAGCCTGTAGACTGTTTTGGACTGCCTACCTAGAAGAGATGTACTTTACATCTTAGGGGACTTTAATGCAAAAGTGGGAAAGAACATGAAAGTAAAGCCTGCGTGTGGCATGTTTGTTCTGGATGAACGTAACGCCACTGGCGAAAGATGTTGTAATTTTCCCATGCTAACATATTAGCATGGTTAAATATGTCTAACCTATACTTGGACATATAAGACGTCCAAACTATACTTGAACATTCTAAGACTGATAGGTCAAGGCACCAGATTGATTGTATCCTGGCTCTCTAAAGGTGGAAGACAAGCATCTCTGATATGCATACTTGCTCTGCACCAGATTGAGGTGCAAATCATCAGCTAGTAAGAGCCAAAGTAAGACTCATTCCAAAACCTTCCAAGTCAGGCATGTCTCAATAGACAGGATGCTGGAGTTATCTCTAGTGGGTTCACAGGAGAAAACCAATTTGGATGGATGACCTTTTATAGACTGGTCAGGAGAACTCGCTTGAAATTCTTTGGAAAGGATGCAAGGTTATAATACAGGATACTTCCAAAATATTTCGTAATTAGAAGATCACGAGACCCATGGATATCAAATTCAGCATCGGATCTAATGGAAAGAAGGAGATTAGAGAAACAAACAGACAAAGACTGAAGAATATAAGAGATTATATAGAGAAGTCAGAGGAACCATCAGACAGGAAAAGGAAAACTTTTATTCCAATATTTATTAATTTAGCATATGGCAATCTACATGCAGTTATAAATGTACATAAGTCAAAATAAATATGTAAAATGTAAGCGACAAACAAGTAGAATAAAACAAAAACACTTATATTTTCAGCAAACAAAACACTTAAATTTAAGATCAATTTGTCTGATTCAGTCTATAACAGGCGTTTTCGCCTCCAGGAAGTCGTTTGTTTCACCCGTGTATGCACGAAGACTGCACTCAGTAGAAATGTGGTGGATTGATTGATTCGGGTGCCGCAGTCACATTTCGGTGAGGGAATTTTTCCCCACTTGTACAGAGAACTTGCACATCTTCTATTCCTGGTGTGAATCCTGTTCAGTATTATCCATGTCTTTCGGCTCAGTTATATACCCGGGATGTTGGGACAATGCCTATCAAACTAAGTTTGGAGTTGGGCATTGGTATTTATGATCCACGTTCGTTTCCATTGTTCTTTGGTATTGTAGTTGGTCGTTCTTAGAGCGGAGGCTTTAGCTTCACAGAGAGGGGGGAGCTTTCTTGATTTCAGTCTTTTGAGCTGTAGCTCTGGTATGTCGTTGTGTAGGAAATTCAGTATTTCTGAGTACTTTATCATATTCTTGTAGTAGAGCATCGTGTCTTCGTAGGTTTGGTAGAATTATATTACTCAACATTGGAAAACAGTAAACAGGAGTTGTTTTTATGGTTCCATTCAGTGATAAGTCGCATTGTGGTGTTATGATAGTGGTCAACTAGTTTGGTATGGCAGCTATTGAGCCCAACTGGAGCGCAGTACTCTGCCACCGAAAAACCCAGTCAGAGTGCGGATGTTCATTAATCTGGTTGCTGCTACACCGCAAAGAAGTGCCACATAATTTCTGGGTGATGTTGTTTCTAGTTCTTTTATTCCAATAAATGTGAAGATGGATAGATTTAGGGATGAGGGGACAAGTATAAAAGGATGCTTCGTTTAGTTTGTGACCTAAAGCAGAAGTTTAAGTCCAAATTGAATGTCATCAAAGACAAGAATGGAGCAGTACTAACAGAACTGGAAATCAAAAACAAATGAAAGAATTCCCCCTTGGAACTGTATAGAAAAGAGGATAATGAATATTTAAAGGAGTACTCTCACGAAGAATATTTCTATTTGGAACCTCTTGCATTTAGGCAAGAGGTTTAAAGAGCGGTTAAACAGCTTACAAAAACAAGACCGAGGGAAAAGATGGAGTTCCAGCAGTCAATTAAAGCCACAGGAAATAGAGGAGGGATAAGAGTGTTGCCTACATTGATTAGAAGAATATGGGAGACTTCAATATGGGCTTGATAGTTTAATCCAATTGAAGCCAATACATGAAGGTAGATATGAAGGATTACAAGAACTGTAAGAACTGTTAGTTTAATTTCTCATGTAAGCAAGCTTTTATTAAAGGCCATTCTAAATAGGATTGAGGCGAAAGTTGATTCAGAGATGCCTGAGGAAGAAACAGAATTTACGAAAAGTAAGGGTACCAGAGATCAGACCCTTTGCCTTATAAAAGATCATAGAAAAGTGTAAAGAATTTAGATCCCCTGTGGTACTGCATTTCATAAACTACTCTAAAGCATTTGACTGTGTTTAGCATATGAAACTTTGGGAAGCAATGAAAATAATCGGTTTCCTCAATACACCATCACGTTGATAGCTGACATGTACATTGAGCAAGAATCCACGGTGAAGATAGGTGTTGTATTAACCGACTGCCTTTAGGTTGGAAAGGGAGTTAGAAAGTATATGTCTACTCCTGACTCGCCTGTTTAGTGTCTATGCTAAGGACATCATGCCTACAGAATTGTATGAGCCTAGGACAGAGATTAGGATAGGTGGTAGATTGCTCAGTAATCTGAGCTACACTGGTTATACCGTACTCCTCTGTAATGACAAGAAACAAATAGGAAACATTCTTGGCAAAGTTAATGAGAATAAGATCAGAGGACTTCATCTCAATCCTAGAAAGTTAACATTATGGTCCTTAAAAGGAAATACATAAAGGTAAGCTACTGAGAAACAAGTGTGCCTTATTGGAGAAATAATGAGGAATTTAGCAAGTTCGAATACCTGGGATCCATCATTAATTTCTGATCAGAAGACGTCACAAGATTAGCAATGACTAAAACAACGGTCAGAGACTTGTTTAAAATCTGGAAGGATGGATTTATCTCCACGGGAAAAAAGTTGAGGATTTTGGATTCAAATGTTTTTCCAAAAGCGACTTATGTTTGTGAAACTTTGAACCTAAAGAAGCCTGATAGTAAAAGGATAGCTGCTTTTGGATGCGGTGTTTCAGAATGCTGTTGAGGATATCATATACTGAGCGGCAGACAAATGGATGGTTGCTAGAAAGGTTCGGGAGAACTTTAACACCCCTTATAGATATTGACAGAAGAAAGTTGAAATACATTGGACACACTGTAACAATGGAAGAAAGACTTCTTAAAACAGTAATTGAAGATCTTTTTCTTCCTAGACATGGAGGAAGGGATACACCATCAATGAGATGGATGGATGATGTGTCTTGAATGACTGCTCTTAAGAGAGTTAAAGCCTCCAGAAAATCATACAATAGGACCGCCTGGCTATGACTGGCACTTCACCGAGCATCTGGGTGACCGTACTGCATTTCATCTGACGATGTCCAAGGAATAAATAGATATACGAGTATAAGCAGTACATAAGTATGTAGTTCTGTGTGTATGTTTTGTAGTTTTGTTTGAATTTAGAAGTGTGTATCACTTTTAAATTCAAACAAAACTGAAATGAGACTTCTAGTATTTATTAAAAATGATCTTTTGTTTTATCCAGAAAGAGGAGACCATGCAAAATGTATTTATGATTCAGTTTGAATAATTCAATTTACAGGGTGTAACTATTTCTGATAACCGTGTTTTAAAGCACATGACGTAAATATTAATAATTATTTAAGGAAATGTTTATTAAACAGTTTTTATCGCGTTTTATCATTCTTTATTTGAAAATATAGACTGATATGGTATAGAACTCTAATATCCTCTTTATAACAAATTATGAGCTTAATACTTTCAGAAATATCGAAGAAAGCAAACATACCGTGTGATTGTAGAATTCATCCAAGCACTTTAATACTTTGATGCCCTCCTCTTTAGTAAGGGCTGAAAAAGAGGAAAAAATAAAATCTTCATCACGAATATAGTGCGACCTTCAGTTATATCTCTGAAATTCCACTTCTAAAATTGATTTATATAGTAAGTGAATAGACAATGAAAGCATATTATATCCTTTGCTCCCAGTGTTTCAAGCAAAATAATGTTTCCAGCGCATGAATGAATAATGATGAGTCTTCTGACTCCATACTAATTCCCATATTATTATTATTATTATTATTATTATTATTATTATTACATACAGGCACCTTCATGGAGTCTGTAAACTCATCGCGGGAGGCCAATGTTCAACACATTAAATAACAATTATCAATACACACACAAAATTTGTCATTTTTGCCTTGAAATCATTCACTTACAAAACACACATACAAATAATTGGCAATCTATTCCACTCATTCAACAACTCTCCAATAAAAAAATCTAATTATTGTTTAACCACACTCTTACTCATTTTTCATGGCTGATCTGTAGTTTTTCTCACGTTATTCGTGTACTAAAATAGTTCATCCACATCAATTCTGTAAACCCCCTAAGCAACTTACTGTTTCTCGATAATAAGCAACTTATTATTTCTCGATCATAATCCTGCTTATCCACCAGCTTATGCAAACCACAAATCTTCATTCTATCCTCATATGGAGCATCAGTGCTGCAACCATCTCTGTTACTCGCCACTGACTCCGCTGTACCACATCTACATCTCTTAGAAATCCAGGCGACCAAATCGATCTGTGCGCAGTAATTAAAAGAGGCCTTTTCAAAGCCTTATAAAGTAGAGTAATAGCATGTTTATCTCTGCATGACAGGGGGTTCTTCAACGTTAATCATGTTACTGTTTTAGACACTTTTGCAATATGCCGTCAAAATTTCAACTTCGTATCCGCCAAGTTCCTGGAAAACCCTCATCAATATGGTACAAGGCTAGTAATCCTTTCACTACAAAACATTACACTTTTCCACATTATATTGTCATCCATTTTTTGTGCATTTTTCCAATCTGTTTAAATCATCCAACCTCTACCTAATTTTGCATCACCTGCAAACAACTGAATATTTCTCCTCAAATATTTCTTATATCATTAATAAACAAACTAAATAGTAGTGGTCAAAGTACATAGCCCTGTCGCAAACCAATAATAATCACACTCTTTCCACAGGACTGTTCACCAGCATAAACTACTGTATGGCATCTCTCCATCACTCATTATCTTATTCACCCGCCAGCTTCATATCTATATCCATTTGATGTAACTTACACATCAGGATTTCATGCAGTCAGGGGAGAATGCTGGTCTTGAAATTCACGCTTGCTCTTGTTATCATTTTCAGGGAGTGAGAGGTGATTGAAGTCTGATTAGCGGAATAATGAATTACTAACCATTTTAAACTATATATTTAGAAATTTATGTGCATTTAGTCATACAAATACAACATTTATTTTACAAATGATATTCTTTTTTCAATTTACTGCTTGAATACAAATTCTACCCTACGGTTCTTCTTTATGAACTGGTCAATAACTTCGTCATAAAAAGTTGGTTGTAACTTAATTTTACCAATCAACACGCACACTTGCAAAGGTTGGCTGAAGCTCACAGGCTAGAGCTACGTTGACTACGTATGGCCTGTGTTTAAGCAACAGAGTAAGACGACGTGAAATGACTATGAGCGCCCATGAAATCACAGTGCTACTGCGTGGACCTGAAAGCTCCTACAACCGAGCGAGCCAAGGTAGCTTTGACTAGACGAGCAAGCATCAGCCTTCGATACACAACGCAAAGCTCAATTATTGTCGTGTAAGCTTAAGACGTCTTCTGTCTACAAAAATTAAAGCCTAAATGGAATGCTTATAAACGTATGCATTTATTATGAAATAAATATTACTTCTTTCTCAATTAGTGAGCTTGCGCAGCAAGTATAGCATGCACGAGAATTCTCCCCTGCATGAAGCATCCTATCGAAAGCCTTTGCGAAGTCGAACTGAGCTGCCATTTGATATAATGTAAATTACTGAAGCATGCACGTACGCTTCACAAAGCCATGCTACTCCCCATCCAATTCCTAACTATCCATTTCTGAATTTTGTCTTTAACCAATTTCTATAATACTTTCACCACCACTCCTGGAATGCTTATTGGTCTATAATTAGCTACTTCTACCTCGGTTTTGGAACCGCCTTTGTGCAATAAAATTATTTTTATCTCCTTCCATTCCCTTGGGACCCTACCAGAGTTGAGATGGATTAAATAATCTAAACAAACCGTTTATTAATTTCCTAGCACATTTTCTTAATACAACCACTACTAGTTGATATCCCATCCAAAACTATAATGATAACAACCCCCTTACCACTTCTCTTGCATGTGTCATACCTGATATCTTCTGCAGGAATCTCAAACTATCAATGACTCTCACAAAATATATCATATCTCTGCTTAAATGAAATTACCAACAAAGTACTACCATTCGCCTCTCATTCCATCACAATCCTCATCTTTCAATGATGACATCTCGATCTTCCCTCATCCTGCAATTTATTGAAAGATTCCCCTACATTCATTCCAAAAATCCCTTTGGGTGCTTATACGTTTCTCTCATGCCCAATCTCTGTCGGCTATCAACTAATTTTACTAACCCAAAATCGTTAATCTATCATCAGACAAAATACTACATATCCTGAAACTATGTTTGTCACCAGCAAATCAATTCTCTCAACCACTTTCACTACCCCAGAAACCTTGGCGAACAATCTAAGCACAGTAGGTTAAGATGTAGAAATATCAAAGCTTAGTAAATAAAAATAATGGATTCTTTGTTCCTAGCAGTGAACATATATTTAATCATTCAAGTGATCCGCTAGGCTGTATTGTCAATTTTTGCAATATGCCTTCTGAACATCAATTCACTGTCAACCGTTATCCCCAAATCCTAGCCTCATCAATTTCCAGCAGTGAAAACCAAAAAATATAGTACATAGATTGAAACTTTTTGAATCTAAAGTTCATTAATTTATATTTTTTTCCACAGAGAAAGAAAAACGATTAATCGTCCCCCATAATTTCAGTTTATTCAAGTCATCTGGGAGAATCATTATAGAACTTTTATTTACAATAGTCTTCCTCAACTTAGCATCTTAAGTAAACAACTGAAACTTACTCATCAAATTAACATTTGTATCATTAACACGTTCGCTGCTACGCTCATCGGGCATAGTTTGTCACCGCATGCATGCCAAGCAATTTCACTTCTTCAAGGTAATCTCGTTGCCGGCGGTAATCGAGATACGAGTATATTCGTAGTTGGCAGCGATCGTGTGAATATACAGATTAAACAATAGTAATAAAAGGGATCCTTGCTGCACATCACCTTCCTAACGTTGATTTTACTCCACAGTACACTGATTAATGATGTCTTCCTGACAACTGTCTCCACTTCATCTCATTAATCTCATATCCATTTCCATTTGCTCCACTTTACTGATAACGTTGTATCCTGTCAAATCCCATTCCATTATTATTGAATAATTGCTTTTATCCTATAAATATTCGCAGTTATAATTTACTTATTCATACTGTATCGCGATTGATGGGTGCAAAAGTATATATAATTGAAAATAACATGAATATACATCTTGGACTCATCTAAGAATGCAATTAAAAGATACTTGAGATTGTCCCTATACTTATTTCAATTTTATTATTATTATTATTTTATTCAAATTGATACACAGTCAAAACAAGATATCATATAAATAAAAATTTGACTGGTGATTCAGAACAATTCAGATTCTACCCAAGAATCTAAGAATAGTCCGTCAGGTAGCGTCGTAAAATATGGACTTTTCCAAATAATGCTGTTTTTTGGGGTCAATTCATTAATTTTTAATTGCAGTAAATATTTGGACAGCTTCTTTGAAGTTGCACCAAGTGCACCGATAACTATTGGGATGACTTTGGTGTTGTGTTTAAGCCACAGTCGGCCAACATCGATTGGCAGATCTCGATATTTAGTAATTTTTTCCAGTTCTTTGTTGTTAATGTTGTTATCACTGGGTAATTTAATATCGATAATCCAAACCTGTCGATGTTCGATAATTGTGATGTCAGGTCTATTGTGTTCCAAATGCCGATCAGCTTGTATTCTAAAGTCCCAGAGAATTTTTGCTGTTTCGTTTTCCAATACTGTCTCTATTTTATGCTGCCACCAGTTATCAGAAGTAGGAAAGCCATATTTTTGCATACATGCCAAATGAACTATTTTGGTCACTTGATCATGGCGATATTTATAGTCAGTGTGAGCTATTTTGCTGCACACACTGATTAGATGTTCTACAGTCTCATCTTTCTGATCTCATAATCTGCATTTGCTGTTATTATTGATGTTGAAAATTTTTGATTTGATTGCATTAGTTTGTAACAGTTTGTAATACCCCCTAAAAGAAAAAGTTAAAAACACTAGAAAATTTTCCAAAATACTTTTCCTAATTAAAATTCATTTTTTAATTTATGTTGTATTGTGTCCTCTATTTCTATACTACTTATGAATTAGGGGTCACATAAGGTGAGAGTACCCTATAGCAGTGTTTCTCAACCTGTGAAGGCTTAAATTAACAAAAGAAATCTATATATTTTAATTATCCAAACAAAACAAATTAAAATTGAATAAGTAAGTAAAAATTATTGAAATAAAATGAATACTTAAAAAAAATAGCGGCAGAATGTTCATTCCATGAACATTCTGTCACTATTTTAATTTGTAGTGGCAGAATGATGAGTAATAAAAGAGGTGTGAAGTGAAAAACAATATTGTGTTATTGCTTCCGGCTTCCCTTGCTGAATTTTGTCAGATTTGAAGTGAACATGTGTTATACACATGACCACATTTCCACCAATTGCTTGTTGTTTATTGATTTTTATTGTCGAAGGTTTTCCTCCTTCAACCAAGGCTCAATATATCTTCAGAAGTGCTAAGTAATACTTAGACAAAATGTGTTATGAGTTAACTCCAGTATTTATATATTTTTCGGAAATCGCGCGAAAATCAAACTGACAATTGAGTTGAAATGCTAACTCTCTTCAACCGAATTCCAATAATATGTGAAATTTCCATAACAGTATTATCTATACTATTTTGTGTTTTGAATGAGTATATAAATATATACACACACACACAGTATATCTTAGTTTTAACACGTTTAAGAATTTTTAACATTAACAATTTGGGTTGAATTTTATTGCTACCAAGCAAATTCACACAATCTAATTAATAACAATAATTTTCAGTTAGATACTGTGTTTGCAGGTGCAACATATGGTTTTACTTGAGTCTATATATACAGCGAAGGTTTTCACTGACATAAGAAAGTTACTTGTTTTTCTTGCCTCTGCAATATAGTGACTATTGGGGGAGGGCCTCTTGTTTACCGCAGAAGCAAGTTACTATCGCCCTGCTCTGAACGTGTTTCAACTTTTTTTTTTTTCATTTGCGAGGTATATGCGAAACGTTTTAATTTCTTTTTTCGAAAAGTAAAATCAGAGGTGAGAGTTATATGAGAGTAAGTACGGTATTTCAATTATGGATAAGTACATTGGTACCTTCTTTAAATGGAAAAATATTTCGGATGACAGTGATAATACAAAACGAGTTTGTAATGTCAGTTTGTAAAGAGAAAGAGGTGTGTAAAGAATCCACAGAAACACAGAATTCCCCATCAGTTGCAATGCGATAATATTTATAAGCTTAATATTATCGGAAAGATTTGCAGAGTTGCTGGACACTCGACCAGTGGATCGCATTCAAAGGTAAATACAATTGGTTAGTTTGTAGGAACATATTTCTGTTTTGTGACTTTTCTTCCTTTACGGTAATTATGCCTACATTATTGTGTTATTATTCAACAACAACTATTTACAGTTTTGAATGTGTATATAAAGTCAATATCAACAGTAGCCTGATTACGAACGCGTTATGAAAGGAACGGGGAGGTTTGGAGCTTCCCCGGATACTATAGAAAAGGTAAATACAATTGGTTATTTTGTGCAGGTCCCCGAAACTTATTAGTTTAGAATTTAACCACTGGGAAAGGGTTTGTGTCCACCTCAAAACTCTGAAACAGAATTTAAAAACATTTTCCGACTAACTTTTTATAAGACATTTCTGTGATTTCACGATCCATTTCAGGCTTGCAGTCACGAGAACGACCTTTCGTTATCGAAAAAAGAGCAGCTAATTGAGCTTTCAAGTTTCGGTGGACTTAAAATGCAATTCCGTGATCGTGGTTCGGCTCGATTCTCGATCTCGCCTTCAGTAAGAAGTGAATTCCCTGAATTATTTGAAGAAGTCAAAAATCGTCATGCAGTTTTCTACAACCTATTTTTGCGAGAAACGATTTTTATCGCTACTTCAAATGAAAACAAAATATAGAATTCGTCTTAGTGTGTGTGCCGATCTTCGACTGAAGTTGACCAATATTGAGCCTGATATCCAGCAACTCAGCAAGGTCGAGAAGCTCATCCATCTCATTAAAAGTAAATGGTAACATAATTATATCATTTTATTTATTTGTTTAATAAAAATTAAAAGTTTGTTTTAATTTCTATCCATAAAATTTAATTTTTTTATCTATATATCCGGCCTGGTTAGCCGACTCGCCAGCCAAAAGGCTGCGAGTTCGATTTCCGCCGTGGACATGGATGTTTGTGATTGTCTATGAAATTACTAGTGGTAGTGATCGGCGGTAGACAGCGTTAGTGTAGATGATGATGATGATGATTGTAGTTGTGGTTGTTGAAGACGGAGAGTTGTAAAGTAGGTGCCCTTCCTCGATATCTTTGGACTACCAGGAGGTGTTATATAATAATAATATCGACAAGCTTTCTATGTTCATTGTGCATCACATAGTTTGAATTTGGCACTTGGAAATGCTATATCTGTGACAAATAAGAAATTGCATTGGCATAATTGAAAAGGTACACAATTTCTTCAATACGCCTAAAAGACAGGACGTCCTTGTTGTTTATAATATTATAATATTAATATCTTTTAAAATTTATATCTTTATTTAGCTTGCAAAAAATATTTGCATACACCTAACCATTGTCTAAAATAATGCAAAAATCTGACAGTGTTACCTCTTAATTGCCCTAAATTTTGATATTGTGGCTCAATTAAACACCGTTCGTGAAACACCAGATTCTTCGTTTAAAGATATTTACGATGAAGCATGTATAAAAGCCAATAATTTTAATATTAACATTAAAAAGCCAAGGTCTTCATCAAAACAATCATTAAGGACCTATGTTCCAGCCGATTCTGTAGAAGAGTATTTCAGGAGAACTATTTCATTCCATTTATTGACCAAATATTGACCCACTTCATGAACGTTTCACTCGGCACCGCAATATTTTGAAATGTATTTTTTCTCTTATACCAAATGGACACGATGCTCCAACAGCAAATGCAATGAAAGAATTTCGTCAATTGCGTGAATTTTATGCCGGTAATTTGCCTTATACAAATCCAGCAATTTTGAACGCCGAATTCAAGTTGTGGTGTAAGAAATTTGAAAAACCGTTTGCAATAGCTCCATGCAAAAATACCGTTAATGCAGTTTCAAAATGTGACAAAATGATATATCCTAACACCTATAACTTATTTAAAATATTTGCAACGCTTACGGTAACAACATGCGTCAGTGAAAGGTCATTTTCTAACTTAAGCCTTTTAAAAACCTATTTAAGATCTACCATGACACCATCACGATTGAACGGACTGGCTTTGCTACATATATATATATATATATATATATATATATATATATATATATACAGAGAGAGAGAGAGAGAGAGAGATTAATGTAACCACGACTGAAATAATTCAAGAGCTTTGTGAAAAGAAAGGAAAACTGGATTTGATTCTTTAAATAAATTTTTATAATCACCTAATGAATTTTATTGAATGAATGAAATTTAACGAATTTAGTTGAATAGATAAAAAAAAATACTT
This sequence comes from Typopeltis vanoorti, assembly GCF_054136105.1. Taxonomy (NCBI): domain Eukaryota; kingdom Metazoa; phylum Arthropoda; class Arachnida; order Uropygi; family Thelyphonidae; genus Typopeltis; species Typopeltis vanoorti. The sequence goes on from NC_143549.1 coordinate 124,284,627, forward strand.
TCAATGCAAATTCATTGTATTAAAAATATTTTTATCCGTTCAACTCCCCCCCTCCCCCCAATATTAAATCCTGGGTGCGCCACTGGTTTGTAATGCCTGTTACTGAGCTGCTAGAATAAATACTGTTTCTTTTATAATGTATCCGTGTTGAAGCCATTGCCATGTCTTGTTCACGTCAATTTTGTCATCAGTATTATTATTATTATTATTATTATTATTATTATTATTATTATTATTATTATTATTATTAATGTACATATACTAATTCTACTGATTGCAGAAAAATGGAAGTGATAGACAGGAAAAAATGGCTTTTTTTTATTTTTTTTTTATTTACATGTAATTCCTATGGCAGATAAAAATTATTATGACTATTTTCTCATCCATATATTATTATAATTATAGTACTATTCAAACTGAACTAAATATCAAATTATCCATGTTTCGAAATTGTGAAGCTAAACTGGAAATTATTTCCTTTAGAAAAATTGCTGCCTATTTTTACGCTCCCTTCTCTCTCTTTTTTTTTAATATTATTCTAGCCTTTGCGTTTAAAATTGCTGTGTTCAATGTCATCACTTCATTTTCAGAAGTGATAATACTGGTATTCAGTGTAATTACTTCGGATAATTTTGTTATCTGAAGTAATAACAATTTGTAATAAAAATTACAACTACGTAATAACAATAACGAAGCAATAGCAATTTGCTCATATGTTTTACGGCCGGGTTGGATAAAGGGAATGGATACACTGTGATAATATTGAATTTTTCTAAGGCATTTGATTGGATACCAGACGGTAGGCTGTTGTGTAAACGGGAGAATATGGGATTGGAACATAATCTATTGACTTCGATCAGGGAATGGTTGAAGCCAGATATCAAAAAGTGTATACATTGGGTGTGAATCTGCTAGATTTAAGGTAACCAGTGGAGTACTTCAGGGTTCAGTCCTCGGGCCATTATTGTTCGGTCTATACATTAATGACATCATGCAAGGTTTATCATCAGATTTGCAATTGTTTTCTGATCACGCGAAGATAGGCAGGGCAATCAGGGATGCTACTAATATTCATCAATTACAAATGATTTGAATAGACTGGAAATCTGGGCAAACGAAAATGACTCTCAGTTTAATGTTAGTAATTGTAACATTATGCACTTTCGCGTGATTAGAGTTCCAGCGGCATATTATATTAGCGGGGTTATGCTACAAGAAACTGAAGAGGCAAGGGCTCTTGTGGATTGGCGGATAAGAATTTAAAGTTCAAAGGTCACATAGCAAAAGTTGCTAATACAACTCAGAGGAAAATTTCTATGTTGAAGCGGACCTTGACATGTAAGGATATGGAGGTAATTTTGCCTGTTTATAAGGCTTTCATAAGACCACACTTGAAATGGTCTCCCGGGTTCCAAGGGGATAAAGAAGCTGTAGAAATGGGCAAAGAAGAGTTACAAAGATTATATCCGGATTATGGTATTTAGGTTATGAGGACAGATTGCGAGTATGTTCGTTACAGAATAGGTCTATAAACTTTAGAATGGGTGTTACAGCATTTCAAATGATGAAATATTTCGTTATATGAAAGGCTGAGAGAGAACACTGGGACATTCACGGAATTTAAAGTTGTTCACAGTCGTGAAACAGTTAAGAGGTGGGTTTTTCTCCCACAGAGCAGTAACTGAATTGAATAATTTGCCCTTACGGGTAGTGAGTGCTATTAGCATAAATGAATTTAAGGGAAGGTATGGCAGCTGGGTTGGGTAATTTACAGCATCTCTCGATGAGTTCGTACTCCCTGGAGGTCTCAGATAATAATAATAATAATAAAAATAATAATAATAATAATAATAATAATAATAATAATAATTATTATTATTATTATTATTATTATTATTATTATTATTATTATTATTATTATTATTATTATTATTATTATTATTATTATGGATGCAGATAATTAAATACTGGATGCAGATAGCATCTTTAGACTCTGCTGAAGCTGTATATAATAATCTTAAACTAAACTTGCATTTAACAAAATATACAACAAAGCATTAACAAAAATAAAAATACGCCCCCAAACGAAACAAAATAAGTGGATAACAGACAACATACTAACAGACATACAAAGAAAAGATGCCCAATGGAAACAACTTAAGAAGTCACCGAACAATATCGCTTTAAAAGCAGAATACAAAAGAAAACGGAATCTCCTAACAACCCAGATTCGAACGGCAAAAAGAAACTATTACAGCAACAAATTAACAACAGCACAGAATGACATAAAGGAAACCTGGCACCTGATTAATGAAATGCTGGACAATATACACAGAACCACTGCCACAGAAACAATAAAACACAGCTTTGCCTGCGACCCCAAATCCCTTAAACAGTTGGCAAACAACTTTAATCAACACTTCGTGAACTATGTCCAAAAGCTACAATAAACAAACTTTCCTCACACATACGAACATTCTCCACTAGGTCCACGAGCAACCCAGTCGATGTTGTTCCCCACAGTAACAAAAGAAGAACTATCACTGGCAATTCAACAAATTAATCCTAACAAAGGACCAGGGATAGACGGAATCACACCAAAGGACATCAAGAAACACTCAACCGACCTACTTCCAGTTATACAAAAACTGTTAAATAAAATCTTCGAAACGGGACACATACCTGAAACACTGAAGACTGCACTAATCACACCCATACACAAACAGGGAAAAAGAAACATAATAAGTAATTACAGACCTATCGCCACGCTGCCTGTAATCAACCAAATCATGGAGCGCATTGTACATCAGAAACTCTCCACATACGTTGAAAAATTTCAAATCATACCCAAAACACAATATAGCTTTCAAAAAAATAAAGGAACAGCAACACTCCTGGAAGACTTCACAGATCTAATAAACGCTGCATTGGATAAAAACAGAATAACATTAGTGGTATTCATTGACCTAACAAAAGCATTTGACACACTAACACATAAAACCTTGTTAACGAAACTTACTCATATCGGAATTGGAGGTCGTCTACTCCAGTGGTTTAAAGCATACACGAAAAACAGAAAGCACATCACACGTATAGGATCAGCACACAGCAAAGAGGTACATGTAACCTGTGGAGTACCGCAAGGAGCTGTCCTATCTCCCATTCTATTTAACATATACACACACGACATAAGCCAACTCCCCCTAAAAAGTAAAATCTTCCAGTATGCAGACGACACTGCCATAGTATCCATTCACAACACTGCAAAAATCGCTTACAAAAATATGCAACACGACATCAATCAAATCACTAACTGGTTAACCGAAAATGGCATATATATAAACCCTGGAAAAACAAAGCTAATGATATTCAAAAACCCCCAAACCCTGCCCATAGAAACTAAATATCTCACTATCAAACATTCATCCTCCTATACACAAAGTGCAGAACCTAAAATCACAACCATCACACAGGTGAAAACAACACGCTACCTTGGACTTCACTTCGATGCAGATCAAAGTTGGAATAGCCATACAAACTACTTACATAGCAAGCTTAGGATAATAGCAAGCAAACTATACAGATTAAAAGATATTGCCCCAACCCACATAAAAATACTAATCTATAAAGCATTATGTGAAAACATTTTAAGATATGCAATCACATCTGTGCAGACTACAGACTTAACAGGCTACAATGGTTGCAAGATAAAATGATAAAACTGATATTCTGGGAACAACCCACTCTTATGCAGGAAGCATGGACAAAACACAAAATATTTAAGGTGAAACACTTACGCCACTACACAGTCATGTTAAAACTCTACTACAGCCCAACATATAGAGTAACCAGAGCAACATATCAAATAACAAGACCACAGTCAACAAACTACATAAAATATAAGTACAACAATCAATACAGCAAAGCCACCCGAAACTTCTACGTACCTGACATGATAAACAAACTGCCGTTCGACAACAGAAACCTAGGAACATACAGAGAGCTGAAACAGGCACTATATAAATATTATAGCGAGAATGAAAATTAGAGCAATTCCTGTTTCTCTCTCTCCCACCACACATACACACACACACAAACCACGACAACCCCCCTCTCAAAAAACTACCACTACAAGAACACAAACATGTTTCTTTGTGTTCTTGTAGTGGTAGTTTTTTGTCTAAATCCAACCCTATTTGCACAATGTCTAAATCCAACCCTATTTGCACAAAAAAAAAATTAAACTGTAATAGCAGTCAAAGTCTTTCAAACACGTACCAACAAACAGTAAAATCAACACCTGGCTTGTGACCACTATAGGAACACAACCATGAAACCACCACCCTCTGTCATCTATTATCTTCCTCAGATAAGCTCTGCTGAGCTTCGAGGAAGAAAATTACTAACTTGCAAGTATCTGTTATACACACTTGAAATGTGTATCTGTTATACACACTTGAAATGTGTATCTGTTATACACACTTGAAATGTGTATCTGTTATACACACTTGTATTATATATGTATATAATAATATTATATACATATAATTACTACAGCAACTATGTATGCAATTCATCTGAGACATATAAAAAAAAAAAAAATTCTGTATAATCCTTATTGTAAATACTGTAAATATTATTATTGTATGTAACTTATACTGAGACATAACAAAATGCAAAAAAAAAAAAAATTATTATTATTATTATTGAATTGTGTGTGTATGCTGCATTACTGCATTGTATCGTGAATTATGTGCACATTGGTGCCAATACATATTTAGCTAGTTTAAAAAATGTATATTCATATTTATAAAATGTACTCTGCATTTTGTATATCGAATTTTCGTACTGTACAGAAAAGATAATATGTTTTTCATTGTGTGTGTGTGTGCAGATACTCTGTGTGATAGTAAACCTTATCATTTTCATTGTAAAAACAAATAAGTCGTTTATAAAAAAAAAAAAATTATTATTATTATTATTATTATATTCTAAATTCAAAAATTCTGTAAAAACCTTATTGTAAATATTATTATTGTATGTAATTTATACTGAGACATAATAAAATGTTTTAAAAAAAAATTATTATTATTATTATCCCATGTATTTTTTCAGCACATGTGTCAAGGCCATCTGGTCTATTTCATCACAAAAGCTAGAATGTCGAATGCTTTCAACAATGAGCTAAGAGCTTAATAATTTTAAAATATCGAAATGTAATTGTTCTCTCATCAGCTATATTGTCTTCTTTCTCAAATATCCAGAAACGCTAACTCCATTGTGATGTACCCAACATCTACGTTCACTGTGTATAATTAGGGCAGCAGTATTTGGATTGCATTTTTTGCATCACTAGAAACAACTTCAACTGAAGAATATCTCACGATTAAAAAAAAAAACGGATTTTAGTTCGCCATATTTTTCTGAATTTATATAAACTCTGAAAAACTTTGGAAATCAGTGAAACAATTTGAGGGTAACAGTCCCCGTAAACTCCATACCGTTAAGGACTGGTTCGGAAGGAACTTGGACATGCATGAAGATGTATGAAATTTGTTACAGCCAGTGTTATTGTTGTGATTGGTAGGCAAGGTACTACTACGTGCGGTCTCAGTACTAGTGGATGTGGATGAGGTAGGAACTTGAGGCATGTGAATTCTATGATCAGTGTAGTGTCATTCCCCTCATGAAACTATGCTGAAATATAGCGATAAGTTACAGGCGAAAAGCTGCACAAATTTCATAGAACTGTTCATTGCGTCGGAATCAGCTCCACAGGGGTTAACTTCTGCAAAGTGGATCACACTTTTTGAAGTAAGACATTGTAATCTCATGAATGCAAAATAACAATTCACGGAATATTTTTACGTAATTTCTTAGTTGAATTGCTCTAGAATGTCAGGGGACAGAAACTAACTGCATAATTCGTTATAGTTGAAAGCATATATTATCAAAAGAAAGATGGTCTCGTAACGTCAATTGCTTAGGATGTGATATCAACCAACGTAAAAAAAAAATTCCAAACATCATTTATTTTCAAAACATCGGGGTTTAAAACGCTAAGTGGTACGTTATGGAAATCAGTTGGACTAAAACGTAACAATTAAACTTAACTGCAGAATATCAGAGAGAGAGAGAGAGAGAGAGAGAGAGTGAGAGGGAGGGAGAATATTTTATTTTTATCACTAAAAATTTTATACACGTTTCAATTACAGGAAAAATATCGAAGATATGCGACAGAACTGCGATAAGAAAGAATAATATTTAAATCTTTACTAATCTTTACTTTGTTAGATATTGCTGTGAGTTTACCTATGTAAGTTAGTAGTCAGCAAAAGAATTATATTTCATACGAAATAGTTATGTGAAAGGTAATATCTCATTTAGTTTTCCAAAATTTCTCACAAAATTAGAATGCATAAAATAGTTAAAGCTATCTTAATATCACGTCCATCGCTAGCAGACATTTATTTCTTCCAAAAAAAAAAAACAAATGAGACTATAGTACTGAAGAATTTCTTAACTGAAGAAACTGACAGACGCAATCAATTTCGAAAAAAAAAAACTAATAAATAAAATACGAGTTACCTAAAGAGTTAATTAAACAGATTATTAAGCGTTAATTTTAATAATTAATGACTTAATCTTTGTAGAGCCAAAATATTGAAAGCAAGATAGTATTTGTTTCCTTTGAGAAGCCAAAGAACTGAGTTTTCCAACTTACTTTGAACAAACACTTTAGTTTAATCTTTTAATAATTCTCAAGTGGTTTTCTCGTTTAATAATCGTACTTTATTAGCATTTCCTTTAAGGCTTCTGTGAGAACTTTTGGAAAACTAAATAAGATTCACCTTGTCTCGTTTTACTCTTAATCATTTGCCTTGAAATGTAATCCTTTGGTTCACTACAGATTTGCACAGGTAAATTGTAATTCATTAATTTATTTGAAAGCCAAATAATGCTAATCTAGTTTAACAATGGAGCTTTACTTCAATATCGGGCAGTATACCACTCTATATGCTTAATTACCTTAAACCACTCAGACCAAAGTTGAAAACGGTCTGCCTAAGCTTGAAGTAAAAGAAATTTTCTCTCGTTTAATCAATTGCGAATTAGAATCAAACTCAGTTTGGATTTGAAATCAATAGGTCACTAACATTTTTCGACAAGCTCGTAAGGATATTCGAACAAAATAAACTACTGTAAAATTATGCGTTTTCTTATATATCCTCATCCTGGATTTTATGGCGCCTTTTCGGATCGGGCGGTTTATTTTATAATATCGTCACTTAATCTTACACGTTCCTCCTTTTCTACTCTAGATTCCTGCCTTCTGTATTCTATACTCCTTCTACCTGAGAGCAATGGAAAAATTTATTTAGATTTTATGACTGCGCCATCCACGCCTCAATATGGTGCAAGAAATGTAGTACTTCCAGTAGGTTATTAAATTTTCCACAACAAAAATCTCTTAATCGTTTAGTTAATCGTTAATCGTTTGCTTTGCACTCCTGGCCCTTTTCTCACTTACTATTTATATCAATGTTTTCCACTTAGGTTCGTTTTTATTTAAGATCAATGCATTGCAACTAAAATAAGATCAGGCAAAACTTTGTTAAAATTCAACATGGGATTTAATGGTCATCAAACAGGCATATATAATATACACTATAAAACAGAGGATGATCCTCTGTAATTCAAAAAGTGATACTCTAAAGACAAACTTGCATATATCTCTACTTCACATTAATACAAGGCACACATCATGTTACCTATCTCGCTTAAAGAATCATCACTTAACCAACTTCTTAATATCTGCATATATCTCTCTTTTATCTATATAAGGCACACATTATGTTATCCATCTGGCTCAAAGAAATTCTCACTTAACAAACAACTTAATACTTTAACAGTCGGCGTTAAGGATATGTTACGAATAGTATAACATATTACAAACTTAACATTTCATACAAGATTACATACAGGAGTTAATTTAAAATTCATAACCCAAAATACTTCCTGGGAATTAGCTCTACTCTTTCTTAGATGCGACTATCAATGCTATGTTCATTCTTAAATGCAATCATCAAATTTCAGACAAAGCAAATCTCTCGAGGTTATTTTAGCTATTCACGTCCCTATACATGCATTTTTTCCAATTTCTACAACCTATTCTTATAGCTTCGCACAGTCAAAACAAAACAATAATTTAACTCACATGGGCTGCTTTCTGTTGGGTTTCACTCTCAGATCCCATTGGCTGCGACTTCCTATATTTTCTTTTCTTCGTTTCGCGTTTTCGATCTCTCCTCCTTCAGATCCTTGGGATACCGGCCGTTCATCAGGTTGTTTCGCGGGATGTGGATGACGATTTATCGGTATGTTGATACACCGGCGATGGGTCGCTAATTGTCAGGGCCTTCACGGACTTAGATAAGCGGAACAGCTCATAGACAAGTTCGGCGGTACCACAGCTCATTCGTCCCTGGAAACAATTTCAGGGTAACAGTCCCCGTATACTCCATATCGTTAAGGACTGGGTCGGGAGGAACTTGGACATGCATGAAGAAGTATAAAATTTGCTACAGCCAGTGTTATCGTGGTGGTTGGTAAGCACGGTACTACCGCGTGCGGTCTCAGTACAGCTAAAGTTTAAATGATACGCTTTAAGTAAACAATATTAAACATACATTTGAAAGAATTTCATTAATATACTTACAACATCTTGCGCAATAAGAAAGGAGGGCGAATTCGTACTTGTCACCAACCACTACATTGAAAAGAACTGCGAGGAGAAAATATTTTGAATTCATATCTGATTCGGCCGATGATATCTTAAACTCTGAAAGACATTTGAGGAGAATATTGACACAACTTATATTATGAATAATAATAAAGAAATATGCCTATAAAATTTAGGAATATAGTTATTATTATATCATGGTATTCCATGATATAATAATAACTGTTGGTATTCCAATACTGAAACAAATCAAGAAGTCAAAGCAATAAATTCTATTATTCCATAACACTTGTCTTGTTACATGTTTGAATGCTTTCAGATGTAAATAAATTCTGCTGGAGCAAAGTTGAATTGGAAAGAAAACTAAAATATTCGTTGATAACTAATTACATTATCACTTACACCTCACTCATGGGACAAAATATTATTCCTGTTTATTCCAATTACGCAGATTTTAATATTTTAAAAATTCGTGTTTGTCTATGTTTTGTGTCTCGTATTTGCATTCTCTATCTCGCTTCCAAATATCATTCGGATCATTGGCTGTGAACTCAATGTCGGGGACGAATTAGATATTTTAGTAGATAAATTTCCACCCCCTAAGTTCTTTCCTTTTCTCCCTATATTCCTTGATCTTTTTTCGTTTACGTTGTAAATATCTAGTTCTCTTCCGATGTTTTTATTTCTTATATGGTCTAGTTTTTTGCATCCTTTAATTGTTCTTAAATATCTCATCTCTGCAGCTTGTATTTTACTTTCGCCTTTCTTTTTAACGGTCCATGTTTCCGAACCATATAGCAGAGTGGGAGTGGTCGTTACTTTAAAAAATTTGTTCAGTTTCATAACTTGTTTTTTTTATGGGGTGTCTTTTTAATTGTTCCACAGATTATCTGAAATTTCTTTATTTTATCATCTATATATTTATCTTTTAGATATATTATTATGCGGTCTAAATAATTTAACTGTGTCACTTTTTCTAGTATTTTATTTTCTATGATCTAACATGATCTCGACGTTTAAATGTTAAATGCCATGATTGTGTGTGTGTGTGTGTGTGTGTGTGTGTGTGTGTGTGTGTGTGTGTGTGTGTGTGTGTGTGTGTGTGTGTGTGTGTGTGTGTGTGTGTGTGTGTGTGTGTGTGTGTGTGTGTGTGTGTGTGTGTGTGTGTGTGTGTGTGTGTGTGTGTGTGTGTGTGTGTGTGTGTGTGTGTGTGTGTGTGTGTGTGTGTGTGTGTGTGTGTGTGTGTTTTGAGAAACAAAAATCCGACTTTGTTCGTTGTGTGGAAAAAATTCTAACGCTTTAGTAGACCGCCTAAATTGCCTTTAAAAAAAACTTAAACATTCCTTTCATCGTATTTTCATTCTTATAAAAGGAGAAACTATTCCACAGTAAGGGCTTATGTGGCATTGTACAATGGTTTCTATCATGTGGTTGAAGTTGTTTCTTATGGATTTTGATATTATTTAGTAAATGAAAATAATTAATTTTTAATAAAATAACACGATTTAATTAAATGGTGAAATTCCACCTATTTTGAATATCTCAGTAGCTTACTGTACAGTACAGAGACTACTGTGGAATATGCATTAAAGTTCTGACATACTGAATCCTTCCAGTAAGTTTATGATGTA